>NC_138161.1:6068790-6668790 GCF_964165515.1 Mesoplodon bidens | reverse complement strand
GGGTTAATATGTGTTCTTAGCATACAACAAGCACCCTGTACGTGCCAGCTTTTAATTATTTAGACACCACATAGCAAAAGTTTTTATATATGTTTGTAAGGGAGCGACCGAAACGTGTTTGAACGAGTGCATCAGCAGTCTTTTCTTGAATCTGTTGGTTCAGCAAACACTTATCAAGTGATGGGGATTGAGATGAAGGAATGAGCTACAGCTTTGCCATCCAAGATTTCAGTGTCTTTTAGGAGAAATGATGCTTACATCATTTCAAAGAATGACAGGAAGGAAGGTTAACCCACCTGTGGGAGGGGGAGATGTTAGAAGTTTGAGTCTTCAGTGTGTGGAAAGAGATTCCAGGTACATGAACAACAAAGGGCCAAGACATGAATAACATTCCAAGTTTAAGGAATTCAAGTTTAATATGACTACTTGGGGTGACTTTGGAAGTATGAATGGGACCCATTAAATCAAAGTTTAAATGGGGGGGGGGGAGTTAAAATTGTGAACAACTGAAGGGTTCTAAGCCAGAAAGGATTCTTTTCATTGTAGGATAGATTTGAAAGGGTTAAGACCAAGAGGCAGGAAAATCACTTAGTCGACCCCAAAAATAGGAAAGAGATGAGATGCATTAGGGCAATCATTGTAAAGGTGGAGAGAGACGGGTTCAGAAATAGGAAGTTCAGGGCTTCCCTGGTGGTGCAGTGGTTAAGAATCCACCTGCCAAGGCAGGGGACACGGGTTCGAGCCCTGGTCTGGGAAGATCCCACATGCCATGGAGCAACGAAGCCCTTGTGCCACAACTACTGAGCCTGCACTCTGGAACCCGCGAGCCACAACTTCTGAGCCCACACGCCACAAATACTGAAGCTCGCGTGCCTAGAGCCCATACTCTACAACAAGAGAAACCGCAATGAGAAGCCCGCGCACCACAACGAAGAGTAGCCCCCGCTCGCCGCAACTAGAGAAAGCCCGCACACAGCAACGAAGACCCAATGCAGCCAAAAATAAATATAAGTAAAATAAATTTTAAAAAGAACAAAAAGAAGCTCAGAAATAGGAAGTTCAATCAGTAAGGTGAGGTTGAAGTGGAATGAGAGGAAAAGTCACAAAAATCTCAAGTTTGGGGCTTAGTAGGTCAAGGTTGTGCCACCAACTGAAATAGGGCATCCAGGCTGGTTAAATTGTTACGATGGATAACTACTTGGAACAACTTGATTAGTTGAAGTTACAGCGCATATATTCCTGTGGGACAGTACGATCTGATGCTCAAGATTACCAAAGTTAGCAAATAACAAAGACATGAAGAGGAGAGAATTTAACCTTTCAGAGATAGACGAAGGAGTTGCGTGTTTCATTTTGTAGCAAAATCATAAAAGTAAAAGACAGCCCCAAAACATGTTACAAGAATTTATATCCCAAGCACTGGTCATTGTCCAAAACTGCAATTCTGGTGTGGGCAGCATGGTAACCATTACAAGAGGTCAGAAAAGATGACAGGAATTTTCCCTTGTACAAGCCCTACTAGTTCCTTTACAACTTACCCTGACGTCCATGACAAGCACTGTTCCTAGGTTTGGAATAGAGACGCAAGGATTTCTGACAAGAGGCAGAATATCTTCCCCCTTCAGCTGTCAAGTGACAGAAACCCAGATTTGACTCCCACTTACACCAGTGAAGAGGAGGAAAGGGGGGAAAACTGTCCATCAGCAAGTCCATAGTTGGGACCTGCCTTATTTGAAGTGGCCTCCAAATAAGGCGAGAATCATGTTTGGGTCTCTCACGCAATTGAATCCAAGCCATTCCAAATGCACACACTAAGGTTTGCTTTTGGGTAAATGGAAATAGCTTTTGAATTTCACCACAGGAAAGCTACATGGAAAACTAAATTATCGAAAAAGTGCTTGGTAAGCAAGGGTTGGAAGATCTTAATGGCTGGTGACATCAGCTATAATGCTATCACCCATCTCCACTAAAAGGGAACTACTATGATGTTTTAGTCTTTGGCAAGCATCCTGGATACACATCACTGATCTTCACAACGGTCAGGTGCTGTTAATACGCTCACTTCACAACTGAGAAAGCTGAGGCCCAGAGAGATTGAGAAGGGCCCAAGGACATGTAGCTGCAAGCCCAGTGGGACAGCACTACCTTAAACTGAGCACAAGCACTGCAAAATGCTTTCTGCCCTTGCCGCATTTCATAAAGGAGGAAATCAGAGCCCAAAGACCAGGGGACCTAGACAAGATCACACAGCTAGTAGGTGAGGGAGCTGAAATTTGAAAATGCGTAATACGTGCATTATCTCACCACAGGCAAGTCTGAGCTAGACTCTATTATTCTCTCATTTTAAGAATGAGGAAACTGAGGCTTAGAAAGTTTAAGAATTTGCCTAAGGATGAATCATCACACAAAAAAAAAAATTCAGTGGGGCCTTCCAAGTCACCATTTAGGAGTCACAAAGGTATTGAGTGTGAAAAGCACATCTGGAAAATGATGAGCAAACCAGACTGTTTCTAACAGTTCACATAGGAGAGTGGTCCAAAATGAGGGTTAAAGAGTAGATTAGGGTCAATTTTAAAAGTAAAAAATGAGGTCGGTCTGTGAGCAGTGGAGATTATGCAAAGAAAGTTATATACATCATTCAGATTCTAATATCAATATGTTAATGCAAATGTCCATTATTAACTGAATTTAGATTCAGCTAGCAGACATCAGTGATGCAGGCACAATATCAGCATAGTTCTGAGGGATGTAAAAAAGTAGATGACATTGGACCTATGGAACAATGACACCACAAAACTGAATCAGTACATGGAAGTGAATTCAAGTGCACCCAAAGCCCTGCATCATTTCATTCATTCAACAAAAACTGAATTTCTCTGAGGCAGGCACCATGTTGTAAACACTGGCTTCCGTAAGATAAATCCCTAGAAATAGACGAGTTAGCATCTTGAGAGACTTCCAGAGGACTTTTTTTTTTTTTTTTTTTTTTTGGCTGCGTTGGGTCTTTTGCTGCGCGCGGGCTTTCCCTAGTTGCGGCGAGCGGGGGCTACTCTTCGTTGCGGTGCGCAGGCTACTCATTGCAGCGGCTTCTCTTGTGAAGCATGGGCTCTAGGCACGCGGGCTTCAGTAGTTGTGGTTCGCGGGCTCTAGAGCGCAGGCTCGGTAGTTGTGGCGCATGGCTTAGTGGCTCCGTGGCTTCCAGAGGACTTTAAAAGGAAAAACGAATGAAGGTGTCTGACTTTGGGATCAGCCCCTGATCACTCGCAGACCTTGCATCTAATTCCCAGGGCCCTTCCTCCCCGGTCCGGCAGTGTCACCTTTCTCTCAGGGCCTCTTCTTCCCTCTAAGTCTAACCCAGCCAGCTGTCCCCTTAATGCAACTTGTCCCTGCCTCCCTCAGCAAATTGTTTCCACATTTATCTCTTGCCTCTCCAGTTCTGCCTCTCCCTTGTTGTTGGCTTCGGTCCCTAGTGTTCCCACATTGCAGGCATTGGCCCGTGTCCGTCTCCAAGACTTACCAGTTCTTCCTTTGAAATGTTTCTCAGGGCGTTGCAGAAAACACAGGTTGGACATGACCTTGGGAATGTGGGAGCCGGAATCAGAATGTCCCCGTGTTTGAACACCACTTACTAGTTGAGCAACTTTTCTGTGGCTCAACGTTTGTTTTTGGTTTTTTAATCATCTTTAAAATGGGGATGACAGCTAACAGATAACACATGTTGAATGTTTCCATATCCTGGGCACTGTGCTAAACCACTGACGTGTATTCTTTCACGCTCATGCAATAGCTGGCGTTGTTTGGGAGCTCTGCCAGAGAGGATGCCTGTAAAACTCTTTGAACAATGCCTCTCTCTCGGCATGACGCTATCACATAAAAATGAGTATCTTTCTCTCCGTCCCCTCGGTCACCAAAGAGCCTCCTCCTCGACTCCCCACCCAATTAATCCTATCACGACTTTTACATTTCCCGAAGCACAACTTGGCATATTCTCTAATGAAGCCGTTCTTGGTCCCTATCACCTAAAGCTGAACTCCTGGCTTGTTTTGAAAGCTGGGCCGGCTTTCAAGAGGGGCTATCCAGGCTCTACCCCCCCCCCAACTGCCCCCGCTGCAGCCCCAGCTGACTGCACTAGCTGCACTAACAGTTAAGGGCTCTCTTGCCCTCTGGCTTCATCCAGTAGGAGGCCCCAGCGGGAGATGGAAGGGCTGGGTTTCTATTTTCCCAGCTCCCTTCCTGCCAAGCTGTAGGTTAGTGGCGGCTGCTGTTCCTCTCCTGGAGGCCAAAGTTCACGAGGGACGGCCCTCTTTCCACACAGCAGCCATCTTGGGGTTTTGATACCCCTACCTTCCCTGGCCCCCCAGGACTTGGGCTTGTCTTCTGAGTCAGATGGCCATTGGAGGCAGCCCAGGGCGCTGTGCCATCCTTTGCCCATTTATTTTAACCGCCCACACCCTTGTAAATAGCATCATTAACGCTCCTCAATTATCCCAGCAGATTAAGCATTCTGTTTTCTTCCAGAACTCTGATAGGTACTAATTCTCTCTGTAAGCACTCCTACCCTCCACTGTATCCCCTGTGGCTGTCCAGAACACCCGCTCTCCAGGTCTCCCCTCCGCTCCCATATTTCCTCCTTGTCTGTGTGTATCTGTCCTCTAGCCTGAAAGAATCCACCTAGATCCCCAAACTCCTTCCCTCACAAAACCTTTCTTACATCATTTGGGTCCTGGTTAATCTCTTTTCAAAAAGCTTAGAATCATCTGTCTTTTCTATCACACGTGCAATCCGTCAGTAAGCCCTGACAGCCCACCTTCAGAGTAGATCTTGAATCTAAGCACTTCTCACCCAGATGAGCACAGCAACCTCCTAAATGTCTTCCTCCTCTGTCTTCATCCCGTTACCGCCCATTCTCAACAGGCAGCTGAAGGATCCGTAAAACCAGTCAGGTCTGCCCTACTCTCAAAACACTCCGATGGTTCCCATCTGACTCAGAGGAGAAGCCCAAGTCCCAGGAGGCCCCAAGGAGCGGGCCTTCCTGGTACTTCTCTGACCTCTTGTCCCACTGTTCTCCCCTCCTTTGACTCTGCTCCGACTACACCGGCCCCCTTGTTGTGCCAGGCACACTGCTGGCTCAGGGCCTTTGTACTTGCTGTTCCTTCTGCCAGAACCCTCTTCCCCTAGAAAACTGCATGGCCCAGTCCCTCTCCTCCTTTAAGTCTTGGCTCAAATGCTACCTTTTCGGTGAGACCTTCCCTGACTACCCTAAATAAAAGTAAAACTTACCCTCACTCCGCACCCCCATTTCCCTGTTCTCCTTCCAGCTTTCTTTTTTCCTTAGTACTTCTCACCTTCTAACCTACTGTGAAATTTGCTCATCTCTTTTGTTTCTTGCCTGTCTCCTCCCACTCTATGAGGGTAGGCAGGGATGTGTGTGTCTTGCTCTCTGAAATCCCTCTAGAGCTACAACCAAGCCTAATATATGGTAAGTACACAATAAATAGTTGTTGGATGTTTAATGAAAAATTCCTTGACCAGACAGTTCCTCAATATGAGATGAGCAATAGTTATGCTCTCAACATTCACTCATAAACCTTTTGGATGGTGTGGTGGTTAGACCTGGGGACAGCCCACAAAATCCTCTTGGCTCATAACATACCTGGAGACCTGGCCCCCAGCCCGGGCCGTTGCCACGAAGACAAGGCCAGCACGGGTAGAGCTTGGAAGGCCGGGAATGTGTTGTCCCTCTCCACCCCCCAACCCACAGTGACCCCGTGAGGGAAGGGCCTCCTGGCTTCTCTCAAAGGCAGGAAGAAAACAAAGTTTCAAGAGATGAAGGTGAGTGGAAAGAGAATTTTCAGGAACAGGATTGGAGGCCGCTTTAGGGAGAGGACTGGGCGCTCCAGGGATGGAACATTCTGTCATGCCTTTCCCGTGGGCGGGGCGGGGCCTTCCTCTGCCTCCCTGGCCACACAGCGCCCCGTGCCCCCGGGACCAGCTGGCTCACCCCGACCACCAGCAGCCTCTGGCCTGAGCCCCAGCTGAAACCGTGCACCTCAGACTGGGACTGGGACCCAGGTGTCCGGACTCGAACCCAGCCTAAAGCCAGATTAGGACTTGAACCCGGCCAAAACCCACAGTCTTCCAACTGAGATCACACACCTGGTCTCAGGACTTAATGAAGCTCAGGTTCTTGATGTCTCATTGCAGAAAGAATTCAGTGAGAGACAAAGTGATAGTAAGAAGTGGATTTATTTAGAGAGAAACACACTCCACAGAGCGTGGGCCATCTCAGAAGGTGAGAAAGGCACCAGGGTATGGGGTTGTCAGTTTTTATAGGGGTGGGTGATTTCATAGGCTAATGAGTGGGAGGAGGATTCCAGCTATTTTAGGAAGGGGCCGGGTTTCCAGGAATTGGGCCACTGCCCACTTTTTGATCCTTACAGTCGGTCTTGGAACTGTCATGGGGCCTGTGGGTGTGTCATTTAGCTTGCTGATGTGAGCGTATACTGAGACTCAAGGTCTAGTGGACGTGACTTGTCCGCCATCTTGGACCCATTTGGTTCTAATCAGTTTACGTCGTGTCCTCGGGCTGTGTCGTTCTTTCAAGGGTTGTGCCCTGCCCCCTTCCCTCCTGTTTCACATACAGAAAGCACCCCTCTCCCCCCTCCCCCATTCCCCAGCCTCTCCCCCAAGCAGGCACCGGCTTCTGGGGTTTCCTCAGGGCTTCCCTCAGGCAAAGATGAGGAGACCAAGGAAACTGGCTTCAGGGCCTGCCCTAGAGATGAGCCTCTGGAGCTGCTGGGAGGGAGCGGAAGCCCCAGGCAGGAGGAAGTCTGTAAAGGAAAGGATGAAGGGTGGAGGCTGGGGGAGAAGGAGCGCTCCAGGGACGCCGGGTCACCTCGCTGGGGAATACTGCCCTCCTGAGTAGTGCAGGTGAAGAGTAAGCTGGGTGCCTAAGGGAAGACTTCCCATTTTCTGTGATGATGTTTGACACCTAACTGCAGTGATAACTTCCCTGTTTACAACCTGGAGAAAGCTTCCTGGTCCCTCTTTTTCACTTATGGGCAAGTGTGGCCTAGAGCAGGTCAAGAAACCCACAGTCTAACACAAAATAATGTTAATTTAAAAAAATTAAAGCCACCAAAGGTTTAAGATATGAATGATGGCAATGATGAGGTTAAGATAATGTTTGAGTTAAGAATCCAGAATCTGGGCTTCCCTGGTGGCGCAGTGGTTGAGAGTCCGCCTGCCGATGCAGGGGACGCGGGTTCGTGCCCCGGTCTGGGAGGATCCCACATGCCGCGGAGCGGCTGGGCCCGTGAGCCATGGCCGCTGAGCCTGCGCATCCCGAGCCTGTGCTCCGCAAGGGGAGAGGCCACAACAGTGAGAGGCCCGTGTACCGCAAAAAAAAAAAAAAAAAAAAGAATCCAGAATCTTTCTAGCTACGTGAGAGGGAAAGACTTTATCAGGCTACTCCCCATAGGACCCAGCCTAACCTCCAGAAGAACGGGGCTATGTGTGAGTTTAGACAGGGGTTGGTTTCTTTCCCCAGGCCTTTAAGAGAGCAGAGGCTAGAATACTGAGCAGCCAATGGATTCGTACTACTCACACAGAGGAGATAACGAAACAAAATTAATGCAGTCATAGGTAGTGTGAGAATTACCCCAAAGTGGGTATGTTCATTACAGTTTTGTGAGTAGATTTATTTTCCATAACAATAACAACTAAAGGATAGAATTTCCTACAACAAACCGATTAGACAAGCTTTGCCAAAATCTAACCTCACAAAGGTTACACATTCCACAGAATTTAATTATAAAGACTTTGCAGAGAGCAGAATATGACAAGAGAACATCTTGCTCTTTGCAGTAAAATATTCAAAAACTCAATTTTATGATGACAAGGTACACTATAAATTAAACGTTTACCTTGATACAGATCTTGGTCCGACATGGCTAACACTTTCTACTACATAGTAACTGGAATTACTAGAATATAAGTTCTTCAGCTTTCTCTTTTTTTCTTTATTAAAAAAAAGAATAATGACCAGCCCAGTGCTCTGAATTCTCTACAATCCTACAGCTTTTCAAGGATTCTAACTGCATGGTTGTCTCATTAAGATGGGGATGGATTGACCTATAGGTATAAAGTTCCCCCAGTGGCAAAGAACACAGAACTAAACTTTGCCAGTTACATAATGCAGGAGACACACAAGCTGCCTGCTTGCTACCAGCTAAGCACAGCTTTCAGAGCTTCCTAAGTTCCCCACAAGAACCTAGACCCAGCAAAGATTCCATCAGGTGGAAGAAGCTATTTTTTTTTTGCCATTCTCCTGTTTTCTTTTTTTTTTAAAAAAAAAAAAACCTTCCTGATGCTCTTTCCCACCTGACACTTGAAGCTTTAATGCCCTGCCACCAAGTACAAAACACCCTAGTCGTCTTCTGAATGCATGTATTTTAACACACTATTGGCTTGCACCTTCATTTGACCCAAGGCACATTATGTCACAGCCTAAAATAAATAGACAGTTAACACTTGCATCATTTTAAAAATCAACCAAGGCATGCATGAAGTACCTACATTCATCTGAACCCTCAGCTTCATTCCAGAGCTGAACTTTACCCGGTCGCCAGTTCCTGGGGCATAGGGTGTTGGGAGTCGAGATCAGAGGTTGCAGAATAACAAGGAGGTCAGGGGTAAGGGGCAGCCTCAGGAATGGGAGGGATGCGGATGGAGCAGGACTGTGTTTCTGCAGTACCTGGGGAAGCTGAGTGTATGCATACCCTGTGACCCAGCAGTCCCATTTCTCAGATTACACACAGCAGAGATGCATGTCTGTGTTCATCAGAAGACACGTGCAAGTATGTTCATGGCAGAACTACTTATCATAATCCCCAACCGGAAACATCCAAATGCCCAACAACTGTAGAATGGATAAGGAAACTGAAATTTATTCATAATACTGGTAAACTACACAGATGTGAAAATGGATGTTCAACATACAATGACTTATAAGGATTGAGCGAAAGAAATCAGACGGACACAAGGGAATTCCCTGGCGGTCCAGTGGTTGGGACTTTGCCTTCCAGCGCAGGGCGTGTGGGCTTGATACCTGGTCGGGGGGCTAAGATCCCACATGCCTTGGGGCCAAAAACCAAAACATAAAAACAGAAGCAATATTGTAACAAATTCAATAAAGACTTTAAAAATGGTCCACATCAAAAAAAAAAAAATCTGACACCAAAGAGTGCATACTATATAATTCCATCAATGTGCAGTTCAGAATCAGGCAAAATGAGCCTGTGGCATTAGAAGTTAGGATACTGGTTGCCTTTGGGGGTGGGGAGAGTGACGGGAAGGACACTTCTGGATTTCTGAGTATTCTCTGTTTCTTAATCTGGGATGTATTATTCACTTGGCGAAAAATTCATTCATCCATATGCTTATGACTTATCCGCTTTTCTAAATGGATGTTACATGTTGATTAAAAGTTTACATTAGAAGAAAAGAAACAAGGAAAAACTTCCATGGTGCCTGTGGTAGTCAGATTAAAGGCTCCCCCAAAATACCCACATCCTAACCCTGAGAATTTGTGAATATATTACGTTACACAGCAAAAGGGATTTTGCAGATGTGCTCTAGTTAAGGACCAGGATCCAGATTGGGAGCCTATCTTCAATTACCCAGGTTGGCCGATGCAATCACAAGGGTCCTTATGCAAAGAAAGCAAGAGTCAGAGTCCAAGAGGAGGGAAGCAGAGGTTAGAGATGTGCTTTGAAGTTGGAGGCAGGAGCCGCAGGCCAAGTAATGTGGGCGGCTAGAGGCTGGAAAAGGCCCAGAAACTCACCCTCGCCCAGAGCCTCCAGACGGAGCACAGCTGCCCCCAGCACCTGGGCTTTGACCCATTGAAACTCATTTTTTTTCTTATAAATTTTATTTACTTATGTTTGGCTGCGTTGGGTCTTTGTTGCTGTGCACGGGCTTTCTCTAGTTGTGGCGACCGGGGGCGTCTCACTGCAGTGGCTTCTCTTGGTGCGGAGCACAGGCTCCAGGCGCACAGGCTTCAGTAGTTGCAGCACGCAGGCTCAGTAGTTGTGGCTCGTGGGCTCTAGAGCTCAGGCTCAGTAGTTGTGGTGCACAGGCTTAATTGCTCCGCGGCATGTGGGATCTTCCCGGGCCAGGGCTCGTGTCCCCTGCATTGGCAGGCGGATTCTTAACCACTGTGCCACTAGGGAAGTCCCTGAAACTCATTTTTGACTTCTGACCTCCACAACTATATAAAATAATAAATCCGTGTTAAGCTGCTGTTTGTGATCATTTATTACAGCAGCTCTAGGTGCCAGAAGCAACTTTTAAGATCCTAATCATCAACTCCAGTAATGTAATGAATAATTTGCCAAGTTACATGAAAACTATTTAATTCATCATTCAAAAATTCCAGACTCTGGGGCTTCCCTGGTGGCGCAGTGGTTGAGAGTCTGCCTGCCGATGCAGGGGACACGGGTTCGTGTCCCGGTCCGGGAAAATCCCACATGCCGCGGAGCGGCTGGGCCCATGAGCCATGGCCACTGAGCCTGTGGGTCTGGAGCCTGTGCTCCACAATGGGAGAGGCCACAACAGTGAGAGGCCCGTGTACCGCAAAAAAAAAAAAAAAAATTCCAGACTCTGGAAAAAATACCTCTCTCTTCCCTCTCAGCTTAATTAGATAATTCTCAAAAGTAGGTTCAGCTGTGACTCCAAGGTATTTAAAGATGAATGATCAAGTTATTTCCATCTGGCCACTTAGTTGTCTTTTTTGTTTTCTCTTTGTTTGTTTGGTTTTTAAGTTTGGGCTTCTATCAATAATCAGGGTTTGACCACAGAAAGCAAACCACTGGGTACGTAACAAGCATCTGACCTTCTGCAATTGTGGAAGCTGGTTACACGGTCTCTGTAAAGCTATCCTCTTGCTTTCCAACGCTGGAGCCTGACGTCCACAGGGAAGGCAGGGGGAAAGAGAAAAAAACGTACGTAAAGGGGGTAGGAGGAGGACAGACAAATCCACAGAGACAGAGGGGAACCGACGTCAGCTCACCGCCAGGCTCCAACTTGGAGGATGTGGTGTCCTGCGAGAGAAGGGAAAGCACTCTTTGTCAAAGAGCTAAGTCACATCTGGAGCATCTGGGGCGAGAAAAGAGTAGCTCCGGAGAGGCTGGGCCAGCAAGTAACCCGTGCAGGTGAACTCCAACAGCACCTGGGTGCCCTGCATAGGCCTGCTGAGTGTAAACCACCACAGGGCTCTGGCTCCACCCCTCCCTTCCCAATCAGATGCAGAATGTCTTTTGTAGCCCCCCCCCAACCTGCAATGGAAACACACAGAGAGGAGAATTCTGGGAAATGCTGTTCAGCTCACCAGGTCGGCCGGCTCACTACTAAGCCACCAGTGGTTGTGCTCTTACTAGCTGGCATCCCTTGGGGAGAATCCCTTCACTTCATCTGAAAGATGGAAACTGTAATAATTTCGCATGGACCTTCTTGAGACTTAAAAGAAATAATATATGGGCTTCCCTGGTGGTGCAGTGGTTGGGAGTCCGCCTGCCGATGCAGGGGACACGGGTTCGTGCCCCGGTCCGGGAAGATCCCACATGCCACGGAGCGGCTGGGCCCGTGAGCCATGGCCGCTGAGCCTGCACGTCCGGAGCCTGTGCTCCGCAACGGGAGAGGCCACAACAGTGAGAGGCCTGCGTACCGCAAAAAAAAAAAAAAAAAGAAAAGAAATAATATATGTTCTAGGCACCATGCCTAGAATATAAGACTCAAATTTTTGTTGAATGAGTTCATTGATCCTATTGCAAACTTAGATGCTCAAAGAATATACTTTTGGTCTAAATGTACTTCTGGTCGCTCATAAAGATAATTAGCTCTTTGAAATGGTGAAAGAATTATTACATGCAAATTTAAGATTAGTGATAACATCATAAATCTTTTATCTATTTCTGTAGGACAAAAAGGTTAGAGGACGTGAATTTGACTCTGGATTCCACCTCGTACTAGGCAGGTGAGCAAGTTAGATGAACATGGTGACTGTGCTGTTAGTGAAAGACAAAAGTGATAGTTCTCACCTCGCAGAGTCGTGTTTTCTTAGAAAATGTGGGTACCTGGCACATAGCAAAGTGTATAATAAAACCCTTCTTTTTCCCCCGCAATAATGAAAGACTATTTTTGTGGGGTCAAATGCAATATGATGTGAAAACATTTTATTTATTTATTCATTTATTTATTTTTTTTGCGGTACGCGGGCTTCTCACTGTTGTGGCCTCTCCCGTTGCGGAGCACAGGCTCCGGACGCGCAGGCTCAGAGGCCATGGCTCACGGGCCCAGCCGCTCCGTGGCATGTGGGATCCTCCCGGACCGGGGCACGAACCCATGTCCCCTGCATCGGCAGGCGGACTCTCAACCACTGCGCCACCAGGGAAGCCCTAAATTAATTAATTTATATTTGGCTGCGTTGGGTCTTCGTTGCTGCACACAGGCTTTCTGTAGTTGCAGCGAGGCGGGGCTACTCTTCCTTGCGGTGCACGGGCTTCTCATTGCAGTGGTTTCTCTTGTTGTAGAGCACAGGCTCTAGGTGCACGGGCTTCAGTAGTTGTGGCACGTGGGCTCAGTAGTTGTGGCGCATGGGCTTAGTTGTTCCGTGTCATGTGGGACCTTCCTGGACCAGGGCTCGAAGCTGTGTCCCCTGTATTGGCAGGCGGATTCTTAACTACTGCGCCACCAGGGAAGTCCCTGAAAACATTATTTGATCTTAGTATTTTGTTGTGGGGTTTTTTTTGTTTATTTTTTTTGTTGTTTTTTGGCTGCATTGGGTCTTTGTTGCTGCACGCGGGATTTCTCTAGTTGCGGCAAGCGGGGGCTACTCTTCGTTGCAGTGCACGGGCTTCTCATTGCGGTAGCTTCTCTTGTTGCGGAGCATGGGCTCTAGGCACGTGGGCTCAGTAGTTGTAGCGCACGGGCTTAGTTGCCCCATGGCATGTGGCATCTTCCCGGACCAGGGCTCGAACCTGTGTTCCCTGCATTGCCAGGCGGATTCTTTTTTTTTTTTTTTTTTTTTTGCGGTACATGGGCCTCTCACCGCTGTGGTCTCTCCCGCCGCAGAGCACAGGCTCCAGACGCACAGGCCCAGCGGCCATGGCTCATGGGCCCAGCCGCTCCGCAGCATGCGGGATCCTCCCGGACCGGGGCACGAACCCGCGTCCCCTGTATCGGCAGGTGGACCCCCAACCACTGCGCCATCAGGGAAGCCCGCAGGCGGATTCTTAACCACTACACCACCAGGGAAGTCCCTGTTTTTTTACATTTTTAATTGAAGTATAATTGCCTTACAGTATTATATTAGTTTCAGGTGTACAACAATGTGATATTTTTATGCATTACAAAATGCTCCCATGATAAGTCTAGTTGCCATCTGTCACCATACAAATATTTTACAATATTATTGAGTATATTCCCTATGTTGTACATATATTTTGTAACTGGAAGGTTGTACCTCTTAATCTCCCTCACCTAGTTCACTCATGGCCCCCAAACCCTCCCCTGTGGCAACCACCCATTTGTTCTCTGTATCTGTGAGTCTGTTTCTGTATTATGTTTGTTCCTTTGTTGTGTTTTTTAGATTCCCAGAATAAACATTTGCTCATCATCATCATCATTTTTACTAATGTGTAGAAAACAGCCTGGAAGCAACCTAAATGCTATCCTCTGTGGTGGCATGTTGGTGGCTCTGTTTTCTTCCTGGTGCTTTTCTATGTCTTTAAAGTCATCTACAATAAACTTTACACGTTATTTTTGAAGCAACCTTCCCCCCCAATAAAACCCCTTGTCTTTTTTTCACAAGCCCTTTCCTTTGACTCCATTTACATAGTTTCCATGGTGCCTTCTGCTCCTCCACATATGAAAAAATACTTAGAATTAGATCCTTTCTGTGTTCCCAAGACCAAGCATGCATCTCACCCTCTCCATATAGTTTTTGTCGTTACCCCATCTGTTAGATTCCTCGAGCTCCTCCTTTCCATAAGAGGGACAGTTTCTGTCCTAACGCCTATTATGGTAAACAGTAAATGTATCTTGTGAATAGTTGTACTGTAAAATTCAAATATGATTAGCATAGGGAAAACATTTTCTTCTAGCCAGTAGGCAGGGCACACCCTGCCAAAATCAACTCTACCTTTTCAGCATCTGATTCAAAGGGCAAATATTTCTCCATGGCTACCCTGTAATCTAAATTTAGATGCTTCAGCAAAAATATCCACATTTTAAAAATATTTATTTCGGGCTTCCCTGGTGGCGCAGTGGTTGAGAGTCCGCCTGCCGATGCAGGGGACACGGGTTCGTGCCCCGGTCCGGGAGGATCCCACATGCCGCGGAGCGGCTGGGCCCGTGAGCCATGGCCGCTGGGCCTGTGCGTCCGGAGCCTGTGCTCCGCAACGGGAGAGGCCACAACAGTGAGAGGCCCACATACCGCAAAAAAAAAAAAAAAAAAAAAATTTATTTCAAGATTCCAAATAAATGCAATGCCAAGTTTAACAACGTCAAAGCACAAGTGTTTTATTAACCAAGAGATGCTCTTCTTTTACTGTTGTTTTGCATTCTTCCCCCTCAAATTTTTATCTTGACAGTCACCAAGCCTATAGAAAAGTTGAGAGAATGGTGCTAAAGAAACCTTGTATATCCTTTATGTAGTCCATCAACTGTTAACTTTTTGCCATGCTGGCTTATATTTATTTCATCTGACCCATGTGAAACAAGCCATACACATCATGACTTTTCATCTCAAATAATTTAATATGTACCTATAACTGGCTGCTCTCCACTCAGAAGCCAATAAAGAGGCAAGGGTGGTGGAAAGGAAAGCTTGCTTTATTTTGGATGCCGGCCACGGGGGATGGGGGGAGGCCGGATGCCTGTCCGAAGACCGACTTCCCCCACTGACGATCAGTGGGCAAGAACTTTTATAGGCTGAGGGAGGGGCTACATGCAGAATCGGCACAGGCAGCTCTGACGGTCATCTTTTTTTTTTTTTTTTTTTTTTTTTTTTTTTTTAGTTGCATTGGGTCTTCGTTGCTGCACACAGGCTTTCTCTAGTTGCGGTGAGCGGAGGCTACTCTTTGTTGTGGTGTGTGGGCTTCTCATTGTGGTGGCTTCTCCTGTTGAGAAGCATGGGCTCTAGGCGCGTGGGCTTCAATAATTGTGGCACGCAGGCTTCAATAGCTGTGACTCGAGGGCTCTAGAGCACAGGCTCAGTAGCTGTGGTGCATGGGCTTAGTTGCTCTGCGGCATGTGGGATCTTCCCAGAGCAGGACTCAAACCTGTGTCCCCTGCATTGGCAGGCAGATTCTTAACCACTGCACCACCAGGGAAGTCCCTGACAGTCACCTTGAAATGGGTCATCGGTGGTCTGATCAGCATCATCTTGATTGTTTTAAGTACAGTTAGTCTTCAGTTCCAGGGTCGGTTTGTTCCCACTTCCTTGAGGCCAATTCCTGGAACTGTGGCAGCTTATGTCATAGCTACAGTCTCGTCAACATGTAGTTAACTCCTTCCACCTGGCAGGGGTTTCATTATCTATAAGACAGTTCACAGGCCATGGCTCAGAATATTATCTGTAGCCCTTAAGAAGGAACTAAAGGTCCTTGACTATGTTTAATGACTACATTATTATTATTTGGTCTCCTCTGACTCTGTTCCTTTGTTTCTGCATTTTCTCACTTCTCTGATTAAACTTATTCTTTGGCTAAAGTTTTTCCACAGACAAAAGGCAGGCAGAGGACATGGGGTGCAAGGACCATAGCGTCCTGCTCCACTTCATACCTACTAAGAATAAGGACATTAACCCACATGATCACAGTACTTGATGACATCCAAGAAAATAAACAAGAATCTTTCCAAGTTATCCACTAGGCAGTGTATATTTAAATTTCTCCAATTCTCTAGAATTGTCAACTATAACAATTTTTTTTGATCCAGGATCCAGTCAAGTTTCATGTACTATATTTTGTTTTATTTCTCTGGCCTCTAGAATTGTTCCTTCCCCAACCTTTTCCCCTACCTTTGGTTTTTTGGTTTTTTTTATTGAAGTATATTTGATTTACAATATAAGGTAAGTTTCAGGTGTACAGCATAGTGATTCAGTTCTCTATATATTCATATTCCTTTTCCATTCTTTTCCATCATAGGTAATTACAAGATATTGAGTATAGTTCCCTGTGCTAAACAGTAGGTCCTTGTTGTTCATCTATTGTCTCCCACATTTGTTTAGAAATTGACTTTTTGCAAGAGTCAAGGCCATTTGTCTTTTGAACTGTTTCACATTCTGAATTTGTGCAATTATTCTTCATGAATAGATTCAGGCCAAACATTTTGGACAAAATTGTCTCATAGGTGATACCATTTAGTTTCCACTGCTTCATATTAGGAGGGGCACAATATCATTCTGGATATTGCGAGGTGATGCCAAGTTTGATTACATTTTTCTTTTAAGATTTAATTTTTTATTTATTTTTGGCTGTGTTGGGTCTTTGTTGCTGAGCGAGGGCTTTCTCTAGTTGCAGCGAGCGGGGGCTATTCTTCGTTGTGGTGCATGGACTTCGCCTTGTGGTGGCTTCTCTACTTGCGGAGCACGGGCTCTGGGCATGTGGGCTTCAGTAATCGTGGCGCACAGGCTTAGTTGCCCCGAGGCACGTGGGATCTTCCCGGACCCGGGATCAAACCCGTGTCCCCTGCATTGGCAGGCAGATTCTTATCTACTGTGCCACCAGGAAGTCCCTGTTTTTTTTAACATAAATAAAATCATGCAATGATTAATTTGCTTGAGATTAAATGCAATTTAATTATTAAATTAATTTGCTTCTCTCTCTCTAACAATATTTTGAAAATCTTTGTTTTAGTAGCTCCCCTGTGTTTTTCATTTTTTAAACTGTCCTGCTATTCCATAGGGTGATGTATTAAACACTTGACAAGATCTGGGATGTCTACTGATACAGACTGAATATTTGAGTCCCCCCTGTCCAATATTCCTATACTGAAACTTTACTCCAAGTGTGATGGTCTTAGGAGGTGGGGCTTTGGGGGTGATTAGGTCATGAGGGTGGAATCCTCATGAATGGGATTAGTGCCCTTATAAAAGAGACCCTGAGAGCTCCCTTGCCCCTTCTACCACCTGACAAAACAGCTAAAAGATAGCTGTCTAAGAACCAGGAAGTGGACTCTCAACAGACACCAAATCTGCTGGCACTTTGATCTGGACTTCCAGCCTCCAGAACTCTACTAAATAAATGTTTGTTGTGTAAGCCATCTGGTCTATAGCATTTTGTTATAGCAGCCCAGATGGACTAAGACGACTAGCCCAAATTTTTCTTAATCAGAATCCCAGTGAAAGATGGGAAAAACATTTGGAAATCATGTATCTGATAAGGGATTGCTATGCAGAATATGTAGAGAACACTTAAAACTTAACAGCAAATCATCTAGAGATTAGTCCAAGGGTTTTTTTCTGCCTCTGGGCTGTCCCAACTAGCTTATTGCATAATGTTATGTTATGACATTTACTTCAGCCTCCTATGAGATTTTTTCTTTTCTTATGTTTTAGCAGATCTGTCCCTCCCCCATATTTTAGCTTTTAAAGTTGATTCATGTAAAATAATTTATGTATTAAGTCATGAAGCCAGTATTAAAATGAACTCCCTTGAACACACCATCCAATTAAAGAGTTAGACCATGATCGAGAATTCCCTGGTGGTCCAGTGGTTAGGACTTGGTGCTTTTGAAACCATGCACCTCAGATTGGGACTTGAACCCATGAGTCTGGGACTCGAACCAGGCCAAAATCCACAGTCTTCCAACTGAGATCACACACCTGGTTTCAGGACTTAATGAAGCTCAGGTTCTTGATGTCTCATCGCAGAAAGAATTCAGTGAGAGACAAAGTGATAGGTAAGAAGTGGGTTTGTTTAGAGAGAAACACACTCCACAGAGTGTAGGCCATCGCAGAAAGTGAGATAGGCACCAGCATATGGGGGTTGTCAGTTTTTATAGTGGTGGGTAATTTCATAGGCTAATGAGTGGGGGGAGTAGTCCAGCTATTTTAGGAAGGGGCAGGGATTTCCAGGAATTGGGCCACCACCCTTTTTTTTTTTTTTTTTTTTTTTGGTGGTACACGGGCCTCTCACTGTTGTGGCCTCTCCCTTTGCGGAGCACAGGCTCTGGACGCACAGGCTAAGTGGCCATGGCTCACAGGCCCAGCCGCTCTGTGGCATGTGGGATCTTCCCGGACCGGGGCATGAACCCATGTCCCCTGCATTGGCAGGCGGACTCTCAACCACTGCGCCACCAGGGAAGTACCACCCACTTTTTGATCATTATGGTCTCCTTAGAACTGTCATGGAGCCTGTGTGTCACTTATCTTGCTGATGTGTTACAATGAGCATATACTGAGGCTCAAGGTCTAGTGGAAGTCGACTTGTCCACCATCTTGGACCCATTTGCTTCTAATCCTTTTATGTCATGTCTTCAGGCTATGTCATTCTTTCAAAGGTTGTGCCCTGTCCCCTTCCCTCCTGTTTCACTTTTACTGCCAAGGCCCAGATTCAGTCCCTGGTCAGGGAACTAAGATCCCAAAGCTGAGCGGCACAGCCCCAAAACCAAACCAAAACAAAACATGATCAACATTGTTGAAGTTAACCTCCCAATTTTATTCCCTGCTTGGCCCCCAGAGGTACCCACTGGCCTGAACTGTATGTTTATCAGACACTGCTTTGGTTTTTAGTTATAAATAGTTTTACTAGGTATATAGGGTTCCTTCCATAACATACTGTTTAGCATCCTTGGTTTTGAGCTTTGAAAAAATGAGATCATATGTAGTTGTATCAGCTGAGATCTCTCCCAAAACAAACATCCACTCTCATGGTTCAAAGGAAAAGATTGTATTGAAGGAGCTACAAGTTGGGGCCTAAGTTGTGGGAACCAAGAAGGACAAGACCAGAGCGGCCTTGCAGAGCAGCCAAAAAAAAAAAAAAAAGAGGACAGAGAGCAGGTGGATGGAAGCAAATAAATGAAAACCTGTGTATGCTTGGTTGAGATTTTCTTTCACTCCATACAACATTGTTTCTGTTTCAGCCTTGTTGCATGTGACTGTGGTTCATTCATTTTTAAGAACTGTTTAATATGCTGTTGGATGGATGTACACCATTTATTAACCCATTCTCTTGTGGACGGACGTCTGGACTGTTTCTAGTATTTTACGGCTATGAACAATGCATGCTGCTATGAAGATTTCTGGGATAGTGGGTGGAGGGCTTTGCCTGCAACCAAGAGTCTCATCGAAGCCTGGAAGAATCCTGGGGTTTTTACAACATTTCCTGGAGCAGAGGTGACCCAATCACTCCAGGGGGGATTCATTAGCAGGACAACTGTTTCTGTTTTTCATTTTGCTAAAATATATATAACACACAATTTACCATTGTAACCATTTTCAGCGTACAATGCAGTGGCATTAAGTGTGTTCACAGGGCAACTGTTTATTAAAGTAGTAAAATTGAACAGCTAGCTCGCATTATTGTTTTTTTTTTAAGCTGGCATTATTGTTAAGCCAAGGTTTCTCCCACAAATTTTACACACATAGTATGTTCAAATTTTCAAATTTCTTGATTTACTTATGAGAAGGGTACACACAGTTCTGGGTAGAATTTAGCTGAGAAGAGAATACAAGTTTGGGTTTTAAAAAGAAATCTCTTTTGGGAATTCCCTGATGGTCCAGTGGCTAAAACTCTGTGCTTCCACTGCAGGGGTCACAAGTTCGATCTCTGGTCAGGAAGCTAAGATCCTGCAAGCCGCGAAGTGCAGCCAAAAAAAAATCTCTTTTAATAGATTTTTTCTTTTTTTTGAGCAGGTTTAAGTTCACAGCAAAATTGACTGGAAGTTATGGAGAGTTCCCTCTTCCTCGTGTCCCCACACATGAATAGCGTCCCCTGATATCAGCATCCCTATCAGATGGTACTTTTGTTACAACTGATGACGCTGCACTGACACATCATTACCATCCAAAGGCCATAGTTTACATTAGGGTTCACCCTTGGTGTTGTACAATCTATAGGTTTAGACAAATATCTAATGACAGGTATCTATCATTATGGTATCACACAGACCAGTTTCACTGCCCTAAAAGTCCTCTGTGCTTTTCCTGTTCATCCCTTTCTCCTCCACTAAGAGTGCAAGTTCTTATTTTCATGTTTCCTTTCTTTTCCTAAGCGGGCCCCCAAACATTAAAGGTGTGGTGAATGTAAAGGAGGTTTTAGGCTTATGAAGCCTAAGGATGTGAGGAAGTTAATTTAGCCAATCCCCTACTGAGAGACACTGGGCTCCTATCAATTTCTGCCATTACTATCAATACAAACATTTCTGCCATTAGCATAAAAGAATCTGAAAAAGAATATATGTATATGTATAACTGAATCCCCTTGCTTTATACCTGAAATGAAGACAACATTGTAAATCAACTATACTTCAGTAAAAAAAAAAAAAGGAATGAACTGATACATGCAATAACATGGATGAATCTCAAAAACATTCCTGAGTGAAAGAAGCTTGTTACAAGAGTACATATCACGTGATTCCATTTACATGAAGTTCTAGAATAGGCACAGCTAACCTATGGTGGATAAGGTAAGACTGGAGTGGGAGTAATGATGGAACAGGAAGGGGTATGAGGGGATTTCTGGGGTGATGATGATTTTCTATATCTTGATAGGGGTTTGGGTTACACAGGTGTGTCTCATCAACAGTACCCTTGAGGTTTGTACATTTCAGCAGATGCAAATTTCGCCTCAAAAGAAAAAAATAGAGCCATAAACAAATATTGAACTCTAATTAATTATATGCATGCTGAAGTATTAGGGGGAGGTGTCCTGATGTCTGCAGCTGACCTTGAAATAAATGAAAAAAACAAGATGAATTGTTGGATGCAGGGAGGAACGGGTAGATGAACAGAAAGATATGGAATAAAGCAAGTATAGTGAAAACATCAATTGTAGAATCTAGGTGGTGGGTCATGGGTGTTCTCTATAAAACTGTCAACTGGGCTCCCCTGGTGGCGCAGTGGTTGAGAGTCCGCCTGCCGATGCAGAGGACACGGGTTCGTGCCCCCGTCCGGGAAGATCCCACATGCCGCGGAGCGGCTGGGCCCGTGAGCCATGGCCGCTGGGCCTGCGCGTCCAGAGCCTGTGCTCCGCAACGGGAGAGGCCACAACAGTGAAAGGCCCGTGTACTGCAAAAAAAAAAAACTCAACTTTTCTGTATATCTGAAACTATCATAATAAAATGTTGGGACAAAAACTGTACCACAAATTGGGGAAACTAAACTTTTATTGGAAGGTTAAAATTGAGCCAGATAAAACTGAAATAAAACTCAAATTCTAGCCATGCAGCTTTCTAGCTAGTTGCTTAATCTGTGTCTACTGCAGTTTTCCCATATATTATGTGGACATGATTCTTCTTTTGTAGGGTTTTGTGAGAATGAAATTAGGTAATATACTTAAAGTATATTAAAAACATAGCGGGTAAACAATGAATGGGTGCTTTTATATTACTCTTGGTGACTATAAGAGTTCAAAGAAGATGGCCCTCGATGCGGACTAGAAAAATCTAAGGAGGCTTCCTAGGAGGTGTGATTTTAAAGAAGAGTAGAATTCAGGCAGAGCAAATCAAGGGCTTTCCTGGGGGAAAAAAAAGCCTAGAAACAAGAATGAGTTCACGTGGGCAAGTTTGGGGAGAGGCGAAGACCCTGCATTTTGTTTTTTTCAAAATAAAATTAAAATATCTACGTATGTCAATCTCCTGATAAAGGAAGACTTGAACAATTTACTAGGCACCCATGAACACTTTCAGGGGCAGGGTCTTTACATGTGAAGTGAAGACAATTTTCAATTCCGTTGTCTGAGAGTAGAATTTTACTGTCTACTGCTTTACAACTTCCTGGAAACAAAATTTCATTCTCTTCACCCTCTTTGCCAAGAGATGCGGGACCTGGCAGGAACTGAAGCTGCCAACAAGAGTCCTTTCTCGGGCTTCCCTGGTGGGGCAGTGGTTGAGAATCTGCCTGCCAATGCAGGGGACACGGGTTCGATCCCTGGTCTGGGACGATCCCACATGCCGCGGAGCAACAAAGCCCCTGAGCCACAACTACTGAGCCCACATGCCGCAACTGCTGAGGCTCGCGTGCTTAGAGCCCGTGCTCTGCAACAAGAGAAGCCACTGCAATGAGAAGCCTGCGTGCAGCAACGAAGACCCAACACAGCCAAAAAACAAATAAATTAAAAAAAAGAGAGTCCTTTCCCTACTGGGGTAACAACTCCTCCAGGTCAATCTCACCCTAAAGGTGTGGACTGAAAAAATGCCCTCCAGAGACTTCCCTGGCGGTCCAGTGGTTAAGACTCCATGCTCCCAATGCAGGGGACACGGGTTTGGGGAACGAAGATCCCAAATGCCGCGTGGTTTGGCCAAAAACAAAAACAAAACAAAACAAAACAAAAAAACACGTCCTCCAAGGTGCAAACCATCTCCCCTCTCAGCCTCCTTTGCTGTCTCACTTGCACTCTTGTCCTATGTAGTAGGCAAAACGATGGCCCCCAAAGGTGTCCACATCCAAATCCTGGCACCTGTGACTTTGTTACCTTACATGGCAAATGGACTTTGCAGATAGGATGAAGTTACAGGTTTGACACAGGGAGATTCTTCTGGATTATCCGGGTGGGCCCAGCATCCTTGTAAAGGGAAGTGAGGCAGGACGGTCAGAGGCAGAGAAAGATGTGACGTCAGAAACAGTGGACAACGTGATGCAATTGCTGAGCCAAGGAATGCAGGCGGCCTCCAGAAGCTGGAAAAGACAAGGAACCAGAATGTCGCCTAGAATCTCCAGAATGAACGCCGTCCTGCTGACACCTCGGTTTTAAGCCCGATGAGACGCCTCTCAGATTTCTGACTTCCAGAGCTTCAAGGTGATAAACTTGTGTGGTTTTAAGCCACCAATGTTGTGGCAATTTGTTCCAGCAGCCAGAGTTAGCTTTTATTTATTTTTATTCTTTTAAATAAATTTATTTATTTTGTTTATTTTTAGTTTTGGTTGTGTTGGGTCTTCGTTGCTGTGCGCGGGCTTTCTCTAGATGCGGCGAGCGGGGGCTACTTTTTGTTGTGGTGCGCAGACTTCTCATTGCAGTGGCTTCTCTTGTTGCGGAGCACGGGCTCTAGGTGCATGGGCTTTACTTGTGGCACGCAGGCTCAGTAGTTGTGGCTCGTGGGCTCAGTAGTTGTGTCTCATGGGCTCTAGAGCGCAGGCTCAGTAGTTGTGGCGCACGGGCTTAGTTGCTCCGTGACATGTGGGATTTTCCTGGACCAGGGCTCGAACCCGTGTCCCCTGCATTGGCAGGCGGCTTCTTAACCACTGCGCCACCAGGGATGCCCCAGAGTTAGGTTTTAAAAGTATAAACTGGAGCACATTGATCCCCTTTTCACAGTGTTTTCCCATCACACTCGGAACAAAACCTAGACTCTTTCTGTGATCTGGCTCCTGCATACCTATTTCTCCTCAGCCCCTACTGCTCTCCCTAACCCTGATTAAGCCTGCCTTTAATTCCTGGACTAAACCCAGCTCATGTCAACCTCAGGGCCTTTGCACTTGCTGTTTCTTCTGATCAGAATGCTCTTCCCGCAGACCCTCACATGGGGGGCTCCTTTCCTCTATGTCTCTTCAGAGATGCCGCTGCCCCAGGGCAGCTTTCGCTAAACACCCTCTGCAAAATAACATGGCTCCATTTTCTAGAGTCTTGCCCTCATTTTGCTTTCTTTATAATCTGACTTCCTGAAATTATCTCATGTATGTAGTTTTCATTTGTCTTCTGCTGGCCTCCTCAGAACGTAAGCTCCAACAGGGCCTGTTCACTGAAGTCTCTCTCACCTTACCCAGACACAGAGGCTGTCCTAATACCCACATATTGAATCAGTGTGCGACTCTATCTTCCTGATCACACAATCATTTTTCATGCAACATGAGCAAAGAGCTAGATGGTCAAGCATATTGGGTCACTGATTATTTTATTACCAGTGCTTCCTGCCAGAGCTGGGGATAAATCAGCGTATCGTCCCCAAACCAGTCATGAAGTAAGTAAAAAAGGACTCTAATTTAAAAATATACCCCCTAGGGGACTTCCCTGGCAGTCCAGTGGTTGGGACTCCGCACTTCCACTGCAGGGGGCCCGGGTTCGATTCCTGGTTGGGAACGGAGGCCGTGCAGTGCGGCAAACAAACAAATAACCTCCCCTACATCATGCAGCTGAAGGTTTTTTTAAAAAAATTATCTTTGGATATTCAAATGCCTTGCCTCATCCTCAGACACTTAAGCCCTTTCTCAGCTTTTTGTCTATCTACATGGAAGTTGTAGTCCTCTGTGAAAGGGATTTTTTCTTGGAGGGGTTTAGGGAAGGGTAAAGGAGGGAGGGTGAGCACAGGACTGTAAGAGATGGGAATAGATTCTTTTCAAGTGACCATCTTCTCCTTGAATGACCCCAACTTGGTCTTTTACAATATTTTTATGGATACTTGAAGATTTCTTTCCGGAGCCTTTCATCCAAAAGGAACTGCGACAGAGCAGATGGTGGAGGTGTCCATACTGAAATGCAGAGGGCACACTGCTGTTTAATGGCAAACCGTTGTGAAGTATACTGTTCCTCTTTCCTGCCAAGGCATGTCTCACCAAGGGTTGACTGCAAGATCTTCTTCAGAAATGTCTTCAACTTACCAATAAATTGCTGACGCTGCTGGAGTCTGTAACCTCCCATTAGCTGCCACTCAGTTTAGTTGTTCTGAGTCAGGTACCCTTCTCTCCTCAACCTCCACGACCCTGATTCTTGGCCAGTTCGGGGTGGGGTGGAAGGGAGGGGTTAAATTACCCCCGGAGAAGACCCAAAGCTCTGACTTTGTTCAGGACCCCCAGACCCACCAAGGGATTTGTCCAGTTCACCCTGAAGTGGGAACCCCAGCTTCTTGGTCCTTTTTTGAGACTCTCTAGCTCACCTCTAAAAAAACTGATCTGGATCTGGATTTCTTTTTCTCTCCTTGGTTTCAGAAAGCTTTTTACAAAAGTATTATGGACTTGTTTCAATAAATGTAAATCATATAGACCTAAATGAATTCAAAAGTTAAATTCCCTTTCTAACCATCGCTCCCCTCTGCCTTGAAGCCCTCTCTCTGGGGGGAGTAGCCACGGTTAACTGTTTACAAGTGCCCTTATTCCATGCTCATCCAAATACAGTCATGAGAACTGAATCATATTCTTTTGCAACTGGCATTTATTACTTACCCCCGTATTCCAGAACTCCTTCTCTGTCAGCATATACTGGTGTATCATATCCTTTTTAGCCAAGTGCTAGTCCATAATATGGAACAACGATGATATACTATAATCTATTGTTGGGTATTTGGACACTATTACAAACTCTATTACATTGAACGTTCTTGTATGTATATCTTTGTGCAATTGTAATTTTGTCATGAGTAGATTCTTCGAAAGTAAATTGTTAGGTCAAAGGATGTACTAAACACATTCAGAGAAACAGAATGTGTAGAGAGATTTATTTAAAGGAATTGGCTTGCACAGTTATGGAGGCTGGCAAGTCCCAAGTCTGCAGTTCAAGTCCCAAGACCATCTGCTGCAGAAAGCCCTCTTTCTCAGGGAAAGTCAGTCTGTTGTTCTATGCAGGTCTTCATCTGATTAGATGAGACCCACCACATTATGGAAGGCAAGCTGCTTTACTCTAAGTTCACCATTTAAAATGCAAATTTCATTCAAAAACACCTTCAGAGAAACATCTAGAATAATGGTTGACCAGATATCTGGGCAGCATGGACCAGCCACATTGGCATATAAAATTAGCCATCACAAAAGATATGTTAATTTAAAATTTTGATAAGTTATTACCAAACTGTGCTCTAAAAAGGTCATTCCAATTTATACTTTGACCCAGCAAGTGTAAAGGCATGCCCTTAAACCCACATCCTTACCAACATGAAATATCATTTTTTTTGTTTGTTTTTTTGCGGTACGCGGGCCTCTCACTGTTGTGGCCTCTCCCGTTGCGGAGCACAGGCTCCGGACGTGCAGGCTCAGCGGTCATGGCTCACGGGCCCAGCCGCTCCGTGGCACGCGGGATCCTCCCGGACAGGGCCACGAACGCGCACCCCCTGCATTGGCAGGCGGACTCTCAACCACTGCACCACCAGGGAAGCCCTCTTTTTCACTTTTTAACCAATCAATAGGTGAAGATGGTATCTGTGGTTTTTATTTGCACTCATCTCTAGTGCAGTTAAAACTATTTTTTACAGAAAATAACAAATGTTAACAAGGATGTGGAGAAATTGGAACACTGGTGCACTGCTGGTGGGAATGTAAAATGGTGAAACCACTGTGGAAAATCATATGATGATTTCTCAGAAAATTGAACCTAGAATTACCATATGATCCAGCAATTCCACTGCTGGATATATACTCAAAAGAACTGAAAGCAGAGATGTAAACAGATATTTGAATACAGACGGTCCCTGACTTATGATGCTTTACTTATGATTTTTGAGTCTACAATGGTGTGAAAGTGATATGCATTCACAAATTTGAATTTAGATCTTTTCCTGAGCTGGCAACATGCTGCCTGATACTCTCTTGGGATGCTGGACAACAGCAGCCACAGGTCCCAGCCAGCCCCGCAATCACGAGAGTAAACAACCGGAAACCAACAACCACTCTGTACCCAGACAACCATTGTTTTCCACTTTCAGTACAGTATTCAATAAATTACAGGAGACAGTCAACACTTTATTACAAAATAGGCTTTGTATTAGACGATTTTGCCCAACTGTAGGCTAACGTAAGTGTTTTGAGCATGTTTAAGGTCAGCTAAGCTAAGCTAGGATGTTCGGTAGGGTAGGTGTATTAAATACATTTTCAACTTAATGATATTTTAAATTTAGGATGGCTTTATCAGGCTGTAACTCTATTGTAAGTTGAGGACAATCTGTACTCAAGTTTATAGCAGCGTTATTTACAGTAGCCAAGAGATGGGGGCAACCCAAGTGTCCATCAACAGAAGAATGGATTTAAAAAATGTGTTACATACATAAAATGGAATATTATTCAGCCTTAAAAAGGAAGGAAATTCTGACACATGCCACAACATGGATGAAACTTGAAGTTATGCTATGTGAAATAAGCCCCAAATGACAAATACTACATGATTCCACTTACATGAAGTACTTAGTCAAATCCAGAGAGACAGTAAGTAGAATCGTGGGTGCCAGGGGCTGGGGGGAGGAGAGAATGGGAAATTATTGTTTAATGGAAATAGAGTTTCAATGGGGAAGATGAAAAAGTTCTGTAGATGAATGGTGGTGATGGTTGCAGAACAATATAAATGTACTTAATGCCAGAGAACTGTACACTTAAAAATGGTTGAAACAGTAATGTTATGCTATGCATATTTTCCAATTAAAAAAATAACTTTTTAAAATTTATATTTCTTTTGTGAATTGTCTTTTCATATCATTTGCTCTTACTTCTGTTGAGTTTTTTTTTCATATTGACCAAAGGAATTCTTTCTATACTTTGGACATTTAACAGTTTGTTATATGTATTGAAATATTTTCTCCCTCTCTAACATTTCTCAGGTATTTGTTTAAATAACACCAAATAAAAGTTAAAAATATTACAAAATCAAATATGCAGCTTTTCCTTTATGGCTTCAGATTTATTATTTTGTGGAGAAAGGCAGGCCTTCTCCATTTCATAATTATAAAACTATTCTATACTTTCAGAGTTTTTCTATATTCAGATTTTTTAATCTATTGGAATTTTTCTTTGTATGTAGTGCAAGGTAGAGAACCTAATTTACTAATTGATAGTTTCCTAAGTGGATAGCCAATTGGACTGAAACTTTTTTCTGAATGGTCTCTTCCTCAGTGATTTCAAATGCCACACTTATCATAAATTAATCTGTTTTGGCCTATTCTGTTTCATTGATCTTTTTCTTTATTTCTGCTCCAAAATCACATTGCTTTTAATTTTTTAAAATATTTATTTATTTATTTATTTGGCTGCGCCAGGTCTTAGTTGTGGCACGTGGGATCTTCGCTGCCATGTGCGGGATCTTTAGCTGCGGCATGCAGGATCTTTGTTTTAGCTGTGGCATGCGGGACCTAGTTTCCCTGACCAGGGATCAAACCCAGGCCCCCTGCATTGGGAGCGTGGAGTCTTAACCACTGGACCACCAGGGAAGTCCCTCACATTGCTTTTATTACTGTAGTTTTATAGGACATTTTGATATCTGGTAGGGCACGGACCCCTTATTCATATTCATTTATCAAGAAATTCTTGACTAGTCTCACAATTTTCTCTTTCTGATGAACTTTAGAATCAGATTTCCAATTCCTGATGGAAATTCTACTGGCACTCTGATTGGAATTGCATTACATTTTTAGATATAAAGAACTGACCCCCTTAAATATTGACTCTTCTTAGGAACATTGTATTCCTCATCTATTCAGATCTTTTATGTCCTTCAGTGAAGTCATATTTTTCTTTGTAGAGAAAAATGCCCATTTTTAAAAATACATTTATTTATTTATTTATGTTTGGCTGCGTTGGGTCTTCATTGCTGCACGTGGGCTTTCTCTAGCTGCAGCGAGCGGGGGCTACTCTTCATTGCGGTGCGCGGGTTTCTCATTGCGGTGGCTTCTCTTGTTGCGGAGCACAGGCTCTAGGCACGTGGGCTTCAGTAGTTGTGGCACGTGGGCTTCAGTAGTTGTGGCACGTGGGCTCAGTAGTTGTGGCGCACGGGCTTAGTTGCTCCATGGCATGTGGGATCTTCCCGGACCAGGGTTCGAACCCGTATCCCCTGCACTGGCAGGTGGATTCTCAACCACTGCACCACCAGGGAAGCCCCTTTTATTTATCTTTGAAGCCAAAATGAACTATATATTAAATTCAACTAATTTAATTGAGCTAATATGAATAAAATGGGTTTTTTAGATGTCGGGATAAACAGAGCCTGGATACTTGGCAAGGGAGCACACTGGTCTTCTGAACTTTGGGACTCAAAATGGGTCTTGGCCAGCATCAAAAATGGGCATTTTTCTCTGGGACTTCCCTGGTGGCACAGTGGTTAAGACTCCGCCTGCCAATGCAGGGGACACGGGTTCGAGCCCTAGTCCGGGAAGATCCCACTTGCCGCAGAGCAACTAAGCCCGTGTGCCACAACTACTGAGCCTGTGCTCTAGAGCCCACGAGCCACAACTACTGAGCCCACGTGTCACAACTACTGAAGCCCCCGCGCCTAGAGCCCGTGCTCCACAGGAGAAGCCACTGCAATGAGAAGCCTGCGCACCACAATGAAGACCCAACAACGCAGCCAAAAATAAAATTTTTAAAAAATAAGATAAATAAGAAGTGAAACAAAAAGTGAGAAATCATGCTACAACAGCTAAGACTGTCTTTAAATATATTTCTTGTGAAAACCCAAATCAGCGTTGGTGGAACTTATAATCTTGCATATTTTAATACACAGCCACATCCTTATACAGACACATCCAAGCATGCAAGACTTTCAGCTTTTCCTCTCTGTGAATCATGCATAACAGATTAGTGTATTTAAATTTTTTTATACATAACTTGAATGTATCATTAGTTTTCGTACACTTTTCAACTTGAATTTTCTCTGGGTAACAAAGTGCTTTCAGAGATAAAATGTAATATTAACAGAATTTACAGTTATGAATTAAACCTAAAACACAACAATAATCTTCACAGTTAAAGATGTAAGGAAACATTGCGGGACTTAACCAACGCCATAGTCTAGTAAGTACCACAGCCAGATCTTATGAAGAAGAGTTCTCATTTACAGTGCTCAACTTAAAGTTGGTTCAGTCAGAAGTATTTTCTAAGGCTTTACCCAACAACCTACATCGTTGTAAAGGGGAATAAATCCACCAAGAATCTAGTTACCATAAGTTCTGAAAATCACTGAGGAATAGCATCAGATATTATATCAGGCGCTGTGTGCAGGCACTGCTTTAGCTCCTTGGATCCCCTGGGAAAGGCATTATTATCACTCCAGTTAAGTCCTATTACCAATCCTTCGCCCCTTCCCTTGTGGGGTCACAGTCTTCCGCAACCAAAGGCGGTGAAGCTGCTGTAACCACCCTTGACTCAGATCTGCATTTGCACCATGTCCAGACTATCTCTTGCATCCCTGCACTGTGGTTTCCCTTCTTCCTACTAACTTTCTAATCACATCACTTTACATTTCCATGCCCTCTGAAAATTTCCAAACACCCACTTACTTTTTTTTTTTTTTTGCTGTACGCGGGCCTCTCACTGTTGTGGCTTCTCCCGTTGCGGAGCACAGGCTCCGGACGCGCAGGCCCAGCGGCCATGGCTCACGGGCCCAGCCGCTCCGCAGCATGTGGGATCCTCCCGGACCGGGGCACGAACCCGTGTCCCCTGCATCGGCAGGTGGACTCTCAACCACTGCGCCACCAGGGAAGCCCACTCACTTACTTTTAAAAAAATCAGTGTGGGAACTCCACCTTGACGCAGAATGAGGTTCACCCCCCGGGATCTCTGCTTCTTGTGCTGCTGGTCTGCAGCCTCTCTCCAGTCCATGGTGTCCTGGAGAACTGTAACACAAACTTAAAGTATAAATGCATCCGAGAGACCTTCAACTTTGTCTCCATTTTGCTCACTGGAAAGCTTCAAATCTTGCCCCCTGGGAATGGATGTCCAAACATAGAAATCATAGCCTGGATGAAGAATAAGTCAGTTATCTGCTTGAACCCTGGAGCCAAATGGACACAAAAACTAGAGTGTCAAGAAAAAGTGCTTTTTCAACTTCACCAGCGCCAGTGTTAGAAAACGATTGCCTGATGCCAATATTCCCACCAAGAACACCTGCATTCCCCCTGCATTCCTGCCCTCAGTTTTAGTTTTGTGTTTGGTTGGATATTTTCCAGGAAAAAGATCTTCCCCATCTGCTCAAGCATGAGAATCTATGTGCAAATAACCCTGCAGAAGCTGATGGGGCAAACTTGAGATTTTTTTGATTACAGGACCCTACAAACTTAAGAGTTTGCATTCTTAGTCATCAAGGAGGAAAGTTTCTTGAAGGACAGTTACTTAATTATAAATGATATAGGTTTCTTTCAATAATATACCTGTTGTTGAATGCTGAATTTTCCTACAAAATAAGGGAATGAGAATTTAAAACTCAAATCTGAACATGTGGCTTCAATTAAGGAGGAAATGATGGAATGCATTTCAATCATTTTACACCCTAGGAATAGCAAGACTCCATAAGAGATTTTAAAAGCTGCCTGGGAAACCCATGGAGTTCCAGCCTTCCAAGAGACAGAGGGTTCACATAATAGATATCCTTCGTTTAAAAGGTCACTATCGAGAGGAACGCAGTCCTTCTTCTACTTTTAAAGAGTTCCTTTATATAAGATTTATTGTCACAGATAAAAGCTAATAACATTCAAAGATCCCCAGACTTAAATTCATAGAATATTCAGGAAAAGGATTTAAAGGGTGATACTTAGATGTATTCTTTTATACCTTGGCTTTGATGAACTTTTTTTTTACTCACATCTTTTGCACAGACTTTTCTTTTTTTGGTCTCTGGTATTCAATTCTTTAATGCTTCCTATTAATCTAATGCTATTCAATAAACTTGAGCAAATGTTTTACTTAAAAATAAAAATCAATGTGGAATCAGCATCCGAAGGTTGATGCTAAAGCTGTTGATGCTAAAGATGGAACTAGCCTCACTGGATTCAAAAAAAAAGAAAAAGAAAAAAGCAGCTTCTAGTTAAATTGAATCTGCATGTAACCCCGACAAAATGTGTAAAAGACCAAAGATAAATAATTTTTACTACCTATGTAAATGTCTGCTTCCTGTGTATTTTGTTCACTTTTAAGTTCCTATTTATAGATACTATTTTTTAAATATCCATCCTTATTTGCTTCAAAATAATAAGGATGGGCTAGATTAGCAATGGTTGGATGGCTTTGGGGACTGGTTGACTAGAACATGGGGATTTAGTATACTGTACTGCTTGAGCATGGGTAAAATTATCCTTAATTAAAAAGAAAAACTGCAATGGCCAAATTATGGCACAGCCATACAATGAACTATTAAGCAAACATTAAAACATTTTATAAATAAAGAAAAACCCAAACATATATGAAGAAAAGTCAACACGTTGAAAATAATTACTTTCAGCTCTGGGATTAAATGATTTTATTTTTCAGGTTTTTTAAAAATTTAATTTAATTTATTTTATTTTTGGCTGCGTTGGGTCCTTGCTGCTGCACGCAGGCTCTCTCTAGCTGCGGCGAGCGGGGGCCACTCTCCGGTGCGGGCGTGGGCCTCTCATTGCGGTGGCTTCGTTGCGGAGCACAGGCTCCAGGAGTGCGGGCCTCAGTAGTTGTGGCTCGCAGGCTCTAGAGTGCAGGCTCCGTAGTTGTGGCACACAGGCCCAGCCGCTCCGTGGCACGTGGGATCTTCCCGGACCAGGGCTCAAACCCGTGTCCCCCGCATTGGCGGGCGGATTCCTAACCACTGCGCCACCAGGGAAGCCCTCGGGTTTTTTTTAACAACCCTAAACATTTATGATCTGAAAACCAATTTGTTACTGAGCTGCTTCCCATCATCTATTTAAAACTCTTCATCACCTATTTAAGCTTAATGTTTTGAAACTCTCTACTGTCTTGCAATTATGTATTTTTACTGCAAACTCATGGAACAACTGTGGACTGTGATAGGCAAATATATATTTAGGATATATCTGTATGCATTAATAGAAATCACCCATATTTTAGTTTCACAATGCTTGTCTTAATGGGGAAAATGTCTAAATGTCTGACAAATTACATTCTTGAAATAAAATAGTATGCAGTGCTTACAAATGCTATGTAAGGATACTCATTAACCTAGGAGAAAGTTCACAGTATGAGAAAGATTACAAACCAGGATGTAGCAGGAATTCCCTGGCCAACCAGTGGTTAGGACTCCATGTCCCCACCGCAGGCGGCATGGGTTCAATCCTTGGTGGGGAACTTGCAAGCCATGAGGCTCGGCCAAAAAAACAAAAACAACAACAAACCAACCAAAACACCAAAAAACAAAAAACAAAAAAAAAACGGATGTATAATTACACAAATTTTGTAAACTCGTAAAAACACAGAAAAGGATATGAGAAAAATGCATCTTTAAATAGTTGCCTAGTGAGTAAATTATAATTTCAGGTGTTTTTAGCTTGTCTGTTTCCTGAGTTTTTCCCCAGTGAGCACTTTTATACACACTTACCAAACACCCAGACAACAGACTCTTTTCCCAGGGCCTCCGTGATTATCATGCATCTCCGCATCAGGCACCAGTTTCCATGCCTTAATTCCCCTGATTAGTCTACATCTGAAAGGTCAAATTCAACCTCAAACAAGCCAAGAGAATGCAGGGTTCTTGCTGCCTTTTCTAGTTAACAAATGAGACTGTCTGATTTGTTAGCATCATTACTAAACAGTTATCTTCCTTGTCCTTCTAAGACGTCTGACGTCCAGTCAACCATTCTTATCACTCAGTTCTCATTCAACTAGTTGTTGAAAGGGCAAGAAATTAACTTTTTCTAAGTACTGATCCCAGAAAAGATGCCTCAACATGTTTTTTGGGTTTTTTTTTTAATTAATTGTTTTCTTTTGACAGCTGAAGAGAACATCCACTTGAGGGTTCATTTTATCATAAAAAAATCATAAAAGGATGCTTAAGGCAAGGATCTAGAAGTACTACATTCCAATTTTCTACAGAAGAGGCAATTTCTTTTAGGTATCAATCTATACAAGAAGTGAAAAAACCTTACCTATTGTGCTTTTTAGAAAATTAATAAACCTCTTTAAACTATTACTAGCAATGAGTTCAGAATAAGAAAATCTTTGTGTCTGTAAACATTTATCACATTCCTAGGGGTGGACGGTTGGGTAACACGAAATGAACACTGCCAGATGGGTTACAGGGTTAAAATTCACGTTTTTGTCCCCATTGGTTTATTTTTTAATTTTTAAATATTTATCTATTTGGCTGCACCAGGTCTTAGTTGCAGCATGGGGGTTCTCAGTCAAGGCATATGGGATCTCGCTCCCTGACCAGGGATCGAACCTGGGCCCCCTGCATTGGGAACGTTGTCTTAGATCACTGCACCACCAGGGAATTCCCTTTATTTTTTTAGATATCCCTTTAACTGCAACAAATAGCTGCTAGAAATTCTGGTACCAAAAATTTGCATGAAGTACCCATACACACAGCAAGAGAAAATGTTTCAGCTCCATTTAAATTTGCATATCCAAACAGTCTAACAAAACTTAGAAACTACAGGCAAATCTACCTGCATCACTGTTTCAGGTCCTCCAAGAATTTTCCCACTCCCCAAGAGTTGCCAAAGCCCTCTTTTGGGTGTCATTTCAACCCAAATCAATGTCCTCTGCGTTTCTTTCTGTAGTTTCACGTTTCACGATGCCACACCTCACTGCTCCCTGTGAGCTCTGTTCACACTGGGCACTCCAGCGGCACACATCCCTTGCAGAGTTCTATGATCCCCTGGGACTCGTCTTTAAGCTTTGGCCAGGCCACACAGCAACGTAGCATGTAGGACCTTAGCACCCCAACTAGGGACTGAACCTGCAGCCCCTGCATTGGAAGCAGTTTTAACCACTGGACGGCCAGGGAAGTCCCCCCAGACTAATTTTTAAAGCATTCTTGCCTCCTACTAATCAAGTCCACAGGCAAAATAACATCAAACGTAGAGTTCTAAACTTCGTTCCAAGGCCTCTCCCTCTTTAGTGGTGACCTTGGCAAGGTGCCATCTCTGGCTCCACTTCTGCATTTGCCAAATCAGCAGTGTTCAGTACCACCTCTAAAGACTATTTAGATGGCAAAACAGGACAAGGACTTGCATGAAAGCGACTCTCGAAAATAATACACAAATACAAACCTGTAAGATCTAGTGCTAGCTTATTCAGTATTTATAAGCTTAGTTCATAGGAAGAGTGAATAATTACGTATTTATATTGCTTCAGAGAAAAGGAGACTGATTTCCCATTAAACCAATTTAGTCACAAAAGCATCTTCAAAGTACACTGTTGAAGTATTATAGAAAAAATGAAGTATTCCACTCTTCCAAAATTTTATTAAGACTTTGAAAGAACAAATGTGAAAATTCTTTAAAATGAAATTTAAACCACAACTTAATTCATGTGCTTCAAGAAATTCTTTCATAATTGAGATTTTATTGGTTGTTTTGAGGATCAGTACACAGACATTTCAATTTGTACACAATTCTCAACATACGTACCAAAAACCTAAAAAAATCATGTAGTTGTGATTCTTTTCTCAACAGTTATTCCAGTGACTTTCCAGCTTAAAATTTGGGGGCAAATTTTCCTTCACAGGATATCAAGTACCAATATCTTCAAATATTGATATGCTGTTCCATTGTAAGTCCCACTAATTCACAATTTAATATCATATACACTACATACTCAAATTGTCAATCGTTCACAGCACATTAACAGTTACTAGAAGAACTGGACTACCACGACCAAAGATGTTACAGAGTGCACAAAATTCTGCCCAGGAGAGCCAAGATCAAGGGGTGAGTGGTTTGCTTTAGGAAACAATTCTACCAAAAACAACGTGGGAAGAGAAGTAATTTAAAGTGTTTAAGACATTAAATGCACAGCTGACTCCAAACTGCCATTAAGTATGCTTTGTATTACAGGATATAAAAGCTACCCTCCATCTGTGGAATGTTAAGCTGACACCCAAGACAATCAAAGCCTCCCATATTCAATATCCCACTATTTTCTGGTTGTACCAAAAAATAAACAACCAGCAAATGATTTCACCTCTTAAAAAAAAGCATTTACACTTTAAAAATGGGATGAGGTGGGATTCCTTCCTTTTTAAAAATGTTTCTAGAGCTACTAAAAAACTTGCATTTACAAAATAGTTGATAAAAATATTCCTCTGGATTGTACAAGAAGGGAGACAGGGACCACTGATAGGACCAGGTGTGTGATATTAATCAGACTTGGCTTCTTTCTCTCCTGCTTCATCAGAAGCTGTGCTCTGCAAAATCAAAGGAAAAACAGTGATCGAACATTTGACTTCTGTGTCAGTGCTATAATGTTAGAGATATTTAGCATTTAATACAGTGTAAGTTTTACTCATTACAACTATTATTAAGTCTTAACAATACATTCAACCCTCATTATTTGTAGATTCTGTATTTATAAATTTACTGACTCACTAAAATTTGTAACCCCAAAATCAATACTCATGTTTCATGTTCCGTGGTCATGTACGTGCAGATACAGAGCAGCAAAAAATATGAGTCACCTGACACAGACCTTCCCAGCTGAGGCCCTTCTGCCTTGTTTCAGCTGTAACACTGTAAACAAGTGTCTTTTTCACACTCTATTTAGTGCCACACATTTCACATTTTTTTTGTGCTTTTGGTCAACAACGTTGACTAGACAAGTATAGTGTTGTCCAGTACTATGTACCGTGCAAGAAGGTTGTGACGTGCCACGTGGAGAAGACACACGTTAGACAGCTTCACTGAGGCACGAGTTACGGTGCTGTTTCTGTTGGCCCTGAGTTCAATATTAACTTACCAAAAACATACATTAAACAGACACACATAAAATAAGGTTGTGGTTTGATCTGTTGGATGGAAATGTTGTGATGAGAACATTTTGAGAATTTCCACTATGAGCAACTGTCCAGTACATAGAGCAACCTTATAGAACATAACCATCATGGATACCGAGAATCAACCGTAGTTGATAAAAGGGATCAGAAGGCCTCATTCGCCCCTTGTAACTGGATTAGTTAATTTCATTTTACTGTCATACAATATTTGACTTCGGGTTAGATTTAGGAATTTGAGACTGCAGATCAGAGGAGTGAGTAGTTATTACTTTAAAATCTGATCTATAAATATAAAAGTCTAAAAATTAATATTCTATTTATATTTTCTGCTTAGCCAACGTTAAAAAAAAAAAAGGCTTGGCTTAAAAAGTTATTTACCACAACCTTGCAACACACTTTTTTTTTTTTAAAGGTAAAACCTCTTTTTCTCAGAGCTTAAAAGGATAAAGATTAAGGACATCGATCTTTTTAATTGCTTAATCTAAGTTACTACTTAATCCTAGATAATTGGCTTTTAAGAAAAATAAGCCTTCTTTATTAGAAAGTGGGAAAAGTATGACAAACGAAGGGAATCGATTAAAAAAAATTTAAAGCAATATCCAGAATATAAAAACCAAACAAGATTATTAACAGTTCTACAGATGGCAATTTGGAAAAAAAAAAAGACTAGAATATTTGTTTAAAGAAAACCCCTAGGTCATGTTAAAGAAAGAAAAATGTGTTCTACCATTTAGTAAATTAAATCTTTTTAAAAACTCACACCAGCAATTAAATTAATGAACCCCATATACAATAAAGATCATGAATCTGAGTTTGAAATTCTGAGTACATTACAATTTCTTGTTCACTCACTTAAAAAACCCATTTACACATATATTTTCAAATATGATCTAATGCACAAAAATAATCTGTCCATTCACTTGGGACTTACTGTACAAAACTTTGTTCAATATCATAAAGGATAAAGACTGCTTTATCCGCTACATAAAAATATAGTTTATCATCCACTCTTCAGAGTCAAAATGAACAACACACAAACACTTCTGACCTCCTCATTTTTAGTTTCTCCATTTTCTGCAGGTAAGTCTTCTTTAGTCTCTTGGTTAGCCACTTCAGCCTGTTTTCCCTTTGCTCCCCTTTTCCCTTTTGTTTGCACTTTTTTGTCGGAAGATTTATCCTGTGACAGAACAAGAGTATATTTTAAGTATCAACTCTGCACTTACTAACATTTTCTGACTTGCTAGAGAGATTGCATCCACCGCAGTTGCAACGTTAATGCAGTTGTGTGTCACTCTGAGTTACAGGACACACCTTAAGGTCCACCCCCAGTAATCAGGACCACACAGCACACTGAGGAAACCCCTAACAGCACCTGCACACCAAGCGTCATCAGACTTACAACAATTAAACCTAAAGCCTCAGCTACAACCCTTCTCCACTTTCTCAATTACCTGCTATTCTCTAAAGTTCCACATGAGAGAACAAATGAAGTGAAGAACTGCTGGAGGAATCTCTTCCCCACTGTAACCCTACCCACCCCCAAACTCTTTAAGCAGGAAAAATAATCAAACTGTCAAATAACCACTGTCTTGACAAGATGGTTACCCTAACAGTAAGACCATTCACCTGAGAAAAGCACCATGTTGTTAAGGTCAGACTGACTATCCTACTACAGTTCTGCTACAGTTAGTCCCTTGATATCATATAATGAGTAGCTAAAAGGATCAATTTTGAGTTTATCGTTTTCATTTAGGTGTTTGAAGAACCTGAAAAGCACAGGTGTTAGTATGATGATAAAAGAGATTCAAAGGTTAAGCCACTTTAAAGTAATATAAAACAGTATTTCTGGACACCATCAACTGGGAAGGCGACACTTAAGTATTTCCTGTAAGTAGAGAATGTAATTAACAGCCGACTTAGATAAGACCAATAGTGACCGATACTTCTATAATGGCATTCCATACATGAATGCATGACAACTACTAGTAATTCAGTATCTTTAGAATAAATAATAAATTACCTAAACAAACATATTTGGGACAACACTGCTACATACATTGCCACCATGAAGCGTGACAATCGTTTCTGTATTTAAAAACGATTCTTTTATAATCTGATTTCTTTAGATTTCTCATTAATAACCATTATCACAGTAACATAAAAATGTAAAACCTGAAACGTGAAAACAGAATTATTCAATAGCCTGGACTGAAATAATACCATTTTAACTATTAACAGCTGGAAAATGACACAAAACAAAATAAATCAATACATCTGTAGTATGGTAATCAATACATCAAAAGCTTTACCTTCTGTTTAAGGCTTTAAAACGATTCGGTTAGGAAGACAAAGATATATTACTGAAACTAAAAGGGAAAAAATGCTCCTCCCCTCTCCCCATCATTTTTCCTTTGGGACAACTGAACTGACAAGTTTGTTTCTCAAGGAACACTGCCGTGAAAACTTACCTGTTGATTATATCTGACGTCCCAAACCCAATTGGAGGTAAAATTTGAACTTTTTTCATTAAAAAACTATTATAGGGCAAATCAAAATACAGACGCAGGTAAATAAAGAAAGAAAAATTTGGGCTTCCTTGGCGGCACAGTGGTTAAGAATCCGCCTGCCAATGCAGGGGACATGGGTTTGAGCCCTGGTCCGGGAAGATCCCACATGCCGCGGAGCAACTAAGCCCACATGCCACAACTACTGAGCCTGTGCCCTAGAGCCCGTGAGCCGCAACTACTGAGCCCGCGTGCTGCAACTACTGAAGCCCGTGCTCCTAGAGCCCGTGCTCTGCAACAAGAGAAGCCGTTGCAATGAGAAGCCCGCACACTGCAACGAAGAGTACTCCCCGCTCGCCACAACTAGAGAAAGCCTGCACGCAGCAATGAAGACCCAAGACTGCCAATAAAAATAAAATAATTTTTTTAAAAAATTAAAGAAAATTTTAAGAGAAAACAGGCATGGTACTCCAGCCAATCAGTTTATTTTTAAAAGCAAATAATAAAACATGTGTAATAATTAACAGTACACTGTTCAAGCAGACTTTTTGCAACCAGAGCCACTATTTTCCCCGCCTACTCGTATTTCTCCTACAGAAGTACCCCATTGTTTTCTGGTGTAAGAAACTTCAAGTTGACATACTACGCCTACACCGTCCTTGAACCCTCTTAAAAAGGATCACAAAACAGAACTTTCTATTGGAAAAACGTTAAGATGTTTACACTCAGCTCTGTACAATGTTTAAAGAAAGAAATGAAAGAAATCTTTGATTATGCAGTGTGTACCTTTCACCTTCACTTGTAGGAAAGGGGTAATGACGATAAGGATTTTGGGGAGAGGAGACTTCTAATAGCAAACGCCCACTTAAGTTTTGAGTACACAGAAATTAATCACACCATGAATTTCCCCTGAAGAACAAGGAAGAGCTTTACAGAGGGCGGTATCAAGGCTAAATCCAAACCAAAGTTACAAATCACATGCACACATTTAGCTTTTCCAACTTAAAGTTTTCAAAGCTACATATATATATCCAACAACTACCCAAAGACCGGCAATGTGAATAAAGCAATCACGAATCTATTCTAGAGCAGCAACCATTATACTATTTACGATAAAATAACTTAGTGAACTCCTATACATATAATGGTATATAAAATACTTTTAGAAGACTGTTAATCATGTTTTCAGAGAACACAGCTCTTGATCTACCCCTGGACATAAGATATGTCCCTCTACCTTGCCTCGAGCACCTTATATGCAAAAACTTACACATTCCCCATCTCCTGGCCTCAGTCCTAGCCTTGCTGATATTGTCAAAAGAGGAAGTACAAGCATGCAACCAACAGAGGATCCCTAACCAAAACATACACAACACAAATAGTGGATTTCCCTGGTAAGCGAAAGTTATTCTCCAATATTTTTAGCCGTCTTAAGCTTCCCAAATTCTGCAGCAGCATTAAGGTGATACATTATGTTCCCGTAAACCGGGAGGATGACTACATCTACTGTATTTCACCCAAACCAGAAAAAGCATTGTTTACTGAAATTACTATAACATAAAATTAAAGTGATAAATAAGGTAACACTACGACTTTTTAGGAGGCTATGACATCAAACTGTAGTTGATTTCGAGATACTCAAAGTCAAGACCTCAGCTGCTGGCAATGCGCGTTAGGTAGCACTGCAGCATTTCGAAGACACCACGATCTCTTAAGGTGAGTGTGAAACCTACCTTTCCTGCCGCCTTTTTTGGCTTCGTTTCCACTTTTGCAGGAGCCGGTTTCTGAAAGGCAAGGATAGCACTGAGTCTCCTCCCTGGGTACGATCCCACGGAAAAGAAAGGTCAAGGGGCTCGCTTTACTTACAGCTGACAACCTCGCCGATCTCCTCTTGGGCTGTGGGAGAAAAAAAGGGAAAATGAGCAAGGAATGCGGGGTGCGGTGCAAACCGAAACCACCCCCGGGAGAGGAGCGGGGTCTTACCTCCTCCTTCGCCGCCCCCTCGGCGGAGCTGACCTGCGGGAGAAAGCAGACGGCGAGTGGACGCAGCCCGCAAACAAAAGTGCCCGCGCGCCCCGCGCCCGCCCGCGAGAACAATGCCCGGCCGCGTGACGTCAGCGGCTTCCCGCCGCCGCGTTCGAATCTCCCACCCTGCTCCTCGGGCCGCCGAACGTTCCAGAACGGCGCGCCCGGGGCCGCCGAGCGCCCGCCCGCCGTAGGTCCGGGCGCCTCCCGGGCCCAGCGCTGCCGAGAGCGCGGCGGGCCTGGGCTTCGCGGGGCGCCGGGGCCGGCCGGCCGGCGGAGGGGGGTGTGTGCGGGCCGCGGCCGCCGCTCACCTTCCTCTTGGGCATCGTGGCGGCGGGGCGGGCGCGTGCCGGGTGCCTGCGGGCCGCGGCGCGCCGAGAGCCTTCACGAAGCTGGGCTGCCTGGCCGCTACCGCTCCTCCCGCCGCCCGAGCTGCTGGGACCCGCGGCGGGGGCGGTGGGAGAACCGGATGGAACCGGATTGGGAGCCCGCCCCCTCCTCCCCCCGCATCCCCCAGCCGCGGGCTCCCCCTCCCCGTCGGCCGAGCCGCCCCCCGCCCCCGCCCATTGGCTACGGGGCCCACCGCGCCGCGGCCCGGGCCCCGAATAGGTGAGGCGGGCCGTCACTCGACCACTGCGCCCCGCCCCCGCTCTCGGCGCCCCTACCCGCCCGCAGTCTCGCAGGGCCCCAGACCCAGGCGAGGGGGCGGGGCCCCACAGGCAGCTCTCGCCTCACGGTAGTTTGTTTGAAGCTGAGCTGCAAAGTGCGGTCTGCGCGCCGATTGGCGGAGGCCCGCCACGTGGTCGCCGGGTGAGCCCGCTCACCACCCTGGTGGATACCTGAGAGCCCGTCAGCGCCCTGAAAAGCCCAGGATATGGTCTCTCCCCTCTAGGGTCAATTGGATCTCACAGACTGGGAAGGGAGAGACAACAGGTTCAAGTACGAACCAATTTCTCCCACCTCAGTCAGTAAGAAAGGCTATCTAATAGGTCTCCCGTCTCGCTGGTCTCCGGGAAGTGGGTCCTAGTGCGCAGGAGCGGGAAGGGAGGCCGTGGGAAGGAAAGTCGGCGCGGGCACGCGCGGGGCTCCACAGCGCAGGCGCGGGTCTTTGCGAAGGACATTTAATTGCGGCCCGGCTATCATACAAGGTTGCTCGCGGTCGGGCCTTTCTGTAGCTTTTTTAAAGTCATTCGTCCATTGGGGGGCCGGGGGTGCAGGCGGTTTGTCTCAGGAGCATAGTGGGCGTCTGAGTCCCGGCCCCCACCGGCCCTAGGACGCGTGCCCACTCTCAGACCCCCGGCCGGCTGATCTACTCCTGCGCAGAAGTGAAACAGGAAGCACACCTATCCGGCTCCTGCCTGTTTTTTAACCACGTGGCTCACCTAAGCACCTTTCTGAGGTGGAAAGAGCTTAAGGCTGGGGTGTCTGAGCTGGGAACCCCGGAACCTGTACTTGTTAACTCAGTTTCTTTAATGAATAAGAAAATTATGTTTAGAAGGACTGATTCAGTTGGGTTGATGCAGAAAAATTTTTAATCGGAAAATTGCCAGCTGGAATTCATGGAGAAGAAGAAACACTGGAGTACTTTGAGTCCGAAAATTTGGAAACAGACTAAATGTCCACCATTTGAAAGGCCCGGAGAAACTATGACACCTTCACCTTCACGTAGTAGATTAATGAGCTACGTATTCTAGTCATTCGAAAAAGAATGAGGCCGCTCCACGGAAGAAGTGAATTTTGAAAACCACTAGTCAGACTCTGACTCCTGATCAGTAACTCTAGTGCCTTCCCTTCTCATTCAAGAAATTATTGAACTTCCCTAGTGGTCCAGTGGTTAAGACGCTGCGCTTCCACTGCAGGGGCCGCGGGTTCCTGGTGGGGGGTCTACGATCCTGCATGCTGCGCTGCTCCGCCAAAAAAAAATGAAAATAAAATCTCAAGTCCTTAAAGTGGCTTATATACTCCTCTGCCATCTGACCCACTTCAAAAGGTTTTCACCGCTGCTTCCCTCGGTTCACCTTCCCAGCCTCAAGTAGGCGGGCAGTCCTGCTTCAGGACTTGTCATCTGCTGCTCCCTCTGCCTGGACTGCTTCATGCACTGCGTCAGACCAGTGCTGCTCTATTCCTCATCCCCTTTGGATCTTTGCACAGATGTCACCGTCTCATTGAGGCCTTTCTTGACCTTTCAGTTTAGGATTGCAACTCCCCATCTCCTGTTATCTGCACAGCATCTATTGAGACTAAATGGCTATATTAAGTATAAAGTTATACGTTCATTGTATATTTCAGGAAGAAGCACAAGGACGTGGTGCCAGTGGTTGCCTTTGGGAAGAACAATTGGGAGTAAGGTAAGATGGAAATTTATCCTTTTCTCTCTCTCTCTCTTTTTTTTTTTTTTGCCGAGAACACTAATTTTTTTCTTTTCTTCTTCTTGAGATCCATTCTGGCAATCCTGTCCCTCTCTAATATAATCTCCCCTTTTTCTGTTTCTTCCTTTCACATCACCTTGCATATTTCCTTTATGGCTCTGATCACATTCTGTAATTGCTTTATGTGTTTAGTTATTTGTTGCCTGTCTCCCTCACAGGACTATGAGTTCCATGAGGGTAGGAACCCTGTTCATCTTGACACCACTTCGTTCCCAGAAACTATTACACGTTTGTTGAATCAGTAATTTTTTTAGATTGAAGTATAGTCGATTTACAGTGTTGTGTTAGTTTCAGGTGTACAGCACAGTGATTCATTTATACATATGCATATATTCTTTTTCAGATGCTTTTCCCATATAGGTTATTTTTCTTTATTTTCCCCCTCTCCTATGTGCATTAAAAAATGATAGCATCAGAGAGTCCAAGTTTGTAGCACAAACATGTAGTGAGCACCTTCCCTGTGCCAGTCATTGTGATAGGCCCTGGGGTAGAGAGACTGAAGGCAGGACACTATTCCCACGGACTTGGGGTGGTAGTTTAGTGGAGAGAATAAAGTACACAAATTGGCCTGGCCTAGTAAGGGAAAGGGGAAGCCAGAGGAAGAGGGACAGCACATCTCAAGGCGTGCAGACTTAACAGAACGTGACGGCCGTCCAGAGTCCTCAGAATGGCATGGATGGGCCCATTGACGGTGGAAAGTGAAGATTAAAGAAAAGAGGCAGAAAAAAGGGCAGCCTGCAGAAAGCATTTGATGCCAGGCTAAGGGGTTTGGCCATTATCCAAGGAGTGGGAGACATTGAAAAGTTTTGGGGTTTTTTTGTTTGTTTGTTTTGTTTTGTTTTCTGCTGTGCAGTTTGCAGGGTCTTAGTTCCCTGACCAGGGACTGAACCCGGGCCCTCAGCAGTGAGAGTTCGGAGTCCTCATCGCTGGACCGCCAGGGAATCCCATACGGTCTTAATCAAGGGATGATGTCCTGAGATGTCAACCTCATGAAGATCTTTCTCCCATGAGAACTGAAGATGCACTAGGCCAGAGGTGAGAGACTTGTGGCCTACAGATGTCTGCTTTGGTCGGGATTTTTTTAAAGTTGCCAAAACAAGCACGTGGAGCAACCGAGAACACAGTAGGAAAACTGTTAGTATCTTTTAAAAGCTAAACAGTTACTCCATGACTCAGTAATGCCACTCCTAGAAACATACCCAACAAAAATGCTTACGTCTGTTCACAAGAAGACATGAAATAGAATATTCATATCTGAACTATTTTATAGGCCCAAACTGGCAGCAACTTAGATGCCCACCAACAGGAGAATGGATGAATAAATGGAAAAGTATGATCAATAAGAAACAGCTGTCTGCAACTCCACACAAGAGGTGGATGAATCTCACAAGCACAATGTTGAGAGAAAGATGCCAGACCACAGTACTTGTGATCCTGTTCGTACACTGTACTAAGGCAGGCACAACGAATCTAGTCTGTCTGAAGTCAAGATAGTAGTTGGGGTAGGTGGGGGGGTAGTGACTGGAACAGAGCAGTGGAGGGCTTTAGGGAGCTGGCCATCTTCCAGTTCTTTTTTTTTTTTTTTTTTTCCGGTACGCGGGCCTCTCACTGTTGTGGCCTCTCCCGTTGCGGAGCACAGGCTCCGGACGCGCAGCCTCAGCGGCCATGGCTCACGGGCCCAGCCGCTCCGCGGCATGTGGGATCTTCCCGGACCGGGGCACGAACCCGTGTCCCCTGCATCAGCAGGCGGACTCTCAACCACTGCGCCACCAGGGAAGCCCCATCTTCCATTTCTTGATCTGGATGTTACTTGTACTGTTGTGTTCGCCTTGTGAATATTCATCGAGCTATGCACTTACGTATACATTTCTGGCTAGATATCAGCAGTAAAGTTTTAAAGACTTTTTTGGCAACATGTCAAAATCAGATGATTTCACATACAAATTGAGCTCTTCAGCTTCTCCTGGCCTCCACTGTGTGTGCATTCCACAGGCTGCACTTGACCTTATAACTTGCAAGGCTTCCTTTCTCCAGAGTGCCAGGGTCCCAGTGCTGCTGATTTTTCTCACCTGTGTCTTCTGCCGAGCCTCCAAAGGCATTTTAGTTTGAGATGCTTGTGTGTGAGCATGCATAATTATAGATGCCACCTTTTATATTTCTGTTTATTTTTGGAAGAAATATTTATGTGGCTCAAAATTCCAAGTGCAAAATGATTGCCGAGGGCTTCCCTAGTGGCGCAGTGGTTGAGAGTCTGCCTGCTGATGCAGGGAAAACGGATTTGGGCCCTGGTCCGGGAAGATCCCACATGCCGTGGAGCGGCTGGGCCCGTGAGCCATGGCCGCTGAGCCTGCGTGTCTGGAGCCTGTGCTCCGCAAGGGGAGAGGCCACAACAGTGAGAGGCCCGCGTACCGCAAAAAAAAAAAAAAAAAAAAAAAAAAGAGTGCCGAGAAGTCTCCATTCCACTTCTGTCCCGCCCAGATGTCTGGTTCTCTCAAGGAGGAGCCAATGTTGCTGCTGCTTGTGGATCCTTCCAGACATATTTGATGCACATACAAGCAAAAATGTGTGTGTATATATATTTTTCTTCCTTTTTCTCATTTTTCACACTGTTTGACGACTTGCATTTTTCACTTAATGGAGTTTGTTTCCTATGAGTACTTATAAGATTCCTCCTCCTTTTTATTGCTGCATCATAGTCCACTGTATAGACGTGCTAAACATTTTAAAACCAATTCTCTATTGACTGGACTTTTCAAATTGTGCCCAGTCTTTTGTTCCCACGAAGGCTGCTGCAATGAATAACCACGTATATACACGTCACGTGGCACATTGTATAAAACAACAAAATGTTCTTGCAAGTCCTGACTTAAATTGTTTCTATTATAAAGTTCACTTACGTCTTTGAAAACTTAAGATAAGGTTGGAATGTTGAATACTTAGAGGTTTTAAACAACTATAAGTCTAAAACTAACTTTTGAACCCCCAAATCTCTACAAAACCAATAAAATTTAAACTAACAGCATTAACATGAACAATGAGTTTTGCTAAAAGCAAACTGCTGCATGCCTATGGTGTTTGGCCCATATGATCTCTGTGGTGAATGTTCTGGCACCTTATGTGTACAACTGACAAGCTTTCATTCATTCAGCCCTTTGTGGTGTGACTTAGGTTTCGTGTGATATAGATAACACTATTTATGAATTAAAATCATCTATAATTTTATAGATGCTTTTATAATTACCTGTAAAACTGTAGAAAGCTGGTCCCACTTGGGGCCAAACCTAAACATGCACCCAACACAGGCACAAAAATAGGCAATGCTTGGTCAAAAGTAGCAGTCTATGCTGGGTGATCCTCAATGTCAATGGTCACCTGAACACACAGAATTTTAAAAAATCTCCAAGAGGGCTTCCCTGGTGGCGCAGTGGTTGAAAGTCCGCCTGCCGATGCAGGGGACACGGGTTCGTGCCCGGGTCCGGGAAGATCCCAAATGCCGCGGAGTGGCTGGGCCCGTGAGCCATGGCCGCTGACCCTGTGCGTCCGGAGCCTGTGCTCCACAACGGGAGAGGCCACAACAATGAGAGGCCCGCGTACTGCAAGAAAAAAAAAGAAATCCCCAAGAACCTTCAGGACCTTTGTATACATTCACAGAGGTATGCTTACCACCACTCCACCCCTGGGTCCACGTGTCCCACTTTGGAAAATCGTGCGTTGATTCAGGCTGGTCGATGAGGAGGTGCTTGCAGGAATTTTAGTTTATTTTATTCATTTATTTATTTTGGCTGTGCCGTGCAGCATACAGGATCTTAGTTCCCTAACCAGGAATGAACCTGTGCCTGCTGCAGTGGAAGCGTGGAGTCCTAACCACTGGACCACCAGGGAAGTCTCTCTCTTTTTTTTTCCCAAGGGATTTTAGAAAAAAGAATTACAGGCATAATGTAGGGCAGAATAGGTGGTGATAGACAGAGTTAAACAGTTTGCCTACCCCGTGCCAGGTGCTGTCCTAGACCTAGGGATATAGTGGTGAACACAAGAGTCAAGTTGCCTGTCCTCATGAGGCTTCCATTCTAGTGGGAGTAAAAATAAAAAAGGTAATGAGATTCTTTCACAGGGTGACAGTGCCTTGAAGGAAGAAAACTCTCACAATATAGAATGTGCTGCAGGCACGCCGAATGGGGCTAGTAGATGGGATAGTCAGGAGGGGTCTCTGGGGAGAGAAGTGAAGGGTAAGATGACCTGGCCTCTGGGGGATCTGAGGGAGAAGCCTCTGGACAGAGGAGACAGCTCGTACAAAGGTCCTGGGGTAGGACTGACCTTGGCGAGTTGGAAGGAGGGAAACATGTTGTAGTTAGAGAAGAAAGCAGTGGCCAGGATGTGAGGGCAGTGGCGGAGCTATGAAGGGGACTTATGTCACTGATCTGGACTCCAAATAGAGGTCAGGCTGAGAGGCTGGGATGTGAAGTCTGGTTGCTGGGAGGAGGCATGGGAGACCAGAGGAGACATTTAATGTTGTCTAGGCAACAAATGACTAGGATGTTGGCTGTGGGGATGGAGATCAGTGGAGGGAGGGATTTGGGATGTGTTGTTTTTTTTTTTTCTTTAATTAGCAGTAATCTCTTTTTTTTTTTTTTTTTTTTTTTTGCAGTACGCTGTTGTGGCCTCTCACTGTTGTGGCCTCTCCTGTTGCAGAGCACAGGCTCCAGACGTGCAGGCTCAGCGGCCATGGCTCATGGGCCCAGCCACTCCGCGGCATGTGGGATCTTCCCGGACGAGGGCACGAACCCATGTCCCCTGAATCGGCAGGCGGACTCTCAACCACTGCGCCACCAGGGAAGCCCTGGGATGTGTTTTGGTGGAGGTAACTGACAGGATTCTTCAGTGGATTGGTTGGGAGGGAGAGGAGAGAGAGTTTTGGCTAGGAGTAGTAGAAGCCCAAGTCAGCATAAACAATAAGAAGATGGATTATCTCCCACGACAGAGTGTTCCAGACTGGGGGATTCAGCGGCTTACTGTATTATCACAGTCTCAGGTTCTTTTCTGCCTTTTGCTGTGCTTCTGACTGCTATAGACTCCTTCTTCTGAGTTGGCTTCATCCTCAGTCTGGAAGTGCAATTCCAGATGTCACATCCAGATTTATAGCATCCAGGCAAAGCGTGTCTCTTTTCCCAGAAGCCCTCACTCGATTGCCTTTACTTACTGGTCAGAACTGGGTCACATGCAAGGGGGGATGGGATACTCTTAGAGCAAATCAAGTCCACCCCTGGAGTCGGGGGTAGGGCCAGGAGTAGAGGGTGTGGATGCCTGAACAAAATAAGGGCCCCGTGAGGAAGGACAAAGAGGGGAATGGGCTGGTCATCATCTGTGTCCAGTAGGCTGTGTGGATGGGGAGACACTCACCAGGTTGGAGACACAGGGGGCTTGAGGGGAAGCAGGTGGGTTTGGTGTTGACACATTGAGTTTGAAGTGCTTAGGGAATGTCCAGTGTTCAGCAGGCAGTTGGATCTACATGTCTGGAGCTTTGGGGAAGGACACAGCTGAAAGAAGTGATGTGCTGTGAGGGCTGAGACCACAGGGATGTGGATAGTCACATAGGGATTGGAAAATGTCTACCACACTGACGACTAAGGATGTCACCAACTGTCCTGATGGAGCAGTTTCAGCGAGTGGTAGGGAGGGAACCAGACTTAAGTTAAAGAGGGTAGAAAGGAAGAAGTGGGAAGAGTTCCACACCCTATTGCACTGTGCTGAATTGTACTGTATCCCAAGAAGCCCAGTGTCTGGGCCAGTTTGTCCATGTGGTGAAGATGGAAGATAAACTAGGACAGGTGTGAGCCTGTGAGCAAAAGGTGCGAAGGGAGATGATGGTCAGAGCACTTGAATGCCTGTTGTTCACTTCTCTGCTGGATATCCAAGTTGCTGCAGAAAGATGAGATGCAAAGGATGCAGATGAAAGCAAAGATACAGGCCCTGATACAGGAGCTCTCAAGGACCACTATGCTCCATGAGTTGGCCAGAAATGCCCCAACACAAACAAAGAGCCCAAAGATGACCATTAGACATAGAACTTACCATGCAGTGTATATTTCTAGCCTGCTTGCAAACTTTATGGATACATGACTATATAAATACTTGTTATTAGATAAGATCACTGGAATTATTGTTATAAGCTTTCCCTTCCACCAGTCCATAGTATCGATTGTTATTTTAGAAAGAACACTAAGGAAAAAATTGGAAACTGGAAAATGGCCACATTATTCTTTCCTGCTCCCTAGATGAGTTTGGCTTTCCAACTATGAAAAGGAAATGTCTTAATCTGTTCGGGCTGCTATAACAAAAATGCCATAGACTGGATGGCTTATAAACAACAGAAATATATTTCTCACCATTCTGGAGGCTAGAAAGTTCAAGATCAAGGTGATGGCAGATTCATTGTCTGGTGAGAACCCACCTCCTGGTTCATAGATTGCTGTCTTGAGCTGTGTCCTCAAGTGGCAGGAGGGGGAAGGCAGCTCTCTGGGGTCTCATTTATAAGGGCACTAATCCTATTCATGAGGGCTCCACCCCCATGACCTAATCACCCCAAAGGCCCCACCTCCTAACACCATCACATTAAGGTTTAGGTTTCAACTTTTGAATTTTGGAGGAACACAAATATTCCATCTATAGCAGGAACACTCCCTGCATGTCTTCCAGATTGCTCAGCTTCTGTGGCTTCAAAAAAGAATCACCCCTTCACATGGGCAGCCACTCTGTAATCTTTGAGGCTTGAGCAGAGAGAGTGTACTCCATCGTTAAGGGGCACTTTTTCTACCCAACTCTTGAAATCACATGAAAGTGTTCAAGGTTTCCCTGGCTTGTGTGAACTCTAAAAACAGAGGCAAAAAAATAATAATTAATTAAATAAAAGCAGAGGCAATGGTGTAGGTGTGTTCAGCTGACATGGTTTGAGGGTTGCCCCATTCATAAACCTACAGGAGGAAGCTGTCTCAAATTTGGTGAGATGTTGCCCCGCATCTGTGGTTTGGAGTGTTGGCTAGAAGAACAATTAAAAGCGGGAAAAAAATGTTTTCTTAATTCTACTTTTACATTTTTCAGATAATAGTAATAAAAGATTTCTTTCTGAATCCTTTCTTAGATTGTAACTGACACATTGTAATTGTTGAAGAACTCCCTTTGGTGTAATTTTCATTAAGGAAAAAATGGGAAGAAAGGGATCAGAATGTGACATTTCATTACAGTTAAATGATATAGAATGTGATTCCCATCTGAATGACCTCTCATTTTCCTTTCCATTCAGAGAATAATTAGCAAAAATAGATGAGTCTTAGATATCTTTTCCTGCCTTTTGAGCCCAAGTGTAATCCAGTTTAATTATCTGACTTATGGTCTTTACTTCACATCATTTGGCATAATTTTTCTGTTGCTTGTATTGATCATATTTGCACGTCGTACAATGCTCTTTGCTCCTTTCAGTGCTACTAGGCTATGTGATCAGCTCAGCCTACCACGTTGTGTATGAAATACCATAAATTTAGGTACGATCTAAAAAGAGCTTTCCTGTTACCAAAAGTTACCTGTCCTGTCAGCTGGACCAGCAAAGTTATTCTTGCCATTAACAGCCCTAAGTGGGGTGAGTGATCTCAGACTTGTAGATTCACTGAATCTACTTATGTGCTTGTCTTGTATACAAGACATGGTGAAACTTGATGTGGAACCTTCCACCTCTCTCACCTCTGAGCCAACCTAAGGGAAAAGAGAATTGCCTCTTCCGGTGTAGTGCTAGTGAGTTCACAGTTGGTGGGAGGGCATCAGAAAGTTGTATTTTTCTCTTTTTCTTTTGGAAATTTCTAACAGAGACCCATTAATCAATCTAGTGTATTTTTCCAGGGGTGTGAGATGAAAAGAAGAAAGTATATGAAGTCCTTCGTTAGTTCTTACATGCTCAAGCTGCACACTAGATCAGGCCCCTTTGTATTTAATAGCATCCTGTACTACATTTTTAAAGTTGAAGTATAGTTGATTTACAAGGTTGTGTTAGTTTCAGGTATACAGTAAGGTGACTCAGTTATTTATATATATATATCTTCTTTTCTCTTATAGGTTGTTACAAAATATTGCGTATGGTTCCCTGTGCTATACAGTAGGTCCTGTTAGTTATCTATTTTATATATAGTAGTGTATAAATGTTAATCCCAAACTCCTAATTTATCCCTCCCTCCTCATACTACATTAAAAAAATTTATTTATTTGGTTGCACAGGGTCTTAGTTGCGGCAGGCAGCCTCCTTAGTTGTGGCTGGTGGGCTCCTTAGTTGCAGCACGTGGGCTCCTTAGTTTGTGGCATGCAAACTCTTTGTTTTGGCATGCATGTGGGATCTAGTTCCCTGACCAGGGGTCGAACCAGGGCCCCCTTCGTTGGGAGCACAGAGTCTTATCCACTGCGCCACTGGGGAAGTCCCCCTCCTCATACGACATTTTTGAAAAAAAATTTTAAATGGTGCACATAACATTATTATTTCATCCATAACCCTATTATATTTTATTTTATTTCTTTATTTTATCTTATTTTATTTTATTTATTTTAAAGGACCACTCTGACTGCTTTGGGTCTTAGGGGCTCAAGGGCAGAAGCAGGGAGACCAGTTTAGAGGTCTTTTATTTATTTACTTATTTAATTTTTTTGGCTTGGGGGATCCTAGTTCCCCAACCAGGGATCGAACCTGCGCCCTCGGCAGGGAAAGCACAGAGTCCTAACCACTGGACCGCCAGGGAATTCCCACCCTCTTTTATTTTATGTTATTTACTAACAATCTAATGAGCACCCATAAACCTGTCATCCAACCTTGGAACTAGGACAGAGGCAGTTGCTTAGATAAATCTGTGTGTACCTTCTAAAAACGTGTATGCTGGCAATTATTGACAGTACTTACAGTTATTTGTTTAGTTAAGCCCCAGGAGAACAAGGACTGAGGACATTTGGTTCATCAACATATTATACCCTGCAGGGCTTCCCTGGTGGCACAGTGGTTAAGAGTCCGCCTGACAAGGCAGGGGACATGGGTTCGAGCCCTGGTCCGCAAAGATCCCACATGCTGCGGAGCAACTAAGCCCGTGTGCCACAACTATTGAGCCCATGCGCCTAGAGCCCGTGCTACACAACAAGAGAGGCCATCGCAATGAGAAGCCCGTGCACCGCAACGAAGAGTAGCCCCCGCTCATCACAACTAGAAAGGCTGCGTGCAGCAATGAAGACCCATCGCAGCCAAAAATAAAAATAAATAAATTTATTAAAAAAATAAATATTCTATTTAAAAATATTATATCCTGCAGTTAGTAAAGTGTCTGACAGACAGAAGCCTTTAATCCCTTTAAATTAAACATTTTTTAATCTTTAAAAATTAAAAAAAAATTTTACTTGTGGTAAAAACCCACTGCATAAAACTCACCTGCCTTAAGTGTAAAATTCAATGATTCTTAGTAAATCTACACAGTTGTGCAATCATCCCCACAATCCAGTTTTAGAACATGTAAATCACCTGGAAAAAAATCCCTGCTGTCCTTTCTCAGCCAATTTTGATCACATCCTCAGCCCCAGACAGATTAACTTCCTGTTACTATAGTTTAAAATCTACTCCTCAAAAGACACCTCTAAAAGAATGAAACGATAAACCACAGACTGAGAAAATATTTGTAAAGGATATACCAGAGAGAGGACTTGTGTCCAGAATGAACTCAAAACTCTATACTAAGAAAATAACTCAGTAAAAAGGGGGGCAAAAGATTTGAACAGATACTTCATCAAGGAAGATATAAGAATGACAAATAGGCATGTGAAAACCTGCTCAATATCAGTAGTCACTAGGGAAATGCAAATATAGCAAAAAACTATAGTGAGATACGACTACACACCTATTAGAATGACTAAGATTTAAAAGACTGACCACGCGAGTATTGGCGAGAATGTAGAGGAACTGGACTCGAATTCTTCCAAAATGTTAATGTAATAAAAGACAAAGCAAGGCTATGGAAATGGTCCAGATTAAAGGAGGCCAAAGAGACATGTTAATTAAATGCAATGCCTGACCCTGGGCTAGATCTTGTAATGGAGGGAAAATGTTACAAAGGACATTATTCAGTCAACTGACAAAACTGGAATGAACACAAATGGCAGATTAAAGTATTGTATCAATGTCAACTTCACTGAGGTTGATGAATGTACTGTGATTATATAAGGGAATATTCTTAGTGATATTTTGAAAGAGGTAAAGCACAGGGGCTAAAATGTTAAAGTAGGTGAATATAAAAAAAGGGTACTGGGTGTTCTTGATACCATTTATATTTTTTGTAATTTTTCTCAGTTTGAAATTATTTTAGAATAATTTTTTAAAAAGGAAAAGCTCATGACAGTTTTATTTAGGGATAAATTTCTGGACATAGTAAAAGCCTGTGAAAATTTGAGGTCTAAATGAAATTTATTGCACTAATAACAATAAGAAGATTAATTTTTAACCTGTTGAATTTTGCATATTCAGAAGGGCTTAGCATAACAAAGAGACAAAAATAAAAACATTTTAAAGGTTATTTGGCTGTAGCAATATTTTTCTTAAATTGAGGTGAAATCAACATGACATGAATTAACCATTTTAAAGCATACAGTCCTGTGGCATTTAGTACATTCACAATGTTGTTCGACCACCATCTAGCAATAACCTTGCTGCTTTTAAAGATATTTAACATTTGCATTTAAAAATTTTGCAGAAATGCTTTTTTAAAACTTGTTAAACAAGTTTAACAAGTTTTAAAAACAACAAAATAGGTTGAATTACAATCTGTGATACTTTCCTCTCTGATTACTTCCTCACACACATACACACCACACACACACAAGAATGCTTGAATATTCAACTACGCTAAAATGCAGTTTTCCAAGACATCCTAATACTTCATTCGTTAGCTATCTTGGACCTAAAACTGGCTGCCAACATATAGACACGTCCAGTCCTCCGACAGCCACTGAGCAATATGCTGGCTATAAAATTTGTGCAAGTGAGGTATCTACCTGCACTTAGTTTGTGACAGCCAGTTACTGAAATAAACACCGCAGATTTTACCTAAGTTACTCTGAATATTGATGTACCCCTAGTTCCCGGTGGAAAGACTGTCAGTCTGTTCTTTGATTCAAGCTGGTATGTGATCATCATCATCATTTTCATTTAGTAAAACCAAGCGGGCAAAGCTAAGAAGAGGTAAATTCAGTTCCTGCTAAATTGTTCCTTCTCTTTGTCCCCTCTGTTTTCCCTGTTTTGGGAATAGTTGAGGCAATCTCATTTTCACTTTGCATTTCAGTGTTGCCTTCTCGGTGTGCCTGTCTTGAGAAGACTCTGACTCAGGTGGGCCACCCTCAGTCACTGGTCCTAAATCGCTCAGTTCTGGGCGCGTCTCTGGTCCCTGCTGACACTCCTCTGAGTCTCTGACGGAGAGTTGGTCTCTATTAGAGTACTCATTTCTCCAATCTCAGTCGTGATTGGTTTAAAATCAACATAAAAGTCACTGATAAGGGAGGGTGGGAGGGAGACGCAAAAGGGAGGGGATATGGGAACATATGTATATGTATAACTGATTAAATTTGTTATAAAGCAAAAAAATAAAAATAAATAAAGAAAAATTAAAAAGATCATGTCGGACTTGTGACCTTGACCTTCAGAACTGTGGGATAAATTGGTATTGTTTAAAGCTTCCACGTTTGTGGTAATTTGTTACAGCAGCAATGGGAAACTAATACCCTGACTTTCCAGAAGAAAAAAAAAAAAAAAAGTCACTGATATAGGGCTTGCTAAACACATTCTCTGAAGTCCTATGAAGAGGAGTTGTATTATGTTAGAGGTTCCAAGACCTGTTTGTTTTGAACAAGAAGCCCCATGGTGTTAGTATTTTCTGCCAGTCTTGCTCTGGACTGAAATCCATTTGGGACATTATCACAATCTTTATTTTCTATGGGACGGATACTTCTTTTCTTTTTAACTTGATGGCCTAGTGTGGTACTCGGATGGTGTTGGCAGCCTTTAATTGTTAGTGCTCTTCTTAAGAGCTGCCCAGATGGAGCAATAGGAGAGAGCTGAGTTGTTCACACTGGCCAGGTACTGCTGGTCATCTCCTACCTGTTGTACAGTCAAGGACCTTCTCCAGGGTTTTCTGTCAAATTCTCGTCTCACCAGGAATTGGTGATCCTCCTCCTGGGGGGATGTGGCACTGGGATGGGGTGTGGTACGGGTGGGGAGCAGGCGATGCTCTCCTCTTCTGCCTGAAAAGCAGAGACTGGGGGCCGGGAGATGGAGGCCGGAGGATCTGCCATCACTTTTCACGACGTGGTTTCTACTTCCACTCCTTCCAAACCTTTAGTGGGTAGAGGAGCTAGTAGCCAGGCTGCCTTGGATGGTCCAGCTGGAGGGGAAGGCTATGGAGGAGAAGCAGGCTCCAAGCCTGTCTTTTGTTTTGGTCAGTTCAGCATCACCTACCGGCCAAGAAACCTCTCCATGGAAATAATTCCCTCTACCGCTATCGAATAGTTTCGCTTCGCATGTTTTCTTTAATTAGAAATTTGTAGAACCACAGCTCCTCGATTTATTCTCATCGGGAATTAGTTCTCAGACTCCAACCAGGGCAGAAGAGGCAGCTAATCATCTTTTGCTTTACCTACTACACATAACTGTGTTAGGATTCTTTTGCTGTAAAACCTCATCTTCCCATAAATGTAGGCTACTTTATTACAGGTTGAATGTAACCAGGACCTCAGGTATGCAGTTTTGTAAATTACTTAGATTTATTACGATGTTTAGCTTTGAAATGTAAACACTACTTACTAAAAACTACTTACAAAACGTTTTTCTTTTTACGGTTACTTGCTACTATAATTACCGTAGCTTTCTATTTATGGAAAGGTTTATTTAAAAATACATTTATTTAGGAATAAAGGTGAGTCAGTTTAAAGAAAGCATTAATTACATAATCACACAAGTGGTTTGCCCATACAGCAAAAGCAGAGACACAGTGGAGGCCGAATCTAGAAAACAGGTTCCGCGGGGTGGTGGGGCGGGTGCGAGAAGTCTACGGAAGCCGGGAAGGCCAAAGGCAAGGCTGGCGTTAACCAGAGCCCGGAGCAAAAGGCGGCCCCGCCTCCCCAAGTGCGGCGCAGTGCGCAGGCGCGGCGGCGCGCCTCTGCGGGGCGCTGGACTCACTGCGCACGCGCGGCCTCCGGCTTGGTCCCAGGTGGAGCTGTTTTAGCCGAGCTGGCGCCGCCGTGACCCTCCGAGATGAGCGCGGCCGAGGCCGACCGCTGGGCTTGGCTGCTGGTGCTCAGCTTCGTGTTTGGGTGCAACGTACTCAGGATCCTCCTCCCGTCCTTCTCCTCCTTCGTAAGTGGCTTTCTGGCCTTCCAGGGGTCGGTGGGGTCGCCGCCCCAGCGTGCTATAGACACAGGGGTCTCAAACTGGCCGCCCGACGGCCAGATTCGGCCTGCAGAGGCGTCTTGGTTGGGCCGTTCTGTGTTTTAAGATGTTTTTGAGTGAGTTGCTAGCGTCAAGTCGCAACGTTTTACCCCCATATCCGGTTTTCTGGATTCTTGGGGAGAAAAAAAAAATGCCTGATAACGCTTGGCCACGTTTTCGCGTGGCAGCGGTCTGGAGTTCTCTGTGCCCTTCTTCCAGCCGCACTCATTTCCGTTATTCTCTGGTTCCTGGGGGCGTCGAGCAGCCTCAGGCTGCTGGGCTGGGGGCGTGGGGAGGGCCAGTGCCTGCAGCACGGCGTCCGGGGCTCCGGGAAGTCTCGCCTTCTCGCGTGCAGTGCAGCTGTGCAGGGTCCCTGGGGACGGGTCTCAGGATGCAGGGGCCCCCATTCTTGGGGCGGGAGGGGTTGGAGACAGTGTAGACTTAGAATCCCAGTGCTCTGTGATGTTTCCTGTACCCAGAGGAGCGACGGGCACTTGGGAGCCCTCTCTGCGGGGCGCTTTGTCCATCATGAGTAATTTCCTCGTGTCCAGTCGCCACGGTTGCTGTGACTGTCATGCCATCTTCCTGTACCTCCCAGAGGAGGTGTGTTTGACTCAGAGTCTAGTAGTTGTCCTAAGACATCCAGCTAGTGATTGCTGGGGTGGAGGTTTGATCCTTGGTGTGTGATTCTCCGAGGTCTGCCCCTCTGCCTGTTGGAGCGTGAATAGGGGGTTTGGTGGCATATTTGATGGGAGGTGCGTGTGGAGAAGGTGAGGAGCTGTTCTCCGCGGAAGGGCGCCCTCTGTAGGCCGACAGTGGGAGTGAGGGGCTGTCTGACTTAGGCCGAGACTCAAAGATGGGGTGCACACACTGTACCAGTATCCTGGGAACTCAGTTCTGCTTTTCTCTCCTGGTATAAATTGGTGGTGGTGGTGGTGGTGGGGTATATAAGTCTAGACAGGGTTTCTACTTCTTTTTGTTCTACTCTACTCGTACCCATTGGGTGCCTGTTTTGTATAAAACTCTATTCTAGGACCTTATCACCCAAGTTGTCCTGAGGCAATTCTCTCTTAATCCCATCCCCCCTTGGGAATCTTTCCTGATGCTTCCTTGTCTTTAAGATGGTGTCCGAAGTACTCAGCATTGCATAAAAGACCCTTGAAGAGTAGGCCCCAGCCCACTTTTCTTATTTTTTAAAAATTGTGCTAAAATATACATAACATAAAATTTACCGTTTTAACCATTTTTAGGTATATAGTTCAGTGGCATTGAGTACATTCACATTGTTGTGCAACTGTTCATCACCCTTCGTCTCCAGAACTGCAGCTTCCTAAACTGAGACTCTGTCCCCAGTAAACATGGGGCGTTATCCGCATGCCCCTTTCCCCCAGTCCCTAGCAACCACCATTTTACTTTCCGTCTCTATGAATCTGACTATTCTAGGCACCTCATACAAGTGAAATCATATAATATTTGTCCTTTCATGTCTGGCTTATTTCACTCAGCATAATGTCCTTAGGGTTCATCCCTGTTGCAGCCTGTGTTAGGCTTTCTGTCCTTTAAGAAGGCTGAATAGTATTCCACTGTATGTCTATACCACATTTTGTTTGTTCATTCATCTTTTGATGGACATTTGGATTGTTTCTGCCTTTTGACCATTGTGAATAATGCTGCTAGAACATTCATGTACAAGTGTTTATTCAAATCTCTGCTTTCAGTTCTTTTGGGTAAATACCCAGAAGTGGAATTGCTGGATCATATGGTAATTGTGTTTTTAATTTTTTTGAGAAACTGCTGTACTGTTTTCCACAGCGGCTGCATCATGTAAATTCTCACCAGCAATGCACAAGTGTTCCAGTTTCTCCACCTTCTGCAACATTTGTTATTTTTAGTTATTATTTTTCCTTTTTGGATAATAGCCATCCGAATGGATGCAAAGTGGCTTCTCTGTTTTTGTTTTTTTGTTTGTTTTTTTTTTTTTGCGGTACGCGGGCCTCTCACTGTTGTGGCCTCTCCCATTGCGGAGCACAGGCTCCGGATGCGCAGGCTCAGCGGCCATGGCTCACGGGCCCAGCCGCTCCGTGGCATGTGGGATCTTCCCGGACCGGGGCACGAACCCGTGTCCCCCGCATCAGCAGGCAGACTCTCAACCACTGCGCCACCAGGGAAGCCTCTCTTTGTGGTTTTGATTTGCATTTTCCTAATGATTAGTGATGTTGAACATTTCATTTGCTTATTGGCCATCTGTATATCTTTGAAAAACGTCTGTTCAGGTCTGTGGCCCCTTTTCTAATGGGGCTTCAGGAGCTGTCCCTAGGGGAAGGGCACTCTCTGGAGGCCCACATCGAGTGTGAGTGGCTGCGTTTTTGTGGTTAAGTTAGGAGTTCTTTATATAGTCTGGATATTAGCTCCTTATCAGATATACAATTTGCAAACATCTTCTCCCATTCTGTGGGTTGCCTGCCCATCTTACTTAAAGTGTCACTTCGATTCTTCCTATGTACCCCATCTCATCTCACCTTATATGGGAACCACACACAGAACTAACCTCAGTTGCTGAAAGAGGCTGTGTTGGTTTTGTATTCCTCTGTGAATTGTTCCTAGTTTCTCATAAGCTGAGGGGGAAGGAGGAGAGTGTTTGGGATATGGCAGCGGCTGTAAATAAGAACTATCATCACCGCTGGCTCCTTCACCAAGCTTTCACCAAACCTGTGCCCTGCAGCTAGCACACTCTCATAAGAAGTTATTGCTGCAGTCTACACATGCACGAGGTTTGTGCCTTATCAGGGTGGCTGTTTGTCGTTCAGGTGAATGAGCACTGGGTTTGTCCTTGGACCTGTGTCCCGTCCTTTGCTGCATCCTACAGGCTGTGTCACCTCTCTCACCTCCAGCCAGTTAGCTGCCTTAGACCCGTTTTCCCTTGGTTGTAACACTGTCAGAATTGTTAGCCAGTTCAGAAGGATAACATTCTCCTAGCAGAGTACAGTTGCTGGTGTTCAAACAGGGAAAAGTAATAAAGAGATCTGGTTTGTGTTGAGGGTCCGTGAAAAGCTGTAAGGAACGCGCTGGTCCCGTGTAGGGTAAAATGCTGCTCCTTCTCGACCATTACAGGCCGCCCCATCACAGGCGCTGATTAGAGGATGCTCGTGGGAAAGACTCCGGTGAGCATCAGTCTGACTGGGAACGGGCCATGCCCCTGCACCTCAGACCGTAGCCTTCCTTCCAGGGTTTCCGACGCTTCTTCCCTTCAGCCAGAGCAGGAAGGGGCGCACCTTCCCATCAGTCAGGAGAGGCCCTCGAGGAAGTCGCTCAAGTTCAAGAAGTCCTCTCCCAGCAGAGTGCTGCAAGGTCCTGGGATGGGACCTCAGTCCAAATACTGGGGTGGGGGCTGGGTGCCCGGATAAGGACGCCCAATCCTTGGCGTTGACTTGGTTGGAATTCTCCTGCGAGTTCTTTCACGTTTCCTTTCCAGCTGGTCACAGGACGCGTTTGCGATCCAGCACAGCAGCCAAAGGCGGAGGCAGAGGGGACAGAGACCACCCTGCGGAGCGCCCCGCTCCGTGGCCGGAGGCGCGCTGCGCCGGCGCCCCGGGCCCCAGGACTGGCGTGGCCGAGGGCGGGGGGAGCTCCTAGTTAGCCATGTGCCCTGCGCAGGCCTGCCAGGGCAGATGCGCTGGAGGGCGGCCTGCGGGTAGCGGAGAGATGCGTGCACTGTGCAGGCGCCCTAGGACTGGTGTGGCGGAGGGAGGGGTGAGGGTCCGTGCGAGGCGCGTGCCCTGCGCAGGCGCCCCAGGACCTACGCGCTGGAGGGCTGCCTGCGGGTCCCCGAGAGCCGCGTGCCGTGCTCAGGCGCCAGGGGCCCCTTCCTCACAGACCCCCTGCTTTGCAGACCTTGAGCATGGGTGCAGCGCAGGCTGTCCTCTGGGACTTGGTGTGTGGGACTGGCCGCCACTTTCGTGTTTGACAACTTCAAAATCACACTTAACTTGCTGCTCTGAAAAGTGGCTGCTTCCCTTTTCTCTCTAGGGGCCCGGGCCACTGAGGTGAGGGGTGGACACTGCAGGGCCTGCTGCTGCGGGCCTTGCTGAGACCCTCCCTGTTTCCAGGGAGCACGGTCCCCTAGTGAGTTCTTGCTGTGGACCAGCATGAGCCCCAAGTGCTCTTTGAGGAGGTGACAGAGGCGGCGACGGGGGTTGAGTGCGCACGAGCAGGTGCGGCCTGGCGGATGTGGACTCCCCCGTGCCGGAGACCAGGCCCCCGAGGAGTGGGCCCGACTTGGCCGGTCCTGGCTGAGGGGCATGTGGGGTTGTTCTGGGTCTTGGGCCCTTCCCGGGGTGAGGGGTCTCCCTGCGGTGTTAGGGGCACGCCTGAGACGCCATTCCCAGGGATGCCTGCTGTGTTCCGGGAGGGAGGAGCCTTTGGGCTGTAAATGTCGTCGGGCACGACTTTCAGATGGGACTGGTCCAGAGAGTTGCCAGCCATTGAGTGGGGGAGTGAGGAGTTGAACAACCCCAGTGCCACCGCAAGTCCTGGCATTTTGTTGGCAGAGGGAGTGTCCAACTTGGACAGGATCAGAGGGTGACTGAGGAAGACGCTGTGATCTCACAGAGGCAGAGGGCCAGCGTCTGGGGACAAGAGCAGCAAAGGATTGGTTCTGCCCTTGTTTTCTCTCCAGATTCTCCCACCGGATTTTTTTTCATGATAAGCAAATTTTGTTTGTTTGTTTGTTTATTGATTGATGGCTTGCGGGATCTCAGTTCCCTGACCAGGATTTGATCCTGGGCAGCAGGCAGTGAAAGTGCCAAGCCCTAACCACTGGACCGCTGGGGAATTCCCTCACTGATCTTTAAAAACTTATTTTCTTTTCTGCTTTAGAATTATTTGTGGACCCATCTCCAGGTCTTTGGAAAATCCATACCCTACACAGCTTATCAGCTTCTGTCAAGTGGGAGATTTAATACTCCTTGAGTACATAAAAACTTCAGGGGACTTCCCTGGTGGCACAGTGGTTAAGAGACTACTGAAGCCTGCGCGCCTAGAGCCCGTGCTCCACAACAGGAGAAGCCACCGCAATGAGAAGCCTGCGCCCTGCAAGGAAGAATAGCCCCTGCTCGCCGCAACTAGAGAAAGTGTGCATGCAGCAACGAAGACCCAACGCAGCCCAAAAAAACAAATTAAAAACCTGATAGAAATTAAAAAAAAAAAAAGACTTAAGAGATATATTTTTTAAATTTATTTATTTATTTATTTATGGCTGCTTTGGATCTTCGTTGCTGCGCGCAGGCTTTCTCTAGTTGCTGTGAGCGGGGTCTACTCTTCATTGCCGTACGCGGGCTTCTCATTGTGGTGGCTTCTCTTGTTGCGGAGCACAGGCTCTAGGCGCGCGGGCTCAGTAGTTGTGGTGTGCCGGCTCAGTAGTTGTGGCTCACGGGCTCTTAAGTGCAGGCTCAGTAGTTGTGGCGCACGGGCTTAGTTGCTCCATGGCATGTGGGATCTTCCCGGACCAGGGCTCAAACCCGTGTCCCCTGCATTGGCAGGCGGATTCTTAACCACTGTGCCACCAGGGAAGCCCCAGATGTTTATGTTTTAAAAATTAATATTGGGACTTCCCTGGTGGTCCAGTGGCTAGGGCTCCGTGCTCCCAGTGTAGGGGGCCCAGGTTCGATCCCTGGTTGGGGAACTGGATCCCACATGCCGCAACTAAGACCCGGCGCAGCCAAATAAATAAATATTAAAAAAAATTAATATTAAGAACATTTAAAAAATTCAAATCTCCTTAAATCTTACATTTCAATTCATAATTCTAGTATATTTTAACAGTTATTTGTAAGGAGGTCTTGGATTAATGTTGGTACCTATTTGCAAACTTAAACACTTCCAGATTTTCTTTTTTTGTACTTGTAGATGTAATATATTCATTTTTTCTTCAGGCGCTGCATTTCCTAATTTTAACCACAGATCTCTTCAGTTCCCCTCAAGTTTATTCTCCTGCCCTCACTCACTTTCCACTCCTGAGTAACCATTTTTGGCCTTTCCAGTTTTTAATTGTTTTATGTACAGCATACCTCGGAAATATTGCGGGTTTGGTTCCAGGCTACTGCGATAAAGTGAATATCGAAGCAAAGTGAGCCACATGCAATTTCTGGTTTCCCAGTGCATAAAAAAGTTATGTTTACACTAGAGTCTATTAAGTGTGCAATAGCATAGCATTGTATAAAAAAAAGTGTACATGCCTTAATTAAAAAATTGTTTATTGCTAAAAAATGCTAACCATCATCTGAGCCTTTAGTGAGTTGTAGTAGTAACATCACAGATCACTAATCAGGGAATACCCTGCTGATCCAGTGGTTAGGACTCTGCCGTTTCACCGCTGAGGGCTGGGATTCGATCCCTGGTCCAGGAACTAAGACCCCACAAGCCCCGTGGTGTGGCCTAAAAAAAAAAATCACTAATCAAAGAACACCATAACAAATATAACAATAATAAAAAAGTTTGAAATATTATGAGAACTACCAGAATGTAACACAGAGATGTGAAATGAGCAAATACTGTTGGAAAAATGGTGCCAATAAACTTGGTTGATGCAGGGTTGCTACAAGCCTTCGATTAAAAAAATCTGTGAAGCACAGCCTGTATTCTCTATAATGCTATGTACGTAATGTGTTTGCCCCTCTATTTCTTTTTCTTTTTTAAAATTTATTTTTGGCTGTGTTGGGTCTTTGTTGCTGTGCAAGGGCTTCTCATGTGGTGGTTTCTCTTTTTTGCAGAGCATGGGCTTTAGGCACGTGGGCTTTGGTAGTTGTGGTTCACGGGCTCAGTAGTTGTGGCTCACAGGCTCTAGAGCTTAGGCTCAGTGGTTATGGCACACGGGCTTAGTTGCTCCGCAGCATGTGGGATCTTCCTGGACCAGGGCTCGAACCTGTGTTGCCTGCATTGACAGGCAGATTCTTAACCACTGCGCCACCAGGGAAGTACCCCCTCTATTTCTTTTTAAATCCTAGTTTTTTTTTTTATTGGCGGTACGCGGGCCTCTCACTGTTGTGGCCTCTCCTGTTGCGGAGCACAGGCTCCGGACGCGCAGGCTCAGCTGCCATGGCTCACGGGCCTAGCCGCTCTGCAGCATGTGGGATCTTCCCAGACCGGGGCACGAACCCGTGTCCCCCACATCGGCAGGTGGACTCTCAACCACTGCGCCACCAGGGAAGCCCTAAATCCTAGTTTTAGGAGTCAGGTTTATTGATGTGTAATTTGCATTCAGTGAAATTCACTTCTTGTACATGGGCAGTTTGATGAGTTTGGGCACACTTAATCAGGGTAACCACTGAAACAATCAAGGTAAAGAATATCTCCATCACCTCTGAAAGTCCTTTCCCCACCCTGCACCTGTTTTTTTTAAATCAAATTAAAAAAAATACACCTTTATTTGATTTTTTTGGCTGTGCCTCACCGTTTCACATGGCATTCGGGAATCTTAGTTCCAGGACCAGGGATTGAACCTACGCCCACTGCAATGGAAGCGCGGAGTCTTAACCACTGGATCGCCAGGGAAGTCCCTGCCCCTGTTTCTTGATTTACAAAGTTTAAGCAGCATCTGTGAACTCCTTGCTCTTTAAGATGATTCTGTGATTTTTATTTTTATTTTTATTTTATTTTATTTTTTGCGGTATGCGGGCTTCTCACTGTTGTGGCCTCTCCCGTTGCGGAGCACAGGCTCCGGATGCACAGACCCAGAGCCCATGGCTCACGGGCCCAGCCGCTCCGCGGCATGTGGGATCTTCCCGGACTGGGGCACAAACCCGTGTCCCCTGCATCGGCAGGCGGACTCTCAACCACTGTGCCACCAGGGAAGCCCTGATTCTGTGATTTTTAAAGATAATTCGGTGCATTCCTGTTTTCTGCTCTAGGGCGGATCTGGCTAGAGTGTATGTCCTTTAGTTAGAGTGTTGGGTAGTGGGGACCAGACGGTTGAGTTTGAAGACCCCCCTACTCCAGGAGGCTGTGCAGTGGTAAGCACACTGTGCTGCTGCACAGGCTCCCTCTGGAGACCGAAGGGCCTCATTGCTCGGGCGCTGGAAAGGGGCCTCAGCTGGTGTCCCGTGAAGCTGTGCGGGCGTCCCTGGGAGACCCGCAGGAGGGGCGCGGCTGGCCAGCTCGAACTGAAGAGTCACCCTGCTGTGCACCAGGCAGGGGGGATCGGGGGCTAGAGGAACAGACTGATTTATTGTGCACCAGCTATGTACCAGTACAGGGAAATATATTAATATAGTTTATTAATGTATCTTTATTAATATATTTGTAAAAATGTGAAAGAAACACAAGCGTGCAAACAAAGTTATACATTCATTAGAAAGAACTGGTTTTGTTTCCTGAACCATTTGAAAGTAAGTTGTCAACCCGAGTGCCCCCTTTCCCCTGTACTTTAGTGTATAAACAGTGGCCTTGCCCGCAGTACAGCTGTCACGTACAGTCCTCCTGTCCCGTTCAGGGTTTCCTCGTCCCAGTGACGTCCTTTATAGCAGAAGGACCCCAGTTAGCACCATGTATAGCACATACTTGTCATGTCTCTTCAGTCTAGAAGGAGTCTTGGTCTTTCCTTGAATTGCGAGGATGACATTTCCGAATATCGCAGGGCAGTGATTTTGCACAGTGGCCTTCTGTGGACGTCTTTGTCCAATGTTTGGCGAGGATGTCACGTAAAGGACGCTGTGTTCTCTTTGCATCTCACCAGGTACCCTGGGCCTCGATTTGGGGAGGTACACTCATCACTGCGGGTCAGTCCCTGAGGAATTCTCAGTCCCCTGCGAGGTCGCCCGTGGACCTCCCCGTGCTGGTGCGAGTGTGGTCCCCTTGCTCTCCCCTCGCTCTCCTGGGACCTTCACCTGTCCCGGTGGGTTGTTGGGTGCAACCTGGCAGCCACTGCATGTGTAGCCCGGACCGCTGGTGGTGTCCTGGCCGGTGTGTGTGTCTGTGGGGGGCGTCTGGGGATGGCGCGGGCAGGTGCCCTCACACTTGGGTCCCCTCCACTGTCCGGGCGGCCAGGAGGGCGCCTGGGCCGGCCGTGTCCCACGTGGGGCCTGGCTGTCAGCGGCTCCTCTTCACAGACATTTACGTCTGTTATTTCATCTGTCTGTGTATCTCTGGAAAACCACGACTTCACACCGGTGCCTCCAGTTCTCATCCAGTCCCACGGGATTCATTCTGGTTCTCTCCCGATGCATGGTTCTCGCTCCCTTTTCTCACAGTGAGAAAACTGGCTCACAGTATCCTCAGTGGGTCTCCGTGACTTGCTCAATCCTTTGTGACTCACCCTCGGCCTCCCCTACCACCTCCTCTGGTCACGTGTGCCCCTCCTGCTGTGGGACCTCGACGCTCATGCCAGGCAGCCCCCTGCGGGAATGCCCTCTTCACCCGCCACCGCTTCATCCCTGACCGCCGGCACCCCCCTTGCTCGGCCCACCTAATTTAGCACAGAATTCTACAGGAGTGAGGGGCGTGCACGGTCCTTGTCACCTGAATGAAGCTCTGGGGATGGAATCCGTTTTCACCCTGTCATCACAATTTTGCAGTAAAAGCGAAGGATACATACATTTGTGCTGTAGCAGTCCGTGGGCATATCTGCAGAGGGAAAAACGTAATTGAATGAAGACTCACGGGGCGGGGGGCGGGTAGTTTTCGTTTCTGTGGTCGGGGGCGGCAGGACCGGGACCGGGCGGCAGAGCCTGGCCGTGGGGGTAAAGGGCAGCGTGCCCAGCTGCAGGAGGCGGCAGGCGGATGGGGGAGGGGTGGGGGAGGAGGCTGATCCCGGCTGCCACCTCCGGCAGATGTCCAGGGTGCTGCAGAAGGACGTGAAGCAGGAGTCCCAGATGCGAGCGGAGATCCAGGGCATGAAGCAGGAGCTCTCCACCGTCAGCATGATGGACGAGTTTGCCAGATACGCCAGGCTGGAGAGGAAGATCAACAAGATGACTGATAAGCTCAAAACTCACGGTACTGTTCTCACGCGTAGCGTGGGAAGCTTCGTACGAGCTGATTAATAGAGAAACCGTTATAGAAAGAGGCACGGCACATGTGCTTTGATCTTTGAGGTTCTGCTGTTGACAGAGACTTTTAAGTTGTCTAGAAGAGACCCAGTAATAATAATTGTTACTTTCTCCTTATTTGCTGGTGAACCTTTGCTTTCTAAACACAGAAGCCTGGGGACTTCCCTTGCGGTCTAGTTGTTAGGACTCGGCACTTTCACTGCTGTGGGCCCAGGTTCAATCCCTGGTCCGGGAAGTAAGATCCTGCAAACCGAGAGTCATGGCCAAAAAAAAAAAAAAAAAGAACAAAAAGAAAACCACGCAACCACACAGAAACCTCTAACATCTTTGATTTTCTTCATTCTCTGTAGGTTGACATTTTCAAATTCAACACTTTTCTGAGAGAAGCCTAGAAAAATCTCACGGTGGATTCCCAGGAGCTTTTGTGAATGCTCTAAAAAATGCCCAGAAGTGTCCTTATCCAAGTGTAGACTTCAGGCTGGGGATCAGGTCTTACTCAGCTTTATGTTTGCCACCGTTCCTAACCGTCTCCTCTGATGGATAGGAGGTCAGCTTGTGTGCTGAGAGAGTGCGTGGCTAGTAAAACAGGCAGAGGGGCCTGCCCAGGCCTGAGACACACCTGACCCCCACTTACGGATTAGTGTGCTGTGTGGTCTGGGAAATCCAGGAAGAAAAAGGTAGTCCTGTTGGTAAGTGCCTCATCAAAGAATCTCTGATTTAGATGAATAGCTTTAAGAGTTTTTAAAATTAAAGCTAATCTGTGTGTGATTCTATTTTAAATAACGGCACAGTGGGTGACTTTTAAGAAATTGTTTTATATTTTCTATGTGTGTGTGTGTGTGTGTGTGTATATGTATGTATGTGTATATATATCTTGTTTGTTTGCTTCTTGGCTGTGCTGCGCAGCTTGTGGGATCCTAGTTCCCCGACCAGGGATCGAACCCAGGCCCTCGGCAGTGAGAGCACAGAGTCCCAACCACTGGACCATCAGGGAAGTCTTTTCTAAGCATATTGAGCAGATGTTACATACGTAGTTAGAAAATAGTTTATGAGAAGAAATAACATTTCTGTGTGCTGGAGTATCTTCATTTTTTTTTAGGACTGATACCATTTCATCCTGTTTTTCCTTTCAGTGAAAGCCCGGACAGCTCAGTTGGCCAAGATAAAATGGGTTATAAGTGTTGCTTTCTACATATTGCAAGTAAGTGTCCTATTCTGTCACCTGGGGTCATTGAAGTTGGTAACGGACTGTCCTCCAGAACCATGTGGCCCAGAATCCGGGCCTGGGAATTCAGGCTTTTCCACTTTCAGCTGCTGTGCTTTGTGGTCCTGCTAACGTGTAACTCTGAACACTGTGTGAATTTCTATGTTAGACTAAAGTGAAGCCTTTGTTTCTCTTAGTCTCTTTTAGCCTTTGTCTTTTAGAGTTGTTAAATGTTGGGATTTTTCTAGCAGATGTGCTTCTCTGGAGTTCTTTCATTTTGCCTTTATTTCAGTGCAGTGTTGGGAGCCTGGGGGGAGTATGGAGTGAAAGAGCTTATTTAGACATTGTATTCTCTAAGGTGGTCAGTGACTGTGGCCGTTGCTTGTCACCTGGTGTGCAGACGTGTAGGTGACGTGTAGATGTCTGCTCTCAGGCAGGGAACACGTCATTCTCACCTCAGTCCAAGACCTTCGATTCCCAACTGTCTTACCTGGGGGATGTCTACTTGTTCCGTTCGCTGCTGCTTCCTCCACCCGAGGGTGTGGATGTGCCCCAGGCACACTTAGTGGCAGCTTTAAATGGTCTCCGAGTTTCAGTCCTATGTGTGATCTTTCCTGGGGGACAAGATTTGCGCCCAGCCCCCCAAAGCCCAGGTGGTTTGGGTTTGTTTGAGGACAGTGATCCTGAGGCGTTGTCACTTTGGTGCGAGAGAGGTTTCACTGGGAGAGAGGACTGGAGCAAGCCTTGCCCCGCTGGCTCGAGTGGCCCGTTCAAGGCCACGAAGGGGGTGGAAGCCAGCTGGCCGAGCGCTGCTCGAGTGGCCCGTTCAAGACCACGAAGGGGGTGGAAGCCAGCTGCGCGAGCGCTGCTCGAGTGGCCCGTTCAAGGCCACGAAGAGGGTGGAAGCCAGCTGCCCGAGCGCTGCTCGAGTGGCCCGTTCAAGGCCACGAAGGGGGTGGAAGCCAGCTGCCCGAGCGCTGCTCTGCTCGAGTGGCCCGTTCAAGGCCACGAAGGGGGTGGAAGCCAGCTGCGTGAGCGCTGCTCGAGTGGCCCGTTCAAGGCCACGAAGGGGGTGGAAGCCAGCTGCCCGAGCGCTGCTCGAGTGGCCCGTTCAAGCCCACGAAGGGGGTGGAAGCCAGCTGCGCGAGCGCTGCTCGAGTGGCCCGTTCAAGGCCACGAAGAGGGTGGAAGCCAGCTGCCCGAGCGCTGCTCGAGTGGCCCGTTCAAGGCCACGAAGAGGGTGGAAGCCAGCTGCCCGAGCACTGCTCTGCTCGAGTGGCCCGTTCAAGGCCACGAAGGGGGTGGAAGCCAGCTGCCCGAGCGCTGCTCTGCTCGAGTGGCCCGTTCAAGGCCACGAAGGGGGTGGAAGCCAGCTGCGCGAGCGCTGCTGGGAAAGGAGGAGAGGGCAGGCGGCGCTTCTCGTCCCGCCACTTAACCCCCAGAGGGCTCACCTCTGCCCTTGGGTGTGTGCGTGAGAGCCGCAGCTAGTTCTTCAAGGATCTGAGAGGCGTAAGATCACTTCTGTCACTGATGAGGTGTAGTTAGCGTAAGCTGGCTGCTTGGAGGAGGTGCTCAGTGAGGAGGGAACACTTAGGCTGTGGGAGACCTTGGTTACTCCATCAGCTGATTTGACGGTGTGGATATATCTGCTGGCTGTGAGGACCGGATGGGTGGGGTTTGAGGTCACCGATTTGGAGAGTTTCCTGGGTTTGTTTCCGTGTTTCCTCGTCTTCCGTGGTGGTCGGCTGTGTGCCTGGCGGGCTGTTTCCACTCACCAGCCGTGTCTCTGCAGGCTGCCCTGATGGTCACGCTCATATGGACGTACTACTCTGTGCCCGTGGCCGTGGTGCCGAGCAGGTGGATAACTCCACTGGACCGCCTGGTCGCGTTTCCCACCGGAGTGGCAGGTACGCGGGCGCCGGCAGACGCGGCGGAGGAGCGCGGCCGGGCTGACCCGGGGGCGTGCGGAGGGAGGTTCGGCCCGCCGAGCTCAGCCTGCCGCCCGCGGTGAGAGCGCTGCGTCGCCGCCTCACACAGGGCTTGCAGCAAAGGAGCTGACGTCTAGGGAACTTACGTGTCCAGTGGCACCGAAACGTGAAGGGGCAAGGCTGCCGTTCCACCCGAGCCTCTGCCTCCGTGACCCGAGCCCAGTACCTGGGGTCCGGTCCCCCGCTTACTGAAACACCACCTCTGGTTCCCACATTCTGTGACTCCTTTTCCGTTCACACTACGCTTAGCCCCGCTGCAGCATTTCCTGCTATCGGCCATTCTTTGACTTCTGAAAGAATTTCTTTTGGGTGTTAAAATTAGTACGTGTCATCGTAGAATGAATAGAAATATAAGAAAAAACTTTAAAAAAGACTCAGTAGCTGTGGAGAACCCCTCTTAACACTGTGGTATATTTTTTCCAGTCTTTTTTTCTATTTATTTTTGTATGGTTAAGGTTATCTGGCACATACAATTTTTTACCCCTCATTATGTATAAGCCTTTTCCCACATCAATAAATTTCTTCAGAGTAGAGACGGACGTGCTGCTGGCTGTGCTGAGAGGGCAGCTTAATAAATTTCTTTTTTTCTTTTTTTTTTTTTTTTTTTGCGGTACGCAGGCCTCTCACTGCTGTGGCCTCTCCCGTTGCGGAGCACAGGCTCTGGACGCGCAGGCCCAGCGGCCATGGCTTACGGGCCAAGCCGCTCCACGGCATGTGGGATCTTCCCGGACCGGGGCACGAACCCGTGTCCCCTGCATCGGCAGGTGGACTCTCAACCACTGCACCACCAGGGAAGCCCCCTAAATTTCTTTATTAAGGAATTTTGAATAGCTGTTCTTCATTTGGATGTGTCATAATTCACTGATTTCCCTGTTAAAGGATATTTATTTAAGTCCCCAGTTTTTGCTGTAGAGATGATGCTGCAGTACACATCCTGGTCAGCCAGTCTTCGGTTGTGATTTGTGATCACGCTGGAGGTGAATTGCTAAGTCAAAGGGATGGCCGTGTCAAAGATTTCCAATTTAGCCAGGCCCCTTCCCTCCCCACCCCCTCCCTCTTCCCGGACCCAGCCAGGATTGTGTAGCTGGTGGCTCTCAGTGTTGTTGGGCCGAGGAGCCAGAGGCCACCCTTCCGGGCATCTTGTGGCCTCTCTTCCTGTCTCTCAGCATCAGTGGGGCAAGAAAGGTGTGGGTAAACATTCCTCCGTGCTTATAATGCTTTGGTGGGAAGGGAAAAACAGATCATCTGACAGGGTGGTCTTACAGTCTATTAATATCATAAATAATGATGCACATCTCTCTGGCAGGAAAGATAAATACAAATCATTGTTTCTTGTTTTGAGTAGTTCCTGCTTAGTAAAGAAGGCAGCTCTGTGAATCAGTAGAAAGTCTGCGGGCTTTCCTGGTGGCGCAGTGGTTAAGAATCTGCCTGCCAATGCAGGGGACACAGGTTTGAGCCCTGGTCCGGGAGGATCCCACATGCCACGGAGCAGCTAAGCCCGTGCGCCACAACTACTGAGCCTGCGCTCTAGAGCCTGAGAGCCACAACTACTAAAGCCCGCGTGCCACAACTACTGAAGTCCATGCGCACCTAGAGCCCGTGCTCCGCAACAAGAGAAGCCACCGCAATGAGAAGCCCGTGCGCTGCAACAAAAGAATAGCCCCCACTCGCCGCAACTAGAGAAAGCCTGCGTGCAGCAACGAAGACCCAGAGCAGCCAAAAAAAAAAAAGTGATCAGTTTGAACCCAGGAAACGCAAACTTGGTGTTAGCCCAACACTACTCAAAAAGGACTGAAGTACTCGATTTCCTAGAAGTCAGAGGTAGCAGAGGCAGGAAATGTGGGTGGAACTCCTGGCATGCTCTCATGTTGAATTTCTTTATTTTTAGGTGGTGTTGGAATTACCTGTTGGATTTTAGTCTGTAACAAAGTTGTGGCCATTGTGCTCCACCCTTTCAGCTGAAAAAGAAGATGAGTTTGGCTACAGCACTTTCAAAAAGGAATTTTCACTTAGGAGATTACAAATCTGATTTATACTGTTTTATTGTTTTTTGTTTTGTTTATTTTTGTTTGCTTGTTTTTTTTAAAAAAGGAAACACAAGCCACGGGTTAGTTGTTGTTGAACATGTTTGTTCTTGGACTTCATGTTGAGATTCTTAGAAGGCTCACAGTTTTGTACATTTGTCGTGAGCCACGGAGGTCAGTCTCGTGTGTACCAGCCAGCATGGCACCAGATTTGTGATAAGAAGTGTGTGACATTATGGGCTACGTGTTGTTACTTGTGATTTGCACTCTTGGCATATTTTAAAGGTCACGTTGCCAACTGGAAAGTCAGACTTTTCTAATAACTTAAGTACTTTAAAGACTTTGCGCTATTTTTAATCCAGATTAGAAAGTAATTTAATTTTAATACCACTACTAGAATTTGAAAATTTGTTTTTTAATCTCATGCAGTACTACTGGGAGAATAACACTAACTGACATTGCTTGTGCTTTTTCCTTCCTCTATTTAAAATGTCATTTGTTGGGCAAGCCTTTGAATTATATTATTCACTTATCTGAAGCTGTTAACTTTTCATTACTGTGTTTTTTTTTTTTTTTTTTTTTTTTTTTTGCGATACGCGGGCCTCTCTCTGTTGTGGCCTCTCCCGTTGCGGAGCGCAGGCTCCGGACGCGCAGGCTCAGCGGCCATGGCTCACGGGCTCAGCCGCTCCGCAGCATGTGGGATCTTCCCGGACGGAGGCATGAACCCGTGTCCCCTGCATTGGCAGGCGGACTCTCAACCACTGCGCCACCAGGGAAGCCCCGCATTACTGTGTTTTTATAAATGTATTCATGAGCCCATAATGCATTGTTTTGTGTTTGAACTGTGTATTTTATATTTAAGGTATTTCAAATGAAGGGTATTTTTAAAACATTTAATATTTATGCTCTGAAGAATGGAACAAACTTAAAAAACAAACTGGGAAGCCTGATTAAGTTAATTTCAACGGCTACATGTTTGCCCCGTCAAGTATAATTCTGCTCTGTATTTTTAAAAACACTTTTTTCTAATTACAATTTTGCAAGTGCTTGTGTGACTTCCTTCCTTACGGCCACTTACTTGCCACGACCGATCGGTGGCAGAGGGTCTGAAACGATCACTCAGTTGGGCCACAGCCCTGTAAAGCGAACTTCTAGCACGAGTGTTTAAAAGATCATTTTTGTATCCTTGCGTTCCCTGACGGCATGATAGTAAGTTCGTTATTATTTCTGGCAGTCGAGCTACGTAGAGACGGAGCACTGTGCTGCTGTAGTTGATGGTCACCAGAGTGGGTTTTGGGTTCCCCTCATCACTCAGACTCACCCGGCCCCAGGCTGTTGCAGCTCTGGGAGAGAATGCAGAACTGGGAATACAGCCGTATTTACAGCAAACACCAGTGTCCAGCGTCCAGTCACCTCACAGGTACCTTTTAGCCACACAGGATGAGGAGCCGCCGACCTGCAGGGGAACATGACAGCAGCAGAAGGAAGCTTCGGGGTCTTGGGCCCCTTCGAGGCCACAGACCCTACGTGATTCGTGAGCTGTGGCGTGAATGGCAGGGCAAACAGTCAACAGTCGGGTGGCCAGGTACGCGCACTGTGGACCGTCCTGGGATCACTAACTGGTGAAAGTCTCCCTGACAAGACCCTTATTTATCTCCTAAGGATATGTTCTTGCAATTAATACTGCAAGACTTTTGACAGATTTCACTGAGGCTAGAGGAAAAGATTTATAATTCACAGCTGTTCACTCTTTCCACGTACATTAATAGTTTGTGAAGATGAAACAAGGGAAATTTACACGTCCGTCACATTTCACATTCTTGTGGTTTCTGAAAAATGGTGCGTGTTTTTATTTTTTACGTTTTCGTTACTTATTTATTTATTATTTATTTTTGGCTGTGCCGCGGCTTGCGGGGGATCTTAGGTCCCTGACCAGGGATCAAACCTGTGCCCCCTGCAGTGGGAATTCCCTGGTGTTTGTTTTTAAATAGGTAGTAAACGTGGCACCGAATTCAAAAGATACAGAAAGGGATGTGATGAAAGTACATCTTCTGACCTACTGTCGTGTGTCACCCTGTTTTCCAGAGTTTTCCACTATTACTAGTTTCTTTATGATTTCCAGGATATTCCATACATTTATGAATATCAATGTATGTGCTTTTGAACTAGCTTTTAAAAAGTAATACCTAAAAAAAACCCCCACAAAAACTGCTTTTTTTTTTTTTTAAATCCTACCTGGATAGTACAGAAAAGGAGCAAGGAAGCGAAGTCTCCTGTGATTCCACAGAAGTGGGACGACTGGTGTCAACATTTGTGCTTTTCGCTCTTTTCTAAAATTGTATGCATAGCTGTAGGTTTTGTGTTTCTATTTAAAATTACTGGGTATAGTTTATAGTTGCATGTGAGAATAGACATCTGTTTGATTTAAAATACATCTAAAGTGGGCTTCCCTGGTGGTGCGTTGGTTGAGAATCTGCCTGCCAGTGCAGGGGACACGGGTTCGAGCCCTGGTCCGGAAGATCCCACATGCCGCGGAGCGACTAAGCCCGTGCGCCACACCTACTGAGCCTGCACTCTAGAGCCTGTGAGCCACAACTACTGAAGCCCACGCGCCTAGAGCCCGTGCTCCGCAACAAGAGAAGCCACCGCAATGAGAAGCCCACGCACCACAACAAAGGGAACCCCCTGCTCACTGCAACTAGAGAAAGCCCCGTGCAGCAGTGAAGACTCAATGCAGCCAAAAATAAAATAAATAAATATATATAAAAAAATACATCTAAAGCTCTCATCATGCCAATTATGTTTGCTTTATATTTATGGTGAATCAAGCAGGGAAATCTTTATGTGCAAACCCACGATCATTTTTGTATGGGGTTAATACAGTTCTTCTGTTGCCGGTGCAAGTGGGTGGAATGCTAGCTCAACTAGTTTCCTCTTCCCTGACCTGGCCAGACTTTGTGGCCTCCCATAGTTTTCCTTACACATACATAGCTCTCTGGGGGGGCCGTGTGTGTGTGTGTGTGTGCACGCGTGTGCACGTGTGCATGCGTGTGGTGCACACACTGGCCCCTCCTGTCCAATCTATTTATATTTTATTGGACCTTTAAGCCTTCTCTGACTGCTTTTGATAACAGTGATTTCTTTTTTCTTCCCTTCCTCGTCAGAACATCTTAAGTAATATCAATATGACTGCTCTGTCAACTAATTTTGTATTGACTTGTGGTGTCTACTGTTGTGTGTTTTTATTTCTAATGTTTTAGATACTTTTGTGATAAAGGGTTTTCTGTCGATGCTGCAAGTGCCTTTAGGGCCAGAGACTGTTCCTTAGACTTTTTTATACCTCTCCCAGCGTGTTAAGTCAGTACCCAGGGATATTTAACTTGAAAAAAAAAAAAAACAATGGTTTTCCACTAGGGCCACGTATACCTTTTACAGGGAGTACATTTTCATAGTTGGGGGGTTACCAGTTAACAGGGAAATTTTCTAAGGTGCTGTTTCCTTACAAGTCCTTCATGACAGAGCCTTTTGGTGGTGTCACAAGATTCAAAGCTCTGTGTGTAGTTGGTTTGCACACCATGTGGATCGCAGGGCAGACGGCTCATTTTCTCTCTGGGTTCACTGTTGTTTGTGTGGGTCAGCTTTTCTGCCTGCATGTTTGGAATGTAAAGTGTATGCATCCCTCTTTCAACACTCAGAATACTGACTCTTGCCGCTGAGTTCAATCTTTTTTTTTTTTTAAATTTTTAAACATGTCACTATTTTAAAAATTTTTTTATGAATTTATTTTATTTATTTATTTTTGACTGCGTTGGGTTTTCATTACTGTGTTGGGTCTTTGTTGCTGCGGTGAGCGGGGGCTACTCTTGGTTGCAGTGCACGGGATTCTTATTGCGGTGGCTTCTCTTGTTGCGGAGCACAGGCTTCAGTAGTTGCAGCACCGGGCTCAGTAGTTGTGGCTCGTGGGCTCTGGAGCACAGGCTCAGTAGTTGTGGCCCACGGGCTTAGTTGCTCCGCAGCATGTGGGATCTTCTCGGACCAGGGATCGAACCTGTGTCCCCTGCATTGGCAGGCGGATTCTTAACCACTGTGCCACCAGGGAAGTCCCACGTCTCTTGTTTGGAAGCTATTATAAATGGGATTGTTTTAAAATTTCATTTCAGATTGTTACAAGTGTATAGAAATTGATTTTTGTACATTGATCTTGTTTTATGTAACCTTCAGAACTCATTTAGCAATTCAACAGTTTTTAGTGGATTCCGTAGGATTTTCCATGAAAAAATCATGTAATCTGTGAATATAGGTAGTTTTACTTCTTCCTTTCCAATTAATGCCTTTTATTTCTTTTTGGCCTAATTGCTCTGGCTGGGATGCTTGGTATGATGCTGAGTAGAAATGATGAGTGTGGACTTACTGCCTTTTTCCTCATCTGGTTTGGTATCAAGGTTCTGCAAGCCTCATAAGAATGGGTTGGAGAGTGTTCCTCCTTTTTCTATATTCTGGACTAGATTGTTTAAGATCTGAATTATTTATTCTTTGAATATATGATGAACTTGCTCGTAAAAACTTGCCTGGGTTTTCTCTTATTTTTATTGGAAGATTTTTAACTACTGATTTCAATGTCTTAATAGTGATTCTGGGGTTATTCAGTTTTATATTTCTTCTTGAGTCATATTAGGCATGTTCGGGTAGGGATTTATCCATTTCTTTTCAACTTTCAAATATATTGGGATAGGATTTTTGTAAATACTCTGTAGGGGGTAGAAAATACACGTTTTAAAGTTTTGGGGTATGGCTTCTGTATATGTCCATCAGGTCAGACTTACCAGTTGTCTTATTCAAATCTTTATCTTTACTGCTGTTCTTTTATTTCCTGAGCTGTCCATTACTGAGAAAGGTATATAAAAGTCTGCCATTATGATGCAGACTTGTAGTTTTGTCAATTTTGCTTTATGTTTTTAAGTTATCGTTAAATGTATGCATGTTTAGAACTCATACAGCTTCCTGGTGGATTGAACTCTTTGTTGTGTTATAGTAACCTATGTTATCTCTAGCAGTAATTTTTGCCTTCAGGTCTTTTTTTTTTTTTTTTTTTTACACCAACTTTCATTTGGATGGTATTTGCCTGGCAGACCTTTTCTCACCCTTTGACTTTCTGTATCTCAGTGGCTTAGATATGTGTATAAAGAGCACATGGCTGTATTTTAAAAATCCAATCTATATTGTCTTTTAATTAGAACATGTAGCCCATTTACACTTATTGAAATGACTGATATGTTCGGATTTATGTCATATTATTTTGTACTTCTATTTTTGTTTGTATTCGTTCCACTTTTCTGTTTTCTTTTTCCTCCTTACTTGTTGTTTCAGGAGAACCCACAGTTCTTCCCTCCTCCTGCGTTTCTCCTCTGTCCCCTTTACAACGCGCACAGAATACTTAACTCCTGACACTTCTGACCATCAAATGCGTGTGGGTTTTACCCCGTAACAAGCAGTTCTCTGGGACACCAGCTGGGTGTCCAACAATTTAACTCAGTCCTGATACTCTTTACCTGGAGATGGCATCAGATCCCACAGGTTGAGGGCTCAGTCCCACAAGACTGCCCTCCTCCCCCTTCCCCCGCCCCCCCAGTTCAGTTGCCAGCCCCAAGTCCAGGTTGTCACCTGTGCTTCTGACCGACCAGCTAGAACTCAGAGGTCCCCATGACCCCCTCCTCAGCTTCGATTAATTTGCTAGAGCAGCTCACAGAACTCAGGAAAACCATTTACTTACTGTTTCCCAGTTCATTATAAAGGATAGGATAAAGGACACAGATGCATATCCAGAGGAAGAGAAACACAGGGCAAGGTATGTGGGGAGGGGCAGGAGCCTCCGTGCCCTCTCTGGGCACACCGATCTCCCCAGATCTTCATGGGGTCACCAACCCGGAAGCTCCCCAACCCTGTACTTTTGGGATTTTATGGAGGCTCCATCACGTAGGCATGTTCGATTATTAACTCCATTTTCAGCCTCTCCCCCTCTCAAGACAATGGAGTGCGGAGCTACAGCCTAAGCTTCTAACCATGGCTTGTTCTTTGTCACGATCAGCCCCCATCCAGGAGCCATTCAGGAGCCCGCCAAGAGACGCGTTCTTAGGGCAAAAGACACTCCTATCACCCAGGAAATGACGAGGGTTTTAGGAGCTCTGTGTCAGGAACTGGGGTCAAGGATGAAATACTAGAACCAAAGATGCACCTGGTGATCTCATCAGGAGTTACCAGGTTTCAGGAGCCCTGTGCCGGGAACGGGGGGCAGAGACCAATACATACATTCTGTTATCCCACAATTACCTCTTGTTTTTCACATCCCTCTCTCCCCTACGTTTTGGAGTTATTTGGTTTTTGCTTTAGTGCTTACACTAGAACATTTATCAGTGCTTAAAAGTTAATATTTTACTCTCCTCATCAGCCGTGTAAGACAACAGTTTAACTCCGGTCTTTCCCTCCCGACGTATATGCTACTCTTGTCATAAACCTATGTGATAGATACATGATACTTTAGCTATATCTTACTTTTTTGTAACCCCACGAGGGATCAGTTGTATAAAACGGTAATGTTCTCTTAGAATTACCAGTCTCTTGCATATGAGACCTTTTATCTCAAATCACTTTCCTCCTGCTTGAAGTTTATCTGTTAGAACAGGGTTAACAAACCACTATTTGCAAAATCAGGGGGCAGCTGGACGAGGCCTGTAGGCTGAAGTGTGTTTATTTTACTGGAACGCAGCCATATCCTGAGGTGTCTAGGCTTATTGAAATTATTCCTTTGATATGCATCTTTACTATCTAGGGCCTGTGTCCTGTTTTTCTCCCATCCTGAATCCCCTCAGCAGTCAGGGGCAGCTGCAGTGGCTGATGGTTTTCTGGCCACAGCATCCTTCGTTTCCTGAAACGGCAGGCGGCATTCTTTGTCCACAGTGTAATAACGCTAATATGTGAAGTCTTCGTAGATCTGACCCAGATACCTCTTGTTCCTGTTGGTTCTCATAGCACCTTGTTTTCTTGTGTCTTTCTCTGACCTCTCTAGGGGAATTTCTTGAGGCCTGGATTAAAGGTAGTTTCTTCCAGAGAGGGTTTGCATCTCCACTGCCCTGGGGGTACTACCAGCCTAAATCGCTTTAAACTTTAAATTACAGAGACCGGGTAACCCAATTTCAGGCTCTCCAATAGGATGAGGGCTGATTATGGTCAACAGAGTTTAAGTTTAGTAGCTCACTCAGGTTGGATGTCCCAGTTTGTGGGAGGGACCTCTTCTTAGGCCCCTACTTAGGCTGATTTTGTCCCCTGGGTTTTGTCCTGGAGGCTTTCTGGATGCTTAGCAAATGCCCTGTGAACTAAAAATGCCGCCTGCCATATCAGTAAGCAAAGAATGTTGCAGCCATCATGCCATCACGATACAGCCTCCCTGAAGGTGAGCCCTGAGGGAACTCAGGATGGAAACAGGATGCCCACCATCAAGCTGCCAGCCACTGCAGCTCCCCCCCACCCCACCCCAAGGGTGCACCCTGAGGAGACTCAGGATGGGAAAACACAGGCTATTGGCCCCAGACAGAACAGGTGCACATCAAAGGAATGATTTCAGTGAGCCCAGACTTGCATCTTCCCGTATACAGAAAAGCACTAAATTCCTTAACTTGAGATGTCTGGTTTTCTTTAATTAACAGTAATCTTTTGATGTTCCTACTACCTGGTCTTTGCTGCAAAAACTCCTGTATATCCTGGCCCCCGCTTTGCCTCTTCAGAGCAGTCCCTCAGAGCCATCTGAGATGCTGTGTCCTGGGCTTAGGTCTTCAATTTTGTCCGCTGAATAAAACATAACTCTCAATTTTTAGTTCATTTTTTTTTTCAGTTGACAGCCCATTAGGTGAGCTGACTTCAGAGCTCTGTTTACCTGCCTCCCTGATGCCCACTTTCCTGAGTGTTTATCAGCTGAACAACTGATTAAAAAACATGTTTGTATAGTTAATTTGGCATTTTTAGCTTTTTTACAGCAGGAGTGCCAGAGTACCTTGTCTACCAGACTACAGGAAATGGATCTCTTGTTTTTATTTTGAAACCTTTTTTCCTCCTGATTACAAGGTTATGTTCATTATAGAAAATCATAGTAAAAAAAAAAACCAAGAATAAATTTAAAAATTGGCCACAATCTCATTCCTCAGAGATAAAAAGTTAGCATTTTATTACCCCGTAACTTCCTACGCATATAATTTTTTAAACAAGATGACCAGAAGGCAACAGGCTTAGATTCTATTTTAATTGTTATTCTGTACAGAAGCACTTTTATTTTTTTATTTTAATTTTTAATTTTTTTTGGCCGTGTCCCTCATGGCTTGTGGGATCTTAGTTCCCTGACCAGGGACTGAACCCGGGCCTTCGTCAGTGATAAGTGTGGAGTCATAACCACTAGACTGCCAGGGAATTCCCCAGAAGCACTTTTAGACTGCTCTGATGTACTGTTATCATTTGTGCTTTTGTTGTGAGTAGGCATAAGAAAAGATCCTTTGAAAAATCCTCTATCTGCTATAAAGCAGGAGTAGGCATTGCAATATTATAGTATTACTCTGTACACCATTTCTAAGAATCCTTTTAGTACATTTCTCCAGAATTTTGAGCTTGGCAGTTGTGTCATTTCATGTGTATTTGTGTATCTCCCCATGTTAAGCCTCTGAGAATTCTCACTCTCCTCCCTCCCTCTCTCCCCTTCTTTGCTTCTCTCTTTTTTTTTTTCACTGTGATTTTCATAAAGATCAAAGCTTATGCCAATTGTAGTATTTATCTCATCTTTGGTTTTAAATACAGTTTTTTTCCCACCATGACTTTCATTCCCTTTTGAAAGTTTACTATTCTCAATTTTCAAAAGTGTGTTGATATTCATGAAATAAAATTCACATTTTATGGCAAGACTTTAAACATAAAAATTTTTTCTGCCCATTTGGGCCTTCTCTCTCCCCTTTAGTGTGCAGTTGTGCATCTGCATTAACCAGACCTCCTTAGGAGATAACATTCCTTCTTAATCTCAGGAAGGGTCACAACTGCTTAGGAGATAACCTACCTTCTTAATCTTATAAGGGGTCATGATGATTCACACTACTCGCTTTGTACGTGTAGATCTGGATTGTGTAAACTGTCAATAATACATCATTTGATATATAGCCCTCTGCCTCAAAAACATGACTGCACTTTGACTTCTAATGGGCGGAACAGTTCTCAGAACTTTCTGAAGGACTGCCAGGTTATAATCCTTAGGTGGGCGTGAATAAAATTTTCCATTTCTTTCTTAGATCAACTATTGATTAATTTTTTTCATTGACAGTATTACACACCAACCCGTAAACATGTTTGGAAATAGTATGGTCTACATTGCACGTAAGTTGCCCTTATAAATAAATGAAAGTAAGTTAATTGATTAACATTGGGAGTACAGCCTCCTCTGTATAGTCCTAATATAAAATATTCTAAGTATAATGAATATATTCATTAGGACTGAGCAGCTAACTTGCATGGACACTGATTATACCAATGTGCTCTTTTTAAAGAGCAAGATTAACAAAAAGGGTCAGGGTACAGGGTATGCAACAGATAAAAAATACTGAATCTTGGGTGTATATGAGGAAAGTGTCACCCACAAGGGCAGGATATTAGATGCCCAGTTTAGCTGAATAAGAGAATGCTCAAAAGTAATTTTCATAAAACCAAGTTTGGTAATTTCTGTGCTTTTTTTTTTTTTTTAAATAGAGGCTTCTTATATTGTTTCCTTTCAGAGCTGCTTCTGTGTTTTTAAGTTACAATGTAATTTGATTCCTGATAAGGTTCTTACGTGCATGACGTGTATGTCTTAGGTTGACTAACTTACACTTACTAGCTATGGAATCCCATAGTATATTGAAGCCATGTAATAAATCAGTCTTCCAAAAGATAACGGACATGTGTCAGTTGTAGAAGAAAAAAGATGTAATTTTGTATTTGTTGTCACTGGCTAATATACAATGAACTTTTAAAAATTAGATTAGCAATAAAACAAAACCTTAATTATTCAAAGTCAATTTAAGTACTGAAAACACACACATACACACACACACACACACACACACACATTAAAACTACAAGATTAAAGGCCCATAAAACCAGAATATCAAACCAGAGTGGATTAGGATATTGGAATATATTTAAATACTTATTTTTCACTTTCCTTCTGTAGGTGAAGATGACTTAATAGAATTTACCACAGTTACTTTAGAATCTCCAAAAGCATTGCTGGCGGAGGCCTGACTAGGGGGTAGATGATGCAGAGTAGGTGAAGATGACTTAATAGAATTTACCACAGTTACTTTAGAATCTCCAAAAGCATTGCTGGTGGAGGCCTGACTAGGGGGTAGATGATGCATCTTCTTACTCTGCAAAGTCTCCTCAGGCCCCTTCATAACAGCAGTGCTTGTTTGGTTATTTTTTAAGACATAGCCTGATCCAAAGAGTTCTTCCATTAGACTGCTTTTCTTCTCTCTGAAAGTTGTGTCTTTTGCTTTTGTTCTGGAAGATTTACCAAAAGAGGGTTCATAGGTGACAGTGGGATGCTCCAGCCTCAGTTCTCCCCCGTGGCTGTGGTGCTTGCCTGTGCTATGAGTGCACCTCGTGCTGCCTGCATTGGCCAGCCTGCCTGAGGCAGGAAGCCCATGATGCAAGTTTTCGATCGCTTCTGTGAATGAATAATGTTTTCTTTGTCTGAAGGGTATTTTGATATTTGGAGCAGCATTTTTATCTGGCGTTTCGCCCATTTCACTTATTTCTGGACTTCTTTCAGACTTTTCATTTACTGTATCGTCTTCCTGACCACTTTCCCCTTCGGGATGGATTACTTGGATTCTTTTTGGTGGTAGTTCCTGTTCTTCTTTTACTAAAGTGGTTTTCTTTTCTTGATCTTCTGTTCTCTCTCTCTGTTGTCCAGTATTCTCCAGAGATGGCTGTGCTTCCATATCTTCCTCTTCCTTTGATAAATCTGTAGAAAAATAGTTAATTTACTGATGTTTAAAATTAATGGATTTCTATTTCAAGATGGCATGTTGAGCACAGTTATTTACACCTACCGACAAGCACATTACAATGACAAAAAGGAAAGAAAATACAGGGAAAGGTGGTATTAACAAGCTTGAAATGTTATACTTTCCTAGAACATACCAGATAAATGAGAATTATGAAACCAAAAGAAAATGATATTCATAAACTTTGCCAATATGTTATTAATAGGTGTTCAACACCACCAGCTAGAAGTAGTGCCCGTTAAAACAAGAGAATATTTTTTACCCGTCCAATTGGCAAATGATTTCCAGAGTTGGAGAGAATATGGGGAAATTGGAACTTTTGTTCCCCATTGGTGGCTTTGTAAGCTGGTATGTAGTTTGGATGGCAATTTGGTAGAGTATCTGTCAAAATTTTAAGTGAACATGCTCTTAGACCCAACAACTTCACTTGTAGAACCAAACCCTACAAAAATGCACAAAGATGCGTCTAAGGAGGTTCACTGCAGCCTGTTCGGTTTTTTTTCCCCAATAAATTTATTTATTTAATTTTTGACTGCATTGGGTCTTCGTTGCTGCGCACGGGCTTTCTCTAGTTGTGGCAAGCGTGGGCTACTATGTGTTGCGGTGCGCGGGCTTCTCACTGCGGTGGCTTCTCTTGTTGTGGAGCATGGGTTCTAGGCACGCGGGCTTCAGTAGTTGCAGCACACAGGCTCAGTAGTTGTGGCTCGCAGGCTCTAGAGCGCAGGCTCAGTAGTGGTGGCACACCGGCTTAGTTGCTCCACAGCACGTGGGATCTTCGTGGACCAGGGCTCAAACCCGTGTCCCCCGCATTGGCAGGCAGATTCTTAACCACTGCACCACCAGGGAAGTCCTGTAGCCTGGTTTAGTAAGAGTGAAACATCCTGAACATCTGTTCAAGGATTCCTGGTTAAATGAATTAGAGCACGTGGGATTGTGGAAACTGAGTTACTGAATGAGGAGGTGAGCATGCACTGCCAGGAGGAGATGATCGCAGAATACTGTTGTATGGAAAGATGTCCCTTCCTCTGCAGATCCTTCCCCAGGCACCGAGGGAGCCCTGTGCGCAGCTCTCCCCTCCTCAGGGGACCAGACCCTCGCGGGTTCTGAGCAAACAGCATCGCTAACAGCGAACCGCTCAGTGAGGCCATCGTTTGTGAGGGAGGATGGGGGGACAATATCGGGTGTGCAAAGAGTTGGAACGTTTCCTCATGTGGCTACATTCTGGAATAAAATCACTCACTTATACTCTAGGAAAATGAAAATAATACTAGCAGGAGAAAGAAGTATGTTTCAAGAATGGTGTACTCCAATATAAAATAAAAAGTTTAAAAAAAGTAGATTTAAAGAAAAAGAATTAATGCTGAGCCTGGAAGCCAGGCAAACGTACAATTAACTCTCTACAGCTGTTAATATTATGCCCTGTGATACCTGATGAGAATGTTAACATTTGAGAACATGGGGGAAAGTACTTATTTTCCACGACCTCCCCAGCCCCGCCTGGCCTCCCCGCTGCCGCCCAGGAGTGGGTCTGGTCCCTCCTCCGCACCAGCTCCATCCCGGCTCCACGGTCCTCACCGTGGCCGAAGCGCCCTGCTCACCGCCCCCTCCGACACGCCACCTTCTACTTCGTCGCCCCCTGTGCGACCCCTCCTCTGGGCCAAGCGTCCGTGGGACCGTTTCCTCTCGGGGTTCCGCGTGGACCACTTCCTTCTGGTCTCCTGAGCTGCCGTCAGCTCACCCTCAGTCCCTTCCCTGCCCCCTCCTCGGTGGGGACCTTCTTTCCAGCACCACCGCCCTCTCCTCGCAGCCCCACAGGTCTTCCCCAAGGGCACAGGCTCCCGAGGGCGGGGCATATTGTCCCCAGGGCCCGGAGCAGTGCCTGACACAGTATATGCGCAGAAAATTATTTGTCAAGTGAATGAGGAAACTTTCTAGGACAGTAAGAATTACCAAAATGGGGCTTCCCTGGTGGCGCAGTGGTTAAGAATCCGCCTGCCAATGCAGGGGACACGGGTTCGAGCCCTGGTCCGGGAAGATCCCACATGCCGCGGAGCAACTAAGCCCGTGCGCCACGGCTGCTGAGCCTGCGCTCTAGAGCCCGTGAGCCACAACTACTGAGCCCATGAGCCACAACTACTGAAGCCGGCGCACCTAGAGCTGGTGCCCTGCCACGGCAATGAGAAGCCCGCGCACCACAACTGAGGAGCCCCCGCCCGCCGCAACCAGAGAAAGCCCGCGTGCAGCAATGAAGACCCAACGCAGCCAAAAATAAATAAAATAAGTTTATTAAAAAAATTACCAAAGTGGACTAAAAAATAGGTGGAAAACGTAAACCGACCAGTGACCACAGAAGGAACCGCACGGGAGCCAGTGGCTTTCCAGGGGTTCTGCCCACCCTCGGTGTTATTTAAACCTCATTCTAAAGCCAGTCTGGCCTCACTGCTAAGAGGTGGCCCCTCCCGGCATGGCCCTGGGCCCCTCGGGGGGGCTCTTTCCAGGGAAGTTGTGCTCGCCCAGCCTGGTGGGGTGCCGCCCAGATGTCCCTTTAGCAATAAGTTAACATGGAAACAATGGGGCAGTGTCTTCAACATTCTGAGGGAAAATGATCTCCAGCCTAGAATTTTCTTTCCAGTCAATTATCAATCAAGTCTAAGTAGAAACATGACATCTCCAGAGGAAATGCACACAGATTTACCTTCCACGCAAGTGTTCTCAAGAAGCCAGTAGAGGTTGTGCTCGTAGGACATGATGGCGTTTACCAGGAAAGGGAAGGACACAGGGTAGGAAAGAGACCTGGTGGCGAAGGGGTGACAGGAACCAGCAGGAAGGGTGAAGGGAGGCCCCAGGACCGCAGAGGGCACCAGGCCAAGGGCTTAAGCATTAAGGGCTGGCACCACCAAGCCCCTGCCCCGCTAACCCCCCAGCCTCCAGTGTCCTCGGTCTGACCTGACCACGTGGGGCCTGGCCAAGCTGTCGCCCTCCCTATGGTGCCTGCAGCCTGGGTGGGCTGAGGACCCTCATTTCACCGCACAGAGCCCTCTGCTGTCTCTGGGGAGCCCAGCACACAGGGCCTCTCCCCACACCCCACCCGCAGAGCAGCCCTGCCGCTGCCCGTCTCCGATGGGTCCCCAGCTCCCAGGACCCGGCATGACCTTGGCCCTGGCTGGGCCTCGGTGCCTTCAGGGAAGCTGCGCCCAGCCTGCCTGCTCTGGAATCTTCTTTAGGGGCATCTTCTTTGAGATTCAGTTTTTCAAAACTGAACATGTTGTCTAAGAATACACACGAGATCGGGAGTTGTGCGGAAAACCTGGCATGAAATGGAAGATCGTGGTTGTCTGTGGTGGGCAGCGGGAGGGTTAAGGTTATGAAGGGCCCGCAGGGTGTCCCAGGGGATGGTAATGTTCCACGTCTTAAGCAGGTAGTGGAGTTCGTTTTATAACAGTTCTTTAAATTGAATATATCTGTTTTATGTATACTTTTATACACACACTGAGTAATTCACAAGTTAAAAAAATAAAGTAAGAGTAGAGGAGAGGGGCTTCCCTGGTGGCGCAGTGGTTAGGAATCCGCCTGCCAATGCAGGGGACCCGGGTTCGAGCCCTGGTCCAGGAAGATCCCACATGCCATGGAGCAACTAAGCCCACAAGCCACAACTACTGAGTCCACGTGCCACAACTACTGAAGCCCCTGCGCCTAGACCCCATGCTCCGCAACAAGAGACTCCACTGCAATGAGAAGACCGTGCACCGCAACGAAGAGTAGCCCACTTGCCGCAGCTAGAGAAAAGCCCGCATGCAGCAATGAAGACCCAACACAGCCAAAAAAAAAAAAAAAGGAGACTTTTGAAAGTTGTTAAAATTACCTTCATATTTTCTCTTGGAATCCTCTTGGTTTGGTAGTTTACTGGTACAGTGAGGACTTGCATGGATTATTTCAATCGATTTTTCTTTATGACCATTGTTTCCTCTTGTCTTTTTACCCTATAATTTAGAAAAGTGGCAAAAACATATTTTTGGCAGTAGAGGTAATTTTAAATTGTGTTTTATTTAATGAATACAAATACTTTTTGTATAGAACAAGTGAGTAGAGCTTATTTTTGTAAAGATATGTTTAATTAGACACTGCAAGAATTCAAATTTGCTGTACCTTAGTTGTCAAAGATGGAACATCTTCCGATTTTTGGGTTTCCTGGTGTCGCATACTTGTAAATGAAACACTTTTCCTGTCTGCTTGTACTGACTTTGTTGAAGAAACTACAGAACAGGTGTATTATATGTAAGAAACATATTTTACATTTGGAAGCAATATTGACTTTAAATATAAAATAACAACTGAAGTTTGTAATGTAATTATAAAACAAAGTATAGTAGATGTTTTCTAAAGATTTTCAGTAAATGTATAACATTTGCCAGTTTCACTTTTTCCCCTAGCATGTTGCCTGTTTTGTCTTATTTTGGGCCCCAGAGGTTATGGCTATCACAGTGGTAAAGTACCAAAGAAGCAGGCGTTAGGATGAGTCGGCATTGCCATTGGAGGACACGGCTGCCCCTGCTGGCAGAAGGGATTCAAAACCGTAGCTGTGCAGTTGTGAGAGGGTGCGCCATCGTGCCTCCTGTGTCAGAGCACTTGGGTATCGATGGTTGGGTTGCCCACACTAAAGTGCATGAACGTTAAACCCAGTAGTGACTTTCCTTGAAGTGTTATCCCATTTAAATGACCCCATGTTTGATTTTATCATCTTCTCTGCTGGCTGTTGTTCTGGATTATAAACCAAAAGCAAACAAAGGCAGTCAAGGAAATGTGAGGCTGTTGCCTTGAAAAGTAAACACATAGTTACTTGTAGCAAAATGAGAGGCAAGTGTTCCTATTGTGCCTCTTCTGAGCAGAATCTTATGCTGGGAGATCTTGCGGGGGAGGGAATAAGTACATCTTGTCTTGAAGGAAAAGATACTACTCAGCAATAAAAAGGTACAAACTAATGATAGTAGCACAGCATAGATGCGTCTCAAAAACACGCTGGCCAAGAGAAGCCAGGCACCAAAGAGGACCTGCTGTACAATCCCACTCATGAAATTATGGAACAGGCAAACTGAACTATTGTGACCGAGGAAATCCGAGGTTGTCTTGGGCTGGGGCTGGGGGACCCCTGACTGCCAGGGGCATGAGGGGGCACCTCCTGAGGAGATGGGTGGGTGTTCTAAATCTTGAGGGAGGTGGTGGTTACATGGGTATAAGCACTTGTCAAAACCCATGGAATTGCACGCTTAAAACGGGTGCATCGTATTGGGGTAAACTGTACCTAAATAAAGTTAACCTTAAAAATCCACACAGTGTATACACGTCCATGCCTCTCTCTACCTAGAAAGTCCAGTATTTGGCAGGCATTTTGCATCAAGTTGAAAGTTACCCTCTCATTCACCCGAGTAAGGACATAAAAGACTGAGTGGAGGATGGGAACACGGGAAAGCCTCTCTTTTCTCTTCTAGCTGTTTCAACCATGTCACAGTTTTGTTATTCTAGAATCACAAAATGTGTCTCAATGCTTAACAAAACGAGTTTTTAAAATGTCTGTTATCTTGGTGATATAAGTTAGAAAATCTGACTAGATACTTCAAAATAGATTTCGAGCAAAAATAATTAAAACATACTTTACCTTTTGGATAATCTTCTTTGTCACGTAAATTTCTAAGTATCTGGTTAGTATAGATGTTTCTAATTTCCAGCTCTCGACCCTTCTCCTAAAGAGAACCACAATACCAATATTTCTATAACTGTTTGCTTTTATCAACCTTGATTTCTTGTAAAAAAAACAATTTAAAGTGAGCTCAGTGTTCTTTGAATAAAATCTATAGGTTCCAGCAGAAACAGAAATGGGCCATATCATTATATATCATTCTCGACATCAAAAAGCACTAGCTTAAAAAAAAAAAAAGCCCTAGCTTTTTTTTTTTTTTTTGCGGTATGTGGGCCTCTCACTGTTGTGGCCTCTCCTGTTGTGGAGCACAGGCTCCGGACGCACAGGCTCAGCGGCCATGGCTCACGGGCCCAGCCGCTTCACGGCATGTGGGATCTTCCCGGACCGGGACATGATCCCGTGTCCCCTGCATCGGCAGGAGGACTCTCAACCACTGCGCCACCAGGGAAGCCCCAGCACTAGCTTTTTAACAGAGTAACAAACCACTGTGACGTGGACAATATATATATTTTAAAATTAATTAATTAATTAATTTTTGGCTGCATTGGGTCTTCGTTGCTGCGCACGGGTTTTCTCTAGTTGCGGCGAGCGGAGGCTACTCTTTGTTGTGGTGCGCGGGCTTCTCATTGCGGTGGCTTCTCTTGTTGTGGAGCACGGGCTCTAGGCGCAAGGGCTTCAGTAGTTGTGGCTCACGGGCTCTAGAGTGCAGGCTCAGTAGTTGTGGCACACGGGCTTAGTTGCTCTGCGGCATGTGGGATCTTCCCGGACCAGGGCTCAAACCCGTGTCCCCTGCATTGGCAGGCGGATTCTTAACCACTTAGCCACCAGGGAAGCCCCATTTTTGAATTGGGTTATTTGTTTTTTGGTTGTTGAGTTTTTCCTCACAGTCTCTTTTAATCTATAAGTTCCCACCCTCATCTCTTTTATTTGTTTCACGTTGATATTTATTTGTTGTGGAAACAGGGTAGTTTGTGCTGTAGAAGTTGCCACAGTCTGATGGTGCTGATCGCATCCCTGACGTGTGCTTATCATGTTCCCCTGCTACCATATTTCTCTTAAATTGGTTGTTAGAGCTAAATGTTTAATCAGATCTAGGTATGGTTTTTCTGGCAATAGTACTCCCTAGGTGGAGGTGTGTACGTCTGTCAGGAAGTGCATAGCATCGGATGGTTTCCCTTTGTGACGATCATTGCTCAGATCCACTATTTCATTAGAAGTTCCAAAATAGTGATATTCTCATCCTTTCATTCCTTCTTCATTATCGATGGGAATGCCTTTACAAGGAAGGTCTTCCCTTCGCACAAATTATTTGTTTACTCTGAGTATAGGAAAGGTAAAAGTAATTGTTTCTTTTCCTTTATTTACCAGTTTTTGAAATAGTGTGCTGGTTCCCTAGCATCCTCTAAAGGTGACTGAGTAATCACTGAGGTGTTTTGTTTTGTAAATATCCTTATGAACTTTCTGATTTCTGTATATTTGCTAAGTTTCAATTCACACAGTTATCTTTACTGATCCTAAATGGCCCCATCTTTGGCCAGTAAGAACCACCTTTGGCTCCTGAATCTCTTTGACATTACCCTCATGGTTCTTTGTAGTTTCCTTGCTTCTCTATATGTCCCAGGCTCACATAGTATAGTTCATGCTCCAGACCTAGAATTTTTTTAAGGTGCCTTATTAGTTCTTTTTAGTGAGTTACGGATTTTGAAGACGATAGTATGTCATTAGGGGTATTCATTGTTAGTGAGGGGGTCACATTAGGAAATATGTATTTATTTTTAAAGATAAAAATGTATCATAAAATCATACTTTCACTTCAGTTCACAATCAGGACTACAGGATTTTTATTTGACCTTATCTTACTTCTGTATTTTCTTTCTTCCATCCCCCAAATCCCAGTTCTCAATGACACCAACATAGTTCATTATGTGCTTTATCCCATAAGATATATACAACAGTCTCAAAATAACCGTACCACTCTGTCATCAAGAGTGTATTTCACTAGGCATATGCAGTGAAATTTATGTGTTTTAAGTCTCTTGGAATGGTGTCTCACTGTGACATTATGCCTACACCGGAACACACAGTGGGCTCATTTTTTTTTTTTTTTTTTCATTATACTCTGGATTTTTAGGGAAAGTTTTTTGATTTTTTTTTTTTTTTTTACATTTCACTCTGCTTCATGATTACACAAAATATTTACATATTTCCAAAGTCAAATCTACCAAAAAGATATTCAAGGAAATCTAGGTTCTATAGCTGTCCCTTCTACTCTCTTTTCTCCCCATTTCCACTATTATCCTACTATGCTTTTTTCAAAACGTAAGCAAATTTGTAGATATATTTGTATTGTCTCCTTTTCTTACATGATGGCATACTACACACTTCCCTCTGCCTTCCTTTTTTCACTTATCAATATATCCTGGCGATTACTCCATATTACAGTATAAAGAACCCTCATTCCATTTTACAGATGCACAGAAATCCATTGCATATATTTACTTTTCCTTTTAAAAATAAATTTGGATCTTACTGTACATAGAATTTTGTATCTTTCTTTTCATTAAGCATTTCATTAATTAAGCTTTTCTCCTGTCAAAATTGTTTTTTTAATGACTGTATAGTATATATGTGCACATGGCTGCATATGAGAGCACAAACTTTATTTTAAAATTCCCTGATTGTGTCTCCATATATGTGTGTGTTTGCTTTGTCTCCATATATGTGTGTGTTTGCTTTGACCAATGGATCTTGAAGCCTCTTCTGTTAGACTTCTAAGGTAGTTCCTATAGCCACGCCCATTTTCTGGCATATTCTTCTCTCTGAAGTTTCCTGAGGCTCCAGAGAAGAATGAAACAGAACTCTTTTCCCTGATTTACAAAGGGAGAGTTTACATCCAACTTTCTTCCCTGTCTCTGAGTGCTCTCAAGGCTCCCGGGAAACCTGTATTTCCTATTTTTTTTTTTTTTTTTGTGGTACGCGGGCCTCTCACTGTTGTGTCCTCTCCCGTTGCGGAGCACAGGCTCTGGATGCGCAGGCTCAGCGGCCACGGCTCACGGGGCCCAGCCGCTCCGCGGCATGTGGGATCTTCCCGGACCGGGTCACGAACCCGTGTCCCCTGCATCGGCAGGCGGACTCTCAACCACTGCGCCACCAGGGAAGCCCACTGTATTTCCTAGTTGTCATAAAAGCTAAAGATTCTTGTCTTAAAGTATCATGCTTAAGATTTACTGAGGCTTGAACGACCTATATTTCTTAAGTATTTTATCTAGCTTTTCCAACTTGTTGCACATTTTAGAAATCGTGAAGGCAGAAAGAACAAAAGTCTGAAAAGTAAATTTTTTTTAATGTTTTTTTTTTTTCTTTTGGCTGTGCTGCAGAGCTTGTGGGATCTTAGTTCCCCAACCAGGGATGGAACCTGGGGCCCGGCAGTGAAAGTGCTGAGTCTTAACCACTGGACCACCAGGGAACTCCCCAAAGAAAATATTTTTAATTCTCACTTTTAGGGCAGATTTTAAAAAAATTGAAGTATAGTTGCTGTACAATATTATATGTTACAGGTGTACAGTATAGTGATTCACAATTTTTAAGGGTTAAACTCCATTTATAGTTATTACAAAATATTGGCTATATTCCCTGTGTTGTACAATACATCCTTGTATCTTATTTTATACCTAATAATTTGAACCTCTTACTCCACTACCCCTATATTGCCCCTCCCCCTTCCCTCTCCTCACTGGTAACCACTAGTTTGTTCTATCTGTGAGTCTGCTTGTTTTTTGTTATATTCACTAGTTGTACTTTTTAGATTCCACAAATAAATGATATCATAGAGTATTTGTCTTTCTCTGTCTGACTTTTCACTTAGCATAATACTCTCCAAGTGAGGGCACATTTTAAAAGACAGTTTTGGGGCTTCCCTGGTGGCGCAGTGGTTGAGAGTCCGCCTGCCGATGCAGGGGACACAGGTTCGTGCCCCGGTCCGGGAGGATCCCACATGCCGCGGAGCGGCTGGGTCCGTGAGCCATGGCCGCTGAGCCTGCGCGTCCAGAGCCTGTGCTCCGCAACAGGAAGAGGCCACAGCAGTGAAAGGCCCACGTACAGCAAAAAAAAAAAGACAGTTTTGTAAGCATATTTGCAAGTGAGGCCTTAAAATGAGTTTATGTATATATAAAGTAGATAAGCAACAAGGATTTACTGTACAACACAGAGAACAATATTCGATATCTTGTAATAAACAATAATGGAAAATAACCTGAAAAAAATATAACTGCATCACTTTGCTATACACCCGAAACTAACACAATATTGTAAATCAACTATACTTCAATTAAAAAAATGAAAAAATGAATTTATGGGCCATAAAAATTACTCTAAATATTTTAATGTTATAAGTGAATTTTTTTAAATAGAAAAACTTATTTTGGGGCCTCCCTGGTGGCGCAGTGGTTGAGAGTCCGCCTGCCGATGCAGGGGACACGGGTTCGTGCCCCGGTCTGGGAAGATCCCACATGCCGCGGAGCGGCTGGGCCCGTGAGCCATGGCCGCTGAGCCTGCACGTCCGGAGCCTGTGCTCCGCAACGGGAGAGGCCACAACAGTGAGAGGCCCATGTAACGCAAAAAAAAAAAAAAAAAAAAAAGAAAAACTTATTTTGGGTTCCACTAAAATGTTAACAAAGTACAATATTACTTCATGTGATGAGGTAAAAATGATAATAAGAAGTCTTGTGAATGAATCGACAAGAGGTTTAATTTTTCTAATTACATATTCACCAGGCTGTTAACTGATTCTCATAATTTCGGATCCTTTGTTCATATGGTTGTAGGGGAAACAGTTAATTTGAGAAAGCTATACTTGAAGTTAAGTAATTTAAAGATACATTAGGCATAAAGAGCTCTGATAGTTTGGGAGGCAGCATTTCACAAATTTCGTTACATTTTGCTCTGAAAGAAGTACCTTAAGTTTTTGTTGAAGGTGTTTTATTTCCATTTGCAGAGTCTTTGTAGCTGCTTGAGCTGCTAAGGTCTTCTGGTTCTCAAAGGCCAACTGCCGAGTAAAGGCTTTATTGTTCAGCCTCAGTTGTTGCTCCAAGCTCTGAAAAGAGTATATAGTTCAACTCTCTGGAACCAGTGTAGTATTATAAAAAACTTCGACTGTAATGGAACTAATTACATTTATGAAAAGTCCAAAATTTTAATACAATTTTACTGGATGGCTTGTCTGGAGGACACATATTAGAACTAAATATTACCACACCCACAAAAAGCCAAAAAATTCCAGATCCCAACTCTAGGGAATAAATATCATGTTTCCAGCCTAATGTTTTTTACACTCTGGAATTTGGTAAAAAGAAAATTTTGGAACAGATCCTGAAAAGTCAATAAGTAAAATCAACGTTATACTTTACAACTAAACCTAAGCAGTTCTGTTGAAATGAAGTATACTGCTAACTTAGCATGGTCCACTCCGTGAAAACCTTTCAAGTCCCTCTTGCCAAAGGGTTGACCAGCGTCAGTGCAGACCATCAGGGCTCGGACTGTGATTCTCAGATAACTGAGACGGGAAGTTATGATGGGGTCTCACAGAGCCACACCACGTGGATGGATTATATGCCAGTGAAACGACTGACTTAGCACAGTAACTTAACCATCTATAAATACGAAGGACTCACTGTTGCATGTTTGCTTTCTCTGTGGAACGAGAACTGTTTTACTGGAGAACTGTTTGAGCGGGACTTTGACAGGAGCTTGGTCAAAAGGCCTTTTCTTTCCTTCTTTTCCATAAAGTGTGGTTTCCCTCATTACAACATTAATACTTTCTCATTAAAGTGGAAAATATAGTAAGTTAATAGGACGAAATAATCACTAAAAGTCCCATTTCCTAACATATTAACATAAAAAAAAATACCGACATGTTTTGGCCCACAAACTTTTTCTCCCACCAAATGCCCTACAACCAAATGAAATTTCCCATACAACCAAGTGCCTCCGATAAGAAAATAGCTAATTAGTTCTCAAATTCTTTTTGGTTTTGGTTGTAGTATAAAAACATGAGCTACTTAAACGTGTTTGTGTAAAAAATATGTAGATGAGATACAAATACATTTACTTTCACATGACAGAGGCTAAGATGGATCCAATCCTACCTGAAAGGCCAAACGTTAGAAGTTTGGTACACTATTTACATGAATGAAAAATGAGGTGGCTCATTATTTCCTGTAGCTCCCATATCCATTTTATGTGAGAAAATTCTCTTTGAAAATAGAGCAGGGTTTCACCAAAAAAGAAATAACAGAAAAAAAAGTGGCTGAACGGAACTTGATATCTTATTATTATTTCAAGAGCATTGAAAATACTTGTCTCTCACCATTAGGGAATATAACAGTAAATTACTTCCATTTGTGTTTATGTCCATAGAGACCAAAACTATGTAATGTAAATGTAATGTAATGTAATGTAATGTAATGTAAATGTAAAATAGGCAGACTTCTCAATATGATCAGAGTGTTCTCCCAAATCATCCCTTGTAATGTAATCCCCAGGCTTTTGACCACCATGCACCCTTGAGGAATATCTATCTATTCATTTCTAAAATTATTTAAATTCCTTTTCCCTATCTGTCCCCAGGAATATTACCTGGGGAGATTTTCTATTTCTAGGACATTAGAAATGTCTCAACAGAATGATGAGGGAGAGAACAAGGAGAGGGGTGGTGAGGAGATGCACTCAGGGTTTAGGGAAGTAACCTTTTAAGAAGGCAGTTTGGAGTAGGGGCTTGCTTTCTAGGAGAGGCTTCCCACAACACAGCACAGCACAACCCCCTTCAGCGTGTGAACAAACTCCCCTGACCTCAGCAGCTGGACTGACCGAGAGAACGGTCATTTCCAGATAAATGAGCCCAGCTGTAGCTGAGCAGAACCGCACCGGGCCTTCCTGGGACAGAACCCCTCACCCCACCCCCTGCAGTGTCCTCCGCCTGCCTCTGGTCTGTAGAAAAGCTTTATCCTCTTAGGCCTTTCCTGAGTTCCAAAGAGTAAATTTAATCAGAGAAATGAGAAAATGCAGAAGGAAAGGAAAATAGTCAAAAAGACAAAGTATAACAGTTTAGCCATTAAACAAAGTAAAGGACCTTTAGTCCCTCCTCGGGGCCTACAGTTAATATTCTGAGCCATGTCCTGTGAGCTGTTCTGTAGATACTGAAACCCCATCAGGTGGGAGAAGTTAACTGCATGCTGCCCACCAGCACGGAGACCGCAGTCGGGTTGGAACCAGAAGGTTGATGATGCCGACTCCCGATGACCTCACCACCAACCAATCAGAAGAATGTCCACGAGGTGATCACACAGCCCACGTCCCCCCTCCCTCACCCTGTCATTAAAAACCTTTCCCTGAAAGCCATCAGGGAGTTTGGGCCTTTTGAGCACTAGCTGCCTGGACTCCTTGCTTGGTGTCTGCAGTAAACACCTTCCTTCACTACAGCCCGGTGTCAGTAGATTGGCTTTACTGTGCACGGGCGAGCGGACCCGAGTTAGGTTGGGTAACATAGCCACAGGACCTCTCGCTCAGTGCACAACAGAAGGAGCTGTTTCTCTCTCTCCTGTGCCCCTCCCCTTCCCCTTCCCCGCCCCCTCCCCATCAGACACCACCATCCGTGTGCTCTTGCTCAGCACAGCAGTTGGTAGTGCTTCATTCCACAGGCATATATGATGAATGCGCACCCTCTCTCTATTAACTTTGGAAACTTAACGTTTCTAGACCTCTGAAATACAGACCTGTATTTGTTTGTCATTTCCCTCCATTTTTGTTGTAAGAACAGACAATCTTTGAGTAAGCTCATCCCTCTCTGCAAGATTTTTGTCTTCAGAAAGTTTCTGCAGTGCCTGCAAGTCATCTTTAGTCTTCAACAGCTCGCTGTCTGTTTCCCTAAGTTTCATAGACACGGCTCTTTCCTTTCCCTGGGATTTCCTGAGTAGCTGCCTTAAATTTTTTACTTCGTTCTGATGTTTAACCACAGTTTGAGGTAGATTATTTTGTGAGTTCTCATATTTTCCTATAGCTTTCAAGTGCTTAAGCTGGAGTTGTTTCAGAAATTGGTTTTCTATGACTGTGGCCTCCAGTTTGCAGTGTAGATCAGCTAATTCATTCTTCATTTCTTTAATCTTATGAAGCCTCGCTGAGAGTATGCGGTGAGCCATGGCATCTCGTCTCTGGGCAGCCACACTGATCTGAGAATTTAAAAATGGTGCATTCCAGTTGTGCTTTTTCTCCACCGAGATTTCCTTCTGGCCTGTGTAAGCAAATAATCCAGTTTGTTACTAGTAATGTGTATATAGATATGTAGATATGTAAATATACAGGCGTGTGTAATACCCCCCGCCCCCTGCCCTCACACATATACATACACACGTGCAAACTAGAAGGGGAAGGAACTAACACTGAATGAATACCCATGCTTTAGGCTAGGTACTTTGTATTTAGGTATCTCATTTAATACAATCCTTTAACATCAGTAGCAGTCTGTTTCATAGCTGGAGATTATAAGTCATTTGTCAAAGGTTACATAACCACAAAGTAACATAAAATGAACTGAAAACCAGGTCTTCTATGACTCTAAAACCTGTACTTATTTCTAGCATAAAAGGTATACTAAAAATCATAATACTCGATAACATTTACTAAGGGTTTACTGTATGTGAAGCATCGAATTAAATGCTTTATGTAGATTATCTGACATAATTCTTCCAACAAAACGTTACAAGGCAATCAGAGTGTAACATTAGAGCCTAATGTTATATATATGACGATCTCATATATTTAAAAAGAACCTTAAAAAGCCATTAAACTGCTTAGAGTATTCATATAAGGATTCCATCTCTCAATAAACCCAACACAACCAATTTTTCCTCTGTTACTTTTGGGTGAGCACTAAATTAACTACTTAGATGGTTTGTATTTGGGAGTCTATTTTGAGCAAAAGGCATCTAAACGATATTACATGAAGCTTATGTAACCGAATTCGAGTATGTCAAATGTATGTGTAACCTCATTGTATTACTATCCCATTTGGAAGATGAAAAAACTGTGCTGAGTGATGTCACTTATCAGTGGGCACACAGCTGGTAAGTGGTGAGACAGACTCACGTCTATGTACCTTTGTCCCTGCCCCATATGTATTGTATGTGCATCTGTATGATATTCATATGTGCATCTGTGTATGTAAATATATGTGTGTGTGCATGTGCACATATTAGTATATCTATACTCTGAGAAGATTGAAACTGGATTCTAGAATCTAAGAAAAATATGGTCCTCGGGCTTCCCTGGTGGCGCAGTGGTTGAGAGTCTGCCTGCCGATGCAGGGGACATGGGTTCGTGCCCCGGTCTGGGAAGATCCCACATGCCGCAGAGAGGCCGGGCCCGTGAGCCACGGCCGCTGAGCCTGTGCATCCGGAGCCTGTGCTCCGCAACGGGAGAGGCCACAACAGTGAGAGGCCTGCATACCACAAAAAAAACCCCCAAACCCCCCCCCCCCACACACAAAAAATGGTCCTCATCCTGGAGAGAGAAAGGCTCTTAGTGGCCAGTGTCACTGGAGTCCTAACCCTGAGCTATTGGCCAAGCGTGGACACATCATCTGAGACGTGGCTTAGCGTGTTTGGTCTAGGTGGTGGGAAAGGCAGTTCTGCCCGTGATGGAAACAATGAGTCAAAAGAAACAGAAGATGCTTTCTGAGGATAAAGCATGTGAATCTTGAGCATGACAGACCACACAGATTTCACAATGATCACAGGATCGGTATCAAATCAATAACCAATGGACTGTCTTTACAACTACACCTCCAGAGGTTTTTATTTTCCCACTGGGAACAATGTAGTAGGGGCTATGGTTGAATACTTGAGTATCTTGGAATAGACTTTTGAGCACACTGAAAACTGGGAAGCAGAGGTCAGACTCTAAGACACCTACTAGAAGGCCAGAGAAGAGGTGTCTGCGGTTGTATCAGGCCGGACACTCTTAATACCTTGGGCACTGGCTGGGGGAGTTCTAGACCCAGGCAGTGTGGATCAGGCTGGATGAAAACAGGGGTAGGTGAGGGCTCTCAGGCTCCACACCATGTCCAGCATGACTGAACTTGACCCCAGCTTGTAATGCCTTCCAGCTCTTGGGTGGTGTGACCGTGGAGGAGAAAGAGATTCTCCTGAGCCTGGAGGGATGAGGGGTGGTGGGTTCCGTGGGCACTGGAGGCTTGTGTCCCCACCTCACGCTGGACTCGAGTGATGGGAGGGCAGAGTCAGCATGAGTGGGGACTAAACCCCACGGGCATGGGGCACAGGCCAAGGCCCCAGGTCGAGATGTGCACCGAGGGCCTGGGTGCTTCGAAAACAGGAGGTGTCAGCCTTTTAAAGATCACATGGGCCTGGACAAGAAACACAGACGTGATGAAAATGGAAGGGCCAGAGACCCTTCCCCAAACGTCCTTGTCTGTGTAAGGCCCCCCATACTCCCTTCACTCCCCAAACATGACTGAGATTCAATGTCTTATTTACCCTAGTGGGTGCGCGTGAGAGAATGAACCAGACTGTTTTGCTTCAGAAAGGTAAATATCCCACTTGCATTTGAGTGATGTAGAATAAATTCATACTATATATGTCATGCATACTTGCATAATAATAAAGGTTAGGAAACTTGAAATAGGGTTTAATCCTTAAAGATTTATATCTCATTATCCTAACCTATACATAAGAATGGTAAAGCTAACAATTTCTGTCCCATTTCACACAATAAGGCAGATTTAGCTGAATGATTAAGCTACTCTTAAGATAACTAATTGTTAAGCCGCTAAGCTAAAACACTTAATTCACCAAAAACATATACCTTTAAGTCCATGTTAGCCAAAAAGGGACTCTTCTCATTGCTTAAAAGTAGGCGTGCTTCCCACTACAAAGAGTGAACTGTGCTCTTTTTTTTTTTTTTTTTGAGGTACGTGGGTCTCTCACTGTTGTGGCCTCTCCCGACAGGCTCCGGACACGCAGGCTCAGCGGCCATGGCTCACGGGCCCAGCTGCTCCGCGGCATGTGGGATCTTCCCAGACCGGAGCACGAACCCGTGTCCCCTGCATCGGCAGGCGGACTCTCAACCACTGAGCCACCAGAGAAGCCCAACTGTGCTCTTTTGAACAGACCTAAGGACAGCCCCGCACTCGCCTCTTCACTGGCTCCAGCCCGTCCATTTCCCCAGGTGCATTCTCACCCTCAGCCCCTCCTTCTAAAAGCACGATTGTCCTCTTGTCTCACTGCTGTACCCATGCTGTCTCTTCCCCCATTTTCCCTGGCCCCGTCGTAGCCCCGTCTCCTGGTCACTTTCCTCTTTGGTCGCTTGGTCCCATTCCTTTCCCGAAGTCTTCCACACCCTCAATCTGGTTCTGGTCCTCAGCCTGAGCCACGTCCCTGCTGGCGCTGGCTCTGCCCTCTGCCGGGTTCTCTCTCTCTTCCAGGTCACCTTAAAAGACGTAGCTCACTTCCTTCAAGGACCAGGGTAAGAAGAGGTTCAAAGGCAGGCCTTTCCCCTTCCTGTTCTCCAGAGCCCTGGCATTAGTGTTGGAGAGGGCATCCCCTCAACCTCACCGCAGGGCTTCCACCTTCCCCCGACTAAAGACAACAGGGCAAAAGCTGTCCAGAGCAATTGAATGCAGTAAAATAACTTTTTTTTGTATACCAGTTTTTGAATGACTATCACATATTTTAGCATTGTATTGACAAAACACATCAAGGAAGGATATATAATTGAAGGAATTCTGAAAGTACATTTTTCTACAAAAGGAAGAAATAACCATGTTTTGAAAATCAAATTATAGAAATATATTGCTCGCTATTTACATTAATTTAAGTAAATCTCCAATATCTGACCAGAGCAAATATCCTATCATATTGAAGTCCTCTTTTTATCCCTACAATTTTTCTCTATGAAATGTTTTTCTGCTATAAAATTTGCTTTTCTAAGATGGAAATTGAAAATAATCGCTGATGTTACTATTCTTGAGTGAATTCTGGGTCTGTAGTGCTGGTTCCTGATCCAGGGTTACCAGCCCCTGAGGGTCAGAGGTCTACTTTTATATATGAGAAAGCTGAACAGAAATTGAACCTTCACTGGAGAACAGACTGCACTGGCTAAAACGTAACGCCTTTTTGCTTTGGGTTAGAATTACATTACCCCAGCATTAATTCATCAATTACTTGCGGATTAAATTTTTTTGGCAAACACTTGCAAAACATGAGCTGGGAGAGAACAAAAGAATAAAAGAATAAACCAAGAGACACTTTTATCATTCTGTGACAAAGCTTGATGTTACAATGAGTGTTTTAAGGTCATCATACACCGGTACGAGGACCCTCAGGGACATATAATTTGGGTTAATGATGCAGCCAAGATTTACTTAAAATAATTTCAGAGTATTCATACACGAAAGCGTACCCGAGGGAGAGCAAGCCCTCCCTCGGATCATGGAATTTAGGTTCTAGTCCACTGTGAAGTGACAATTCATTTAGGCTGCTCCCAATTTAAGAACAGGTATCTTGCATAAAGGACACAATAAATATTCGTGGAATAAATAAATGAGGAATCAGGTTTTTTTTTTTTTTTTTTTTCTTTTTTTTTTGTGGTACGCGGGCCTCTCACTGTTGTGGCCTCTCCCGTTGCGGAGCACAGGCTCCGGACACGCAGGCTCAGCGGCCATGGCTCACGGGCCTAGCTGCTCCGCGGCATGTGGGATCTTCCCGGACCGGGGCACGAACCTGTGTCCCCTGCATCGGCAGGCGGACTCTCAACCACTGCGCCACCAGGGAAGCCCGAGGAATCAGTTTTTAAAACTCAAATTATAAGGTGCTTAGAACTCAAAATGCAGTTCGTTTCTTGTAGAAATGGTTTTATAAATGCTAACTGCATTCTCACGCAGTCCCACAAAAGCCCAGACTCCGTGTAAGATGTAGTATATCGTTTGAGGATTTCTTGTCATAAACCCCTGGGGCCAAACTGTTTCTGAATTTTGGGGGGTTTATTCTTCGTGATGCATATATAGTATTTTCCAAAGTACGCCCAGTAGGGCTGGGGACATCACGCTTTGTTTTTTTTTTTTTTTTTTTTTTTTGCGGTATGCGGGCCTCTCACTGTTGTGGCCTCTCCCGTTGCGGAGCACAGGCTCCGGATGCGCAGGCCCAGCGGCCATGGCTCACGGGCCCAGCCGCTCCACGGCATATGGGATCCTCCCAGACCGGGGCACGAACCCGTATCCCCTGCATCGGCAGGCGGACTCTCAACCACTGCGCCACCAGGGAGGCCCCCACGCTTTGTTTTTGTAGTGAATATTTTTGTAGTGAAATTTATATGATTATATTTCACACAAGGTGAAATAAATAAAGATCAGTCTCATGTCAGTTCAAATCAGGTTTTTGTTGCCAAATCAGTGTTGGTGCCAAAGATATAAAAAACGTTTGGTTTTCAGAGTTTTGTAAATTTCAAATGTGGCTGAGGGAGTATGACTGTAGAGCCTGTCCGTGATGTATGTGCTTTTGTGATTATCTCTACAAATGCCCGAACAGACTTCCCATCACAGAGTCTTCTGCCCTGGGCCTTGCCAGGATGTGCGGGACTCCCACCTCTCCAGAGAAAGGGCTGTTAACCTTTCGAGAATCTGGATGAAAACTATGGGTCCTTCTCCCTAGAAAGTTCACAAACACAAATAAATACACACAAAAATGCAAAGGAGGGCTTCCCTGGTGGTGCAGTGGTTGGGAGTCTGCCTGCCGATGCAGGGGGCGTGGGTTCGTGCCCCGGTCCGGGAGGATCCCACATGCCGCGGAGCGGCTGGGCCCATGGGCCATGGCCGCTGGGCCCGCGTGTCCAGAGCCTGTGCTCCGCGGCGGGAGAGGCCGCAGCGGTGAGAGGCCCGCGTACCACAAAAAAAAAAAAAAAAAAAAAAAAAAAAGCAAAGGATTCCTTGGGGTTTGCAGATGTGGGTCTTGGACGAAGAATCCCTGCTCTATAGCTGGAAAGAAGGGCAATCGAAGATTCTAGGTCTTCACTGGGGGTCCCAGGCACAGCTGGTCATGGCAGGGTGGGGATGGGAGGCAGGTACTGGGTAAATGTGACACTACATGTGCTCCAGTTAGAGTAGGCTCTTAATTATTTTCCAGCTACTGACTGGGCAGTTCTGATGGTCACAGTGGAAAAAGAGTTCCAGCTATTTCTACATAGGGAATATTTATAAGACTAGGATTGCCTGCCTGGGAATAATCACCGCCTGGGCAGGGGGCGGGGCGTGAAGAGGTCTAGGATGTTGCAAAGCTAATCCCAATTTGGATAGTTAGGAGCTGATGGAGTACTTTTAAAATCCACAAGGAAATGACATTATTAACAGCCTTTTGAACCATCTTTGTTTCTAAAGAGCATCTTTGCCAGTTTGCCTCACCAGGAAGATGGACGCGAAGACCATCTTCCTGGGGTGCTGAGACAGATATTTACATTTCACTGGTGACTGAGACCTTGGTTCTTCAGCTGAGATGAAAGGCAAGAGGCCAGTGAATTCCAAGTACTGTGGTATTCTGTAACAAGTCCACCTGTTAACTAAAAACGGCAAGAGGGCTAGGCTTTATGTTTTAAGCCTAACTTTCTGTTATTTTGTAATTATCCTTAATTTCTCTATTTCCCATTCCTTCTATGAAAATTCACTTATAATGTTTATAATTTACAATCTGGGAAAACAATAAAACTGAATATGGACCACTTCAGATAGTAGTGCATTAAATAACAATGCCATTATAACCAGAAGTTTGGTCTTGGTTGGGAAATTTTGCTTCTTACCTTTAGGTTGGGAGATTTTAGAAACATTATACTTTTTCTTCTCCTTTTTTTCTTTTACTACAGGCTTCTCTAAATAATTCTTTTTAGCCGTGGTTTCTGAACATTCAGAGAGAAAGTCTTCTGAATAATTGTAGTGAGAACTTGAACTTCTGCAGGAACACTGAGATCTGCTGTAATCAACACTCTTGTCGGAATCGTTGCTGTTCCTGGGAAAACCTGGGCTGCTGCTCTGGCATTTTGCAGACCTCCTGCCGTTTTCTAAGGCCACACTGGGGAAATGTCCATCTAGATTTGTTTCTGTTAGATCAGCCAATGACATAGTAAACAACCTAATAGAAGAAAAGTATTTTTAGATTTATAGCTATTGACATTGAAATGAACCTGTGCTTTAATATATTTAACTATAAATGAATAATTAGGAATACAAAACAACACGTTATTTTGAAGTATTTTCTGGAAAAATTTTCAGTTTGGTTTTTATATTTTTTTCTACCTAAAATGTAAGACTCCTGAGACTGGACTTTGGGGAGATTATATTCACAGGAAATATAAAGTTCACATCAGGTAACAACAATGACAACAATTTAAAAGTTAGTGAATTACAGTCTCATTCTCTAAGGCTGGCTGTTTTTTTTTTTTTTTTAAATTGAAGTAGAGTTGACTTACAATGTTGTGTTAGTTTCAGGTGTACAGAAAAGTGATTCAGTCATACATACATATATATATATATATATATATATATACGTGCTAGAACAAAAAAAGAATGCTTTAAGTTCCCAAACCAGTTCTATTCCTGAATCCTTCTGTAAGAACCACTTTGAGCTTCCTTAGACTCAGTCTGAACTGTGTTTGGCTTTGGGAAAGGGTGATCAGGCACTGTCTGGAAGATACGAAGCCCTCTCCACTGGTTATCAAGAGGCAAAAGTAGCACCTCACTCTTGTCTACCAGATGCTGAGGGTCACCTAACTGCAGACATTCATTCAGCTGGGAAAACAACCAGGTGATTCCTCCATGTGTAGTCAGTCACTTTTCCTTCCGTAGAGAATGATAAAGAAGGGAGTTATCACGTACCTTTCTGAGGCTGTCTTTGGAACGCACACAGCGTGGCGGGCAGCTTTTAAGGGCCTCCGCTGACTCCCACTTCCTGGTATATAATCCCATCCCCTCCAGTGTGACTCAGGTGTCGCTTCCCAGGTAAGGTAACTAAAGGATTCTGACTTCCTTCTTAATCACCCTCGCTTTTTCTCTCATTTGCTCACATTGATGGAAGCCAATTGCCGTATTGTAAGCTGACCCACGGGGAAGCACACGTGGCAGGAAACTGAGGCCTCAGGCCCACAGCCAGGGAGAACCTGAGGTCCTCCGTCGAGCGGGTTGCGGGAGCAGAATCCTACCACCAGCCATTCGGGTGAGCTTGGAACTTCCCCCCGAGTCTGGAGGTAACTGCAGCCCCAGCCGACATGCTGAAGCAGCCTTGCGAGACATCCTGAGCCAAAGGACCCAGCTGTGCCCGGATTCCTGACCCACCAGATAAAAAACGTTCGTTGTTGTTTTTCAAGCCAGTAGGTGTTCATTTGAGAACGGGAGACAGACTTATAAAGCAGAAAACTTCCGTGTGAATCGACCCCAGGAGGTTACGAAACCAACAGTGATCTTGCAGAAAAATGGAAGAACGGGATTTTATGCTAAACAACTTAGTTTATTTAGGTTAATAGATGCTTTCTAGAATGTGTATTTACTTAACTTTGAAAAAATCTATATAATACCATATTTTCTCTATCTCTAATCCATTAATTTTAATAAAATCATGATCTTATCAAAGTAGTTTTTTGGAGCCGTGGCCGACCACACTGTTGTTTTAAGCTGTTAAATTTTGGGGTGATTTGTTACACAGGTGTAGGTCACTCATACACTCAGATGTATCTTCCCAGAGTGGTTCAGTTTCCAAAAGAGTTACTTGGGCTTAACACAAATTATACCCACCAGAGAGAGAGAACTTTTTTTTTTTTTTTTTTAATTTATTTGGCTGTGTCAGGTCTTAGTTGCGGCTCACAGGCTTAGTTGCCCCGAGGCATGTGGGATCTTAGTTCCCAGGCCTGTGGGATCTTAGTTCCCAGGCCAGGGATAGAACCTGCGTCCCATGCATAGAAAGGCAGATTCTTAACCACTGGACCACAGGGAAGTCCCCCAAGAGAGAACATCTTTAGAATTCTGAAAGTCCCAGGACCCAGAACTGTTCTAAAATTTCTACCTATATAACTGGAATATGGGTTTGTTTGGGTTCACCTGTGAGAATTCCATTCTAATTCATGAAACTGAATCTGAGAGTCATCAGCAAAGTAAAACCAAGTTTGATTTTTGGCTATTCCTAGTCAGCATGTACCTTGAAAGCATATATCAAGCAGCTCTCTGGAATATTCAGTCTGTTAAATGGTAGTTTTCTCATTGATCTGTTAAAAATTGATAGAGGACTAGTATCAGGCCCATAACTACCTTTAAGTTGATTAAATTGTTGTAGAGTATATTTGTATTAATATAAGTATGCTACACCACATTGTTATCAATAAAAAAAGTAAGCAGGCTCCACATATATGGATTTCTGATTCTGTGGTGTATTATTTAAAAATCTAGGCTTTAAGTCAACCATCTAATGTTCTTTTTAATTAATTGATTAATTAATTAATTTAAAATGTTCAGTCAAAAGTCATTTATTTAGTGTCTGCCAGGCACTGGGGTTAGGAAAAAGGCAAACTCTGCTTTCAAGGATTTGAAAATAAATTTAGTAATTATGTAATTAATGCTCACTATATAGTTAGCATACCAGTTTTTGATATCAAATTATGATAGTGTATAGTTCAGATTTTTGGCACCATTTATATTTTAAACAATTAGTGTTTACAGTATAGCAGTGCCCATTTAATTGCACTTGAAGCATGATTTCACTATATTGCTATCATTATAGAGTTTATAGTAGTTTCTTTGCTGTTGTGTATGACTCAGGAATACAACCCACAGTTAAAAACCTAATGGAAAAATGTGACCCTGTTGATGATATGTTTTTTCTGGAATGCACCATGGTGAGAAGGGGTGGCTGCTTATAAATACAGTAAGTTTGTATATCACATTCATTTGATTATAGAATGAGAAATGAGAATGTTCAAGATCGAGGTATACATCTGAATAATTCTGAATACTACAATGTTGTGTAGTTGCCTTCAATTCTGCTTTTACAACGAGGTGGACCAAAAACTAAACACATGCAAAAATGTTTTAAAATGAATTAATGAGTACCTGCCGTTCTTTACCAAATGTTCCTAAGATGTATGAAAAATCAACTTTATGTCCTGAGTGGAGGGTTCTTACCACTGTAATATTTATGAAGTTTCCAGGGTAGTGTTTTCTGACATTCTTTGGTCTCTTTCTAAGAAAATAATACATTTCAGGGACGTCCCTGGTGGCTCAGTGGGTTAAGAATCCGCCTGCCAATGCAGGGGACATGGGTTCAAGCCCTCATCTGGGAAGATCCCACATACCTTGGAGCAATTAAGCCCAGTGTGCCACAACTACTGAGCCTGCACTCTAGAGCCTGTGAGCCACAACTACTGAGCCCGTGAGCCACAACTACCGAAGCCCATGTGCCTAGAGCCCATGCTCCACAACAAGAGAAGCCACTGCAATGGGAAGCCCGCGCACCGCAACGAAGAGTAGCCCCCGCTCGCCACAAATAGAGAAAGCCCGCGTGCAGCAAAGAAGACCCAATGCAGCCAAAATTAAATAAACATAAATAAATTTATACTAAAAAAAAGAAAATAATACATTTCAAGAAACCTAGAATGATATTACAAAAGGCAAATGTTAAGAGCTCATCAGTAAACATTTATATAATAGGAAGTTAAAAGTTTTGAACCAGTATTAATTTATATATATTCATTTGCATATGGATTGCTTTATACTTCACACACTATAAGGCTTTCTCTCTATCAAAGTGAATCAGTTATTAGCAGTTGATTGGGAAATTCTTGGTTGTAGTTATCAAACAGTCCTGCAGAAATAAGATTTGAAGGGGCCACAGCAGAGCAGTGCGTCTCAAAATTTGGGGCACAAAACAAAAGATCGTGTGGCCCACCTGCATGTTCTTTCTTTCTAATAAAAATTTGAATATGAATAATGAAAGTTTTTGGATTATGTGTTACTTGCCTGAAAGCAACAGGTACTACTGGTGGGCACTGGATCTTATCTTAGAAGCACTGATATTGATAGACTTTAGTATTATGTACTGAAATGTATCCTTCTGACTCAACAATCTGTCTCACAAATTGTCAGATTCTTGGCTTTTATTACAACCAGAAAATCCTAATTCTTTTTTTTTTTTTTTTTTTTTTTTGCGGTATGCGGGCCTCTCACTGTTGTGGCCTCTCCCGTTGCGGAGCACAGGCTCCGGATGCGCAGGCCCAGCGGCCATGGCTCACGGGCCCAGCCGCTCCGCGGCATATGGGATCCTCCCAGACCGGGGCACGAACCCGTATCCCCTGCACCGGCAGGCGGACTCTCAACCACTGCGCCACCAGGGAGGCCCAAAATCCTAATTCTTAAAGGTAAATATTCTGTAGTGAAGTTGTAATTAATTTATAGGGACCATTTAGTTTTCAAAAAGTGGTTACGGCTATGTTTCCCAACCCAAATTATTGTGTGGGTAGGTAACTGTATTCTTAATTGTATTCTCAGTCCTGCTTCGTGGGAAACGGTAGCTTGACTTACAAGTTTTCCCTCTTTTCTCACCCATTCTCAACGCTTCCTATTCTCTTTCCCACTTTATATTTCCTCTTAGAACATATCACTAGTCTAATTTCATACATATTTTACTTATTCATCTGATTTGTTGCCCGACTTCTCAATTAAATTGTATGCTTCATGATGGCAGTATTTTTGACTGTTTTGTCTACTGCTGTATCCCCTGTGCCTAGAGGAGTTCCTGGGAAATAATGTGTTCAATAAAGATTGACTAAATAAATGAATGTTCAGGGTGCCTCTATGCTTCTTAAGTCCTTTCTCCATATCCATTACTCCTGAAAAACTTCTCACTAGTGCTGACCCAACACAAAATGCCCTAAATGAATGCTTTCCCAATATGATAAAGAAATATTAATACATATCTCAAAATAAAAGCTAATCTCATGCTTAACAGTGAACCATTAATTTACATTGCTGTAAGGATTTAGATAAAGATACCAATGATCACTTCTGCTAATTAATATTGCTCTGGAGGTACTAGCCAATGAAATTAGACATGAGAAAGAAATAACATGTATAAATATTGGAAAAGAAAAGACAAATCATTTATTATGTGCAGGTAACATGATTTTAAACTTATAAAACCCCATACAACAGTATAAAATAAAGGGAATTCAATAAAACTATTGGCTATTAAATGGATATAAAAATCAATCTTTTCTATATGTTAAATGAAATGACTTGGAAAATAGATGAAAAGATCCCACCTACTATATATCAGCTAAAAATTTAAAACATCTGATACAGGTTTAATACAAATAATATGTAAAAAACTTTTAAACTACTGAAAGAAATAAAAGAAGATCTATGTAAGTGGAAAGACATATAGTGTACTTATATAAGAAGGACCAAGGTGATAAAGATGTAACTTCTCCCTAATTTAATGTACATAATCACAGTATTCCTAGTAAAAATGTCAAGAGTAATCTTTTTTGGAAATTTGACAAGATCATACTAAATTCATATAATTATGAATATGAAAAATACATGAGAACAAAAGGATTTTAAAAAAATGATGAGAAGGGACTACCTCTATCAGATATTGTGATATAAAGCTATAGTCATTAAAAGAGCCTGATAATAGTGCTTGAATAGATAGAGCAATATAATGTAATAAAGAGTTCAGAAACAGAAACAAATACATATGGAAACCTAGTATAAGATAAAGGTGGAGAAAAGCAGACTTCCAAGAAATGATGGTGTGCGGCAACAGGCTAGACATCTGTCTGGAAATCAGAACAAAAGTGAATTCTTATTACATTTCTTACACTTAAATATTAGATGAATTTAAAATGTAAATGTTAAAAACAAATCTTAAAAGAAAACATGGAGTGTGGTAAGAAATAAAGCTCACAAACCACAAAGGAAACAATTAGTAAAAATGGCTGCATAAAATTTTTTTAAAGTGTTTTTATTCAGGTATAGTTGATTTACAATATTATATGTTTCATGTGTACAACATAGTGATTCTCACAATTTTTAAAGGTTATACTCCATTTATAGTTATTATAAATTTTTGGCTATATTCCCTGTGCTGTACAATATAGCCTTGTAGGTTATTTATTTTATACATCATAATTTGTACTTATCACCTACCCCTCACTTGTCCCTTCTCCACTCCCTCTCCTCACTCATAACCACTAGTTTGTTCTCTATATCTGCGAGTCTGTTTCTTTTTTCTTACATTTACTAGTTTATTTTATTTTTTAGATTCCACATATAAGTGATACCATACAATATTTGTCTTTCTCTGTCTAATTTTACTTAGCATAAAAACCTCCAAGTCCATCCATGTTGCTGCAAATGGCAATATTTCATTCTTTTTTATGACTAAGTAGTATTCCATGTATATGTATATGTGTGCGTGTGTGTGTGTGTGTGTGTATACACACACATATATACCACACCTTCTTTATCCATTCATTTGGTAATGGACACTTAAGCTGCATCCAAATCTTGGCTATTGTACAAAAGGCTGCTATGAACATTGTGGTGCATGTATGTTTTTGAATCCATGTTTTCATTCTCTTCAGATATATACCCAGGAGTAGAATTGCTGGGTCATGTGGTAGTTCTATTTTTTGTTTTTTTGAGGAAATTCCATACTGTTTTCCACAGTGGCTGCACCAACCTGCATTTTTATCAGCCATGCACAAGGGCTCCCTTTCCTCCACATCCTCCCCAACATTTGTTATTTATGGTCTTTTTGATCATAGCCATTCTAACAGGCATGAGGTGATATCTCATGGTGGTTTCGATTTGCATTTCTCAGATGATTGATGATGTTGAGCATCTTTCATGTGCCTTTTGGCCATTTGTATATCTCCTTTGAAGAAATGTCTATTCAGATCTTTTGCCCATTTTTTAATGGGGTTGTTTGTTTTTCTGACATTGAGTTGTATGAGCTGTTTATATATTGTGGATATTAACCCCTTATAGGTTATATCATTTGCATATATTTTCTCCCAGTCCGTAGGTTGTCTTCTTGTTTTGTCAGTGGCTTCCCTGGCTGTGTATAAGCTTTTAAGTTTAATTAGGTTCCGCTTGTTTATTCTTGTTTTTGTTTCCTTTGCCTTAGGAGACAGATCAAAAAAAATATTGCTACAATTTATGTCAGAGTGTCTCACCTGGACTTCTTGGTGGTCCAGTAGTTAAGACTCTGCACCTCCTACAGAGGGGCATAGATTCGATCCCTGGTCCGGGAACTAAGATCTCACATGCTGCATGGTGCGGTCAAAAAAAGAAAAGCATCCCACCTATGTTTTCTTCTAGGAGTTTTATGGTTTCCAGTCTTGCATTTAGGTCTTTAATCCATTTTGAGTTTATTTTTATTATTTTTTTAAAGATTTATTTGTTATTTATTTATTTATTTGGCTGTGTTGGGTCTTAGTTGTGGTACACAGGATCTTCATTGAGGCATGCAGGATCTTTTGTTGCAGCATACAGGCTTCTCTCTAGGTGTGGCATGCGGGTTTACTCTTCTCTAGATGTGGCGCGCAGGCTCCAGAGCACGTGGGCTCTGTAGTTTGTGGCACGCAGTTTCTCTAGTTGAGTTGTGTGGGCTCAGTAGTTGTGGTGCCTGGGCTTAGTTTCCCCGCGGCATGTTGGATCTTAGTTCCCTAACCAGGGATCAAACCCATGTCTCCTGCATTGGAAGGCAGATTCTTTACCACTGGACCACCAGGGAAGTCCCTTGAGTTTATTTATTTATTTATTTTAAAAATTTTATTTATTTATTTATTTATTTATTTATTTTTTTTTTTTTTTTGCGGTAGGCGGGCCTCTCACTGTTGTGGCCTCTCCCCTTGCAGAGCACAGGCTCCGGATGCGCAGGCTCAGCAGCCATGGCTCACGGGCCTAGCCGCTCTGCGGCATGTGGGATCTTCCCAGACCGGGGCACGAACCTGTGTCCCCTGCATCGGCAGGCGGACTCTCAACCACTGCGCCACCAGGGAAGCCCCTATTTATTTTTTTATACAGCAGGTTCTTATTACTTATCTGTTTTATACATATTAGTGTACCCATGAGTTTATTCTTGTATATGGTGTTAGAATATGCTCTAATTTTATTCTTTTACATGGAGCAGTCCAGTTTTCCCAGCACTACTTATTGAAGAGGCTGTCTTTTCTCCATGGTATGTTCTTGCCTCCTCTGTCTTAGATTAGTTGACCATAAGTGCATGGTTTTATTTCTGGGCTCTCTATTCTGTTCCATTTATCTATGTGGCTGTTTTTGTGCCAGTACCATACTGTTTTGATTAATGTAGCTTTGTAGTATAGTCTGAAGTCAGGGAGTGTGATACCATCAGCTCTGTTCTTTCTCAAGATTGTTTTGGGTATTTGAGGTCTTTTGTGCCTCCATACAAATTTTAAAATTATTTGTTCTAGTTCTGTGAAGTGTCCTTGGTATTTTGCTAGGGATTGCATTGAATCTGTAGATTGCCTTTGGTAGGATGGTTATTTTGACAATATTAATTCTTCCAATCCATGAACACAGTATATCTTTCCATCTGTTTGTGTCATCTTCAGTATATTTAATTGGTGTCTTATAGTTTTCCAAGTACAGGTCTTCTACCTCCTTAGGTAGGTTTATTCCTAGGTATTTTATTCTTTTTAATGTGATGGTAAATGGGACTGTTTCCTTAATTTCTCTTTCTGATAGCTTGTTGTTAGTGTATAGAAATGCAACAGATTTCTGTATATTAATTTTGTATCCTTCAACTTTATTGATCGATGAGTTCCAGGAGTTTTTTGGTGGTGTCTTTAGGATTTTCTATGTATAGTATCATGTCATCTGCAAACAGAGACAGTTTTACTGCTTCCTTTCCAATTTGGATTCCTTTTATTTCTTTTTCTTGTCTGATTTCTGTGGTTAGGACTTCCAACACTATGTTGAATAAAAGTGGCGAGAGTGGGCATCCTTGTCTGGTTCCTGATCTTAGGGGAAACGCTTTTAGCTTTTCATCATTGAGTATGATGTTAGCTGTGGACTGTATATATATATATATATATATATATAGCATTTATTATGTCATATATAGCATTTATTATGTTGGGTCTCTATACTCACTCTCTGGAGGGTTTTGTTTTTTGTGATCATAAATAGATGTTAGCTTTTGTCAAAAGCTTTTTCTGCATCTACTGAGATGGTCATATGGTATTTATTCTTCAATTTGTTAATGTTGTGTATCACATTGATTGATTTGCAGATATTGAATCATCCTTGCATCCCTGGGATAAATCCTGCTTGATAATGGTGTATGACCCTTTTAATGTATTGTTGGATTTGGTTTGCTAATATTTTGTTGAGCATTTTTGCATCTATGTTCATCAGTGATATTGGCCTATAATTTTTTTTTTTGGTGATACCTTTGTCTGGTTTTGGTATCAGGGTGATGCTGGCCTTGTAAAATGAGTTCAGAAACATTCCTTCCTCTGCAATTTTTTGGAATAGTTTGAGAAGCATAGGTGTTAACTCTTCTCTAATGTTTGGTAGAATTCACCTGTGAAGCCATCTGGTCCTGGACTTTAGTTTGTTGAAAGTTTTAAAAAATTATTATTATTTCTGATTCAATTTCATTACTAATGAAATTGTAATTGGTCTGTTCATATTTTCTATTTCTTCCTGGTTCAGTCTTGGGAAACTGTACATTTCTAGGAATTTGTCCATTTCTTCTAGGTTGTACATTTTATTGGGATATAGTTGGTTGTAGTAATCTTTTATGATCCTTTGTTTTTCTGTGGTGTCAATTGTAACTTCTTTTTCATTTCTGATTTTACTGATTCAGGCCCTCTTTTTTTTTTTTTTTTGATGAGTCTGGCTAAAGTGTTGTCAATTTCTTGTATCTTTTCAGGGAACCAGCTCTTAGTTTCATTGATATTTTCTATTGTTTTTTTAGTCTCTATTTATTTCTGCTCTGATCTTAATGATTTCTTTCCTTCTATTAACTTTGGATCCTGTTTGTTCTTCTTTCTCTAGTTCCTTTAGATGTAAGGTTAGGTTATTTATATGAGATTTTCTTGTTTCCTGAGGTAAGCTTGTACTGCTATAAGCTTCCCTCTTAGAACTGCTTTTGCTGCATCCCATGGATTTTGGATCCTTGTGTTCTTGCTTTCATTTGTCTCCAGGTATTTTTTTATATCTCATTTGATTTCTTCAGTGATCCATTGGTTGTTTAGTAGCATATTATTTAGCCTCCGTGTGTTTGTTTTTTTGCCGTCTTTTTTTTTCCTTGCAGTTGATTTCTAGTCTCATAGCATTGCATTCAGAAAAGATGCTTGATGTATTTCAATATTCTTAAATTTACTGAGACTTGTTTTGTAGCCTAGTATGTAATCTGTCCTGAAGAATGTCCCATGTGCATGTGAAAAGAATGTGTATTCTGCTGCTTTTGGATGGAAAAAGCACCCCCCCCGAAAAAAAATCTATCTATATATGTGTGTTCTAATATGTCATTTAAAGCCAGAATTTCCTTATTGATTTTCTGTCTGGATGATCTGTGCATCAGTGTAAGTGGAGTGTTGAAGTTCCCTATTATTATTGTGTTGCTGTCAATTTCTCCCTTTATTTCTGTTATGTATTTAAGTGCTCCTATTTTGGATGCATATATAAAAATTTAAAACTTCTTTATAACAAAAAAATCATAAAGTTAAAAGGCACTTCAGAAACTGAGAAAACTATTTTCAACACATATGACAAAGAGCTAATTCCTTAACTTACAAAGAACTCTTATGATACTCCATAAGTAAAATGGGCAAAGGGTATGAACACATTACAGAACAAGCACATTACAGCAACATAGACAACCAAAAATATATATAAAATGTATTTTAAACTTGCTCTTAATTAATGAAATGCCAATGAAAAGAATTAGATTGCAGTTTCACCTATCAGAATGGCAAAAATTAAAAAATTGGATGAAACATTGTTATTGTACCCATGATTAATAGTAATGATGATACTGCATAGTTGTTTAAAAAATCAGACTGAAATATATCTCTGTATGTGTGGATATGCAAAGATCTCCAAGTCATGTTCCTAATCATTGTCTACATGTTGCTTATCACCTGCTATAAAGAAAGGAGTTAAAATCCTAGTTTTAAGATTTAAGACATATTTGGTACTGTGTTAGGCTGAATACTGCCCCCTGCCCTGAAGGATGTCCACATCTGAATCCCTAGAAACTGTGAATCCCCAGGACTATGAACACAATGAGATAACTGCATAGAGCAAAAGGAACTTTGCAGATGACCACTTGAAGGATATTGATTGAGGTGGGGAGATGATCCTGAATTATCCTGGTTTATCCATGTGGGCCTGATACAATTACAAAAACCTTTATAAGAGGTACACAGGGGGAGTCAGTCAGAAGATAGCAGTGTGATGAGGGAGGAAGAGGCAGAGACAGATGTTCCCCTGCTGGCTCTGAGGGCGGAGGAAGGGGGTCGCAAGCCAAATACTGGCTGTTCTAGAAGCTGTTAAGAGGCAAGGGAATGGATTCTCCCCTGGAGTCCCTGGAAGGGACCAACCCTGCTGATATCTTAATTTTTAGCCTTATGAGACTCACTTCAGACTTCTGACCTCCAGAACTATAAGAGAATAAATCTGTGTTGTTTTAAGCCAGAGTTTGTGGTATGTGTTAGAGCAGCAACAGGAGACTAATAGAAGTTATCATGAAAAACATCATAAATCAAAATGAGACTAAAAGCAGGCTATTAACATGTAAATGAAACGTATACTATTATCAACTTCAAGAAGTCAATGAAGAGGATGACTTCACGTGCTTTGGGGAAATAACGCTCTCAAAACCGTCTTGCTATACCTTGTCTGGACTACACCTAGGAGAAAGATCACCAACTCTGGGGAGCTGGTGGGATGGTTTTGGAAAAACTAGCTGGAGAAACGAGCAAACTCTCTCATCAAGCACTCAGAACAGGGATTTTAAAAAGCAAGAAGGCTGGCCATTGCGCAGGGGCGTAGGTGGAGGCATGCCCGGAGGCTGAGAGGGCTGGGTGGGGAGGAGAAGTGTGGGGGTGTGGGTGACAAAAGGTGACAGGTAGCGGCAAGATCAGGAAATTAATTACACAGAGCAAACAAGATAATTGAGGAAATAAATAAATATATTTAGAATCATAGAAGACAACTTTATTTCTGCCTAAAAGGGTTTTACTTACGTAGAAAGGGGGACGTCTAGAAGTAACTCTGAGGTGTTCGATTAGAATAGGGAATATTGGGCTAATATATATATACACACATTTATATATATTATATATATATATATATATGCACACACACAAGGATAGCTAGTTACCAATCTATATGCATATATGTGCATGTGTGCATGTGTGTGGGGGTGGGGGGGTAATTTTCCTAACTCTGCTGAAGGCCTAGAAGCAATGACACCCCGGTAACAATGAGGACACTGAGCATCATTCGCCACTAAATACCATTCTCTACTAAAGGGAATCAGAGTTCCTCAGAGACATGGATGATTCCAGGCTTGGGGCAGGCAAAGTACAAGATAATGCTGGTATGTGAAAAAGGACACAGAAGCCAACTTGAAGTTTTCACTGATCAAATCTAGGACAATTTGAGCATCAAAATATATAAGAATGAAATAAGATGACAACCTATTAAATAAGATAGGAATCCATGAGTCCATACTAATACAAATGAATAAATAAATAGAGAAAGGAAGAGAAAGCTCTTCCTCATGGTAGAATGACAGCTAATAAATGTACAAGGAATGGCTGAAAGGGACAATGACTGTTTGATGGCTATCAGAGAGGTAGCTGAAACAGGCAGGACTTGACAGTGGATGCTAAAGGCCAGTGAACATAAGTCTGATAAGGAAAAGGATCTGGCATAATACTAATCAAATACAAAGGGAAAGAGGGTGGCTTTGTGGAGAAACCTGGCAGACACCTTGACCATCAACGGGTCAGCAAGGCCTGCACCACCAGTGGGACAGGTGGACCTCATGTGCCTCCCGGAAACTGAGAAGAGCACAGGGTCATTCCTGTGGTCTCCCTGCCAGGATCAGGCCTGAGTCAGGTCAGGGGGAGACACCAACCAGACCCAGGTTGAGGGTCTTCCTACAGAACAAAAGGCCTGAACTCTTTGACTTAAAGTTCAGCAGAATGTTAAATGACCAGAAAAGCTCTTCCCTTAGCTTATAAAAATAGTTATAAAAATAGGCAAGATGATCACATACATCAAGGCTTTCAAGAACACGATTTCTAACACTGTGTCCACTTTTAAGATGATGTGTCCCAATTTTTGGCTTCAGAAATGTGGTTGCTCTAATATTGAAGAAAGGAAGTTTAAGAATGGACACTGGGAGACTTCCCTGGTGGCGCAGTGGTTAAGAATCTGCCTGCCAATGCAGGAGACATGGGTTCGATCCCTGGTCTGGGAAGATCCCACATGCCATGGAGCAGCTAAGTCCGTGCGCCATAACTACTGAGCCTGTGCTCTAGAGCCCGCGAGCCACAACTACTGAAGCCCATGAGCCACAAGTACTGAAGCCCGCGTGCCTAGAGCCTGTGCTCCGCAACAAGAGAAGCCACTGCAATGAGAAGCCCACACACCGCAAGGAAGCGTAGCCCCTGCTCTCCACAACTAGGGAAAACCCACACGCAGCAACGAAGACCCAATGCAGCCGAAAAAAAAAAAGAATGAACACTGGAATTAAGAGAGGAAGTATTGCTACAGAAGGAAAAAGGCTTGTGTGGCGAGACGTCTGAGTTATAGTTCCAGCTCTGCCAGTACTAGCTAGCTGCCTGGCCTCAATGGTTTAATGTACGAAATTTGCTGTTTTCAATGTCGTTTAAGGTTTAGTCCGGCATGAAAGTCCATCAATTAAATATACCTATATACATCAGAAATCTCAGGCATTATTGGATAACATGGAATTGTGCCATTCAAGGTTTGGATGGTTATAGACAAGTTATGTAGGTTTTGGTTATTTAACAATTTTATATATTTAATTGATTTTTGACAAAGAGCTCAAATTCATCACCAGACTCAGCTTCCCAAGGCAGCGCCTTCAGGGTTAGAAGCTGTGCCTCTCTGCTCCCACCAGGTGGCGGCAAATGCAGCTACTGCATGGGCTACAGGAAGAGCCCACACTCTAGGGCTATATTCACAGACGCGTAAACTTTTAGCTCCCCCTCCCGGCCACTGCCACATTTCTTTTTAATTTACAGTGCTGACCTGATTCTTTTTTTTTTTTTTTTTTTTTTTCGGTACGCGGGCCTCTCACTGTTGTGGCCTCTCCCGTTGCGGCTCCGGACGCGCAGGCTCAGTGGCCATGGCTCACGGGCCCAGCCACTCCGCGGCATGTGGGATCTTCCCGGACCGGGGCACGAACCCGCGTCCCCTGCATCAGCAGGCGGACTCTCAACCACTGCGCCACCAGGGAAGCCCAGACCTGATTCTTTTTTACTAGAATTTTCACTCTATTTTAATAAAATTCTACGAAAATATCCCACATTTGATGTTACACATTCGAATGTCCATTTCATTCATTCTTTCAACACACATTTGAGTGCTTACCACGTGCCAGGAGCTGTGTGAGGTGTGGAGGGTATAATGAACACAGAAACGTGTCTGTTTTCGTGGAGCTAATACATCGGTAATTAACTAATCACAACAGTGACTGTTCTAAGTGTTTTAAAGGAAAGAGCTACAACTCTGTGAGGATATATGGCAAAGAAGCCCGATCTAGACAGTGACCTGGGAGTTTCCCTAGAGCGGTGCATTCTAGGTTGAGATATGCAGGGTCAGTGGGAATTGACTGGGCAAAGAGGAATGGAGGGTGGGAAGGAAGAACAGCGCAGAGAGAGAAGGCAGTGCCAGGGCTGGCGCGTAGAGGAGGCCCCTGTGGCTGGGCCCCGTGACAAGGGCCAGCGGTTCCAGATGGGGCTCCAGAGGTCAGTGGGGTGAACAGCTGCAGGGTCACTGGAAGGCATGTTTATGGTCTGCATCTTTCATCCAAGAGGAACAGCCAGCTAGCAGTAAGCAAAAGAGAGAGAGGCTGGGGAAGGGATGATCTGCGCTGCCTTCCGAAGAGGTGACTCTGGCTGCAGCGGGGGAGAACAGAAGAGGGAAGAGTCAGAGAGCAGCGGGTGCAGGAGGCGGGACGAAGGAAGGCGGGAGCTTGGACCAAGGTGCCCGTGATGATGTGAAAGATGCACAGGGGACAATGTCACCAGGGCTTGGTGACCCACTGGATGCTGGGGTGAGGGAAAAGGTCAAGGAGGAATCCTGGTTTCCGGTGGAAGGGGTCCCAGTGGGTGGGGTGGTGGGAGACTGCCAGGTCTCGTGCGTGTTGAGTTGCAGGGGTCTGAGAGGTATTAAGAGGCACTGCTGCCCAGCAGCTGGGCCTATGGGAGCCGGAGGATCAGAAGGCTGGGCGTGGCTGAGGTTGCAGAAGCCCAGGGAAGACAGTGCTTCGCGAGTGGGAGGGGAGCAGCAGCGTCAAACTTATGTGCTGCTGAGAGACTGAACAAGACGTGGCCGGGAACGTCTGATTAGTGGTTTTAGTGCAGAGATGAGAGTGGAGGGCAGACTGGAGCGGGTCGAGGAATGAGAGGCAGGGAATGGATACACTGAATACGGCAATTCTTTACCAAAGTTTGCCTGTCAAGGGGGATGAGAAATTGAGCAATAACTGGAAAATGAAAGAGAATTGAGGTCAAGGGAGTTTGTTTCTGTTTCTTTTGTGATGGGAGGTCTTGAGCATGTTTAAAAGCCGAGGGAAAGCGCCAGTCAAGATGGAAGAGGTGATGACACAGGTGAGAGAATGGACAGCCGAGAGTGACAGCAAGTGGGAGGGGGTGAGATCCAAAGCACAGGGGGGTTGCAGTTGTGGCAGCTGAAGACGGAGGAGATTCCCCTCAGGTGGCTTTAAGAGCCTCTATGCAGTGACAGGGCAAAGGGAGGCTGGACAGCGGAACATCCTATAGTCCCTCTGCAAGTTGCAGCTGCCCTACCGTTATACTTTGGTCCGTCAGGGTTTCACTAGATGGAAAAAGAGACAACGGAGGCTGGGGGTTTGCAACTGGCAAGGGGACAGGTGTCTGGGGCCATTAGCTCCCGGAGGGCAGGGACCTTTCATATCAATCACTGCCTCACTCTGTGCCTGACTGAAGTATCAGCGCCCAGGTACTTACTATCAAAGCGATCAGCGTAGGAATGCTCACTTGTCTTCATTTCAATTTGCCTCTTTTGGTGCTTCTCTAAAAAACCAAAAAAGAAAGAATACAGAACAAACAGAGCGTAAATTCCTACGTGACTTTTTTTCTCACTTGGAAGAATTCTTTCATTCTTCCGTAAAGTCAGTTTTAAAGTTCTTGCCATAGTTCTTTCCAGAGACACTGTCATATACCTCAGAATGCTAAAGGGCATCTTTCAATTTTTAGCTTAATTGAAGGTGCTTATGTAGCTTCGTCTACTTTGTTTAAAAGTCGCAAAAATGCGTACTAAAAATGTTGTATTTTTATCTATGGAAACTATAAAATTCATATCCTTCAAAAAAAAACTTACATGAAATAACACAGAAAAAGAAAACAGAATAAGGCTGTCTATACTCAAGGCAGGGAGACCAATTAGGAGGCTACTGAAATAATCCAGGCCTGGACCAGGTGCTGTCAGTGGGCGTTGGATACGTTCTGAAGGATGTGTTGACAGACAATGTGGGGAGGGAGAAAAACAGGAGTCAAGGAGGACACTAATGCCCAGACAACTTGGGAGAATGGCTTCCAGTAACTGGGGTGGGTAAAAGCACGGGAGGAGCAGGTTTGAGGGAATGTTCTGGACTTGCTGTGCTGGAGATGCCTTAGACATCTAAGCAGAGATATGGGCAGGCAGACATGCGTCTGAAGTTCAGAGGAGGGTCAGGACTGGAGATACACATGTGGGGTTCACTCGCATTTAGATGGGTTTTGAGCCTATGAGACTGGATGAATTCACCTAGGAAGTGAGGGTAGATTAAAAAAAAAGTTCAAGGTCATGTGTGGCAGTGAAAAACTTGCCTGAAAACTTACCCGCTGGCACACGTGTGGCAAGGAAATGTTAAAGCACCACCGGGAAATTGTGGATAGAGGGCTCCAAGGCTGAGTTGAGCGGGTGAGGGACAAAAACACAGAAGACACTGCAAAGGATTCAGATTTCCCAGGGATGGGGATTAGGGAAATGTCAGCGCTAAGGTTAGAAGGAAAAAACAAAGCAAAAGCAAGCAGGCAGATGCAAAATTTAACGTATCAGATTCAGATATAAAAGAAAAATGTCGGCGAAAGCCTCCAAGTTGAAGGGGTGAAATCGGCCCCAGCGTGGCGGGGCTGGAAAAAGGCGGGGCTGGAAGAAGGTGGGGCTGGAAGGCGGGGTAAGGAGACTGGGGCCGGGCCCCGCCCTCGGGCCGTATCCGGGCCAGCTCGGGGCCGCCCCCTGCCCGAATGCCTCCAGCGGCCAGTCCGCGTGCGGGCGGGTCCGCGGGTCCCCGGGCCAGCGTGGGCTTGTGAGTGTGTTGCCTGGTCGCAGTCACAGTGTCTGAACTGGGAAGAAGGACGCCAAGGGCCGCTCTTCACCAGGCCGCGCTTTGCAGGAGGAAGCGGCCTGACGGCCCGCCTACGTTACCAACTCCAGAGCCAGGCAGCGAGGCCCAAGCTGGGCAGGGGCCAGGACTGAGGGACCGGGCGACACCAGAAGGCTCGGAAAGTTTAGCAGGAGGCTCGGCTGGGGCAGGGCGGAGACCTCCGGCTGCGGGGCGCGGCGGCATCGGGTCTGTTACCTGCTCCGCGCGTCTGCCGCTGCAGCGCCAACCCCGCGGCCTCCTGGCTCTGACGCGTCGCCCTGGAAACCGGCGCGCGGGGCTTTCTGGGACTGGTCGGCCAGGAGGGGAGGAACCAGAGGCGGGACCGCGAGACCTGCGCGCACGCGCACCCGGGACCGCGTCTTGCCCGGGCCAGGTGTCCAGGGTCGGGTTGTGAGGGCTGCCTCACCTGACTCTTCCGTGAGGGTGAACTCAGCTGGCTGCATAGACTTTCACAAACAAGCCTCCAGCCGCCCCTCCTCGGGGCCCGGGGTCCCGCCTGCGCCCTGGCCGCGCCCGGGCCGAGCGAACTGACCCCGCGGTTCCTTCCCGCGCCCGGTAGTCTCGCCCGCGCACCGGGTGTTTTGAATCTGAGTCCGATGCACATGTCCAGTTCCCAGCCTGGGAGGGCCGTGGACTAAGAGCAGAGCGCTTCTATTAACCTTTATAAAGATGGATTTCTTGGTGGAAGAAAATCTGATCACAAAGCAATGCATGTTTGGTGTAGAGAAGTTACCATGTACAGGAAAGTACCAAGAAAAAGTAAAAATCACCTATAAAAATTATAGGTGATTTTTAGTGATTGCATAGGCGTTTTCAGTGATGCGTAGGCATAATTAACGAACATTAACATTATTTCTTTTTTTCCTCTTCCCTCTTCCTCCTCACCCTCCCATTGTATCAATGCCCTGTTGAATGTCCTTGTAGATGAATCCTAGGGGTCACCCCAACTGTTTTCTTAGGATCAATTCCTACATGTGAAGTTGAAGGATCAAAGGATAGGCTCACTTTGAGGCTTTCTGAAGATACACGAAAGTTTGCCTTCCAGGCAAATGTCTCCAATCCTTAATCCACATTTGCGGATAATCTTATTTCTTTTAAAAATGTATGTCCATGTAGGGGCTTCCCTGGTGGCGCAGTGGTTAAGAATCTGCCTGCCAATGCAGGGAACACGGGTTTAAGCCTTGGTCCGGGAAGATCCCACATGCTGCGGAGCAACTAAGCCCGTGCGCCACAACTACTGAGCCCATGTGCCACAACTACACACACCTAGAGCCCATGCTCCACAACAAGAGAAGCCACCGCAATGAGAAGCCCACGGGCTGCAACGAAGAGTAGCCCCCACTCGCCACAACTAGAGAAAGCCTGTGTGCAGCAATGAAGACACAATGCAGCCAAAAATAAATAAATAAAATTTAAAAATTAAAAAAAACAGTATACCCATGTTATTGTCAAAAAGTGACACCTTGGGCTTCCCTGGTGGCACAGTGGTTGAGAGTCTGCCTGCCGATGCAGGGGACACGGGTTCGTGCCCCGGTCCGGGAAGATCCCACATGCCGTGGAGCGGCTGGGTCCGTGAGCCATGGCAGCTGGGCCTGCGCGTCCGGAGCCTGTGCTCCGCAACGGGAGAGGCTACAGCAGTGAGAGGTCCGCGTACCGCAAAAAAAAAAAAAAAAGTGACACCTTACTTTGATTTTTTCACAACTTTGATTACTAGGAAGGATAGGCATTTTTGTCGTACTTTCAGCGACCATTTGTACTTATTTTGTGATTTGCCTTTTGCCCACTTTTTCAGTTGGTGTTCATCTTTGTAAAAATTGATTTGTTAGAACTTTTGACATTCTATAAAACTCGGACTATGGTATATGTTGCAGATATTTCCTTCAGTTTGTCAATTACCTTTTAATTTTGTTTATAGTGTACCTTGTATTTGTGTAGCTCAAATTTATCACATGTCCCTTATGTTTTTTTCATTTTGTTTTTATGTAATAGGGGGCAGTGGGCATCTCCAAGCAGACCCTGTTTTTTCTTTTTCTTTTAAATTTTGTTGAAGTATAGTTGATTTACAATGTTGTGTTAATTTCTTCTTTACAGCAAAATGACTCAGTTATATATATATATATATATATACACACACACACACACACATATATATATTCCTCTTCATATTCTTTTCCATTATGGCTTATCAAAGGATATTGAATATAGTTCCCTGTGCTATACAGTAAGACCTTGTTACTTATCCATTCTATATATAATAGTTTGCATCTGCTAATCCCAAACTCCCATTCCTTCCTTCCCCTACCCCCCTCCCACTTGGCAACCACAAGTCTGTTCTCTATATCTGTGAGTCTGTTTTTGTTTCCTAGGTATGTTGATTTGTATCGCATTTTAGATTCCACATGTAAGTGATAGCATATGGTATTGGTCTTTCCCTTTCTGACTTACTTCACTTAGTATGGTAATCTCTAGGTCCATCCATGTTGCTGCAAGTGGCATTATTTCATTCTTTTTTATGACTGAATAATATTCCATTGTGTATATGTGCCACATCTTCTTTATCCATTCATCTGTCGATAGATACTTAGGTTGATTCAATGTCTTGGCTATTGTAAACAGTGCTGCTATGAACATAGGGGTGCATGTATCTTTTCCAATTATAGTTTTGTCTGGGTATATGCCCAGGAGTGGGATTCAAGCCGACCCCATTTAATTCTGGCTTTTTAGGGGTTGGTGCCAGGCAAGGCTTTCCTGTCCCATCACCACCTGCTCCTCTCCCTATCCTGTTAGAGTGCCCACTCTTTTTTTTTTTTTTTTTTTGTGGTACGCAGGCCTTTCACTGTTGTGGCCTCTCCCGTTGTGCAGCACAGGCTCTGGACGCACAGGCTCAGCGGCCATGGTTCATGGGCCCAGCCACGGCTCATGGGCCCAGCCACTCCGCGGCATGTGGCATCTTCCCAGACTGGGGCACGAACCCATGTCCCCTGCATCGGCAGGCGGACTCTCAACCACTGCGCCACCAGGGAAACCCTAGAGTGCCCACTCTTAATTTTGGTGCGTTTTGTGTTTCTACAGCCTTGGGTGTGAGTTATTCGTATAAGGTGGGTAGTGGTTTTTGTTGTGGGTGAGCTGGGCACCATCTCCAAGTGGATGTACATTAGACAAGTACAGCCCTAGACTTGTCATTCATGGAAAGATGGCTGGTTCATTGCTGCTGGTGCTCCCAAGACAGTAACAAAAGTGGCTGTTTTGGACTTCCCTGGTGGCGCAGTGGTTGAGAGTCCGCTTGCCGATGCAGGGGACGTGGGTTCGTGCCCAGGTCCGGGAAGATCCCACATGCCGCGGAGCGGCTGGGCCCGTGAGCCATGGCCGCTGAGTCTGCGCATCTGGAGCCTGTGCTCCGTCCGCAACGGGAGAGGCCACAACAGCGAGAGGCCCATGTACAGCAAAAAAAAAAAAAAAAAAAAAAAAAAAAAAAAAAAAAAAAAAAAAAAAAAAAAAAAAAGTGGCTGTTTATTATTATGATTATTTTTAATAAATTTATTTATTTATTGTTTATTTTTGGCTGCGTTGGGTCTTCGTTGCATGTGGGCTTTCTCTAGTTGCAACAAGTGGAGGCTACTCTTTGTTGCAGTGTGCGGGCTTCTCATAGGGGTGGCTTCTCTTGTTGCAGAGCACGGGCTCTAAGCGCGCGGGCTTCAGTAGTTGTAGTGTGCGGGCTCAGTAGTTGTGGCACATAGGCTTAGTTGCTCCACAGCATGTGGGATCTTCCCAGACCAGGGCTCGAACCTGTGTCCCCTGTATCGGCAGGCAGATTCTTAACCACTGTGCCACCAGGGAAGTCCAAAAGTGGCTGTTTATTATTAAGGGAACATCCCAACCCTGGTTCTCAGGACTGGAGGAACCTGAAAGATGGAGGCTCCTCAGAACGTCCTTTCGCATCTGAACGGTCTCTCCCTCTCTTTTTTGCTAGCTCTTTCCAGTCTATAGCCTTTGTTTCTGCCTTGGAAAGAGGTGCTTCTTTCCTGTCTGTGTGTTATGAAAGGGGGAGAGGCCTTTACTGTACGAAGCTGAAGAACTGCCTTTTAGTAATTATGGTGGTCACCTCCATCACACTACATATTAACATAGGCCTTTATTGCTCTGTATGAGTTTCCTAAGGCTGCTGTAACAAATTACCACAGAACTGATGGCTTAAGACAGCAGAAATTTATTCTCTCATGGGTCTGGAGACCGAAGTCCAAAATCAAGGTGTCAGCATGGCCGTGTTCCCTCTGAAGTCTCCTGGGGAGGATCCTTCCTGCCTCTTCCATCTCCTGGTGGCTCCTGGTGTTCCTTGGCTTGTGGCCACATCACTCCAATCCCTGCCTCTGTCTTCACATAGTGTTTTTATCTGTGTCTCTCTGTGTGTTTTCTCCTCTTCTTATAAGGATATCAGTTATTGGATTTAGGGCCCACCTGAAATCCAGGATGATTTCATCTCAAGATCCTTAACCGATTTCATCTGCAATGACCCTGTTTCCAAATAAGATCACATTCTGAGGTTTGGTGGGGGAACATGAATTTTGGGGGGACAATATGCTACCCACTACTGCTACTATGGTGGTCACCACTGTTATAATAATAAAAATATAAATAAATAATATAAATAAGGGAAAAAAAGAATAAAAATTAAAAAAGAATAAAAACCAGCCTTTATTTCTCATTTTATTTTACCTGTAAAATTATATAAATAAACCAAACATAGCATCTGGTATCATTTATTATAAGATCCCTCGAGGATCTCTGCAAAGTTTGGAGCCAATACCTCATACTTTTATCACTAAAATTATGTCAAATCGTCCTTTCACAATGTATACACATATCAAATCATCACAATGTACACTTTAAACACTTTAAATATCTTACAATTTATTTGTGAACTGTACCTCAATAAAGTTTAAAAACAAGAGTAAATTCTGTTAAAAATTAGGTCAGATCTAAAAGTACTGTTATTTGATTTTAACATCAAAGATTAGAGATCTGAAATAATTAGCCTCTTTCATCTTCAGTCGATTAGACAACTTCTATTTTTTTTTTTTTTTTTGTGGTACGCGGGCCTCTCACTGTTGTGGCCTCCCCCACTGTGGAGCACAGTCTCCGGATGCGCAGGCTCAGTGGCCATGGCTCACGGGCCCAGCCGCTCTGCGGCATGTGGGATGTTCCTGGACCGGGGCACGAACCCCTGTCCCCTACATCTGCAGGTGGACTCTCAACCACTGCGCCACCAGGGAAGCCCTAGACAACTTATTTCTGAATTGAATTTTCAAAGTTGGAGATTCATTGAGCTCTCTTTTAAGACTCATTTGGAATGTTTTGTATTCCTATAAATTATCTTGAAGGTCACTGATGTTGCTGTAACAAAAGATGTGTCAGCTGGAGTTTTCAACTTTCTGATTTGTACATTTTCATGGTCATTATTAAAAGGATAAGCTTCTAAAAGTAATTCATAGTGAAATAAAGGAGCACTGGGAATTTGAGTGTAGGAAATCAGGAGTTTTTCTGGTGTGGTGTGGACATAAACGGGGTTGGGTTCAAATCCTGGATACACCGTTACCTTTCCTATCATCTCCCATTCTTTTTTTTTTTTTTTTTGGCCGTACCTCGAGGCTTGTGGGATCTTAGTTCCCTGAGCAGGGATCGAACCCAGGCCCTCGGCAGTGAAAGTGCTAAATCTTAACCACTGGACTACCAGGGAATTCCCTCATCTCCCATTCTAAGTCCTCACCAGTTAGGACGGATAGTAATAGAACCCGGTTTTAGGGCTGTTGTGTGGTTTAAGGGAGTGGTTTATGCAAAGCCCTTAGAGCAGGTCTGGCTTGACAAACACCTCAAAATTGTTAGCTGTTATTTCAAGTAGGAAATTTGTTTCTCCCTAGGACAGGCAGCTGGAGGGGGTGTCAAGATTGAAGTAGGTTTTGCCCTGTTGTTACCAATATTGGATCCTCTGGCCTTGTGTGCAGTAAAGCCAATCTACTGACAATCTACTGGGTTGTGGTGTGCAGGTGTGAAGGAATGTGCAGGATTTATTGTAGGCACCAAACAAGGAGTGTGGGCAACTGATGGTCGAAAAACCCTAACTTCCTGATGGGTTTCAGGAAAGTGTTTTCAAGGGTAAAGTGAGGGAGGGGGGTGCTGTAGGGTGGGTGATCCGCTTGTGCACAGTTATCTGATTGGTTGGTGGTGAGGGAACCAATCATCAGGATGGTGTCATAGGAGTTAACATCATCAATCCTCAGGCTCCAGTTGGTCTGGGGGCTACGTGCTCACCATTGCCATGCAGTTAGCTTCTTCCATTTGGTGGAGGCTTTAGTATCTGTAAAACAGCTCAGGAATGTACATCAAATACTGTTATCTATGTCCTTCAGGGAGGAACTAAAGGTTCTGTGACTGCCACATGGCTGATTTACTGTTTAAATTGTTACCAGTTCTCCTGGCCCAACTGATACTTTTGTCACTACATGTTCACATCCTTTCAATCATTAATTCTTGAACCAGGATTTGTGGCTCAGGGGAGGCCTGAGATAATTATAGCTTTTCTACAGACAAGAGGCAGGCAGAGGATATGGGGGGAGGGATCTGTCCAGGGAGGCCCCATAGGGTCTTCCTCAGTTATACTATATGATCAGCAGATGTATATTCTCTAGGGCACATGAGCTACAGTTTATGTCACTAACTTACAAAGGCATTAAGAAATACACAGAGCTTATTACTTTCTTAAATAATAGTTGCAGCAAAATAGTATGCTCATGTGGTGGATTTAAGACTAAGGTGTTTGAAAAAATATTTCGTATGACAAAAATAGTATATACTCACTGTAGAAATTTTGGAAAATACAGCAAAGAAGAAAAGCAAAAATGACCTATAATCTTTGGTGGGCTTTAAAATAAAGTTTACTGGGACAAAGTGAGAGAGTGGCATGGACATATATACACTACCAAATGTAAAATAGATAGCTAGTGGGAAGCAGCCACATAGCACAGGGAGATCAGCTCCGTGCTTTGTGACGACTCAGAGGGGTTGGATAGGGAGGGTGGGAGGGAGACGCAAGAGGGAGGAGATATGGGGACATATGTATACGTAGAGCTGATTCACTTTGTTATACAGCACCAACTCACACAACGTTGTAAAGCAATTATACTCGGATAAAGATGTTAAAAAATAAATAAAATTTATACTGCTTGTGACTTAAATTTGGGGAACCATGAGTCATCTTCACCTAATTTGGGGAGTAAACTTTGCATGCCCTAAGTTAAATTGTTGCGGGGTCATCTCAACCATTCATCCTGATCTAAATGAAGCTATATTCTAGGGTCAGGGTGACCTTTCGTGGAGGGCACCTACCTGAGGGGAAGGGGAACAGGCCTCCAGACCTCCTGGGCTCTGGTGAAAGGGCTGGAGGTCAAAACCCTAATGATCCCTCCCCGCTCCGGGGATCTTACAGCCACGACCTTCATGAGCAGTCAGGGACTTAAAATAAGCGAGAAACTCAGCCATCTTAAGAGGACTAAATATACCCTCCCGCCTTTGCCCCTCACGCCCGTGATCTTGACTTTGAAACCCACCAGGAGAGTGGGGTGGCTACCATTTGGGCTTCTTAGTAGATTTTTAATGCCTCTAACGTTTAACACAATTCAAATTATCTATACAAATAAGACAGAGAGAGAGCCTGTTACAAACAGATCATTCATTTCTTCCCCCCAACATGTCTAAAACAGTGGAAGCAATTTGCTTGTAAGCCAGCCCTCCCTGCCTGTTCGGGGATGTCAGTGAAACCTGACACGGTCCTCAGCTTGTCAGCCTCTGTTCTTTAGGAGAAACAGGTGGTAAAGGGGGAAAACTGGGAACAGGCCACTCCTAAAGGAATCTATTGTATGACAGTTCATTGAATTTTTGTTTTTCAATGCAAAACAATCATTATTTTTCCTTTTTAACTCTATCCATAGGAATTGTGTTTGAAGGTTTCATTAAGTTTCCAGGTATTCCTCAGAGTAGACTTGAATGTGGTAAAAGGTGAGTATTCATAAATGATATTGACAATTATTAAGTATTGCTTAATTAGCATGCCCCTTTCTCTGATTAAAATACACTCTTTGTACCTTAGGTGCCATTGCTGAGCGGTTTAAGAATAAAAATCATGCACCCTTTAAAAACAATCTTTAGTAACAGACCGTTATTGCTGATCTGGATGGCCTATCACTTGTATTAATGGCAAACTTAATTTCTTGAGTAAATTTTCACCCACTGTGCTCCCCTGATTTTTCTTGCTCAGTGAAATTTATCTGAAGCAAAATATAATAAAGCATGACATATGCATCACAGAATTCAAGTGGAGATTAATTAAAGCTGACTCCAGTTGAAGGTCATTGAGTTTTTTTTAATCTGCCAGAAAACTTTAAAGTAAGGAAGCCGCTCTTTATTTAGGTAAAGGCTTCTGTGGCTGTTCTGACCCATGCTGTGTGCCTGCCAAAAGCCCTGTAAACAAATCCCCCTCCGGCACCGAGCTGGTGTTGTTTGGGCTTTTCCAGCTCCGGGGAGCGCCTCCCTCCTCTTCTCTCCTCCTCTGCTACCCCGGGCTCCACCTCCCGCTGCCCAAGGCATCTCCCTGCAGGTCTCTGATTGGTGCGGAGCGCAGCCTTGCCTTTTAGGGACTGTTGTCGGGCTTTCAAAGTGATAAGGGAAAGGGTCCAGCGGCTGCTTATATCAACCAATCAACTGTTTTCCTGACAGATCCCCAAATATTCCCTGGCCAATGGCGGGGAGAGCCCGAGGTGCCTGGGCCGCTCGTGGGAGAGGCAGGGCTTCAGTTGAGCTGAGAGGCGTGAGCTCAGACAGCCTTGGGCGTCTCGCCAGTCCCCACCTGGCACTTGTCTGTGTTACTGTCAGGATTTGTCTGACTCCGCGTTCCCTCGCAGGGGTGTGTTGGGGGAAGTCCTCTTTGCAACTCTCAAAATGGTTATCAAAGTGTTTGTTGCCACATCATCTGGGTCCATAGCGGTAGGTGTCTGATGGAATTTGGGGGCTTTCTTCCTGTCCTATTTTCTGAATAACTCAGACTTGGAAGTAGAAGGAGGGGGTATGGCCCAGTGCTGGCTTTACATGTCTTTTTGGGGCGTGTGTAAGTAAGCCTGTGAGCCTTTTGCTTTCTGCCTTGGTTTGAATGGTGTGAAGAAGTGCGTGTGATCTGGGACAGCTGGGTGTGGAAGGGGATTCAAGGAAGGGGGTGTGTTTGATACTAGAACTTTATTTATTTATTTATTTATTGCCACGTTGGGGCTTCGTTGCTGCACGTGGGTCTAGTTGCGGCAAGCGGGAGCTACTCTTCGTTGCGGTGCATGGGCTTCTCGTTGCGGTGGCTTCTCTTGTTGAGAAGCACGGGCTCTAGGTGCGCGGGCTTCAGTAGTTGCACCACATGGGCTCAGTAGCTGTGGCACACAGGCTCCAGAGCGCAGGCTCAGTAGTGGTGGCGCACGGGCTTAGCTGCTCCACGGCATGTGAGATCTTCCTGGACCAGGGCTCGAACCCGTGTCCCCTGCACTGCAGGCAGACTCCTAACCACTGCGCCACCAGAGAAGTCCCCGATACTAGAACTTTTAACATGTGATTTGTGTCGTGTTGTGTCTCATATATGATAGAATGGGAGGCTTTTTTTTGGTGGAATGTTTCTGCCATTCCTTCTGCAAGACAGACTAATTTAAAATTGCAAATAAATGACACTTTGTGTAACAATATTTGGAGCGTATGATGGGCCAGATTACTAAAATGACTCCTGGGTGTAATTACTTGTGTATGCAATGTAATCCTAATGAAAGTGTAAAGTTAGCATGTGTAATACTATTATTTGAGGATAATGATGTCACAGTGACAAGAGCAAACATCTCTAAGGCTAAAGATTTAAATGCCTAGGAATCCAAACAGACCAAAAACAGGTACTAAAAGCCGACCTCCAAAGCATTGCTTTGCCTGATTTCCTTGGGACCAGGCTGGGAACCACGCATCTATCTCTCTAAGTCCAGCTTTCATTCTGTGCCTTAAGAAATAGGGGTAAGGGAGGGACTCGTTTATCCTTGGAAATGATTCAGGCTTTGATTTTAGACTTGAACCTGCAGTGTCTATCTGGGACCGACATTTCGACCAGCATTTTAGCATCTAGGAGGCTGTGGAGAGAAAAAGAGTTTTATTAATCCCGAGAGTTGAAGACCAGCATAGGGACTGTTTCCTTCTATATCTGATTCCTGGAACTTCTCAGGTTGCAGCTTGGGTTTCAGTGGTCCCTCAGCCAGGGATGATACCCTAGACAAATGGTTGGCCCAGGGAACTGTCCTAATGGCAGCTCCTGAATGCCACCCGCGTTGCCCCCTCCTCGCCCCCTCCAGCCCTGAAAGTTCGCACGGTTTCCAGAGAGGACGAGAGGAAAACGCGAGCCTGGTTGTTCCTTCTGAGCACAACTGGTGGGCAACAGTTTAGTGATCTCTCGAACATCTTTTAACAGAAAACGATGAGGAACAATTCCAAATGCAGAACTGCAAAATCTTTTGTGGCTGTTGATGACCTCAGAAACTTTTAGTTGATCTACAAAAAGCACAATTTTGGATTGTTTAGATTAAAAAAATTTTTTTTTGTAGAGAATGGCTTTCGTGGGCTTCAAATATGCTGTTGACACACTCATTGCTGGAAACTTTTACCACTAACCTGCCAATCTTCTACATGTTCCATAGATCAGGTCTGAGTGGCCCCATGCATTCTTCCGGAGACAGTGAGCAAACTGATGGATTTCTTAGGATTATCTGATGTCCTACATTCTTGAAGTTTGGGAGCATGATTTAGTTAGCCTGGGGGGATCTGGAGGGGTACTGTTTATTCCAGGATCTTAGAAAATCCAAGTTCATTCTGCTGCCGGAAGCAAATGTTTTGGTGCCACTTGGGACTATGTGACCTTGGGAAAGTTATTGCCCCTTGCTAAGCCTCAATTTCCTTATCTGTAAAATAAGGGTAAGAATAGTACTCATCTCATAGTGTTGTCATGAGGACTTAGGAAATAAGCAAAGGGTGCCCAGCAGGGTGTCAAGTGCTTAATAAATATTATCATTATTAGTTTTTATTTATTTATTTATTTATTTATGGCTGAGTTGGGTCTTCGTTGCTGCGCACGGGCTTTTCTCTAGTTGCGGCGAGCGGGGGCGACTCTTTGCGACTCTTTGTTGCTATGCACGGGCTTCTCATTGCGGTGGCTTCTCTTTTTGCAGGGCACCGGCTCTAGGTGCACGGGCTTCAGTAGTTGTGGCTCACGGGCTCTAGAACATAGGCTCAGTAGTTGTGGTGCACGGGCCTAGTTGCTCCACCGCATGTGGGCTCTTCCTGGACCAGGGCTCGAACCTGTGTCCCCTGCATTGACAGGCAGACTCTTAACCACTGCGCCACCAGGGAAGTCCTATCATTATTAGTTAATGTTATAGTTATCAGCTATGGTTAGTTAGTATTATAATTATTATAAATATTGGTTATTAGTTAATGTTAGTTAATATTAATCAATATTTTTGTAGTTATATTTGTTAGTTAATATTAGAAGATCTGCATCTGTGATGATGTTTCAGAAGAATTATCTCAAGCCACATAAATGGAAGAATTTCTGTCTTATCCTAAAGAATGAGAACTGATTTTTCCCACGGTGTGAGTGCTAATGATTTTTCCCGGCTGGGGAATTTCACCCAGAAGCTTCTTTGCGGGATGACCCCAGAGCAGCTGCCACTACTTACGTTGTGTGTGTGGCAGTTGGTCTTTGCTACTTACTTCTTCAGTCTGTATACTTTAAAAACAGGTTCTTGCCTGTGACCTCATCAAAGAGGGCATTATGACTTCTGTTGGATGAATGAAATAAATGAAAAAGGAAAAAAACAATTGTAATCTCTTGATGAGGTTTAGGCATGCAGCTGCGTATCACATCTCTATTTTAACAGTTGATGCCAAAGCGTGGTTCCATGTTTTACCACTTTACACACAGATTCGGGTGAAGAGACCCTGGGAGTAGGGGAGAAAGTTGTTGCATCTTCGTGGATGACCCTCCTCTCCTCCTGAAGGTCATTGCCACAGGGGTTGGGGGACAAAGGGAGAGAGCCCTCCCTGTTTTCAAGATGCACAGCCCCTGGACCACCATCTTTAAGGACAGACCCTAATGGTGGCCCCCGGATTTTGCAACCCTTTTGCCAGTCTTGATTGAGTGTAAATATAGAGGGAAAAACATGGCTCTTGAATTAGATGGATCTGGATGTGAACCTTGGAAAATTCTTTAATTCACTGGTACCTCAGCTTTGTTACCTTAAAATGGTGATCAGGGGCTTCCCTGGTGGCGCAGTGGTTGGGGGTCCGCCTGCCGATGCAGGGAACATGGGTTCGTGCCCCGGTCCAGGAGGATCCCACGTGCCGTGGAGCGGCTGGACCCATAAGCCGTGGCTGCTGGGCCTGCACGTCTGGAGCCTGTGCTCTGCGGCGGGAGAGGCCACAGCAGTGAGAGGCCCGCATACCGCAAAAAAAAAAAAAAAAAAAAAAAAAAAATGGTGATCAGAATTCTTGCCTGGCATGGCAATCGGGACGAGTCATGCCAGGGTGCCTGACTGCACAGCTTCTCGACTTGTGATGCAAACTGCTTTTCCATGATTTCTTAATTCTCACCAGCACCCAGGATGAAGGCGGCGTTCTATCCATTTTGCAGATGAGGCAATGGACAGGCAGAACTTGTGCTCAGATAGCAACCTTCCCAGCCAGGATGGAAATGCAGGTCACCCCTCACTCAAATGCAGCGTGCTTTTTACTACAATACAGTGAACTTGTTTGGGAAGTAACTGTACAAGACAATAAACGGAACATGCCAAGCGAGTGACCCAAAGATCACTCTGATGCAGCACAGTCACCAACAGTGGCTGGTGACTTCAGGACAGAGAATGACGTGTTTCTTTTTTTTTTTAAATTATTTTATTGAGGTGTAGTTGATTTACAGTGTTGTGTTAATTTCTGCTGTACAGCAAAGTGATTCAGTTTTCAGATTCTTTTCCATTTTGGTTTATCACAGGATACTGAATATAGTTCCCTGTGCTCTACAGGAGGACTTTGTAGTTGATCCATTCTTTATGTAACAGTTTGCGTCTGCTAATCCCAAACTCCCAGCCCATCCCTCCCCCACCCCCTCCCCCTCGGCCACCACAAGTCTGTTCTCTAGGAGAATGGCACATTCTTGTGAGGCAATGTAACAGGATAGGAAGTGAAACCATGGAGTCCTAAGCACTGGCCCGCCAGGGAATTCCCAATGTAACACGATAAGAAAACAGAACTCTCTCAGCCCCCACTGAGGTCCCAAAGTCTCCAAGTGACACACCCCTCAAGGACCCTGGATCCTCCAGAGGGGCTGCCCAGGAGGACGGTGCAGCCTGTGGGACCAGCAATCGCCATGGTGCCCTGGAGAGGGGAGAGAGGGTGAGAGGTGCAGGGGGGAGTGTATCTGTGGTGAGGGCTACTGGGGTGCTGTGCACACCCCTACCCTTGAAACCATAATGGGGGGGTGACCTTTGGGGACTGATGCTGTGTCCCTAGGGTCAGCTCAGAGGCCACACGGAGAAAGGCTGTACTTTGTGCTGGGAGCGGCGTCTAGTAGGGACCCTTGAACAAGGACCACCGGGGTGGGGGTCCGGGGGGTGCGCCCCACTCACGTGGGCATCAGAGTGCGGGCAAAGGCCACGTGCTAGCCAGGTGAGCTCGTGCACTCCCTGCTCCCCCTCTCCCTTCTCTGGGCTCATCCTAAGACACTTCTCCAGACTCAGGCAGAAGCCAAGCGCTCCAAACAGCCAGGAGAGCCATGCTCTTGACTTGAGTTTAACTTGCTGGTGTTTGGGGAGTCCGGAGGGGCAGATTTTATTTTTCTTTTCTTTATTTGGGGGCGGTGCTGAGAAATAAAATGTAGCACAATACCGTGCAGCCAACAGTCAGTCAACTTCCTGTAGACGTAATTGCTTGTCTTGAGAGGAATCATAATAAACAGATTCTTTTTTTTTTTTTTACATCTTTATTGGAGTATAATTGCTCTACCATGTTGTGTTACTTTCTGCTGTATAATAAAGTGAATCAGCTATATGTATACATATGTCCCCATATCTCTTCCCTCTGGCGTCTCCCTCCCACCCTCCCTCTCCCACCCATCTAGGTGGTCACAAGTCACTGAGCTGATCTCCCTGTGCTATGAGGCTGCTTCCCACTAGCTATCTATTTTACATTTCATATTGTACATATGTCCATGCCTCTCTCTCACTTCGTCCCAGCTTACCCTGCCCCCTCCCCGTGTCCTCAAGTCCATTCTCTAGTAGGTCTGCGTCTTTATTCCCATCTTGCCCCTAGGTTCTTCATGACCATTTTCTTTTCTTTTTTTTTTAGATTCCATGTATATGTGTTAGCATACGGCATTTGTCTTTCTCTTTCTGACTTACTTCACTCTGTATGACAGACTCTACGTCCATCCATCTCATTACAAATAACTCAATTTCGTTTCTTTTTATGGCTGAGTAATATCCCATTGTATATATGTGCCACATCTTCTTTATCCATTCATCTGTCGATGGACACTTATGTTGCTTCCATGTCCTGGCTATTGTAAACCGTGCTACAATGAACATTGTGGTACATGATTCTTTTTGAATCATGGTTTTCTCAGGGTATATGCCCAGTAGTGGGATTGCTGGGTCATATGGTAGTTCTATTTTTACATAATAAACAGATCTTCCTCTCCTGTTTTATCCACCTTTCTTTGACTTTCCAGCAGAAGAAACGTAAGTCAAGACTTTGGGAAATGTTCATCTGTGTAGAAACCATGGAACAAAATGAAATCCTTTTCCATCCCACCTCAGGTCCTTAGGCACAATTTTCTTTTAAAATTCTTTTTTTTAATTGAAGTATAGTTAATTTACAATGTTGTGTTAGTTTCAAGTGTACAGCACAGTGATTCAGTTAAGTCCTGAGGCATGATTAATAGAGATGGAAATAACGCTGGTGAGGGAGTGGACCTCAGCCAGGCTGAGGCTCCCAGGAGGGTACTTGAGGGGGAAGGAAGACAGGGGTTTGGACAGATAAAAGATGTTGCCTTCTGAATATTTAATTAAAAGTAAATCTGTCTGAGTGGTTAAGAATCCGCCTGCCAATGCAGGGGACACGGGTTTGAGCCCTGGTCCGGGAAGATCTCACATGATGTGGAGCAACTAAGCCCATGCACCACAACTACTGAGCCTGCCTTCAAGAGCCCGCAAGCCACAACTACTGAGCCCACGTGCCACAACTACTGAGCCCGTGTGCCTAGAGCCCGTGCTCTGCAACAAGAGAAGCCACTGCAATGAGAAGCCCGTGCACTGCAATGAAGAGTAGCCCCCTTCGCTGCAACTAGAGAAAGCCCATGCACAGCAACGAAGACCCAACACAGCCAAAAATAAATAAATAAAAAATAGATACATTTATAAAAAAAATAAAAGAGGGCATCTTTCATTCTGGAGTGAATTCTTTGACGGAAGAGAGAAAACTGTAATTGTTTCTGGGGAAGGAGTTCGAAGCCTTCAAGATGGCCACATTCACAAAGAAATGGCATTCGGTAGATACAGTCCTTGTACGTGAACCAAGGGTAGAGAAAAGGGCCCTAGGATGTTCTCACTTAGGTGTGGCTGGCACTCTGATCTCAGTTGAAGAGCTGGGTGTGAGTGCGAAAGGAGAACAGGGTTATTTTACTGCATTTCTCTTCAATATTCTGGGAGAAATATCCACCAGCTTTTCTAGCTTTTTTTTCTCTCTTTCTCTTCTAATAATCTCCATGTGGGCTTTTCAGTTTCCTGTATTATTTCTAAAACTGCTTTTGTTCAATGTGACTCGTTCCTATTTTCATAACTGTGAATAAAGTGCCTTTTAATGTGGGTATACTTGGTATTTGAGTTTCATGGTAAATTGTCTTTTTTTCCTTCTCTCTATCATCTTTTTCTTTGTAAGCAATTCTTACTTATTTTTTGGCATTAAAGCTTAGCAGAGAATTAAAAGTATTTTGAAGGCTTCAAATAAAAGCTATGATGAGAGCATTGCTATTTTTATTACGTCAATTATACATCAATGATTTAAACATGGATGAGATTAAGATTTCAGAATTTAAATGATGACCCTGTTGATCCTATGGAATGAAGAGCTATGATGTTATGGATTTCCTTGTTTAAATATTTAGCGATATTATTTGTGTTGTATGGTATAGTTGAAGGAAGGGCTTAATTTATGTAAATATAAATAAAATGTTTTTTTACAAACTGTCTAATAGTAATCTCTCTACTCTTGACCAGATTAGGAAGAAACAGCAAGAAGTAGTGGGCTTTTTGGAAGCTAATAAAATCGATTTTAAGGAGTTCGATATTGCTGGAGATGAAGACAATCGGAGGTGGATGAGAGAGAACGTTCCCGGAGAGAAGAAACCTCAGAATGGGATTCCTCTGCCCCCACAGATATTCAACGAAGAGCAGTACTGTGGGGTGAGGTTTGGTTTTTTGGAAAAGTCTTCTGCATGTGTGTTTATCAGAAGTCATTTAAAGCAGATCAATTTTGAGGCAGCATTTGAATTTTTTTGGACATTTTTCAGGTCATGATCTATTTCTACCATTCAGTATCTGGATGGTAGATCCATGGTGAAGGGTCAATAGTTCAGACTTACAAAATGATGGAAACAATAAAATAATGATTCAGAAGTTCTTGGGATTCTTTTAGGTTCCTTATTTTGTTTAGAAGAATTGAGGTCACTTGTTCAAGCAAAATACACATTTAGTTGGAAAGAAATTCTGGTCAACCTTGCAGGGTACACATACATGCTCCCACAGGGACACTAGGTATGTTTTCAATTTTGTAAAGAATAATTTGCAAAAGTAGAATTGGTGTAAATGTATCTAAACAGTTTAAAAACTGTTCTGGACACCCTTCCTCCTTGTGAGGACACAGCTAGAAGATGGCCATTTATCAACCAAGAAGGGGGCTCACCAGACACTGAATCTGCTGGTGCCTTGATCTTGGACTTCCAGAACTGTGAGAAATAAATAGCTGTTGTTCATAAACCACCCAAACACGAAAAACAAAATCTGTTCTGGACATTTTGTTATAATAACAATTATATTTTATACATTTAGTAGTCCATTTTACCATAAAATCACTTTTTCCTCAGAGTTTATAGATTCTGCTTAGTATATCAAATTGTTGAAAGGAAACATTTAAAAACTCAAAGGGCTTTGGAGCATGAGAACTGGAGTTATCTTAGGGGTCCTCTAAGTCTTCTAGGCCATTTTTCAGAGGCAGCAATCAGGGTTCTGGAAGACAGAGGGAATCAATTGCCCAGAGCGGACTACTTCTTTTTTTTAAAATAATTAATTAATTAATTAATTAATTAATTTTTGGCTGCATTGGGTCTTCGTTGCTGCGCGTGGGCTTTCTCTAGTTGCGGTGAGCGGGGGCTACTCTGTTGCAGTGCGTGGGCTTCTCATTGCGGTGGCTTCTCTTGTTGCAGAGCATGGGCTCTAGGTGCGCAGGCTTTGGTAGTTGTGGCTTGCGGGCTCTAGAGGGCAGGTTCAGTAGTTGTAGTGCACGGGCTTAGTTGTTCCGTGGCATGTGGGATCTTCCTGGACCAGGGCTCAAACACGTGTCCCCTGCATTGGCAGGTGGATTCTTAACCACTGTGCCACCAGGGAAGTCCCAGAGCTGACTACTTCTGAAGGCTGGAGCCTGGTGTAGGAATCTTCACTCACCTCTTCTCTCCTTGCTGCACAAAACTGTTGGTCCTTTAGCTTAGCTTCTCTTTACTGTTACGTTTCTCACCTAAAGCAGGTGTCATCAAACTATAGCCAGAGGACCAAGGCCTGCAACTGCCTGTTTTGGTAAAGTTTTATTGGACACATCTGCAATAATTCACTTACCTATAGCTAATTTTGCATGATGGCAGAGTTGAGCAGTTGCAACAGAGACCATATGACCCACAAAGCCAGAAATATTTATGATCTGCCCATTTACAGGAAAACTTTCAGGCCTTTTATTTGAATCATGAATTGTTTTGTTGTTGGGGGGTTTGCATTAGTTTCCTAGGGCTGATGTAACAAAACACCACAAACCCGGTGGTTCTTATGGACTGTGTGTTTGTGTCCCCCCCAAATTCATATGTTGAAGTCCTAATGCCCAATGTGATCGTGTTTGGAGATGGGGCCTTTGGGAGCTGATTAGGGTTAGATGAGGTGTTGAGGGTGGGGTCCCCATGATGGGATTAGTGCCCTTACAGGAAGCAGAAGAGAGAGAGAACGGTTTCTCTTCACCATGTGAACAAAAAGCCAGAGGCAACTGTCTAAACAAGGAAGAGAGCGGAACCCAACTATGATGCACCCAGGATGCACTTCTGTTATTTAAGCCACCCAGCCTATGGTATTTTGTTATGGCAGCCTGAGATATTACAGTGTCTTAAAATAACAGAAATTTATTCTCTCATAGTTCTGGAGGCCAAAGTTTGAAATCAAGGTGTCAATAGTTTGGTTTCTTCTGGAGGCTCTGAGGGAAAATCTGTTCCCTGCCTTTCTAGTGGCTTCTGGTGGCAGACAACAATCTCTGGCATCCTTTGGCTTGTTGACATATTATGCCCATCTCTGCCTCCATCTTTACATGGTCTTCTTGCAGGTCTCTTTGTGTCTTCACATGGCCTTCTTTTTATAGATAAATAAATAAATAAATTTATTTATTTATTTATTTTTGGCTGTGTTGGGTCTTTGTTGCTGTGCGTGGGCTTTCTCAAGTTGCAGTGAGTGGGGGCTATTCTTCATGGCAGGGTGCGGGTTTCTCATTGCCATGGCTTCTCTTCTTGCAGAGCACAGGCTCTAGGTGGGTTTCAGTAGTTGTGGCACACGGGTTCAGTAGTTGTGGCTCACAGGCTCTAGAGCACAGGCTTAGTAGTTGTGGCGTAGGGGCTTAGTTGCTCTGCAACATGTGGGATCTTCCTGGAGCAAGGCTCGAACCCATGTCCCCTGCACTGGCTGGTGGATTCTTAACCACTGCGCCATCAGGGAGGTCCCCACAAGGCCTTCTTATAAGGACAAAAATTCATTGGAATAGGCTCCATCCTAGTACAACACGGCCTCATGATAACTAACTACATCTGTAAATATCTTTATCTCTAAATGAGGTCACTTTCTGAGGTCCTGGGTGGACATGGTTTTATAGGGGACAGTACAGGCTGTGTGAATTTACATGGCTGTGTTAGGATTCCTCAGAGGCTTAGCTCAAAGTCCTGTGGATGTGGGAGTGTCTTCAAATAGTCTTAATGTGGCAAGCAGTTATTTAGTGGAATATATGGTCCAGTCCAGCTCTCCTGGGATTGAAGCTGGGGCTTCCCAGAGTGTAGAGAGTACTTGCTCTGTGAGGAAGGGTCCCTCTCCTGCACTCCACACTCCTCTCCCCACCCACTCCAGACCTCCTGGCCTCTGGACATCCCTCAACCCTGAGCTGAATTTTTTTTTGTTTTGAATTTGACCTTATGTTTATTTATTTATTTATTTATTTATATTTTTGGCTGTGTTGGGTCCCTGTTGCTGCATGCAGGCTTTCTCTAGTTGCGGTGAGTGGGGGCTACTCTGGGTTGCGGTGCGCGGGCTTCTCATTGCGGTGGCTTCTCTTGTTATGGAGTGTGGGTTCTAGGCGCAGGGGCTTCAGTAGTTGTGGCATGCAGGGTTCAGTAGTTGTGGCTCGTGGGCTCTAGAGTGCAGGCTCAGTAGTTGTGGTGCATGGGCTTAGTTGCTCTGTGGCATGTGGGATCTTCCTGGACCAGGGCTCGAACCTGTGTCCCCTGCATTGGCAGGCGGATTCTTAACCACTGTGCCACCAGGGATGTCCCTGAGCTGAATTTTTCAGAACTGCAACTCTTCTTGGATAAAGAAAGGGAGAATAAGTTTTTTCGGGGGAGGTAGTGGTAATGAACAATTTTTATTTTTCATAAAAATTTTAACAATTGAAAAATTAATAGATGTGCGCACGGAAAAATTAAAATGGCTCCAAAGTTGCCTGCAGTGAAGATTCTTCTCCCTCCCATTTCAGCCCCCTCTAGTTCCTTCCTCTCAGGTGGGCCAGCTTCATGGATCTGCCATCTGGGAAGTCACACCAGACCCTGCTCAAGAGAGCTCTCAGCTTGGTTTAACGCTCTACTGGTGCTGTCTTGAAATTCATAATGATTTCTGAACAAGGGAAGCATTGTTTTTATTTTGCACTGGGGCCTGCAAATTATGTAGCCAATCCTGCTCTGACCAACCAATGCTGGCAATTTCTTGTTTGGTCTTCCAGGAATTTTCTACATGCATTAGCAATTGCATATCACTTAAAAATGCGGGTGTACTCTGTACACTTTGTTCTTTTCACTTAATAACCATATCTCAGATATCATTGCATAGCTGCACATATTCTTTTTTAAAAAAACGGTTTCATTTTATATTGGAGTATAGTTGATTAACAATGTTGTGTTAGTTTCAGGTGTACAGCAAAGTGATTCAGTTATACATATACATGTATCTATTCTTTTTCAAATTCTTTTCCCGTTTAGGTTACTACAGAATATTGATCAGAGTTCCCTGTGCTATACAGTAGGTCCCTTTTGGTTACCCGTTGTTTTTTTTAAATTAATTAATTAATTAATTTTTTGGCTGCGTTGGTTCTTCATTGCTGTGCGGGCTTTCTCTAGTTGCGGTGAGCGGGGGCTACTCTTCGTTGTGGTGCGTAGGCTTCTCATCACGGAGGCTTCTCTTGTTGCGGAGCACAGGCTCTAGGCGTGTGGGCTTCAGTAGTTGTGGCTCGTGGGCTCTAGAACGCAGGCTCAGTAGTTGTGGCGCATGGGCTTAGTTGCTCCGTGACATGTGGGATCTTCCCGGACCAGGGCTCGAACCATTGTCCCCTGCATTGGCAGGTGGATTCTTAACTACTGAGCCACCAGGGAAGTCCCTGGTTATCCATTTTAAATATAGCAGCGTGTACATGTCAACCCCAAACTCCCAATCTATCCCTCTCCCCTATCCTTCTCCCCTGGTAACCATAAGTTCATTCTCTAGGGCTGTGAGTTTGTTTCTATTTGTAAATAAGTTCATTTGTATCAGTTTTTAAGATTCCACATATAAGTGATAGCATGTGATATTTGTCTTTCTCTGTCTGACTTACTTCACTTAGTATGATAATCTCCAGGTCTATCCATGTTGCTGCAAATGGCACTATTTCTTTTTTTTTTAAAATCCCTCCCTCCCTGTCCACTTTGGTAACCGTAAGTTTGTTTTCTATGTCTGTGAGTCTATTTCTGTTTATAAATAAGTTCATTTGTATCATTTTTAATTTTTTAATGTTATTATTTATTGATTGATCGATTCAGTATTTGTCATTTTTCAAATGGCATTATTTCATTCTTTTTAATGGCAGAGTAATATTCCATTGTATATATGTACCACATCTTCCTTATCTATTCATCTGTCAGTGGACATTTAGGTTGCTTCCATGTCTTGGCTACTGTAAACCATGCTGCAATGAACATTGGGGTGCATGTATCTTTTCAAGCCATGTGTTTCTCCAGATATATGCCCAGGAGTGGGATTGTTGGATCATATACTGTTTATTTTAGTGGCTGCAAAACATTCCATTGGATGTTACATAATTTATTGGCACAGTCTTCTAATGGGGAACATTCAGGTTGTTTCCAGTCTTTCTCAGCTACAAACGATGCTGCAGGAAACCCCTTTATGGGTACAGTGCTTTGTATTCAGTCTGAGTATATGTATAGGATAAATTCCTAGAAGGTGTGCTGAGTTACAACATATACACTTCTCACCCTTCAATAGATATTAAACCTGGACTATAGTTGCACCAATTTACATTTTCAAACGTAATTTGAGTGTGGCTGTTTCCCTGTGACTTTGACAACACTCTATATGCACACTTTTGGATCTTCGCCAATCTGTTAAGTGAAAAATGTGTTCTTATTGCTTTGACTTGGATTTCTGTCTTAATGGGTGAGGCTGAACATCTTTTTCTCTGTTTATAAGCTCTCTGTGTTTTTTTCTATGACTTACTATTTTTCTATTTGGTTTTAGGTAACGTTTACTGGTTTGTAAGAGTCTTTACTTTTGAAGGAAAGTAGCCCCATCACTACCATGTTGCAAATATTTCCCCATGTTTCTTCTTTGTCTTTTGACTTTTTAAAGTGATTTTTTTGGAATGCAGGACTTAAATTTTTTTTGTGTAGACAGATCTATTAATCTTTTTTAAAAAAGTGGTTCCTGTGTTGTATAGAAAATTGTTCTGCACCCTAAAATCATCAAAGGAATCATCTCATGTTTTCTTCTAGTACTTTTCCAGTGGAAGTAGGATTTAAAACCTCTTACTTTTGCTTATTTTAACTGTCCTTTTCAATCAAGGCTAGTTACGGTAGAAACAATATTGAAGCATTTTCTTTCAACCTATGTTAACTTCCAGGGTAAAAGTTCTGCAGTTATTTTCTGCTATAAAAATAAAACCTCAAAGGCATTTTTATTCTGTTTTGCTGTGATCTAGCAATGCTTTTCATTTTAATTGTGGAAGAAGAAGAAAAGAATTCCCAAGTAAGAAAAAAGGCTTCTATTTTTAAGATGTATTTTCCTATTACAAGTATGGCTCTAATGAGATAAGCATACAAATTATTTTGTGTTTAACTGTTTTTAATTCTTTTCAGTTCTGCCTTCAGAGAGGTATTAGAAGTTTTTCCTACTAGCATCTTTGCTAAATTTGCTTTTCTGCAGTCTGTGGATATTCTTAACAAAAGTTCATTAATGAGGCAAAGGACTTTGTTTTCAGAAAGTAGGTAAAAATGACTATTTGTATTGTAGGTTCTGAGTTTGAAAGGAGACTTAAAATGTTATGAAGGATATGTCAGGTTTAAAATGGCATAAATCTACTCAATATTCTGTAATAACCTATATGGGAAAAGAATCTGAAAAAGAATGGATATATGTGTATGTATAACTGAATCACTTTGCTGCACACCTGAAACTAACACAACATTGTAAATCAACTATACTCCAGTATAAAATAAAAATTAAATAAAAAAGAAAGTGATAAACCTGCTTTAAAAAAATAAAATGGCATAAATCTGGACGGTCAATGTATCTTTCCACATGATTGAAATGTGGACTGTCAGAATAATGCTACCATTTAAGTTGAATCACTGGACTCTGGATTCTTGAATGGTCACCTATATGCCATACCTGATGATGGCAGCAGGGAGAGGGGACCTCAAGGGCAAGCAGTGGCTTTCTCTGCACCAGGGCAGTGAGAAGGCTGGGTGTCACAAGTAGTTCTGAGTACCGTCATGTCCCTGCCAGCCTGAACCCCTGCTGCTCTGGGCAGAATAGATGAAGATGTTATCGTGAGGGCATGGCAGACAACTGTTGGCTACAGAAAGGGCACACCACCGGGAAACCAGCACAGTGGAGGCCGGGTCACCCTCCTGGCAGAAAAACACTAACAGGAGGTAGCCAACTTGTCTGTTGATGCCAAGTTGGAGTCTGTGCATTTTCGCCTAGGTGAGGGCTGGGGTGCCTGCCTGGGCCTGGATGCAGCAGCCGAAGGGGATCTTGACCATTCAGCAGAGAGGCAAGTATCTGTGGGGACTCAGGAATTCAAGAGAGGACAGGATGCCCGCCCAATTAGGGCAGGGGGAGGGCGTTCTCAACACACTGATGTTACTGAACAGGCTATTTTATTTTATTTTTTAATTAAAATTTCTTTTTCAGTATGATCACAATTTTATTATATCTTATATATAACTTTGACAGTACATATACCAACACGTTAATAAATGTTACTTTTTGTTTTGTCATTATGGGCAATTTTTCCTTGCCTTTAAAAAAATTTATTGAAGTATAATTTATTTACAATGTTGTGTTAGTTTCTGCTATACAGCAAAGTGACTCAGTTATACATATATATTCTTTTCCATTATAGTTTATCACAGGGTATTGAATCTAGTTCCCTGTGCTCTACAGTAGGCCCTTGTTGTTTATCCATTCTATATATACTAGTTGGCATCTGCTGACCCCAAACTCCCAATCCTTCCCTCCCCCACCCCCTCCCCCTTGGCAACCACAAGTCTTGAACAAGCTATTTTATGTTATTAAAACTTTATTATGAAATGTGCCATAGATGATAAAAAATATGTAGTTTCAAGAGGGATAATAAAAATGAACAACCATGTGCACACCATCGGTTTGAGTAGCATGATATCTCCAGAAATTTAAAAGCACACTGTGTGCTTCTCCCTGATCGTGTCCAGGTCCCTTTGCACAAGAGGGAGCCAGGGTAGTGAATTTTGTGTTTACCATTTCTTTCCTTTTCTCCCATCTCCCATGTATACACACCCAAGGAATACATTGTTTAGTTTTGCCTATTTTTGAGCTTTATATAAATGGACTCATACTATCTGTATTTTTTGAGTTGCTTCTTTCACCAACATATTTCAAAGATACAACCATGTTGATTGGTGTTGTTCCTAGTTTATTCATTTTCATTGCTTCAGAGTGGACACTGGTGTGTGTCTTAGACTGTCCAAGCTGCTATAAGAAAATGTCACAGACTTAGTGGCTTATGAACAAGAGAAATTTATTTCTCATAGTTGTGGAGGCTGGGAAGTCCAAGATCGAGGTGTCAGCGTGGTTGAGTTCTGATAAGGGCCACCTGTTTCACAGCTGGTGCCTTCTTGCTTTGTCCTCACATGATGGAAGGGGTGAGGGAGCTCTGGGGGGTCTCCTCATAAAGGGCACTAATTCCATTCACGAGGGCTTCACCTTCATGACCTAGGTCATCACTCTCAGTTGTTTAGCTCTAACAGACAATACAAAGAGTTTTTTAAAGCTGAGCTGAGGGATGGTCACACTTCGCAACTAATGATGGCAGTGATTCCAGGAGAGGGAAGACAGCTTCGTGGATGTTTGAAGCACGGGTGAGATCACCCCCACAGTTCCAGTCACTCTAAGAAGGTTTTTTTTTTTTTTTTTTTTTTTGCGGTACGCGGGTCTCTCACTGTTGTGGCCTCTTCCGTTGCGGAGCACAGTCTCCAGATGCGCAGGCTCAGCGGCTGTGGATCATGGGCCCAGCGGCTCCGCGGCATGTAGGTTCTTCCCGGACTGGGGCACGAGCCCGTGTCCCCTGCATTGGCAGGCGGACTCTCAACCACTGCGCCACCAGGGAAACCCTGGTTGTTGTTTTGATCTGACCTTACCTCTAGGTCCTGGGAGTCAGGACTGGGGTCAAGTGGAGTAGAACCTTTGCGAGTTGCACATTTTTACCACATTTTTTTTGGTAAAATATATTTTTCAATTTTATGAAAAAAGATGGTGACAGTGGCTGATAATTTAAAAATATTTTCCTCCTTAACAAAATAATCCATCAACTCTATTTCAACCCCTCTCCCATTTAAAAAATGTTCTAAACCATCTGCTCTGGCTCCCTGTGGCAGCTCAGGGGAGGCCCCACAGGAGGCATCCTTTAACTGTGGCTGTTAGTAAAGAGATTGCGTAGCTCTTCATGTTTGTGTGTCCTCTTCTGTATATATTTAGAACATTTTTCTATTGAGTTTTTGCCTTTTCCTTATGATGGAAAAAGGACAAGCATAATATATATTATATATATGATATATATATATACACATAATTAAGAAGAGCAAAAAAAATGTGAAGTCCCTCCAAAAGAATCTAACAAGAGATGTCTGGAGAAAATTTAAATGTTATGGAAGACTTAAATAAATGATGCTATAGAACATATCCTTGGGTTGACCATCTCTATAAAAAGGTAGTATCTTTTTTTTTTTGTGGTATGCGGGCCTCTCACTGTTGTGGCCTCTCCTGTTGTGGAGCACAGCCTCTGGACCCACAGGCTCAGTGGCCATGGCTCACGGGCCCAGCCGCTCCGCGACATGTGGGATCTTCCCAGACCGGGTCATGAACCTGTGTCCCCTGCATCGGCAGGTGGACTCTCAACCACTGCACCACCAGGGAAGCCCAAAAAAGGTAGTATCTTAAAGATCCTAATTCTTCCCAAATTGATCTATAGATCCGATACTTTTTCAATCAAAATCCCAGAAAGAATTTTTGTAGAACCAAGCAAGATAATTTACCTAAAATGAAAAAGGAAAGGTCTAAGAATAGCAAGAAGAGGCAGAAAATAAGCAAGTCTCATTATAAAGCTGTGATCATGAAGACAGTGTGATATTGAAGGATAAATAGACAGGTAGACCTAATGTCCGGAAATAGAGCCCCACACAATACACAACTGGTTATGACAGTGCTGGCATGGCAGATAGATGGGGAAAGGATGGAGTTTTTAATAAATGTGGATGAAACAATTGGATGACATAACTGGTGATTTAAAAAAATTAAAATAATTATTAAAAAATTTACCCGTTTTTAAAAATTGAGATGTAATTGACATATAACATTGTATTAGTTTTAGGTGTGCAACACAATGATTTGATATACGTATATACTGCAAAGTGATTACCACAATAAATTTCGTTAACACCTATCACTTCATATAGTTACCATTTTTTCCTTGTGGTAAGAACTTATGCGATCTAGTCTCTTAGCAACTTTCAATTTTTTTTGTCTTATTGATTCTTACTGATCTCTATCTATATACATCTCTATCTATTTATATATAATTTTTTTCCTATTTGCTAAATCTCTGCTCGTCTTTATTTTTTCCTTCCATACTCTTTGGTTTCTTTTTTCCCTCAACTTTAATGCTTGACTCACTACTTTTAAAGCTTTTTTCTTTTCTAATGTAGGTATTTAAGGCTATAAATTGCCCTCTGAGTACTTCTTTAGCTCATTCCATGTATTTTGATATGCAATATTTTCATTGTTGTTTCTAGAACATTTGTAGTCCATAATATGATTTCTTTTTTGACCCATGCATTGAGATTTAGATATATTTGGAGTTACTTCTATTATTTTGTTATGTACTTTTTATTTTTCCAACTTTTGCAGTTTCTTTCTATCTTTCTTTCTTTCTTTTTTTTTTTTTTGCGGTACATGGGCCTCTCACTGTTGTGGCCTCTCCCGTTGTGGAGCACAGGCTCCAGACATGCAGGCTCAGTGGCCATGGCTCATGGACCCAGCCGCTCCGCGGCATGTGGGATCTTCCCGGACTGGAGCACGAACCCGTGTCCCCTGCATCAGCAGGTGGACTCTCAACCACTGCGCCACCAGGGAAACCCTGCAGTTTCTTTCTTTTTTCATCTTTTCTTGACTTTATTTTGACTGAAGTCTTTTTTCCTAATTATATTTCTCCGTTTACTTAATATAAGCTACCTGTTCTCTTAGTGGTTACTTTAGTTATTTTAACAACCATACTTAATTTAAATTAGGTAAGATTGTATCTTTACTTTAACCCTAATCACCCTTTCCCTATTTACATGTGTTCGGTTATTTTAGTATTTTAATTTGTTGGCCATTATACCACCTCACAACATTTCTACTTGTTGTTTTTATAGTCAAGGTTTGTTTAGATTTAGATTTACCCACATATTTATTAATATCTTTGCTCATTATTTCTTCTTGCATCTTAGATAATCCACCTGGAATCCTTTTCCTTCTGCCTAAATGTGTCCTATAAGAGTTTCTTTAAGTGAGGGTCTGTTGGTGGTAAATCCTCTAAATTTTTTTTGTTTAAAAAAGACATTTTTGGGCTTCCCTGGTGGCGCAGTGGTTGAGAGTCCACCTGCCACTGCAGGGGACACGGGTTCGTGCCCCGGTCCGGGAGGATCCCACATGCCGTGGAGCGGCTGGGCCCGTGAGCTATGGCCGCTGAGCCTGTGCGTCTGGAGCCTGTGCTCCACAACAGGAGAGGCCACAACAGTGAGAGGCCCACATACTGCAAAAAGAAAAAAAAAAAGACATTTTTCCAGACAAGTGTCTTTATTTCACTCATGTATGAAAAATAGTTTCACTAAGTCTAGAATTCTGAGTCGAGGGTTATTTTTTTTGTAAGCATGTTGAAATTATTTTACTTTCTTCTGACTTCTGCATTGCTATTGAGAAGCCAGTTGTCAATCTAATGCCATACTTTGGTGGGGGGAAACGTTTTCCTTTTCCCCTCCCTTCTACCCCTCCCTCCATGGGCTGCCTTATAATCTTTCTCTAGGATGTGTCTAGATTTAGAGGGTTTTTTTTGCCACGTGGCAGTGAAAGCGCCAAGTCCTAACCACTGGACCACTAGGGAATTCCCTAGAGTTCTTATTTATCCAGTTTAGGATTATTTTTGGGCTTCCTGAGTCTAAGGATTGGTGTCTTCAGCAAGTCTAGAAGATTATTAGCCGTATGTGTTTGAGTATGGCTTTCCCCCCATTGTCTCTGTTAGCTTCTCCTATAAGATGTGTGTTAGACCTTCTCATTCTTTTTCTTTTTTTTTTTTTCCGGTACCAGCTTAGCAATACATTTATACTTTTTTTCTTAATCTGGCTTAAAAAATTTTTTTTCAAGATGGTGTTTTAGGGCATCGAATCTGCCACAATAATGTAACTGGAAGTTGAAAAACCACTTCATACTCATTATTTTCTATATCTATTTGTTAACATCAAGTAAAAAATATGGACAAACTGTTCTTCAGTCCTCTGAAATTCTGAAGAAGCTATATGGACTTAAGTTGAAGCAAAACACAATCTGTTCAATTATAAGAAAACTTATCTTGACTTGAAAGCTTCTAGAGTTGACAACTAGAGATCGTCAGATATTTATCTATGGAATTTTAAGAAGCTGGCATAAATTTACTGTATTACCTTTTACCTACTTACTAGTGCTATACTACTAATGAATTCTATCATGTAATCTTTAACAACAACCTAGTAAGTGTGTGCTCTGGGGATTAGTGAGAATTTCTGATACCAAAGAATCACTTACCATGCTATATTTCCCCCAGCTAATATTTGAGGCAGTTTACAAAAATACATTCAGTACAAAAGAAGAAAATTAATCACTGAGAGAATCAGGGCTACAGCTAGGAAAATAAATCTTAGGCTAAGATGAACACACGAGAAGTACATAACATTTTCTTCTCAATATAGGTGGCCTGTCTTTTGTTTTAAGCTCTTAACACTCATGAGAGGAGGGTAGGCAATAACATGACCACGTTGGTTTGAGTGTCCTTTTCAGTTCAGGCCAGACTAACCCTGTACCTTCTGAGCCTTTTGGCAACACTGTTGAAATTGCATCACAGCCCCAATGACAAAGATTGGCAGTAAGAAAGTGCCCAGGGAGTATCTTTTATGTTTAATGATAAAAAATGAAACTCTTCCAAGCTATTGACAACTACACTACTGGAGAGTTGGTTTAGGGCTGGACCCACCTGGTGAAGCACTGTCCTGGATGTGGTCTGGCATGGGAGTGTAGTTTCACTGAGCTTCCTGTTTCTATCTGCTACCAGGTTTCAGATCGCTGTGCGGTTTTTCCCATTTTGGCAAAACAAGCGCCTTTCTAAACCCTCCGTAGTCTTGTGGCTCCTGATATCAGAAGGGTCTGAGACAGGTCTGGGCCTTTAGAAGCTACTATAATAACAGCAGAGAAATCCTGTGTTGGTTTAATTGTTTTAGTCCTGTGTTGTTTGGACCCTGATTAGGATCCAAATCCATAGGGTCAAATTATAAGAAAACCAGCTAAAGATGTGAAACTTTTAGAGAAGCCTTCCACTATGTATGTTTTTTTTAAAAACATCTTTATTGGAGTATAATTGCTTTGCAATGGTGTGTTAATTTCTGCTCTGCAATGGTGTGAATCAGCTATACATATACATATATCCCTATATCTCCTCCCTCTTGTGTCTCCCTCCCACCCTCCCTATCCCACCCTTCTAGGTGGTCACAAAGCACTGAGCTGATCTCCCTGTGCTATGCGGCTCCTTCCCACTAGCTATCTATTTTACGTTTGGTAGTGTATATAAGTCCATGCCACTCTCTCACTTCATCCCAGCTTACCCTTCCCCCTCCCCATGTCCTCAAGTCCATTCTCAACATCTGCGTCTTTATTCCTGTCCTGCCCCTAGGTTCTTCCTTAGTATGTATGTTTGCGTGTTGTCAGCAATTCCTGAGCAGGAACAATTTGTGTGTGTGTGTGTGTGTGTTCTCACTGTACTGTAATAGGCACAATGAAGGTGTATAAAAAACAAATGTAAACTTCATGGTTCAATTTCCTAAATTTGGGCTTGATCATTTTGGCAAGGCAAATGGGGATAACATTTTGTGTTAGCTCCTCACTTAATGACTAATAAATAAAAAATATTAACTTATGTCAATATACTGGCTCACAAGTGTACACTGGGTTTAATCATTCTTTTTCTTTGCTTCAAGGATTTTGACTCGTTCTTCTCTGCAAAAGAAGAGAATATTATTTATTCCTTCCTTGGCTTGGCTCCCCCTCCAGGCTCAAAGGTAAGCTTGAACACCCCCTTGGGGTCCAATATAGGTCATAAGAAGTGAGGATAAAATCAGCACCGACACTGTTTAATAAGTGATGATCTTTAAATTACCATGATTTTAATACACTTCTTATTCTGATGAAGTCTTATGCATGGAGATAATGCATGGTTTCTACTAAAGCATGTTTCAAAACTATGCTTTTATTATTTTTGCTCTGTTTACACCTTGTTATAGTAAGCTTTACAATACCTAAGAAATATCATTGCCTTCAATAATCTTAAGTGTGTTAATTAAATATGTAAAAGTATAAATTCTCAGGTTGTGTCTATGAAATTATTTTGTTATGAATTTCTCATGACAGCTTATGTTAGTTAATTTTATCATGATATGTACTCCTATATTAATTATTTCTATTGAAAATGAATTGAATTTTGCTTTTTTTGTCTGATGAAGAGGGAAAAAGTAAGATCTAGACTCAAGAACAAGATAAATTTCATCAGGCTTCTTTTTCCCTCTGGTGTTGTTTCATCTTTGATTATGTATAATTATATCAATTAAATAAAGAATTATGCTAATAAAGCAAATACCATGAATTTGAATGTCTGGTGGAGATCACCTGGTTTTGTTCCTTACCTTCACTGCATTCCTCACCTCTACCAAGCATCTCATACATGACTTTCCTTAGATACAAGACAAGCATACATTTGTCTAATTCATTTATTTCTTAACTAATCTGTTTGAGCCCAGCTTCATTTCAAAAGAGCTTTGTGATGACTGAGTCCCAATTAATTCTCACTGTAGGAGACACAACTAAAAATCCTACCTTATAGAGATGGGTGTGTCTCAGAGGCATGTGGATGTGCTATCTTCCATGCGTCCACATTCTTCAGGTAATGACACCTGAGGTCTCTTAGTGCTTAGGTTAACACATGCAGGTGTAACACGAATTCCTTCTCCAAATGGTAACATTTAGATTTTACAGTTGGTTAATGTTCTATAAGGGGATAATGGTTCTATACCAGGAAATAAAGGTATTTCCCCTTTAATGAAATACCTTTCTGGCTTTGGTCAACTTAAATGCAACATATCTCATACACATTATTAGCCATTTAAAAAAGTGCTAAAAGCTATTACATGCAATTTGATCTTTTTTATTTGGTATAGGAGTTTGTTAACTGGGTCACGTTAGTTTAGTTATTATGTTTAAGAGATGGTACCTTAGTGTTAAGATATATTTCTTGGTGGGGACACTCAGGTCACTTGGGTCTTGAAGAAGGAAAGGAAGGGTGGAGGGAAGAGTGTTTCAGGCAAAGGTAAGAGCAAATGCAAAGGCAGGAAAGGGCTTGGGGATTCCTAAGACCTGCCATGACTGCCCTGAGTCCTGAGTTGCCGGCGTGAAGAGGGAAGGGGCACCATGGGAGGTGGGAGCAGCAGGTGGGTGGCCCATGGGCCACAGCAGTGCTCTGGAGTCTATCTTAGGGGCCGTTAAGACATTGTAAGGGTTTTAAGCAGAGGAGTAATTTTATTTCCTTGTCTAAAACTCTTTTTGGCTACAATTGGATGAATGGATTGAAGTGGTACAAATTACTATAGTAAGACGGATGAGATGTCATGGTGGCGTGGACTAGGGTGGTGAGGATAGAACAGTACAGAAGTGGATGATTTAAGTGTCTGTTTTGGAGGAAGAATTGGTAAGAATTGCTGATGGATTGAATCAGCAATGAGAGGGTTTAACCTCCTTGATTTTAGGACCATCAGATTCTATTTTACAATTTGGTTTCTGGTTCTGTTGTGCTCTGAAGAGGGACTGTACTGTAATGAGTTTTTATCTTAAGTGCATCTTTGTACCCCAATACGTATCTTCATTTCTTATGAAAAGACTGTTTTTTTGAATATTAAAATTTAATTTTTATCCAATTAATATGTGTATAATTTTGAAAAGGTCAAGTAGTGCTACAAGGGTTATTACAGAAAATGGTAGGTCCTGCCTTCATCCCTCATGGATGACTTTTCTTTGGCGGTGTGCTAAGGTGCTGAGTTCCAGGCCAGACATCACTTCTGCTGAGTATGGGAAAGCTGCGGGTCCATATTCTTAGTAGTTTCCAGGGCTGTTGTTGAGAAACCTGGTGCCAGTCTGTCTACTGACCCTGTGTTTGTGTCTGTTTTTGTTTCTCTCATTCCTGGGAGACTTTAGGTTCCTCTCTTTTGCTTTGAAGTTGTACGATGAGGTGCTTGGAATGGTCTTTTCTTCCTTGTTTGTGCTGGGCACTTGCTGGGCCTTTTTTAAATCTGGAAAGTAATGTCCTTCAGTTCTGGAAGATGTTTGAGGTACTATTTCTGTGGTCATTCTTTTCCCATTTTCTTTTCTTTGCTCTTTTTGAAATTCCTCTTATTTGACTGCTGGGCCTCCTGGACTAATCATACAATATTTTGTTCTTTGCTTCAGGTTCTTTCACTTAGCATAATGCTGTCAAGGTTCATCTATGTAGTAGTATGTGTCAGTACTTCTTTTCTTTTTATGGCAGAATGATATTCCATTGTATGAATAGACCATATTTTATTTATTGATTCATCAGTTGACGGACACTTGGGTTGTTTCCACTTTGGGACTATTATGAATAATGCTGTTATGACCATTTGTATCTTTTGTTTAATTTTATCTTAAATATTAGTATTGTATTATAGGCTGCTCTGCAAAAGAATCACTTGGACAGTTTTTAAAAAATTAAGATGCTTGAGTTCTGCTTCAGACCTACTGACCCTGAATTATAAGGGGAGAGGGTCAGGGATCTGCATTTTTAAAAAGCTCTTTGGTTGATTCTGATGCACACTCCTGTTTAACAACCATTAAGTTAAGGACTCATTTAGCAAGTATTCATAGATATGCCTCGCCAAAATGAAGGTGATATCATATTTGCTTTAGTTAAAGAACTCACACATTACAGAGAAACAATGAGCTCACTTTGTTTCTCTCCCCATCCTTGTTTCCCTTGCTCCTTAGGGGCCACTAACATCATGGGTATTTTAAGACTATATATAAAACTAGGTATTCATCTCCACAAGCAGTACATGTGTTGTTTTGTATTTTTAATGCTTAATTGGTATCATATTTTTTTGGAATTTTCTGCACCTTGCTTTTTTCATTATGTTTTGAGACACAGCCACCCTAATATATGTAATTCTATCTCACCCTCTGCTCTGCGTCATCTTGTCCCGTTAAAAAAATTACCAAATCTCAGATTTTAGATCTCACCCTGGTTTGTGCTTAGGTTTTGTCCTATTGCGTGAAATTCTTTTTGACCAAGTAGAAGAAAGGGGTGGCCATGGAATTATAGAGCTCAGCCTAGAGGGACTTAACATCCAGTTCAGAGCCTTCTCTTCACAAAGGAGGAACTCGAAGCCCAAGAAGTTTAGGTGATTTGCACAAAGATACTCCACTAATTAGCAACACAGCCCATGCTAGAACCTTTGGTGCTGTCAGCATTGCTCGGGTTTATAGGTGTTGGTGTGTACTTGCGGCAAAGTCCTTCAAGTATCCTTTGGGAAGACAGACACTTGATGATTTATGGAAGCGATATTATTTGTCACGGTATCGTTTTGTAGCAAACAACATTGTGGAGAAGTGTCAGCAAGGAAATCAATCTTGTTCAAGCTAAAAATAGATACTCTTGACTGTTATGGAGAAAATGTAGGCTTATAAAATGATATTAAGCATTATAAGCAGCATTATTGCTTGTAGAACAGTTTTCTTATCTTAGGCAGGCTGTACCAGGCCAAGTACCAGGCCAGTTTTCCCAAGAGAGCTTTGTAAGTAAGCATTGACTCCATAAAATTAACCTCAGTTCTTCACAAGCATCTGGTCATATCTGATTCAATGAGCATCATTATTTTGTTTTATTTTTCTTATTGAAGTATAGTTGATTTACAGTGTTGTGCCAATCTCTGCTGTACAGCGAAGTGACTCAGTTATACACATACAGACATTCCTTTTTTATATTCTTTTCCATTATGGTTTATCCCCAGATATTGGATATAGTTCCCTGTGCTATCCATTTTAAATATAGTAAACAACCCAATTAAAAATAGGCAGAGGACCTGAATAGACATTTTTTCCAAAGAAGACATACAGCTGGCCAACAGTTACATGAAAAGATGCTCAACATCACTAATCATCAGGGAAATGTGAATCAAAACCATAAAGTGATATCACTTCACACCTGTCAGTAGGGCTGTCAACAAAAAGACAACAAGTAAAAAGTGTTGAGGAGGATTTGGAGAAAAGGGAACCTTTATACACTGTTGGTGGGAATGTAAGTTGGTGCAGCCACTATGGAAGACAGTACGGAGATTCCTCAAAAAGGAATTCAAATTCTAAAAGATACATGCACCCTGATGTTTATTGTGGCATTATTTATAATAGCCGAGATATGGAAGCAACCTAAGTTCCCATCAATAGATGAATGGATAAAGAAGATGTGATACACACACACACACACACACACACACACACACACGCACTCACACACTGGAATACTATTCAGCCATAAAAAGATGAAATCTTGCCATTTGTGACAATGTGGATGGACCTTGAAGGTATTATGTGAAGTGAAATAAATTAGATGGAAAAAGACAAATACTGTATGATTTCACTCAATATATGCAACATAAAAAACTAATGAACAAACAAACAAACAAACAAAATAAATGAACAAACAGAACCAAACACGTAGATACAGAGAACAGAGTAGTGGTCACCAGAGGGGATGGGTGAGGGAGGGGGCAATACAGGTAAAGGTGGTCAACTGTATAGTGATGGATGGAAACTAAATTTCTGGTGGTGAGCACGTTGTAGGATATACAGAAGTAGAAATGTAATGTATACACGAAACTTATACAGTGTTATAAATCAGTGTTACCTCAAAAAAATTTTAAAAAAGTACTTAGTGATAGGTTAAAAAATTAGATTGTTTCTGTGGCATGCAAAATGAAGTAATAAAGTCACTCCAAAAAAATTTTAGGCAAAATATAAATGTAATCACTAAATCTATTTTCAAAGACAACAGCAATCATTCTATCTAATTTATAAAAATGGATGAATAGAGGAAAAATCTTGATACAACAAAATTATCCAGAGAACTATACTGTGAATATACCAAGCATATGTACCATGCAATATGCTATGAATGACAAGCATATTCTTACCATATATGGTAGGACTATATCAAGAATATCAAGTAATGAGATTCAGTCGGTCTGGAGTAGATCCTGAACAACTATATATTAGTAAAACTACATGAGTATATGATGGGAATCTCTAATTGAAAATTATTGCCCTAGATCATGCTAGATTGAAATTAAAGAAGTAAAGGTATGACCAAGTTAACATTTAAAGCAAATAACTAAAGTTAGGATTGATAACCTATACCATCATTGTCAAATATCATGCAAGGAACCACTAGGATCAATGTCTTCTATATGTTATTTTAGTTAGGGGAGTATTATTAAGACACCAATGGAAAATATCCAGTTATATATATGTATATATGTAAATAGATTTTCCCGTAACTGGTAGAGGTACGTACAGTCATCACAATGACAAAGCATCACATTTACAGAATGCTGTCAAGGTGTGACTATTCAGTGTCAGAGTCTGAACATCCCAGTGGGGACCGTCGTCACAGCAGCCACCCCAGGACGTTCTGACATTTCCCACAGTGACACTGACATTGCTCAAGAGGGTTCCAATCATCTGATGGGGTCATGGTCGCATCCTCTAGCAGAAGATGGATTCTCTCTTAGGACGCATCCAAGTCTGGTGAAGAAGGTGAAGATAATATGTCTGGATAATGTAATTTGGGGCCCAAAATGACGTGTGATTAAAAGTTTTGATCCTCATTTTCTGGTGTGACTAGTGAGCTTCCGTTGAAAGCAATTTTGAGTCATGGCAAAAATATTTCAATAAGTGCAGGGTTTCCCAGTAACCTGAAGGAGGAAGACCAGACTGAACAGATGATCCAGGTGCCTTTAAAGGAAGGAGCGTGAAAGGAAGAAGGAGAGGGAGACAGAAACATTTGATGAGAACTGTAAAAGACATGAATTTGGAGCAGAAACAGACATTCTGAAATTTCCTAATTTAAAATGGCAAGATGAGCGGCGGAGAGAGGGGATGCCATTGAGACCCACATGTGGTTCAAGATCAACAGGAGGAAATACCTCCAACACAAAATAAAATGCAAAGAAATAGAAATCATTTGGGAAAGCCAGAGCCTGGAAGTCAGCCACAGGAGACCTAGGACATGAACCAGAAAGAGCGAAGATTATCATACTAGGTGAAGTTAAGTAAGACAGAGAAAGACAAATGTTGTATGCTATTGCTTATATGTGGAATCTAAAAAAATGATACAATTGAACTTATTTACAAAATAGAAAGAGACTCACAGACTTAGAGAATGAACTTATGGTTACTGGGGAGAATTGTCGGGGGGAGGGATAGATTGGGAGTTTGGTACTGACATGTACACACTACTATATTTAAAATGGATAACCGTCCATCAACAGAGGAATGGATAAAGAAGACATGGTACATATATACAATGGAATATTACTCGGCCATAAAAAGGAATGAAACTGTGCCATTTGCAGAGATGTGGATGGACATAGAGTCTGTCATACAGAGCGAAGTAAGTCAGAAAGAGAAAAACAAATATCGTGTATTGACGCATATATGTGGAATTTAGAAAAATGGCACAGGTGAACCTATTTGCAAAGCAGAAATAGAGACACAGATGTAGAGAACTAACGTATGGATACCAAGTGGGGGAGGTGGGATGGATTGGGAGATTGGGATTGACGTATGTACACTCTTATATATGAAGTAGATGGCTGGTGAGGGCCTACTGAATAGCACAGGGGGGAAAAAAAGGAACAATCTGTTTGCTGGAAATATATTAAAATGTAATATATGCATTAAAATGCATTCCAGTATACGTTAGGTGCAAATACTGTTTGATTCCACTTATACGAGGTACCTAGAATAGTCAAACTCATAGTCAGAAAGTACATCGGTAGATGCCAGGGGCCAGGGGGTGGGGAGGGTGGGGAGAGGGAATGGGAATTAGTGTTTAATGGGGACAGAGTTTCAGTTTAGGAAGGTGAAAACTTCAGGAGATGGTTGATGGTGAGAGTTGCACAACAATGTTAATGTACTTAGTGCCACTGAGCTGTACAGTTAAATATGGTTAAAATAGTATGTTTTAGATTATGTGAGTTTTAGTACAGTAAAAGAAAATTTAAAAAAAATAAAATGGATAACCAACAAGGATCTACTGCAAAAATAAATAAATAAAAAGCGTGAGGAGAAAAAAAAAGCGTGAAGAGCAGGAGAAGAGAACTCATGACTACGAGAGAACAGAGGGCCCTCCACTTGAAGGTGATGCTGCAGCCCCCCCTCCAGCCCCTTGTCTCCTGACTGGGCGGGAAAACTAGTGGGTGCTGTCTGAGGACCAGAAACTAGGCAAGAGTCCCTGCAAGATGGAAAGCAGAAAGGGCTGGTTTGAAGGAGGAACCGAGTCCTGGTGTTGGCCAAGGTGGGCGCAGCTCTCAGGGCCCTGCAGGCCCAGATGGGGCATTTGCACTGCAGGAGGGGCCCTGGGCAGTGATTTGGAGCAGCCTGGCAGCTGAACCCCTCTCACCCCACCTCCATCCTGCTCTTAGTCCCGGCGGTGGCCCGCAGAGGGGTCTTCCCTGGGAGAAGCGGTGAGTGTGAGCTGGGTTGGGGGCGGGGCAGGCCCCCGAGAAACCTGGAGCAGGCAGGCCCTGGCAGTCGGCCTCAGCCCTAGATGCACAGCAGAAGCACCAGGGGAGCTGTTAGTACCAGGAGATGCCAGGGCTGTAGCCAAGATGGGCTGAATGGAAATCTCTGGGAGGGGAGGCCCCAGGGGACTTTAATGTGCCCCTAAAGCTGAGAACCACTTCTGTAAAGGAAAACCTTGTCCAAATAGTGACGTCAGGAATTTTAAACAACCTCAGAAAAAGCCAGGAGTTGTGGAAGGCCATATGGGAACAATGACATATGTGAGAATATCCATTCTGGTTTGGGGATATGGAGAAAAGGAGGGAAATACCAATGTTCTGAAGGTCTGGGCTCAGTGGGGGGCAGGGGAGGTAAATAATTTTGTTGGGGATCGTTCATATTATGTAACTGTGATTTATTAAGAGAGAACTGTGAGATTTATGAACAGAAAGGTAAGCAATAGTGAAATAGAAAAACATTTCAGAACATCTAGATTAGCAGAACGGGGGCAGAGCTGAGGAAAACAGAATGGAGACAAACTTAAGTCAGCAAAATGAAGGGAAGGAAAAACATGAGAGAAGACAGACGAGCTCTAATGAATTAATATGGTAGAAAGAATCAAAGCAACTCTATCAGTTGTTCTAAAAAATTTGGAGAGGCTGAAATTTCCTAGCCTGGATTCTTGAATAGTTGTTGTACAGTTGATGAGAAACGGGTGTTAGATCTCCAGTTATGTGAATTGTCTGTTCTTCCCTTTAATCTGGCTAATTTATGCTTCATACGTTTTAAAAGCACAATCATATTTATGATTATGACTTTCTAATGAATTGACCCTTTTATTATTATCAAATATCTTTTTAAAATCCCTGGTAATACTCTTTGTCTTTTTGTATGTATATTATGATTAAAAAGAAAAGCTGTTTTAAAAAGATGTTCCAGACTTCTTATGCTTACTGTTTGCATGGTATATCTTTTTCCATCCATTTACTTTCAACTTACCCATGTAGACAGCATAGAATTGGATCTTGTGCATTTTTTATTCATTCTGACAATCTCTGTTGTCAACTGGACCATTTAGTTTATTAATATTTAAGTAATCGTTGAATTAATTGTGTTTAGATTTATCATTTTATTACTTGTTTTTTATTTGTCCCCTCTCCTTTTATTCCTCTATTCTATGTGCTTTTGCTTTGTTTTGGGTTATTTGGATGTACTTTAGAATTCCCTTTTAATTTATTTTTTGGCTTTTTAGCGATACTTCTTCCATTTTTTTTGTAATGCAAAACTATTTTTGGTTGCTCTAGTGATTGTAGTGTACATTCTTAATATTTCACGGTCTATAGTTAATCTTATAACACTTTATAATATGAACAAACATTGCAATCATATATATCCATTTACCATCCCCATCCTTTGTGCTATATGTATCATGTATATTACATTTTTCTATATCATCACCTCAACTATACAGTATTATAATTTTTGCATTGAACAATCCTATGTATTTTTTTTCAAAAAGAGTAAATATAACCTTTTACATTTACTCAGACAATTTTTTGACACTTTAAATATGTTGTTTCCTTCTGTCTTCTGGTCTTCATTGTTTCTAATGAGACATGAAGATTATTTGAATCCTTGTTCCCTGTATGTAATATGTCATTTTTCTGTGGTAGCTTTCAAGATTTTCTCTTCATCTTTGGTTTTCAGCTGTTTGATTATGGTGTACCTGGGCATAGTTTTCTTTCTGTTTATCCTTATTGGGATTTGCTGAGATTCTGGAATCTGTAAATATATATGTCTTTTACCACATTTAGGAAGTTTTCAGCCATTATATTTTCAGATATTATTTCTGCCCCATTTTTTCTCATCTCCCCTTCGGACACTCTAATTACATAAGTCTTTTGTCATTATCCCGTATTTCCCTGAAGCTTTTTTTATTTTTTAAAAATCCTGTTTCTCTCTGGTCTTCAAATTGGATAATTTCTGTTGGTCTATCTTTAAGTTCACTTATTTTTTCCTCTGTCATCTTCATTCTGCATCCAGTCTGGTGAGTTTTAAATTTCAGATATTTTATTTTTTCTGTTATAGAATGTCCCACTTGTTTGATTTTTATAGTTTTTATTTCTCTGCTGAGATTTCTAATTGTTTCATCATCATATGCATATTTTCCTTTACATCTTTGAGCACAGTTATAATAGCTGCTTTAAAGTTTTGTCTACTAATTCCAACATCTGGGTTCTTTCTGGATTGGTCTCTATTTATTGTTTTTTCTTTTGAGGATGGGTCACATTTTCCTTGTTCTTTATACTTCAAGTGTTTTGGATGCTTGGAGATAGTGAAGGTTGTGTTGTGCAGACTGTATTTTGTTACATTCCTCTGAAAAATGTTGATTTTTTGTTTGTTTGTTTCAGTAGGCATTTACTTTGTTGTACTCAGACTGCAAACTCTATGTTTCTAGTAGCAGCTTAAATCTGAGTTGAGTTCTTTTTTCTTTAGCTGAAACCAGTCCCATGCACACATTGTTCTGGGCTCAGCTGGAGATTTTGGCAGAGTTTATAAACAGAATTTGGGGCTCCCTCCATCTGACTCTCTCCTGTCCAGGATTCTGTCCTCATTTTCTAGGGGCTGTGGGTGCCCCAAATTCTGTTTTTTTTTGGATTTTTCAGGCAAAAAATACTGTGGGTTTACTGTTGTGGTTTTATGTCTCTCACAAGATTTGCTTATTCTCAGGCTTAAGCCCTGAGAACAGCAACTCACCCAGTGACATTCTCACTTTTCTTTTAAACCATTTTTCAAAAACTTTACTGTTCAGTAGTGTTAAGCATATTTACATTGTTGTGCAAAAAATCTCTAGAACTTTTTCATTTTGTAAAACTGAAACTCTATACTCGTACAACTCCTCATTTCTCCCTATCCCCAGTCCCTGGTAACCCCTATTTTACTTTCTGTTTCTATGAATTTTTCTATTTTAGATTCCTTATATAAGTGAAATCAAACAGTATTGTATTTTTGTGACTGGCTTATTTCACTTAGCATAATGTACTCAGGGTTCATCTATGTTGTAGCATGTGTCAGGATTTCCTTTCCTTCTTTTTTAAGGCTGAATAGTATTCCATTGTATGTATTCTCATCCATTCATCCACTGATGATATTTGAATTGTTTCCACCTCTTGGCTATTGAGAATAATGCAGCTGTGAACCTGAGTGTGCAAATCATTCTCATCTTTTAAGTCAACTTCCTCTTGAATCTTCTTACTTTGGTTCATTCTCCTCTTGTTTTTCCTTTACTTCTCTTTTAAAGAAAATTTGTTTTTAAAAATTCACCTAGAGTTTATAGTCATTATTTGTTAGAGAGTTTATAGGATATTACTTGCCTACACTGGAATTGGAGTTGTCAGTGGTATTAGATTTTAACATAGATTGAGACATATATTATTTATAACAATAAAACAATAATTCAAAGGAAAATGGAAATGAAGGGCATAAACAAAACATAAAGAAAGCTGGAGTGACATTAATAATATTAGATATAGAGGAATTCAAGACCAAAAGCATTAACTAGGTAAAAGAGGTATTATGAGAAATGGTAAAAATCTATAAAGAAAATATGGTAGTCATGGATCTTTATGGATCATACTACATGGCAGTCAATTTCATAAATCAGAAACTCCTAGACATACAATGAAAACTTGTTAAAAACATACCTTTCAATAAATATATTGTACTTATTACATATCAGGCACAATTTGAAGCAAGCAAACAAATGTAATCAGCCAACTTAATTTTTAAAAGTTTAAAAATTAAAAAATTTTCTTCTAACTTTATTGAGATATAACTGCAGCACTGTATATATACAGCACTGCAGTTTAAGGTATACGGCATCATGATTTGACTTACATATATCATGAAATGAAGTTTAGTGACCATCCATCATCCTGTACAGATACAAAATGAAAGAATTAGAAAAAAATTTTTTCCTTGTGTGAGAACTCTTAGGATTTGCTCTCTTGACAGCTTTCGTATATAACCCACAGCAGTGGTAATTATATTTATCATGTTGTACAGTACATCCCTGGTACTTATTTATCTTGTAACTGGAAATTTGTACCTTTTGTCTACATCATCCAATTCCCCTCTCCCCACCCACTGCCTCTGGTAACCACAGACTTTTTTCTATGAGTTTGTTTGTTTTTGAAGTATAACTGACGAACAACACTATGTTAGTTCCTGGTATACAACATAATGATTTAATATTTCTGTACATTTCAAAATGGCCACGATAAGTCTAGTTACCATCTGTCACCATACAAAGATATTACAGAATTATTGACTGTGTTCCCCACATTGTACATTTCATAACAGTGACATTTATTTTGTAACTGAAAGTTTGTATCTCTTAATCTCCCTCACCTATTTCTTTCCTCCCTCCATCTCCTTCCACTCTGGCAACCACTCTGTATTTATGACTCTGTTTCTGTTTGGTTATGTTTGTTCATTTGCTTTGTTGTTTAGATTCCACATTTAAGTGAAATCATACAGTATTTGTCTTTCTCTTTCTGACTTATTTCACTTAGCATAATACCCTTTAGGCCCATCCATGTTGTTGCAAATTCCATTCTTTTATAAGGCTGTGTAATATTCCATATATATATATATATATATATATATATATATGCCACATCTTCTTTATCCACTCATCTATTGATGGACACTGAGGTGGCTACCATACCTTGGCTATTGTAAATAATGTTGCAATGAACATTGGGGTATATATTTTTTCAGGTTAGTGTTTTCATTTTCTTCAGATAAATACCCAGGAGTGCAGTTGATGGGCTGTGTGGCAGTTCTACCTTTAATTTTTTGAGGAAGCTCCATACTGTCTCCTCTAGTAGCTGTACCAATCTACATTTTTATCAACAGTGCATGAGGATTCTCTTTTCTCCACATCCTCACCAACACTTGTTATTTGTTGTCTTTTTGATAACAGCCATTCTGACAGGTGAGAGGTGATATCTCATTGTGGTTTTGATTTTCATTTCCGTGATGATTAGTGATGTTGAACATCTTTTTATGTGCCTGTTGCCCATCTGTATGTCTTCTTTGGAAAAATGTCTATTCAGGTCCTCTGCCCATTTAACATTTTTTTTATGTTGAGTTATATGAGTTTTATTTTTTTAAATTAAAAAAAATAAATTTATTTTATTTTATTTATTTTATTTTTGGCTGTGTTGGGTCTTCGTTGCTGCATGTGAGCTTTCCCCTGGTTGTGGCAAGCAGGGGCTACTCTTCATTGTGGTGTGTGGGCTTCTCATTGTGGTGTTCTCTTGTTGTGGAGCACAGGCTCTAGATGTGTAGGATTCAGTAGTTGTGGCATATGGGCTCAGTAGTTGTGGCACACGGGTTTCATTGCTCTGCGGCATGTGGGATCTTCCCAGATCAGGGCTCGAACCCATGTCCCCTGCTTTGGCAGGCGGATTCTTAACCACTGAGCCACCAGGAAAGCCCATGGTTTTTTAATTTTTATTTTTTGGCCATGCCATGTGGGTTGTGGGATCTTATCAATAGTTCCCTGACCAGGGATCGAACCCATGCCCCCTGCAGTGGAAGAGTGGAGTCCTAACCAGTGAATTCCCTATACGAGTTCTTTGTATATTTTGGATATTAATCCCTTATCAAATGTAGTATTTGCAATATCTTCTTTAATTCAGTAGGCAGCCTTTTTGTTTTGTTGATAGTTTCCTTTGCTGTGCAAAAGTCTTTTAGTTTGACATAGTCCAGTTTATTTATTTTTACTTTTGTTTCCCTTGTCTGAGGAGACACATCCAAACAAATATTGCTAAGACTGATGTCAAAGAGCGTCCTGCTTATGTTTTCTTCTAGACGTTTTATGGTTTCAGGTCTTACGTTCAAGTCTTTAATCTATTTTGAGTTTATTTTTGTATATGGTATGAGGAAGTAGTACAGTTTGATTCTTTTCCATGTAGCTGTCCAGTTTTCCCAACACCATTTATTGAAGATGCTGTTTTTTCCTTATTGTGTATTCTTGCCTCCTTTGTCATAGATTAAGTGACCCTAAATGTGTGGGTTTATTTTCAGGGTCCCTATTCTATCGATCTGTATGTCTGTTTTTGTGCCAGTACCATACAGTTTTTTTTTTTTTTTTTAATTAATTTATTTTTATTTTTGGCTGTGTTGGGTCTTCGTTTCTGTGCAAGGACTTTCTCCAGTTGTGGCAAGTGGGGGCCACTCTTCATCACGGTGCGCGGGCCTCTCACCGTCGTGGCCTCTCTCGTTGCGGAGCACAGGCTCCAGACGCGCAGGCTCAGCAGCTGTGGCTCACGGGCCCAGTTGCTCTGCGGCATGTGGGATCTTCCCAGACCAGGGCTCGAACCCGTGCCCCCTGCATTGGCAGGCAGATTCTCAACCACTGCGCCACCAGGGAAGCCCTACCATACAGTTTTGATTTTGTAGCTTTGTAGTATAGTTTGAAACTAGGGAGCATAATACTTCCAGTTTTGTCTTTCCTTCTTAAGATTATTTTGGCTACTTGGGGTCTTTTGTGACAGCAAACAATTTAATAGATATGTAGAGATATATGTATACACACACAAGAATAAGAATATATTAGATAGATATTAATAGAATGTATTCTTCTCTTACACTTATTAAACAATTTCCAAATCTATTATTTTCTTGGTCACAAAAGAAACTTTCATAAATTTCAAAAAGGGATGATTTTACAGGATACATTTTTATCCCAAGTATAGAATTACAATCTGGAAGAGAAATATCATAAAAACTTAAGAAATAAATATATGCCATTTCAAATAACTCCATATCCAAGGGAAAACAAAACTGATATTACAAGTCATCAAATAATAAGCTAAAGATATTATTTCATACACAAACCCCAATATACAGCCATATCTCTATACAGAGGAAAATTGTTAACTTTAAATATACTTATAATTAAAGCAGAAAGGTAAAAACTTAGTAAAATAAATATTCAACTTATAAAATTAGGAAAATAGAAAAAAAAAGAGTAGGCAGTGAATCAATAAAAAGAAAAACCAAGATTAATTTAATACAAAAGAGAAAGTGTGTGTCTGTGTGCCTCTGTGTGTGCATATATGAATACAATTTATATATAATTTGAATATATATAATTTGAATACATTTATATGTAATTTGACTATATATAATTTGAACAGACAAATGAAATGGATGAAATCCCTGACTAGTTGATACATTACTTAGAAAACTTTCAGTTATACCTAGATCAATTTCTGTTATTAATTCAGATGGGAAGTCTAAATAATATATTAGCAAACTGTATCCAGAAATGAATTAAAGGTAATACAGCAGATTAGAGCAGAATTTTTTCTATCAAAGTAGTTCATTACATGAACTTATTGATGGAGAAAAACTGTAAGATTTTGTCCATAATACCAAGAAGATATTTGATATAATTCATCAGACATTCCTAGTTAAAATAGACATGGATTAAAATATAAGTAGAAGGAAACTGAGTAAATATGAAAAAAACCAATTATCAAAAGAAAACTGTATCCTAATGAACCATGAAATGCTGAAGAATTTCTATTAAAATCAGAAGAAAGATAGGCATGCCTGTCATCACCATATTATTAAACATTGTTTTAGAAGATGTAGTTATTACAAAAAAGTAAGAAAGTGAAATATCTCTTATATATGTAGCATATATGAAATATAAAAATTATCTTTATTTGTGTATGATGTAAATGTATGCCTAGCAATCTCAACAAACTCCAATAAAATCCATTAGAATTAGTATTATAGTTTATTAAGTTTCTGGATTAAAAAATGCAAAAATTAGTAGCTTTTATTTATATCAACTATAATGGATAGGAAGTTAAAATGTAAAAAACATATCTCACTCAAAATGGTGATAAAAATCTCTAAAATGTTTAAGAATAAATTTATCTGAAAGACACCAACAAATACTAAAGTAATGGAGAGACCTATGATGCCCTGAGTAGGATGACCTAACAATAAGAAGAGATAATCCCTAAACTAATAAATACATTTAGTGCTATTTCAATGAAAAGCCTATTTAATATTTTTGACACTAGGAAAAATGATCTTAAAATGAATTGGAATGATACATGTCTGAGAAGAGCCAAGAAAATTTTGAAAAAGGAGACTTTGTGTAGCAAAGTATTGCCTTTCTGAATATTGAAATTTATGTTAAAAACTACGGTGATAAAAGGTGTATATTGGCATGGGAACTGATAAATACATCCATGGATATGTTTATATATTTATATATAGACTAGTGTGTTAACAGATCCAAATGCATACATAGAATTTTATAAATGACAAAAATAACATCTCAATTCAAGGGAAAAATAATGGTACGGGCATAATTTGTCATCTATCTGGAAGAAAACAGACCCCTACATTATAGCATATACAAAATTAGATTCCAGGTGGATTAAGTCTCTAGATGTTAATAATTAATACAAAATAATAGAAATACATTTCAGAGAATAAAACTTAGATAAATTTGTGTATATAAAGGGCGACAAAACAAAACAAAAAAACCCAACAAAATTTGTAAAAAGTTATAGACTGGAAAAAAAACCTTGTAACCTGACAAAGGGCTAATATTTCTATTGTATAAAGAACCTCTAAAAATTGATAATAAAACACAAACAACTCGTAAAAATGGGCAAAACATATGAAAGCATTTATCTGAATAGCAAATGTAAGTGGCTACAACTAATGAAAAATATGCCTTTCCTTTCCAGTAATGAGGAAAATGTAAATTAAAAGAAATGAAATTCCATTTTCTCCCAACAGGTTGGCAAAGATTAAAAAGAGCAATCATCTTCATTGCTCATGGAGATAAAGGAAAAGCGGCCAGGCACATATTACGATGGGAATGTAAATTGCTGCAATTTCTTTTTTTAGAAAGAAATCTAATCCTCCCCACCATTTTATTCATTTTAATATAGCATTGTTTGTACAGACACAAACGTGTGAACTTACTGAAAAACCATCAACTGGGAAATATTTGAATAAGTTGTCTGAAAAACCATCAACTGGGAAATATTTGAATAAGTTGTTATATATTTAATATTAAGCAGATGTTAATAACAATGAGTTACAACCATATGAATTAATCTGGACAAATGTACACAATATACTAAGCTAAAAAATCAAATTGTGCATAGTATGTTCCCATATCCGTTTAAAAAAACACAAAAATGAAACAAAAATAGCCTCTATGTATGTATTAAGGTAGTCTTAGGTACATATAAAATTTTTAATATTGAGTATCATAGAAGCTTGGAACTGGAAATTGTGTATATGGCTTAATTTTTTCCCATGAACTTGAAGTGCCTTTGTAATAAAAATCACCGAATCCTACCCCCACCCCATTTTTACTAAGATATAATTGAAATATAACATTGTATGAGTTTAAGGGGTACAACATAATGATTTAATATATGTAGGTGGTGTGAAGTGATCATCACAATAAGTTAACATCCATCACCTCACATAGTTACAATTTTTTTCCTTCTGATGAGAAAAATAACCTAATATTTTAAGAGACTGGGAACCACTGGTTAAGTCAAGAGAACATAAAGTAGAAGGTGTATCCTAGCCCTGCTCCTGACTTGCAATGTGACATTTTTTGCCTTTATTTTCTTGCCTCTAAGGTGTGAGTGGTGGTGACTGCCTTATGGAATTAGGTTACAGTGTCGTAGTGAAGATAAAATGAAGGATGAAGACAAACATAATTTGGATAGTTAAATGGTATTGAAATGCAAGCTATTTATCCTCAAGAAAATTCTCAGACATTCTCAATTTCTATGATGCAGGTGACAAAATCGCCCGAGGAAGCATCTTCCCTTCCCAATGGTGATGTGGCAGGAGAAGCACAGAGCAACACAGAGGTAAGAGCTGGTATCTTGAACCATCTCCTGGAGACTCCTTTACTCAGAATGTCTACTAGGTTCTAATCTTTTCATATCTGTTTGTCTATCTGTCTACCTCATCTATCTATCTATCTATCTATCTATCTATCTATCTATCTATCTATCTATCTTTCTATCTATCATCTAGCTATCTCTCTATCATCTATCTTTCTATCTTTTTTAATCTCTAAAATTATAAGGCTTCTTTCCACACAAGCAATAGAAAATAAATATTCCCTAAATATGGAATCCTTTGGAGTTCTCTTCACAAGCCTTAAAGAGGTGAATTAACTCCTATTAGGGTCTCTATTACTCTACCATGCACATGAGTCGGGTCTATGGACTTACACCGACAGATCCAATCAGCAATATCGAGGGTTGGTGATCCCATACTCTAGGGGTTAAGTGACTTATACACTTATGTCCATGTTTGCTTTGTTGATGTATTGTGTATCTAAATAAGAAAACCACAGCACGTATGGTCTGGTGTTGCCTTAGAAGCTTATCCAAGGTTAGTGATACCATGGGTTTCCTTTATGACCAGGGAATAGAGAAGGCTGAAGAAAGTGGACAACACGAGGCACCAAAAGAGGGCAATGAAGATGAGGGCGACCTCACCGGATCCCCAGAGAAGCATGTGAGTGTTTGCTGTTTTCACTGTAGTTTCACTGGATTCAGTTCTGTTCAACAAGCATTTCTTTAGCTCTGCCAGGTGCCAGGAATCTTTCTGGGCACACGAGAGTGGGCGTGAAAGTAAGGAACTGAGGGTTTAGCCAGTAGGCAGCAGGTAATTTTCACTTAATGTGTTAACCGCTGTGTTCAAGGTGGGTAGAGGGCTGAAAGGAAGCCAGAGGAAGGACCCTGACCCCAGGCCTGGAGGGACAGGCTACGCAAGGCTTTAATGATTTGTCATTGTGTGGTTACGGTTAGGTTGGGTTCATGTTCTTTCTAAAGCAAGGAACCTTATGCCTTGGTCATGCGTAGTGATGGACTCCTATCACACTGGTCGACTTAAAAAAAATGAACAACGTGAACGTTGTGAGTCAAGTTTTATTTGGGGCAGAATTAGGACCATAGCCCGGGAGACAGCATCTCAGAGAACTCTGAGAAACTGCTCCGAAGAGGTGGGGGAAACGTCAGTAAGTATGTGATTTTGATAAAGGGGAGTCCATGCCATCAAGAGCATATTTTGTGCAGAAGTTTCTGCTCGTCTCGTGAAGGTTACTTCTAGTCACGAGGAGCAGACGTCACCATGAAGGATTTTAGTGCTTTTCTAGATACGAGGAGATGCCAGAATTGGGCTCATAACATCTTCTCCTGAAAGCATCGAACTCTCTGAAGACCTGTTCTGCGAGTTCCTCCCAGAGCACAGAGGGCCTCATTCCTGATCTCCACCCTGAGCTCCTTTCAAGGGGTGTTGAAGGTCAGCAACTGCAACAGCTCATGATTTAATCCTTGTAGAGGCAGGTGGCAAGTGCCAGTTTGTAGTTGGCACACTCTACCAAGAGGATTTGTGGGAAGCCAATGGGAACTGAGGATAATAGGGTCCCTGGGGGAGGGAAACTGACACCAATTCAAAGCCAATCAGGGGACTCTCAAGGCACCGCCAATGCAAGGCCTGTGAGCTAATTCTAAAACGTTCCAATGCAGGGGCCGCAGGGTAAAGGGCTGAGGGGAGACTGTGGTTCTGGAAGCACCAGGCTAAGATAATGATGGATCAGATGGGCTACTTATTCAAGGAATTCTGAAAATGTGCTTGGAAAGCTGGGCAAAGGGGAAACCCTGGAGCCACCGAGGGAGCCCGAATGGGCTGAGCCTCGTCTTGGGAGAATTTCAGTGGGCTTCTGCCTTGGGCCAATTGTAGCAAAGACTATTTACCAAACCCCGATGGTTTGCCCTTGTACCTATTTATTGGTTCCAGGAGAGACGTGGACAGCTTTTAAGATCACTGGATTCTTGTTTTCAGCAGATGGAATGTGACTAGGAAAGGGGCCAAGACTGACAACCACGTTGTGGAAAATGGGGGTGGCATCAGTTTGTCTTTATCATAAGGAATTTAAATTTAGGAGGAACCAAGGCAGTAAATCCCCTTATGTTTGAATACTGCTGTTTCAAAATGTTGATGACTTAAGACCCTTTGACGTTTCTGTTTTGAAGAAAGATGAAATCTTCAGTCTTGATCTAGAAGTTAGGTGGGGTTTCATGGCAGCCTGTATAATTCAGAAATAATCAAGTTAAGGTGAAATAGAGTGACAATTTAATTATCCTGTAATTTATAAAAATCTTTAAAAACATTTTATAATTTGAACTTTCCATGAATTGCCTAATGCACTGGTACAGCATTATTGATTTACATGTTGAAATTCAGTTTGCTCCTTTTAAGACAGAGAGACAAAGGTAAAAACATTACACCCCAATCCCTTTCTCCCGTGAGACCAAGAGGAAGACAGCATTTTAAAAATCAGACCCTGACTTCTACAGCAAGGGCAGGGTTGGCTTCAGCTTCTCAGCCTCTGAGTGGGTTAGTTCAATGAAGTAATAAGCCATCCAGCTTGGGGATTCTCTTTGCTAATATTTTTAAAAATTGTGAGCCCTTTACAAAGTAAATTATAGTCTTGTGAATCCTAATAGGAATTAAATACATCACTGTGTTATTTTTGCTTGGGCTGTGATGAAGAAATGACTACATGGAAGACATTTTTATTTTAGATGAATATAGTATTAACATTAATGATCAACTCTTTAATAATATTTATTCTACATAAAGAGAGATTTTGACTTTTTCCCATTTGACAAGTGGTACATGCGCTTTGACTTGCTGTAATTCAGTTAAATAAGGAAAAAACTATGATTGGTCAGTGAACATTAAAAATGACCTAACATGATTAGCTTTGGGACTGAATATATAGGAAACTCGATCGACATTTAAGAAAGAGACAAAAATTATCTGATATTTGGGATGCTTGCATTTTGTTCTTCAAGAACCTTCTGTCTGTTCTTCTGGTTTTTAGGTTGTTTTTCAGGGTTAAGATGGGAAGGCCGTCTTGGCTATTTGACGTCACATCTTTCCCGGCTGTGCATCCAGGCTTACATGGGCTTATTTGTGATGATCAGAAAGGCCAATTAGATCATGTGTTTTACCTCTTTAACATGATTTTTTATTTTATTTTATTTTAAAAATTTTATTGAAGTATAGTTGATTGACAATGTTGTGTTTAACTTCTGCTGTATAGCACAGTGATTCAGTTATACATATTATATATATATCCTTTTTCATATTCTTTTCCATTATGGTTTATCACAGGATATTGAACATAGTTTCCTGTGCTGTACAGTAGGACCTTCTTGTTCATCCATTCTCTATATAATTGTTGGCATCTGCTAACCCCACATTCCCAATCCTTCCCTCCTCCAACACCCCTTCCCTTTGGCAATCACAAGTCTGTTCTCTATACTTGTGAGTCTGTTTCTGATTGTAGATAAGTTCGTTGTATTTTAAATTCCACGTGTAAGTGATATCATATGGTATTTGTCTTTCTCTTTCTGACTGACTTCCCTTAGTATGATAGTCCCTAGGTCCATCCATGTTGCTGCAAATGGCATTATTTCATTCTTCTTTATGGCCGAGTAGTATTCCATTGTATATATGTACCACATCGTCTTTATCCATTCATCTGTCGATGGACATTTAGGTTGTTTCCATGTGTTGGCTATTGTACTAGGTTGGCCAAAAGGTTTGTTTGGGTTTCTCCCTAAGATGTTATGGGAAAAAGCCAGACGAACTTTCTGGCCAACCCAATAAATTGTTAATGAGAATTTTTAAAGTACCAATCACATCCAGTAGATTCTTCTCAGATAAATCCAAGGCTTTTAGATAAAATCTCTGGCTCTGTTGAAACCATCTTGGGGAAATCTCATGGATTTGTACCTTTTCTCCTCCAGCCCATTGTATCTAAACAGCAGCTCCCTGTGCTTCCTTCTCTAACCAACATTCCGTGAGGGATATAAATAACATAATCTTTGCAGGTCCAGATTTGGTTCATAACACTTCTGGCCATGGACCGTCAGCTTCACTAATTTCTCTAGACACCATAATATCTGCTTTATGCCCCCACCTCCTGGCTGGCAGGAGATTCAATCTGGGTGAAGCGTTTCGGAGACTCACTCTGTCTTGGGGACTTAGAGTCATCATGGGGTCTTCAGTGGTGACTGGAGGGGAGAGGGCCCTGGCTTTTTGTGGTGGTGACTTTGTGACACGGGTTTCCTGCTGCCTGTTGGCAGCTGTTGAGGCTGGTCCCTCAGCTTGGTTCAGGCCCTCTGCCCTGGCTAGACGTGGCCATGCCTCTCACAGTGACCAGTCGTATGCTTCCTCGTACGTCATGTCCAGGTGCTACCCAGATGCCCCAGTGGTCCCTGGTTCAGCGTCTACATCAAGCAGGGCCTGGATAGCACCACCTGGAACACCCACTGCCTTCTGCCCCCTTCTCTCTTCAATCTGGCTGCTTCATCTCCTCAGCTCCAAGCCCTAAGCTCCAAGCTCGTTTTTCCAGGGATTATCTAGCTTCCTCTCCTCTTTCAGCCCAGCAAGGCTTATAACTTCTTCCCTAGAGGCAGAGAACCAGAAAAAGTATGTGGCTGTCTTCTTGGAGTGTGGGGAATGACAGTAACTCTATCCCCTCCCTCTAATTTTGGGTAGTAGGGAGAACAAGATGAGAATTCTTATTCTGGTATATACAGCCATACTATTCATGACAAGGAACACAAATGTATTTTAACCTCTTCTTCTGAAATGATTACAGACTCACAGGGACATAGTACTGACTCCTGTGTGCCCTTTGCCTGGCTTCTGCTAATGATGACATCTCAGATGGCTGCAGTAGGAGATGGAAACCAGGAGTATGACATTGGTGCATCTCTGTTAAGTAGACTTGCAGACCTTATTCAGCATTGGCCATTTTTTTCAAACCTTTCATTTGTATGTTAAATGTCATTCTTCTTTGTGTTAAGAACCATTTTCAAGTGTGCAGTGGTAAAGGCTCCTTCCAGTGGCTGGCAGTGTTAAAACGAGTGACAGACCAGCTAAGTGAGTGTCTGAGTTGTGTTCATCTGATCTCAACTATTGCACATGTTTACTCAGTACACACCTGCAAATGTTCAAAGGATGCCATTTTAATGGGGAAAATATTTACCGAAGAATATCACATTGATTTGAAAAAAAGAGATGTGGACAGAAACTGTCCTCTCCTTTAGCGAGATGGACTTCCCCTGACCACCAACCCAAGCCTCTGGGGTTCTTACACACAAGATGCCGAGGTGCATATTTCCTACTTGCTGACAGGTTGGGGCAGCGTTTGGGAGGCAAGATGGTGCACACTGAAAAGATCATTCATTCCTGCCTAAGAAGATGTCACCTGTAGCTTCAGTCCCCCTGTAGAGAGGGGACTTCATGGTCCCCTTCCCTGATGACACAGGGAGGGATGAGGGGTTAAAGAGGAGAGGGGAGGCTTGTGAACTGTACCAGAGGAGTAAAGGAGGAAAGCAGGCCACCTCAGCTTCTGGACACACTGAGAAGGGGACTACAGACTGGGGGTGTCATGAGAACACTATGAAACCCTGGAAATGGAGAAGACGCAGCTTGTTCATCCTGGTGTTTGGTTTCCATTGAGGTCAAAGTATTTTACAAGGTATTCTTTGCTAACTCAATGGTCCTCTCCAAAATCTTCTAAGACCTTGGCTTGTCTGACTACATGATTATGGTCTGTATATCTTCCCCACTTTGCTTCCTCCAAAATCTGTCTTGAGGATAGTTGCTCAACCAAGGGGTGGGCATTGGTTTAGGTCCTCCACAAGCTCGTGAGTCTAAGGCTGCGTCCCTGTACTGTCTGCAGATGGAGAGAACCCTGCTCTTGCCCCTGACCTTCAGCTGCTCTGAGGCTGGCTGCCCTCCTCAGGTCCCTCTGGACTGGCCCTCGCCCTCCTTCCACACCAGCCACTTGTCCTAACCAGCCACTGCCTGACACTCACCGTGGCTGACACCTGTCCTTAATCCTGGCCACGTGCCACATCAGCAGCCTGCCTCCCTGGCCAAGTTCCCAACAGAAATAGCTGTTGGTGAGGTTCTAAGACTTTGAAGGCTTCCTCTGATTAGCTTTCTTAGAAGAACAACAAGATAAAATGATTTTAACTTGTAGCTTCGTCAAGTGAATGATTCATACCCTATCCTAAGATCCTGCAAAATCTCAACTTAATTGACCATGTGATTATAATTATCTTAAAAATAACCTTTTGCCTATACAATTATTTGCCAGACATAAAAATCAATTCAAGCATTGTATATAGATGACTTTTAAGGATCTACCTAATTCTGACACTTTATAATTCTGTGAGCTAAGGATGGATGTTTGTTTTTATTTAATTAATATATCCCACCTCCTCCTAAGAAAGATTTGAGGCATGAGTGGCATACATAAATACCTTCATTCAACATTTTATTGACAGACTGAATGCTGCCATATGCGGGGCAGTCCAGGGACTGAAAATGAGCTTCTATTCTGGTGGAGCTGGTGATGGTCATAGCCAAGGTTCTTCAAAGCTTACCTGACCTTTTGAGGCTAAGTATTTCTATAAATTCTCTGAGCAGTTACTTTCTCTATTTAATGTCTCTTTCAAGAAATTAAGGTCAATTCAGATACTGATAAAGCCCTAGGTCCCTTGGTAATTGCTGCTAGCTAACCTGTAAAAGTTGAGATTAGCACTTATTCCTGTAAGAACCCCTACTGCTTTCCAGCCTAGCTCTAAGGATAATCCCATTTTTAATAGTGTGTTTTTTGTTAATTCATTTGTTTCAGTTGTACACAATTAATAAACATAATTGGATTTAGAAAAGTGTAAAACTCTACATAGCTAACAATTCTGTGTTGCATATAGTGAATTTTAATTTGATCTCATGTGGATAAGAAGAAAATGAATGTTCTTTGAGATCTAAAGAGTTAATAGAAGACTTTATAGGTTCATTTATCTAGTCACTTAACACATTTATTGAGCTTATACCTTGGTTCCAGACCGTGGCTGGGTCCTGGAGATCCAAAAATGAATAAAGATACAAGTTGTGCCCCAAGGAGTACACAGACTAGTTAGGGAGACGGATAAATAAATGATGATTATGGTAGCAAATAAGGGAGTCCCCTAACTCAGGCTTATGGGTCAGGAAAGTCTTCCTTGAAAAGATCATTTTAAGCAGTGTCCTGGAAGGTGTCACTGATGTGAGAAAGTTGTATGTGACTGTTAGCTGAAATAAAGAATCATGAGGCTAGAGAGGTGAGCAGGGGCCAGATCATGGTGGCCTTTCAAACGTTCTAAGGATTATGGATTTATCTTGAAAAGATGGAAAGTTTTCAACACGAGGGCAGCATGGTAAGGTGGGTTGTCTTTTAGAGTGGTATCTCTGGCTACTGTGTGGAGAACAGGTTGGAGATAAGGAAGGCTAGAGGTGATGTAACCCCGGTGAGAGAAGATGGCGGTCCTGGCAAAGGAAGGACAAGGCAGGGGCAGGATGAGACAATATTAAAGAAGTTCAGTCAACACATCGCTGAGAAACCAACACCTGGATTTTGCAACAAGTGCAGGACTCTCTTTTCCTGGACTTTAGTTTAGCTTCAAAACTTGCTGTGTTGCCAGAATTGATTTGGAGATTCCCAGTGCTGGGGAACGTCTTGGGCTGACTCAGTCTTGGCTGGCTGGATCAGGTTTTCACATTTTTGTATTTTCTTTGCCAGTCTCAGAAATCTGAGAGTATTGTTCTGGAGCTGGCCAAAAACGTGAGGCTGGGCCAGAGAAGGTAGCAGTGTGGTGGGGCCTCCACCACTTGCCTTCCATGAGAATCTTGAGAGGCAGCATGGTAGAGTAGGAAAGAGACTAAATTAGGAAGCAGGAACCTTGAAGTGAGTCCTGATCATGTTACTTACTTGTGCTCTGATTCTGGGCAAATTACTTAACTCTATGGTCTTGGTGTCCTCATCTGTCCATAGAAGGGACTGGGTAAGAGGATATAAGCAAATATGAGGTTGTTTTCAACTCCCTGAGTCCAAAATTCCATGAGCTCAGGGATGGGAAGGTTCTTATTTCTTTGCAATTTTAGGAGATATCGCCTGGTTCTCCCACTTTGATCTGGGGGAAATAGAAATTCCAGTGGGTTGGCAGAGTGGAGACCTGTTTGAGCCCAGGATGGCCTCACCCTTTCTTACTTTAAAGTTTCTTTCTTTAACCAGAAATCCGTGTTTAAATATTACATGGTTCAGAAATGTTATAATTTTGTTCTGATGGTGAAAAAGACTTTGATCTGTTTTTATTAATTCCTTCAGAACTGAAGTAAAGGCATGCTTATAAGGAAATAAAAGCCAAAAAGCCATAATTTTGTTCAAATTTTCTAATTGCTTACGTATATGGTTTGAATTTTCCCTGATAGCTCTATACGTCTGCAATATGCTTTGGATATAGACAAAGGATCAAACATACAATTAAGCAGTATTACTAATTAGTTATATTTTCTCAGGAATAAGAGTGATGAAAATATGTCTTTAATTTCATAATATTCCAAGGGCTTGAAATCTAATGCATGAAATACGTAGGCATTGCTCATTTATCATATCTTTGCTATTGATATGTTTTCTCAATAAATAGATGTCTTTCATTTTGATAAACGTGTATTTTATTATAGTTTGCTTAATTTTCATTTATTTTTTAAATTAAAACATTTTTATGTGTTTTAATTTTTTTATTTTTATACAATTTTAAAGGTTACTTTTCATTTACAGTTATTACAAAATATTGGCTATACAGTTTGCTTAATTTTTAGATTCAACTTAAAACTTATGCAAATTTATATTTTTCTTTCATTTCTGTTTATGGACTTAAGGAAGAAGAGGGAGAGACAGCAACAGAAGAGGTACAGTAGCATATTTCACAGTCACGTTGTGCTTAACAAAAGCATCTTTTAGGTGAGAGAGTTGCACCTTTAGCCACATTCACCTTGTTCTTCATGACACAGAGAAGCGGATGCAACCCATACTCCCAGAAAATCCTCCTTTAGCCTGCCAAGAAGAGAAATAAAATAAGATGGAGATACATTTATCAAAGGGAGATTGATGGGGAAACAGGGTGTGGCTTTGGACTCTTTTCTGAGCCTCCTGTGGTGAAGGTGTCGTCAGTGAAGTCAGGCCAGGCTGGGCCCAGTCCTTCAGTGGAGATTTCTTCTCCATTTTTTTCTTCTCACCCCATTGAGTAGCACACACTTTATGCAGCTTTCATGGTGCTTACTGGTGCTGTTTGATTGCCTCCTATTCACTTTGTTGGTGAGGAAGGGATTCTCTCCCTCTGATTACAGGAATGGCACAACAACTGCCACTGGACAGGTGAGATGGACAGTGGTTTATTAGTCACACATTCTCCAAGCCCAAGGGATGAGGCTATCCACGCATGCAGGGCCCCACGGGGGGGTTCACATGGGACCAGAGTGAACAATTGGGGGCAGTGGGAGGCAGGCTTTGTAGTATCAAGAGGGTAGGGTGTCCCCTGGTCCACGTGGAGAATGTGATTGGCTTGTTTGCATAATTCTGGGGGATAAGCAGGCACTGTGTCTGGTCCCTTGATAAGGAGGGCTGCTTGGGTGGGAGACCCAATCTGTGGGAGCAGAAGGGGAGGTGAACCAGTGGTCAGGCCATTTTAGGTCTTCCCAATTTTACTAGATGTTAAGGCAGCAGATAGTATTGAGTCTTAATTTTAGGTCTTGCACCAAAGGTGTACACCTTAGACACCGTGAGGTTTAAACATGCAGCTCATCGCTTAGCATCTGGAAGATATTTGACATTAGGTAACCACATGGTTCCAGAATTTCTAGTGGGGATCTACCCAGGGGGAGCATTATTATTTGTATGTGTGTGTGGGGGGATTTTTTTGTTTTTTTGAGTAGAGTTGATTTACAATGTTGTGTTAGTTTCAGGTGTACAACAAAGTGATATATATATGTATTCTCTATATATCCATATATATTCTATACATAGACTATATATGTCCATATATATATTCTATCTATTCTATACATAGGATATCTATATCCATATATTCTATATATAGAATATATATATCATATATATCCTATATATTCTGTACATAGAATATATATATATATATGCATATATATATTCTATGTATTCCAGAAATAGAATATATATATCTATATATATATTCTATGCATTCTATACATAGAATATATATACCCATATATATTCTATGTATTCTATACATAGAATATATATATCCATATATATTCTATATATTCTATACATAGAATATATATATCCATATATATATTCTATACATAGAATATATATATCCATGTCTATATTCTATATATTCTATACATAGAATATATATATCCATATTTATATTCAATATATTCTATATATAGAATATATATATATTTTTTCAGATTCTTTTCCCTTATAGGTTATTATAATCTACTGAGTATAGTTTCCCTGCTATACAGTAGGTCCTTGTTGGTTATCTGTTTTTTACATAGTAGTGTGTATATGTCGATCCCGAGCTCCTAATTCATCCCTTCCCACAAGGGGAGCAGTAACGACTTGAGAAGAATTCTTTTTTTTTTAACCCTGTTTGGGAACATTTGCCCTTTAATTTGCATTTAAAATCAGCTTCTTTAAATATTTTAGTTACAACTTCTGAATAGTGAAGACATAGGAGATGCTGCAGGCACTCAGTACTGGCTCCCACCCCTTCCCCCTACCCCAACCCCCAAGCCTTGCTTCTTTGCTCACAATGCATATGGGCACCCTGCACTAAATAAATGGCTCCCCGTGTCAAGTGTCAGCAGCCTCAGGACTGAATGCCTTTGGATACGAAGCGCTGAAGCCCAGTAGCTTTCAGGACAGGATGTGTGCATTTAACCGTGCTCCGAAGAATGCCAATGATTGTGCCCAGACCCAAGGCAGTACCTCAGAGGTGACATCGGCCGTTTCCCCACTGTGTACTGGCATCTTGGGCTGGTTTCCATCACAATCCATCCTCTCCCAGACCTGTGTTCTGTGGCGGAAGAGTTAAGGCTCTGCCCCCTAAGGGCCATGATGCAGGAAGGAACAGAACTGCCTCTTCAGCCCACAAGCTTAAGCCAATGGAATTTAAAAGCTCAAGACAATGTGAGCCAGTCCACAGGAAGCCTCCTTCACTCCAATCTCTACCAGGCGCCATCCAGCCCTTGCTTGTGACGCGTTCTGTCTCACTGCCAAGATGTGCTAGAATCTGCCCTAGATGAGAACAATGTGGTAGAATGGTCCCGGCAGTCTGGAAAGGTTGGCACCACAACAGCTGGGCGTGCTTGTGCCAAAATGGGTCTTCCTGGTACAAAGCTATGACGGAGAGTGTGAGGGCAGGCCTGGGCTCTCCTTCAGTCTCACTGATAACCTGTGACCTCAGAATCTGTCATCCCCCTCAACACTGCCTACCCATCCCCTGCCCCTCCAGATCCCCCAGCCTGTGCTTCCTGGAAAAGGTAGAAGAGGCAGCTTGAAGTCAATGACAGCTGAGAATGAAGATGCCATTTAAGAAGCAAAGCAGCGCCTCCTGGCCTCTGGTCAATACCTCCACATGGGTGGAACCGAGTAAGGACGTGCACAGCCAGGACAGAGGCTGCTCCAAGCTTGGGAGGCACAGCACCCTCCTAGGCGTCTCTGGAGAACAGACTTTCAAGAGAAAAAACTTAATCACATGGTCCCCGGCAGTTTCCCTGTGGTATACCGGACCGAGGAGAAGCAAAATCATCTCTGCGGAGGGCTAATGGAGGAAAGGCAGGAATATTAATGAGCATCCATTAAGGCTCTCTCTCTCCCTCAAGCCTAAGGAAATCAGATATTCGAGTGTAAGAGAAGAGTGCAGAGAGGGAGAGAGCCTGGCAGGAACACCAAGGAGAGAGCTGTGACTGCTGGTTACATAGTGCCCTGGTTTCCTTGCTTCAGAACAACAGCATATGCCTGTCTGTCACCAGGCTAACCCGGGGCCCGTGAGGGGACGGGGAGAAGGCTGGTTTTCAGTTCCTGCATGGTTGATGTGTAGGGCACATGGCTTCCTCCTCCAGGTCCAATAGGAGGTCTCTGGGATCCTCTACTGCTGCCTTGATTTTGAGGAGGAAAGTCATGACCTCTCGGCCATCCATCAGCCAGTGATCATATGTCAGGGCCACATACATTATGGGCCGCATCTCCAACTTGCCTCCCATGACCACTGGCCTATCAAAGATGGCGTGCGTGCCCAGGATGGCAGACTGAGGGGGGTTGATGATGGGCGTTCCGAAGAGTGAGCCAAAACGCCTCCGCTGCTGATGGTGAAGGTAACACCATCCATATCTTCAATGGCAAGTTCATTCTTCCGGGCCTTCTCTCCCAGTTCACTGATGGTTCGCTCAATATCAGCATAATTCCTAGTTTCCACATTCCTGATGACGGGAAACACCAGATCCCGAGGGGTGGCCACCGCAACGCTGATGTCAGTATAATCCCTATACACCACCTCTCCGGTTGTATCGTCAGTCGCTGCATTTACAACAGGCTGCTGCTTCAAGGCAAAGGCTGAAGCCTTCACAAATGCCGACATGAAGCCTAGTGTGAGGTGATGTTTCTTCAGAAAAGCATCTTTGTGCCGAGCCCTCATCTCCTGGGTGTTACTCATGTCAATCTCACTGAAAGTGGTAAGCGCTGCTCAGGTATTCCGAGCCTCCTTCAGAGGCTGAGCAACGCGCTGCTGCATCCTATTCATTTTCTCCTGATGTTCTGAATGCAGACCTGTGCCAGCTCCTGGATCAGCTACTGGAGGGGCAGCAGTGGGTTTTACGGCAGACACTGGTTTGCTAGTGAGAGGTTGTGAGGGCGAGGGCACTGGTGGCATCTGAGTGGGTATGGATGCTGGAGGGGGAGGAGGAACTGCCGACGCTGCAGATTCTGCTTTTTGGGCTGCAGCAGCAGGAGCTTCGGCTGGCTTGGCCTTAGCAGAAGCAGCGCCAGTTTTCCTGAGTGTGAAGAGAGGGGTGCCTCCTTCTACGTTTCCCCCATCAGATACCAAAAGAGCTTCAGTCGTGCCATTTGCTGGTGATGGAACCTGCACAGATGTCTTGTCAGGTTCAATCTCACAGACCGCTTCACCTTCTGCAAGGTGAAGCTTTCTCCCACCTGACCCCCCCTTCTGTGACAGATTCTGCAAGTGCTGGGGTTTTGACTTGTAATCACACTGTCCCTGCACACGCTGTAGCTCTGAAAAAGCGAACACTGAAGACACTACTGCTGTTAGTGACAATCTTCCTGCTGTCAGGGTAAGCTGGTGCCTGACATAAGGAGATCCCAGGCAGGGAACGTCTCCCTAGAGGGCACTTCCCCTTCTGGAAGGCAGAGAGCGAGCCGCTGAATGCTCGGGACAGGCAGAGGAACCGGGATAGCATCGCGCCGGCAGCAGCGGCGGCGATGGCGGAGCCTTGAGAAGAATTTTTAACCTGCCTCCCCAACTTGAGGTTATAGTAGAACAGTGGTTCTCATCTGGTGGTGTGTGTTAGAATCACCCGTGGCGTATTTGAACCTTCAGAAGCCTGCCTCTGTCGGCCAATGGATAAGACCCTCCAGGGCTGAGCATGCCTTCAGCTTGCCTGTAGAGCTGAGATGGAGCATCTTCATTGTGGGGGGCCAGGATTGAAGGGGACGACAGAGCACATAGAGACAAGCAGAGCAATAGTGAGAGCCTCCACCTGTTTCGGACAGAGCCTTCCTATGCCCGTGAGAGGAAACACCAACAACAAGAAAGAAAAAGATTATAAAAAGAATTAAAGTTAGGGGGCTACCCTGGTGGCACAGTGGTTGAGAGTCTGCCTGCCGATGCAGGGGACACGGGTTCGTGCCCCGGTCTGGGAAGATCCCACATGCCACGGAACGGCTGGGCCCGTGAGCCATGGCTGCTGAGCCTGCGCGTCCGGAGCCTGTGCTCCGCAACGGGAGAGGCCACAACGGTGCGAGGCCCGTGTACCGCAAAAAATAAATAAATAAATAAATAAAATTAGGAATGTAAAAGAAACATATACAGTTTAAGATAACTAATTTAAGAAAGAGATGTCTTAATGAATAAAGGTAGAATAAGAGGAACTGAAATATAAGGGAATCAAGTTTCACAAAGATAAAAGATTAAGAATTGCACAAAATAAGAAGTATTAAAAGATTGAGTACTGAGGATATAAGATTTAAAAGTACATTTAAAACATTAAAAGAAAAATTAGAAAGCAGTATTAGTGTTATTAAGGATAAAATTTAAAGGGATAAAATGTATCCTCTGTAACATGCAATTTGAACTATTTTTGGGCTGGCTGACATGTTTGTTTATAGGGTCTATGCTTAAATAATAACGAACATTCCCAGGAAGACCTCATATCCCATGTTTGGGACTGGAGGTTAGTTGACCAATTGAATAATTCAATTAAAGTCGTAAATCATAAACATGTAGAAGGCTTAAACATTTATTTTAACTTGAAATATGTAAATGTATATTTACTGCCAATTTTTTGGATGTAGGACAAAGGTCTTTTCTTTAAATAATAGCCCAATGCTTAGAACTACCCACTGTCTTTCTAACGAACATACTCATTGGTCTGTCTAGAAATTCCAGTTTTGATTTCTTTAAAAATACAGCAGAAATTTAAAGGCACTTGCAAAGTACTCTAGGTGCATAAATCTCTTTGGATTTCAGATTCCCCCCTGCCAACCAAGCTTTTTGACACTTCATTTGATGACAAGTTTTTAAGGTGACTTACATATATGGGTCCTTTCAAAGTACTCCATTAATTTTACATAGGGAAAAAAGTTCTTTTCGTGCTCATATTTCATTGACTTCTCTGATGCTTATTTAAATTGTGTAATTACAATAAGACTAACTTGGATACACCAGCATGGGAACAAACATAACCCACCCCTGTAAATGAAGACTTTGGTGGGTGGTGATGCCAAACCTGCTAGTTGCCAGGGCTCACTGTGCCTTAATCAACCAGTGTGATTTAAGAGAGAGAATACAGACTACAGCAGAGGTTCTCAAAGTGGGGTTCCCAGAACAGCAGCAGCCTCACCTGGGAACCTCTTCAAATACACATTTTCAGGGTTGGCCCCAAACTACTGAATCAGAAATCCTGAGGCGGAGCCCAGCAGATTGCTTTGAGAAGCCCTTCAGGTGATTCTGATGCTCCATCAAGGCTGAGAACCACTGGATTAGAACATAGGTTCTAGGTGACCCATGTGTTGCCAAGTAGAGGTCAAGATAAGAACTCCTGCTGTTCTGATGCTCGTAATAAAAAGTCCATCTAGGGCTTCCCTGGTGGCGCAGTGGTTGAGAGTCTGCCTGCCGATGCAGGGGACATCGGGTTCGTGCCCCGGTCCGGGAAGATCCCACATGCCGCAGAGCGGCTGGGCCCATAAGCCATGGCCGCTGAGCCTGCGCGTCCGGAGCCTGTGCTCCGCAACGGGAGAGGCCACAACAGTGAGAGGCCCGCGTACCGCAAAAAAAAAAAAAAAAAAAAAAAAGTCCGTCTAATCTCCAACACAATACTATTTATTTTACATTAGGAACTTTCATTTGATTGAAACAAAAAGAGCTTTTAATTTTCTTTTGGTGAATGAAATGAGTAATAGAAAGTGAGAAAGGAGAAAGAGAAGGCTGCCAAGACCGAGGTCAGTCTTTAACTCAATCTAAGTTTTCACAAATGAGTCCTCTCCTTTCCCATTCTTTCCCTGCTTGTTGAAACACTCAAATTCTACTGGTTTTATTTTGAAAGCTTCAAAGAATGGTCTCTTTTTTGTTTGAGAAATTTTGTTTTGCTTCCTCACAGGCACTGGGGGAGGACTCCATGGTGAGGAGCTTTATGATAATTTTCATTAACTGAGCATGGCAAGGTCAGCATGCTGTTTCCCCTATTGCTGGCAATGGGAAAGAGGTACTATGTGTCACAGTGAAGCAGGACTGAGATTCTCACCCTGCCGCTTGACTGTCGAATCTGCACTTTATTAGCTGGATGTTGGGGAGTTTTAACTTTAACCCCTAACAGGGACGGCATCATGTCGATGTGTGGATGAATCTTTTCCGAGGATGTTAGTGGATTCTGGGGGCAGGTCCAAAGTGACATTCTCGGATTCTCCCTATTTCTATTCCATCCTCTCATGTTGGCTAAATCTCAGTGACCTTTATTGTAATCAAGCCTTTTAAGAATATTGTTTTTGAACATTTTTGGGTTAATCATTTAAAAATGCTAATCAGAGGGCTAAATTAAAAATGAAAACTCAAGGACAGAGAGAATATTTACCAAAAGTCACATGTACTGTCTAGGTATTTCAGTGGAAGGTCATCAACATTAAAGAAGGTCCCAAATGTCAAAAGAAACTCCTTCCCAAAACTTATGTTGATTTTTGAAATTACAAAAAATTCATAATCTTTATAGAAAATTCAGAAAATACAGATAAAAACAGAAAATAAAAATATCTTATAACCCCATTACCCAGAGAGAACCACTAGCTACATGCTCACATACACATACACATATTTATCAAACTTTGATGAATACGCTTCTGTAATCTACTTTTGTTCATGTAATTAATCTATATATTTTTGGGGGGATGGTAAATATAGATCTGCTTCATTATTTTTAATATTATTTTATCAAACTAATCTCTATTCTTAGACCTAAAAGTTATTTTTAGCCTATTCCATACAGTGACTTTTCATTATCTATATATCTTTCCAATAATAATTTCTTTAGTTTCTCTCTTACTAGACAAGCTTCCATTTTTTAAAATCCCATTTTTATATATAAAAATAAGACAAACGCATTATTACTTTGGAAGTAGTTTCAGATTATATATGTAGGTTACTGATAACTTCGGCTTCAAGAAATTAGCTTGCTATAACAAATATAACCAGCTTATACATTTAAAACCTTCATCCTTTCTGAAAAAATTCTATTTGCTGAGATTCTTTTTGTATTTTATTCTTCCAACTGCCTTCCGAATTTTTAAAGGCAACAAGACGAGAGCAGTCTGTTAATATGAGTAAAGACTATATGCTTAAGAGGAGTCATGAAACTTGTTAGAATTAATGCTTTGCCCTGCAGAACCATCCCAGATTGTGGGGTCTGTGTCTAGGAAGATGATGTCTTTGTGTGTGTGTGTGTGTGTGTGTGTGTTGTATGTGTGCAGTGTGTTTGTGTGTTGGGTGGGGTGTGTAGGAGGCCCTCAACTCTAGCCTGATGTTTTACACTCTTTTCCTCACTGTATCTGTTGACCCTTACACTTTTCAATAATAATGTAATTTTTGTTAAAATAAGACAGAAGAAATAACTGCGGAGGAAGCAGAAGGGGAAGCGGAGGAAGAGGAAGCTGAGAAAGAAGAGGAGGGGCCAGGAGAAGAAGAAGAAGAAGGAGAAGAGGAAGGAGATTCTTAGGCCTTTTCATGCTTTATTCTTCCACGTGTCCAGGTAGCCACATCGCTCTGGGGTTGAAGGTTTGTTTATTACAGTCTGCCATGTAGACCACATTTCACTTGGTGATAGAAGTGGATTTCAATTCGATCTACTTGTCTGTCTTCCCGAGGCCCTGGGCTGCCCCCTTCCTGGAGCCGCAGGGCTGGTGAACTCTACCGGACCCTTTTCTTGGGCGTTAGGGCGAGGAAGGCCTGTGGTTGGTATGATTTCTAGGAAAAAGCATAACTTTGAGGGGAGGAAGAGTTTGTTTTGTACTTGCTCCCTCCTCTTCCTCTTTATTTAAGTGAAAGCACAGGACATGTTCTGTTATCAGCATTCTATCACATAGACTCCTTTACTGACCAACATACTTACGTATGCATAGGAGAGTTTACAATCGATGTTCATAACGATGGCAATAAATTACAACCTAAAAATACCACAAAGCTGGCTGCTCATGAAAAAAGATATTGCTACTAGAGATTCAACAATAAGTGCTTGATATTACATTTATTCAATTATATTCATTGATTTATATCAAAATACTCATGTATTCAATATTAGCCCAAACACTCATGTAGAAACACTTTGGAATATGGTGAAGTCACTTGAGGTAACTTTGACAAGTACACTTGCTGCCTTGTAATTTTTTTTTTTAACATCTTTATTGGAATGTAATTGCTTTACAATGGTGTGTTAGTTTCTGCTTTTAACAAAGTGAATCAGCTATACATATACATATATCCCCATATCTCTTCCCTCTTGCATCTCCCTCCCACCCTCCCTGTGCCACCCCTCCAGGTGGTCACAAAGCACCTAGCTGATCTCCCTGTGCTATGCAGCTGCTTCTCACTAGCTATCTGTTTTACATTTGGTAGTGTATATATGTCCATGCCACTCTCTCACTTCGTCCCAGCTTACCCTTCCCCCTCCCCGTGTCCTCAAGTCCATTCTCTACATCTGCATGTTTATTCCTGTCTTGCCCCTAGGTTCTTCATAACCTTTTTTTTTTTTTTAGATTCCATATATATGTGTTAGCATACGGTATTTGTTTTTCTCTTTCTGACTTACTTCACTCTGTATGACAGACTCTAGGTCCATCCACCTCACTACAAATAACTCAATTTTGTTTCTTTTTATCACTGAGTAATATTCCATTGTATATATGTGCCACATCTTCTTTATCCATTCATCTGTTGATGGACACTTAGGTTGCTTCCATGTCCTGGCTATTGTAAATAGAGCTGCAATGAACATTGTGGTACATGTCTCTTTTTGAATTATGGTTTTCTCAGGGTATGTGCCCAGTAGTGGGATTGCTGGGTTGTATGGTAGTTCTATTTTTAGTTTTTTAAGGAACCTCCATACTGTTCTCCATAGTGCTGCCTTGTAATTTTAAACTTATACTGACGATGAAAAAGAATTATGTACTTCTTAATAGTCTGGTGAGTACCACATAAATATATTAATAAGATAATGATAGTGGATATTGAGATCACAGGGGAAATGCTCAAATATTGTGGGCCATACAGATAAGATGGTAGCTATGAAAACATCAAAAGATCATTAAGAGCTATAAAAATATCTGGTTTAACAGATAGTTAGCAAATACCCATGTAAATGTTATGTTCTTATTGACATTATTTGACCTTGCAACCAAGGCAGCTGTTTATTCTCTAGGGCAGTGAGGCTTACGGTTTGCTCTGGTGCCATAAGTGTTCTTGTTAATTTAAATTTAAAAATTTTTACTCTCCTTTCTGTCCATATTATGCCTCCGCTGAAACATGTAAGATAGATTTGGGGGCTGTTGATATCAGGGGAGCAGGAAGAAGAGGAGAATGAGGGAGTGAGCACTGGACACACAGCAGGTCTTCAGTTAAGGTCTGCGGTCACACTTGGAGCCTGCCTAGTGAAGGGTGGACAAAAAGCTTCAGCTGGATAAGGAAAAAGAAATCCCCAGTGCTTGTAAATATCGGCCAACAAACAGCTCTGCTTTATGTACCAAAGACCAATTTGAATATTAGAATCTCCCCTCTTAATTTACTTACACTTATACATAAAATACTACTATTAAAAAATGAATATATTTTTAGGAAATCTTGGAGCTGGTGGGAGTAGCCATCACATTTTATTATCAGACCACAAAAGTTTCATCACTCCTTTATTCAAATTACAAAGCAAATCCAGCCCATCATTTGATGTTTTCCCAGGTGGTTTCTTTCATGTTGTGGACACATAGATATCTATTTTAGGGCCAGTGGTTGTCTTTTTGGAAGTGATCCCATTTCCTTTTTTTATTTTTTATTTTCTTCTAAATAAAAGAAAATAAAAAATTACTATTGAGCCGTCTGTTGTCAGTCTGATTAGTGTCCCTAATCCGATTTCTAAGGAATGAATAGGGGCTCAGTTTTGGAAAAAAAGAAAACTGGCAAGTTTTACTTTTAGAAATTTTATCTGAAGAATGATGCGAAAGGAAAATATGCCAATAGTTATCATTATACCAACTCCCGCAACAGTAAAAGACTCATAAATACTGTTTAAATTCATTTCCACTCACTCCGTTTGTAAAGTTCTTTTAAAATTATTCAATTTTAATGTAATTATAAAAAAATATTGAATGTGAAACGACACAGCTGAGAGGGAATCCTTCATGTAGCCAGATGGCTTTATAGGCTGATTATGGGAAAAAAAAAAGGCAAATATCGCTGTGGCCAGCCCATTTTGACTGTTTCTCTGATGGCTTCTAGTTTGGAATTACTATATTTGTCATGAGGTCAAACTGCCTGACAGTGAAGGAGGGAATCAGACAGCTTCCTAAATCCCACTCCCGACCCCCGGAGAGATCCAGTGTCCTTCTTGAAAATGCAACATGGCAGTGCAATCATGCATTTCATTGGGCAGACCATTCAGTATCTAAAGACAAACCCATCTCATAGCTCATGGATCTGCCAGGCATTTTATTTGAAAAGATGGTTCTAGGACTGTGGCATTGAATGGAACTATGAAACATTTCTCATTTCCTGTGTTTGAAATTGATGCTAAATTGATGCCCCAGGAGAAACAGTGTATAGTCTGAGACTGGGTTCTGTCTCCTAACAGGCTGCTGCTAAATACTGTCCTCTAGTCTAGCCGTGGACCATTTCAATTTCCTCCCCCAGGACTAAGTTGTAAATTCAGCCTCTCCATTTTCCATGAAAATGCAGTGGGGAAACTATAATTGAAGATGTCAACTTCCTTCTTTTTTTTTAATGTTGAAATCCAATAACTCCAATTTATTTCCAAAGGCTGTTATGTCTTTATTTTTACATTCTTACATTTTCTTGCCTTAAGCAATGGTATTTTATGACTATTTAATTTCAGAATTATAAGAGAAACAGCCCACAGACATTCCTACCAGTATTAGGAGACAATGTCTACATCCCTTTTTCGGTAATATCTGCTTAGTATTTACTTAACACTTCCCTTTTAATCATTCTCAATTCCTTTTGCATTTAAAAATTTTTAAATTTTTAATCAATTTTTATTGGAGTATAGTTGCTCTACAATGTTGTGTTAGTTTCTGCTGTATAGCAAAGTGAATCAGCTATACGTATACATATATCCACTCTTTTTTGGATTTCCTTCCCATTTAGGTCACCACAGATCACTGAGTAGGGTTCCCTGTGCTATACCATAGGTTCTCATTAGTTATCTATTTTATACATAGTAGTGTATATATGTCAATTCCAGTCTCCCAATTAGTCCCAGCCCCCCCTTCTCTCCTTGGTAACCATAAGTTTGTTCTCTACGTCTGTGGAAGATATCAACTTCCTTCTATGTCTGATAGTTTAGCACAAAGAAAGGATATAAACATCATTTGGTTTTCCATGAGAAAAATTTAATTTCCTTTCTTTGCACTTGATGAGTAGTGGTTTCTAGAATAAAAAGCAATACTTCCCTTGACTGTATGTTGAAGAGTTCAGTTTTTGATAAACATTCTCTGTCTCTCATTAACAGTCTTCTCCCTAATATTTCCCCTTTCTTTTAGGAAACCCAAGCCATGAAGCACCATTTCAACTCTCTTCCCACAAACCAAATTCAACAAAATGCTTTGGCCCGAAGCTCGTACACGTCTGTCAGTACATCCAGGGTTCACCGAGGAATTGTATGATCCGACATGGTTAGATCTCCATGCATATACCTGCTTAATCATATCAACATGAAATCAAATGTGAAGACAACACATGCATACCTTCATGGGCCTGACATTTGTGGCCTTTGCTTAATTTTTTTTTTTTTGCTCTGCATGAATAGACCTTCTAATACCCTGAAAAAAATGTCAAAATATAGAACTTCTCTTTGTGATATGACGAAAGTATTTCTTTGTATGTGCCTTATGCTACTTTTCTCAGAATTAGCTTTGAAAATGAAGAGATTTATAGAGAACAATCATACTAATAAAGATGAATAGCAAGTATCTAGTCCCAAGGAGGAGATTTCTTCATTTCTAGTCTCTCTGTGTATAACCTGAACTCAATCTGTCTCTTGCAGATTCTGAATGCTCAGCAGAACTTTTCTGTCTCCATTGGGATGGATCCTTTTTGTTGCACTGATTATTTGGTCCATGTTTTCAAATATTATGTCTTGTTATGTCGTATTTTATATTATTCACACCGCTGCATACATAGTCTCTGAAGCCTTGTTTAAATGTCACTACCGTCCACATGTGTAGGGGTCATGATGCAGACAAATAAATCTGCCACGCCAGTGCCCTTTGCTCGTTTCTATGCTGGAGGGAGTGGCTGCTTCTGCTTCTCTTGCGCTGATTGATTTGCAGTCATGGCTGCTATGTGCAAAGCCTGAGACTGTAATTTTGCCTATTGATGCTGAGTGTCTGCTCAGCAAGAGCTGGTCCGGCCCCATGACTTGGTCACCAGGTAGGTTTGAAGTGATTCTCTACTCACCTGCCCCATCTCAGTGTCTGAGAGCTATGTTTTTCTTTATGGTAAGAAGTTGCTGACATCTCTCCCCTATCTGTGTATGTGCTGCTCCATGTATTTTTCTTGCAGCCAACGTTGCTTCTGTACTCTCAGAAGGGCCCTTCCCCGTGCTGTTTTCCTAATTAAGGACAACGATGGCCATCAGCTTGGAGTGGCCATAAACCTTTCCTCCTTCTGAATCTGCTTATTGATTTTGCAGCTAAGCCTGTTGGTGTCTTTGGGGAATGTAGTCTCTGGTGACAGAAGCCGTGTGGCTCACAGGAACTCTGTCAAACAGCTCTTTTCTTGTTACCTTAGTAACAAAAAGAGGCATTTTGAAGAGAATGAAGATGATTTTATTCCAAATTGTTGAAGTAGACTACTTTGAAGACATTTCTCCCTAGTTAAAAATAAGGTGAGAGACTGCAGTGGGGTGGAAATTCATATAATTAAAAATTAGTTCCTATTTTGTACTTCGTTGCATTAAATTATGTCCTGTCTAAAAAGCATCACTATTTTATAGCACCTCCACACCCAAATAGGCTTTAAGTTTTTGTTGTTGCTTGGGCTGACTTTTAGCTCTTGTGGTAGAGTAGGATAGAGATAGATGTATTTAGCTAGGTGCCCATTTCCCTCCTATTTCTCATATTTTTAAATGAAGATAAATATTTGTGCTAATAATAAGCAGAGTAGACCACTTATTTAAATTGAATTAATTTTTTCTCATGTTGTCTTCCTGTAGTTAGGAAATTAATATTCTAGTAAATATTCTTTAGTCACTCACATTTCGTTTTCTATTAAATATTATTAAAATGCAAAAATCACTTAGGTCAATAATACCATGTAACTAGTATCAGTTCTCTTTCAGATTTGGCTTCCCCAATAACCTCCAGTGGCTAGTGGGTCCAGTGGCACAGTGACAAATATGGGCTGTGTGGTATCAAAATATAGTTAAAAAATTCCACATGCTTTATCAATATAGGAAGTTTCTAGAAACTAAACAGCATTATAAATATGCAAAATAGAATAACTCAAAAGAAAAACCCAAGTGAATAGGCAAAATCCATCTGCAAAAAAAGAGAAAAGACCAGAGACGTGGAGCAATTCTATGATGATCTGAAGCTAATAGAGTTTCAAAGAATTGATTAGTCTACAGAGGGCCTGAACATTCAAAGTAACTGTTTCTTTTTTATTCTTTAATTTAAAAAGCCAGTACACAAAAATTTGAGTGCATTTTTTAACCACTGAACGGTAAACACTTCCTTCTCCACTTTTCCCCTTTGGGGTTTCCTTGCATTTCTTTGGGCTGTAATCTTCCTTTGGTACAAGGATACAAGGTATGCAATAGGAGGGTTTATCGTTGTCATCGACTTTTCTAGATTAAATGTGAGAGGTGTAGAAAGGGAGTGGAATGTTTTGCCTACAAAGTTCCTTGAGGAATATTTAGAAAAGTTTTCTTTAAAAAACAATGTAAGTGTCAAACCTGTGCAAGGGTGGCAAGGGTAAGGCGACCCTAGTGAGTTGTAATAATAGAGAATGACCACTAGGTGGTGATAAAAGACAAGCTCCTTGATACAGCGTTGCTGTCCCGGAGCCCCGCTGGCTACGTGTGCGGCTTAGGGTACTGTTGAGGTCAGAAGGTGGGCATACATCATTACACTTACAAATAATTTTATGACAAACGTCTCTGTATGTAAAGCATTTGATAATGGAGTATTTTCTTATAATACATGCCAAGGAATAAAGTTATTGGATTAAAGCAAAAACAAAACACAATAAAACAAAAAGACCACACACACACACAAACACACACACAAAAGAAGGTGGGCCTAAAGTATTTGTCCACCAGACAGAAGAAAAACAAACAAAACCCCTCCAAACCCGTTGGTCAATTAATCAGTATATTATTCATAATGCTTTTATCCAAGACAATTAATTTTGGGCAAAATGTTGTGCATTCTTAAAAGCCATTAAAACCAGTCATTGGGGCTTCCCTGGTGGCGCAGTGGTTGAGAGTCCGCCTGCCGATGCAGGGAACACAGGTTCGTGCCCCGGTCCAGGAAGATCCCACATGCCGCGGAGCAGCTGGGCCCGTGAGCCATGGCCGCTGAGCCTGCGCGCCAGAGCCTGTGCTCCACAACGGGAGAAGCCACAACAGTGAGAGGCCCGCGTACCGCAAAAAAAAAACAACAAAAAACCCACCAGTCATTGATGTTTGAATTTCACACCCTTGCGTTACATAGGAGTCTAAAGTCGGTCAGCAGCTGATTGCCTACTGACAATTGTGATCAAGGTACAGGATTGTCCTTTAGCCTGTAAATGGCTCTAGCTCCTCACTGAAGTGTAAACAGAACCCCAATTAGCCAAATGGCTGATTGTCTTCACCTGTTTTAAGCCTTTTAATCCTAATACAACATATTTCTAAATGTTTGGAAATAGACTCATGATCCTTGCAAAAGCCTTTTTTTCACGGGTGCCTGAGATACTCGGCTTTTTGACTATTTGTTTTGGAAGGACTTTCTCGTAAATAGAAAAAAATGAGTTGTGTAATCTCTAAAACACATCAGTCGGTCAGACAGGTCTTCCGGAACCAGACATCTGGAGATTGTTTACAGATGTAGTAATGCTCTCAGGTGTGGACGATTCAAGTCGGGGGGGAGGGCTGCGCCAGGTGGGTGAGTAGCATGGAGGGTGCGGGGGTCTGGGAAGAACGCAGGGGGAACTTGGTCAAGTCCAGCAGACGCATCTTGTCAGCTCAGGAGGGTGACGCCTTTCCTCACCGACTCACGGGAAGCAAACTCACCGTTTAGGATTAAAATTAGGCTGCTGGATATTGTGTTTCACAGTATTTTGCTTGCTGACATTCATGGGGTGCCCGCTGTGAGTCGGGCTCTGTATCAAGGGCTCTACGTGATCCCTGCAGTAACCTGGTGAGGTGGACATGGGACCGATTTCACGGATGAGGAAACTGAGGCACGGGGATGTCAAGTCCTCATGTGAGGTTACACAGCCTGAAAATGGCCATGCTGGGACGGAGGTCTATGTGTGCTCTGATCCAAGGCCAGGACCAGCCTCCCAACAAACACTTTCCTCTCTGCCCTTGACCACTGCCACGCCCCTGGGACAGTGCCTGGCTGGGCGGTGGGCAGTGGGACCTTGCCCACAGAACGCCTCCTTCCCCGGCCTCCTCTGGTCCACGTGTTCTGTCTTTAGACTCAGGGCCAGGCCCTGGAGTAAGGTGACTCGTACTTGTTGGCTGTGATCCACTGTGTGCTGTTTTCTTAGCTAAACCATCAAAAAAAAAAAAAAAAGATAAAATGGGAATTCCCTGGTGGTCCAGTAGTTAGGACTCGGCACTTTCATTGCCGGGGCCGGGTTCGACCCCTGGTCGAGGAACTAAGATCCCGCAATCTGAGTGTCCGAACAAACAAACAACCCCCCCCCAAAAAAAAAAAACAAACAGAAGAAAAACATTAGAAGGTAATTCCATTCCCCTCATTCTCAAGTTCTTGGGCTGCTCACTGTGGCCACCAATGCCAGCCCCAGTTTTAGAGGGATTTGAACCACCATCAGCCGACAATACTCTAGAAATTGACCGGTGGCTTTAGACCCCAAGTCTTAGGGTGCAGAGAGGAAAAACTAAAAATTGTCTTCTGTCTTTTCCAGTCTGGTTGTCCTTGGGTACACTCCACTCACTGATGCTGAAGGAGTGCCCAGAAGTCCTCTGGGGCTTACCTGTCAACCACTGTCCAGTGATGCACCCATAGCAGCCAACCCCTCACGGTAGTTGTAGCTGAGAGGATGGTTCCTTCAGGCTCCTAGAATGACTTAATGAGGTAAAGGATACCTTAGTCCCAGGACATGAATTTTAGTTTGCTTGTGTTGTAGCAGGTCACTTTTCTCTGTGGTCTGTTATAAAAAATGTTTGTCTTCTTGGTCTACTGCTGGGATGAAACAAAAATTATCTAGGGAGGAAAGTAAAGCTCCTACTAGAAAACATCACACTCAGAATAATTTCTCCTGAGTCTGCAAAAATAAAGCAGAGAAATGCAACCTGGCTTTATTTTTCTCTAAGGGTTACTCCTTAGATAGATATCTCTATAGATAACTTTCTCCAGCCTTTAACTACATTCAGAGAGATTTAAACCTTGAGATACTGGTAGGTCAAATCCACTAAAAATGTACCTGATGGTGTTTCAGAGTGGTTACAGGAGGATTTCCATGGTATGTGGAGATTATCTGTAAAATATCTAGGTAGGAGAATGGGAGATTTGCATGGTTTCTGAACACACCTGTTGATGGTTATCCACCTGGCTTGAATTCCTGGAATGTTTTTAGTACAATGATGGCATCGCCGACTCACTATGAAGATTCTTGGTGGGGTCAGGCACCAAAGTATTTTTAGAAGCTCCTCAGATGTGAAGCTGGGTTTAAGAAATGCTGGCCAGGAGGCATTTAGATCCTGGGAAACACCCAATTCTTTCTCCCGCACCTGTATGGGACAATAAAGTTGATCACTCCTTGTGGACTTTTACAAAGGAACCAGTGGTTTTCAAATATATATATATATATATATATATATATATATTTAAGCCATGGAACACTTTGTTTAAATGGATCTCCACATAAAAATCAGGTTGAAGGAGAGCTGCTCTGAATGTAATTACAGGGACCTTGACCCCCAAGGAGACTCAATTCAGAGTACAGTTTGAAAACCCTTTGCTTGGTTGTAGATCTTTCTTTTTAGGTCAACTTCATTGAGGTTAATTTACACAATAATATGCACTTGTGTTGTTTTTCCAACACTAGCCAATTTTTCAATTTTCTGACACTAATTGGATATCTTCCAAATCAATTCCGACACTGTCTCTTGGGGTTAGCTCAGTCCCATAAGACTGCCCCAACTTCAGACACCAGTGGAAAATGGGGTCCTCAGGCTTTCTGCACTTCTGTCCGGTGGACTACAGATCCAGAGGCCCCTCCTCTCCACCCCACCCCCAGGTTTGACGATTTGCTGGAATAACTCATAAAACTCAGGGAACGACTATATGTATAATTATAATCCATTATGTAAGATACAAAGGAACAGCCAGATGCACAGGTATGAAACCCAGCAGGACCCTGTGGGGCTCCTGGTACAAAAGCCTTCTGTGTCCTCTGTTTCTTGTTTGTAGGAAATAGGTTTCATTCAGCCTCCTTGACCTTCCCTGAGTTCCAAAGGGTTAGATACAAACAGTTGCTAATCAGGGAAGGGAGGAGATGGGGAGACAAGGGAGGAGCAGTCAAGGAGCAATAGTGCAGCCTTGGGGCAGGGTCCTGGCTCCTCCTCAAGGGATACAATATAAATAATAATATCTTTGAGTTCTTCTGTAGAACCAGAGCTCCCACCCGGGCAGAGGATGGTACTTCAGGCCCAGGGTAAGATTCTTGGAGCACTGCCTTGTTACCTCACCAGCCAATCAGAAAACAGCCACACACCCTGCAGCCCTCACCCCAAATTTTGCCTAGAAAACCTTTTCCCCCCAAACCATCAGGGGTTTGGGGTTTTTTTGAGCACGCGTTCTCCTTGCTTGGCCCTGCAGTAAACCTTTTTCTGCTCCAAACTCCGATGTTTCAGTTTCTTGGGCCTCACTGTGTGTTGGGCACACAAACTTTATTCGGTAAATGGTATATAGGGCTGGGTCCAGAAGGGTCCTGGGTACAGGAGCCTCCGTCCCTACGGAGTAGAGCAACACCACTTCCAAGTACATCACCGTGTTCAGCAACCAGGAAGCTTCCCGAAACTTATCTGAGTTGTTGTTTTTGTTTTTTCTTAACATACACACACTACTGTATATAAGATAGAGAACTGACAAGGACCAACTGTACATCACAGGGAACTCTGCTCAATATTCTGTGACAACCTCTATGAGAAAATAATCTGGAAAAGAATGAATATATATATATATATATATATATGTACAACAGAATCACTTTGCTGTACACCTGAAACTAACACAACATTGTAAATCAACTGTATTCCAATAAAATTAAAAATAAATAAATAAAATAGAAAAAGTAAGGTTTCCTTACGTAGGCACAGTTGATTAAACCATTGCCACTGGTGACTGAATTGAATCTCCATCTCCTCTCGCTTGCTGGGGTGTAAGGTGGGGAGCGATGAACGTTCTAACCTTTGAATCACGTGGTTGGTTTTCTTGTCCATCATCTCCCATCCTGAAGCCATCTAGACCGTCCCCCCACTCTTCAGTGAGTCACCTCATGATTCAAAGGGGCTCTTTTGGATCCACTTTTATCACTGAGGAAATTCCAAGGGTTTTCGGAGCCCTGTGCCAGGAATTGGAGACAAAGATCAGAAATATTTCATATTATGCCACAGCACCCATTTTAAGGGTGCAGTTTGATGAGTTCTGACAAATGTGCATATCCATGTAACTAACACCCCTGTCAAGATACAGAACCTTTCTATCACCTGGTCGAATTCCCTTGTGCTCCTTCGCAGCTAATCCCTCCCTTCCACCCCATCCCCAGGCGACCACAACACTGCTCTCTGACACTATAGATTTCCCTTTCTAGCACTTCATATCCATGAATAAAACAACTCTTTACTCTTTTTTGTCTGGTTTCTTTCCCGCCTCAAGATGTTTCGGAGATTCATCCATGTTGGTGCTTGAATCAGTAGTTTAGAAACCGTGCAACCCAGACTGGGACTTGAACCCATGGTATTTTCTTTTTTTATTTTAATTAATTAATTAATTTTTGGCTGCATTGGGTCTTCATTGCTGCACCCGTGCTTTCTCTAGTTGCGGCGAGTGGGGGCTACTCTTTGTTGTGGTGCATGGGCTTCTCATTGTGGTGGCTTCTCTTTGTTGTGGAGCACAGGCTCTAGGCACACGGGCTTCAGTAGTTGTGGCACACGGACTCAGTAGTTGTGGTTTGTGGGCTCTAGGGTGCAGGCTCAGTAGTAGTGGTGCATGGGCTTAGTTGCTCTGTGGCATGTGAGATCTTCCTGGACCAGGGATTGAACCCATGTGCCCTGCATTGGCAGGTGGATTCTTAACCACTGCACCACCAGGGAAGTCCCACCGTCTTTTAATTAAGATCACACACCTGGTCTCAGGACTTAATGAAGCTCAGGTTCTTGATGTCTCATTGCAAAAAGAATTCAGTGAGAGACAATGTGATAGGTAAGAAGTGGATTTATTTAGAGAGAAACACCCTCTGCAGACAGAGGGTGGGCCGCCTCAGAAGGCGAGAGGCCCTGAAATATGGGGTGGTTATTTTTCATGAACAGGGTAATTTCATAGGCTAATGAGTGGGAGGATTATTCCAGCTATTTTGGGGGAGGGGCAGAGATTTCCATGAATTGGGCCACTGCCCACTTTTTGATCTATGATGGTCGGTCTCAGAACTGTCATGCTGCTGGTGGGTGTGTCATTTAGCTTATTTTAATGTATTACAATGAGTGTATGAGGCTCCATGTCCACTGGAAGTCAACTCTTCTGCCATCTTGGACCTAGCTGGTTCTAACCAGTTTTTGTCATGTCCTATGGCTATATCATCTTTTTTGTTTTTTGTTTTTGGCTGCGTTGGGTCTTCATTGCTGTGCATGGGCTTTCTCTAGTTGTGACAACCGGGGGCTACTCTTCGTTGCAGTACACGGGCTTCTCATTGTGGTGGCTTCTCTTGCCACAGAGCATGGGCTCTAGGTGCATGGGCTTCAGTAGTTGTGGCATTTGGGCTCAGTAGTTGTGGCTCACAGGCTCTAGAGCGCAGGCTCACTAGTTGTGGCACACGGGCTTAGTTGCTCCACGGCACGTGGGATCTTCCCAGACCAGGGATCGAACCCGTGTCCCCTGCATTGGCAGGCAGATTCTTAACCACTGCACCACCAGGGAAGTCCTTATGTCATTCTTTTGATGCTTGTGCCCTGCCCCCTTGCCTCTCATTTCAGTTTGTGCCCTTCTACTGCTGAGTATGGGATTATCAGAGTTTGTTTATTTATACATCTGTTGATGGACATTTGAGTCTTTTCCAGTTTCCGGCTATTTTGAAGAAAGCTGAACATTTACTGACAAGTCTTTTTTGTATGCAAATGTTTTTTATTTCTCTTGCGGAAATACCAAGTAAGGGAGTTTCGATTGTAGGTTTCGGTTGTAGATGCATTATAGAATGCATCTGTCATTCACCTTTGTGACCCAGAGCACAGTGCCTTGAGCCCAAGTGTTATGTGACTTTCTTGGTCAGAAAAGAGAACTAATACCTAATGAATGTTTGCTAGGTGTCAGATACTCTTTAAAGGATTTTTCATTGATTGCATTACTTAATCCTTCCAATGACTGTAAGACCTAAGTGTTGTTTTTACAGAATTTTATTTCCAGCTGGGGAAATGGAGGCTCAGAAAAGTTAAGTGGTCAGCCCTGGAGCACACAGCTAGGAAGTTGTAGAACTAGGATTCAAACCCTTTTTGACTCCAAAGGGCAGGTTTATTTGTTCCTACTATTTTTGGTCCCTCTTCAAACAGCTAAGGCAGTTTAATTTGTGGGAAAATCCTTAAATTCTCCAGAGAGCCTCTGTGGGATCAGTAGAGCCTCTCTGGCCACAGACACAAGTCAGATCCTGCTGCGATGGCCTCTAAGGCTTAGCCCATAACCCTGGGATGCTGTATCATTTACTGTTGTAAATGATATACGGTTAAAAATGAGAGAATCATCAGCTGGGTTTAACATTTTTGCCTGCATTGTCCATGTTATCAATGTTTGGCTGTTAAACGAATTCTCCATGGCCGTCTTGTGGAAATTTAATTATCTGGCTCTTCACATGGTGATTCACCATGTGAATCCATTCCACCATGTTCATTGGCTATTCTGTATTCTGGAGCCTTTTTCTTGAACCGTGGGAATCTTTTTTGGGGAAAAAGAGATCTTTGTGGGATCCAGGGTTCAAGATTTTATATCTATCCATCTCCTTCAAGTGAGTGTGAAATATAGGAGGGCAGTTGCTACCAGAGTTCAGTGTGGCACACAGGGCCAGGATAAGGACAGGGTGGGCTGGAAGTGGGGCTGACCTTGCTGGGATGCACTGGTTTGCTCCTATTGATGACAAAATGTTGAAACAGTTCTGCAGCTGTAGGTAAATAGCATACTGCTCTGGCTCCTCCCCTGGGATACCCTCCTCTCCACTGCCCCCCAATCCAGCAACTAAAGGGTTAGCACCCTTCTCCACATGGGGCCCCCAGGACCCTGTTCCAATGTCTTGGCCACCGTCCATTCCCACTGGTTGGCCTCATGACATGAAATTGTTAAGAAGTTAGAACATAACTCCTGGCTAAAAGTCATTTTCAAAACAAATGTACAGGCATTGGGTCAATCATATTTTTACCCCACTTTTCATTATTAAAAACCCAGCTACCTGTTGTTTTATCCCTTCATGAGGCATGCATGTGTTTTAGGCATAAACAATTGGTTAAAGTCTATTTCCAAGTTTTTCTGGTTGTGCCAAAGCACAAGCAGACATTATAACACAGCAGTACAAGCACTGATTTGGGGGTCAGACAGCTTCACTTTTTTTTTTTTTTTTTTGCGGTACGCGGGCCTCTCACTGCTGTGGCCTCTCCCGTCGCGGAGCACAGACTCTGGACGCGTAGGCTCAGTGGCCATGGCTCACGGGTCCAGCCGCTCCGCGGCACATGGGATCTTCCCGGACTGGGGCACGAACCCGTGTCCCCTGCATCGGCAGGCGGGCTCTCAACCACTGCGCCACCAGGGAAGCCCCAGCTTCACTTTTGATTCTTGGTTCTGCTACTTCCTAGCATGTGTGATCTCTGGTGGGTTATGGCAAGTCACACAACTTCTCTATGCCTCAGTTTTCTCATCTGTAAAATGGTTATGGTAATATCTACCTCACAGTTGTTGTTAGGGAGAAATGAGTTAATGGGTGAAAAGACCTCACACCAGGTGCTTCCAAAGTGTTGGCCACTGTATTTCCATTGAATTCTTGTGGATTCACTCAGTGAGTGCTCCTTTCAGACATTTGAGGCTGAGGCTGTGAATTCCAAAAGAGCTTATTCTGTGGCTTCAGACCAACTTTGTTGAAGTTGATTTTGGCTCCATGCTTTTCTGTCTTCATTTTTTGGTCAGAGATTCTTTTGCTAAGGATTAATTGGTTCAAGATAGTAGAAAGTAAAGAGAAAACAGGCTTTAAAAATGAAAGACAAACATAATGCTTGAGTTTTGCATTTTGGTCTTTACTCTTTTTGCCTATAGATTTGGAGGGAAGCAGGCAATCACTGTGGGCCTTGCATCTAAAATCAACTGAAAGCAAAGAAGTATGGCTTCCTGGGCAGAAACCCTGCAAATTCCTTGGGGTTTGAATCTTTGATTTTAAATAATTAATGACAAATATCGACATTCCTATTCTTCCCAGCCATTCTTTTCCTTGGTAAGACCGTATTTCTGAATTGAAATGACAGGCACAGCTTTAAAAAAATTTTTTATTTTATTGAAGTATAGTTGATTTACAATGTTGTGTTAATTTCTGCTGTACAGCAAAGTGACTCAGTTATACACACACACACACACACACACACATATATATATATACACACATTTTTTTGTATTCTTTTCCATTATGGTTTATAACAGGATATTAAATGTAGTTCATTGTGCTATACCTTGTTGTTTATCCATTCTATATATAATAGTTGGCATCTGCTTATCCCAAACTCCAGTCCATCCCTCCCCCACCTCCCCTCCCCTTGGCAGCCACAAGTCTGTTCTGTATGTCCGTGTGGCTTTTTCTGTTTTGTACATAAATTAATTTGTGTCATATTTTAGATTCCACATATAAGTGATATTGTATGGTATTTGTCTTTCTCTTTCTGACTTACTTCACTTAGTATGATAATCTCTAGGTCCATCCATGTTGCTGCAAATGGCATTATTTCACTCTTTTTTATGGCTGAGTAGTATTTCACTATATAGATGTACCACATCTTCTTTATCCATTCATTTGTTTATGGACATTTAGGTTGTTTTCATGTCTTGGCTATTGTGAATAGTGCTGCTATGAACATAGGGACGTATGTATTTTTTTGAATTAGAGTTTTCATCTCTTCTGGATATATGCCCAGGAGTGGGATTGCTGGATCATATGGTAACTCTATTTTTAGTGTTTTAAGGAACCTCTATACTGTTCTCCATAGCAGCTGCAGCAATTTACATACTAACAGTACAAGAGGGTTCCCTTTACTCCACACCCACTCCAGCATTTGTTATTTGTAGACTTTTTGATGTTGGCCATTCTGACCAGTGTGAGGTGGTGCCTCATTATAGTTTTGCTTTGCATTTCTCTAATAGTTAGTGATGTTGAGCATCTTTTCATGTGCCTGTTGGCCATCTTATGTGACAGGCACAGCTTTAAGGGCAAAAGCTGTATAGCAGCTTTCGTCCTAAAGGTGTCAAGAAATAAGATGGAAAGATAGGCTTTGTGGTGTGTGTGTGTGTGTGTGTGTGTGTGTATGTGTGTAGAAGAGAATAACACCAAAGAAATGGAAGCATTGAGCAAGAAATGGGGAGCAGGGAGCTTCCAGCTCAAATGCACAGTCCTCATGATGGCAGTGCATTAAGCCACTGCTTCTTCCTTCATCCACACACAGAGCCAAGGAGAAAGGGCTATAGATGGTAGATAAGTTTTTCTAAAAGATTATGACCATTTTCATATAAGAGTGCTTCCTTTGTGAACACCTATTCCTGGTTAAAAGTTCATTGGATGTATCTTGGGGAAGACAAAGGAAGAAACTAGAAATATACCTAAGAAAAGGAAAGATTTTTTTTTTTGCTAAGTGATGATGATGGGAGATTATTTTCAAAGATGCAATTGCAGATAAGGTTTTCTTTGTTTTATGAAAAATAGTAATAAAATGGATGTCCCAGAGTCCTCTTTCCTTTTACCAGTATAATCTTGATGTCAGGTAAGGGTAGCTGTCCTTTAAGATCTACGTAAATTTGGCTCAAACCCCCGTTTCATTCATAGAAGAAAACCCATCCCCCATTGGGAAGTTTCCAAAGCAAAAGATTATATTGATGACATGTTAGTTTAGTGGAGAGAAAAACTACAATGAGTGTATGTTTCTGTATACATATAACATGTGTATATATACATATCTGTTATAGTTGCTTTCACTCAATTGAAATAATTTTTAAGTTAAAAAGAAAGACTCAGCAAGGATAGGTAGGCAAACCAACCCTCTTAACATGGGTCTTCTTCAAAATAATTACAGCATTCATGTGGCTGAATTTGGACTGGTCTGATCTTGTCAGCTTTGGCTCACTGGGGTGTATTTGTTGTGTCAGTGAGTATTTATGCTCTTCATATTAAGTAAAATTGGTGGCAGAGGTGGGATTCAAATCTGCATATATGACATCCCAAAGTGGCACACTCAGTCAGTCCAAAGTCATGGAGAGAAATGTGAATTTTATCTAAATGCTTTTCCTCTTGTCTTGCTCATGTTCAATCCATAACCATCAGCCACATCAAACCTTATCATGTCACTTACCTCCTTGAAATCCTCCCTTTCCTGCCTGTTGCTTTTAGCATGAAGTTCAGACTCTTCCGTGTGTCTAAAAACGCTCTACAATGAGGCTGTGCTTTCCAGGGCTGGTCTTCTCTCTGCATTCCCTATTACACTTGAGCCATAGTTAATTGCTTTTTTAAAGGGTCCTACTGAGCCACTGTCTGTGCTATTCTTTCTCCTAGAGTACTTTGGCTCATACCTAGAAAAACCTTTTTGTTCAGATCTTAGCCAAGACATCATTTCCTCAGTGCACCATCACCTGACCACAGCTCCCCTGCCCCTATCTCTTCTGTGTCCAGTGAGCCTCCCCTAGCCGTTCACACACTCCATTTGTTTAGAACTCTGATCACCCTATTAAATCATAACCCAAGGCTGTCCTGGGAAACTTGGTGACAGCCACAGAAATCAAGACTTCCAGGAGGAGTGAGTGGTTAAGCCCATTAGGTCACTCTTTAGTTCTCCTGTTTGACCAGCACAGAAGAAGAGGTAATCCAGGAACTGTAGTGACCACCGTTGCAGCCTGCTGGGCTCTGTGATCATGCAGCTGTTCCTGAACTTTCACTTGGTTTGCTTTGCCAGGGCTGGGAAATGGTGGGCACTACCAGAACTTGGTGATGGGCTTTCCAGTTCACTTTCTTTACCCGGCTGGGGCAGCGGTGTACCTGTCCATGCCACCCCCGAACCCAGAGACACCTCTGTAACTGAGTCTTTGTTCTATAACCATTGTGCTCTTACATTATGCATATTCCTTTATGAAACGTGTCTGGAGAACACAGAATCATGGATGACACTGGAAGAAATGGGAATCAGTCAGTTAAGGAAACTCTTGTGAATATATTGAGGCAAGAAATTCAGTTCATGAGGCTGGACTATGTGGCCCCATTTGCTCAAGAACATATTAACAAGTTGTACTTAAATGTGATATTTCTAACTCGGTGGTTGGCCCTGTAGGTCAATGTGTGGTCTCCTTCTTGTTCTATCTTGGCCACACAAGTGTACTTGGCTGTTGCTCGGACACACCGCATTTCCTCTTGCCTTCTCTCTTTCTGTTCTCTGCCTGGCATGTCCTCCTTCTGTCTCCATGTATGACTCACTTAGGTCGCCACCTTCAGATGTCTGCTCAATGTCATCTTATCAATAAGGCCTCCCCTGACCACTCCATCTAAAATGGAACACTCTCCCTCAAAATTAAACATAGAGTTACCATATGACCCAGCAATTCCACTCATAGGTCTATCCCCAAGAGACAGGAAAACATATGTCCATGTAAGAACTTGTACACAAATGTTCACAGCAGCATTACTCACAATAACCACAAAGTGGAAACAGCCCAGATGTTCAATCAACTGATGAATAGATAAATAGATGGTGGTCTCTCCATACTGTGGAGTATTATTCATCCACAGCAAGGAATGGAGGGCTGACACAGGCTCCAACACAGATAAGCCTTAAAGACATTATGTGATTGAAAGAAGCCAGACACAGAAGGCTACATATTGTAGGACTCCATTTATATGAAATGTCCAGAACAGGCAAATCCAGAAACAGGAAGGAGATCTATGATTGCCAGGGTCTGGGGAAGGGGGTAAAGGTGAGTGGCTGCTAATGAGTATGTTTTTTTTTTTTTTGTGGTTATGAAAATGACCTGAAATTAGATTGTGGGTTGGGTTGCACATCTCTGTGAATACACTAGAAACCACAGAACTGGGCAGTTTTAAAGGGTGAACTGTATCACAATAAAGTTGTTATTAAAAATAAAAAGTGAACTCCCTGTCCTTCTGACACTCATTATCTCCCTTTCTTGATTTATTTTCCTGCTAATCTCAACTTACTATACCATTTATTCTGTGTACTGTCTGTCTTACCTCACCAAGGTAAGTGACTAGAGATTTTTGTCTGTATTGTTCACTGTTGTATCCCATGAGCCTAGAATAGTGCATACAGTAGGTGCTCAATAAATATGTGTTGTCTAGTTGATTGAATAAATGTGACTATATAGTTGATCCTTGAACAATATCAACTGTGGGGTTTAGGGGCGATGATGCTTCATATAGTTGAAAATCTGACTATAACTTACAGCCGTCCTCTGTATCTGGGATTCCACATCTACAGATTCCACCACCCTGGGTTGTGTAGTGCTGTAGTATTTAGTACTGAAAAAAATCCATGTATCAGTAGACCCACGCAGTTCAAACCTGTGTTGTTCAAGGGTCCACTGTCTATACATTGAAGCTGGCAGAGATGTCCTTTCCAGAAGAGGATAAGAAGATTGTTGCTCAGATGAGGAAAAGAGAGCAGACATGGAGACACTTTCATGTTAGGTTACCGTGAGAAAGTGACTTAGTGAAACTAGATTTGGGTTGAAAACCTCAGTATAGACTTAGGACTTTATAAGATGTAAGACTCTCTTCTCTCAGTGAGTAACTAAAGGCTCCTTTCTGGGGTCAATTTGCCTACAACTGTGTGGGCCCAGCAACGAACGCTCAATCTTTTACTCTCTTTCCCCCCAGGAAAACTTATAGTGTATTAATAGAAAACTTGAGGCTCATTAAGGCCAACTGATCAGGAAATGATTGCCATTGAAATGAACGTTTGTTACTCACAGTTCCCAAAGGAGGGGGTGCTTCTGTGCCATGGTGGGGTCCACACGGGGAAGCACCAGGTGGGTCAGAAAGCAAAGGGAGTGAGAGAAATATGGGCAAAAGGCTTGATTGTGGCTCTTGTGGAAAGGAACAGCCTAGGCAGGCAAGCAGGCTTAGGATGGGCTAGTTTGAATAATTCCAGTGGACTCTGGGGCCTAGGGACTGCCTACTTGTCTGGTACCTGGCCCTGATTAGGACAGGGGGATAGTAGCCCAGAATGTGAGAAGAAGTGGTCATAGAGTGGGTTCTAGACAGGTTGGTGTGCATTTGGAGATCTCGTGAGTTGTTGACTATCTCTAGGAATTAGCTAGCCCTGGGAGGGGCAATCTTTCAAGGGTCAGCAAGATCCCGGATGCCAAAGCATCAGGACACAGAAAATGTCATGGTTAATACACCTGGAGGGTAAATAGCACTAGATCTTAGATCTTGGAAACCAAGATAATCCTGAGGTGTCTTGTTTTGAGAATACAGAAGGGTTTGGGGGTCAAGTATATACTGGAATGTGCATGGAGGCCATCTATAAAGGGGTTTCCAACAGTTGGGGTGGCCAAGCATTGAGGAGTTGGGTCTGAAAAGCAATTATAACAGCCAGATGGAACAAGCCAAGTCTACGAGAACCTTAAGTCTATGAAGATGCTGAACAGATCCTGGAAGGTGCCAGGGACCTGTGTCCTAAAGTGGTTGTAATGTTCACAGGGGCTTATATGTTATCAGTTCCAGGCACACTGTAAAATAATTGAACTAAGTTATGAGCTCTTCACTAAAATTTTGGCCAACACCCAGACATTATTACTCTCTATAACCTTAGACTTGTTCAAGTTGTTCTGTTGGAAGTTGAGAATGTATACCATACTTTAGTATTCTGGCCAGCTTGTATTTTTATCAAACAAAGTGTTTGTTGTGTGTGAAAACTGAGAGTTGATGTCTAACAATTTCTAATTGTTAATTGTATTTCAAATGCTTAGGTCACACACACACATGCACGCACGCACACACTTTGCATGCATGCACGCACACACACAATCGGATATGCCACTCCAAATTCCTAAAATGGCACAGCTACCCTGCTCTTGAAATCAGGGAAATAACTCTGCTTCTTAGTTTGAAATATGCTGGGGAAATGTCTCAGCGAAAGATGAAAATCAGCCCAGCATTGTTTCCCTAAGCCTTGTTTCTTTGGTAATCTTTACTCTCTGCCTCCCAGGCCCAGTTCTGAAGCTAACAAATGTTGCAAAAGGCAGCAGATGACCTCATATAGTTCCTATTCCTTGAAGTCCAGCCAATACTTGATTTTACTGCTCCTTGTTGCTTGGTGGCACTTGGAGGGGCCAATTTCATGAGGACGGTGGTTAAGTGGCCCCAACGAATTCTGAGTCACAGCCCAGTCTCTGAGGCTTCCTCCTTAGCTATGCTCTGGAGAATGGACACTGGGACAAAATGACTGTTCTGCAGAGAAAGTGGGTAAAACTGAGAGTTTCTTAAAGCTGGATCCTTGTTCTATCTTCTAAATAATGTTCTTGTGAAAGTCGGGGGTTGTTGGGTGGATTCTTTCATTTAGTTAAACTATAAGCAGAAAAGTGAATCTGTATGGTTTGAAGGGAAGGTGAAACAAATAGAGATGTTTCCAGAGTCATGAATAGATACACGTCAGAATCAGGATTCGAGCCCAGATCACTCCGTGTCTCAAGGCCATGACTCACCATCTCCACCCCTGTTTATACATGACAGATGTTGTAAACACTGTAAGTGTTGTAAATACTCGTTTTCTGAACCTTCTTCCTCTTTCTTGCTTCTTCCTCCTACTCAGGGCTCCTCCTTCCACTGCCCCCTCTGCCTTCTCCCCCTGCTCCTCCTCCCGGCCTTCCTTCTTCTCATTATTATTAGTATAGCCACCACTTATCAAATGTTTACTATGTTGTGTCTTGAGTGTTGTATCAAGCATTTCACCTACAGTATCTCAATACATTTTCTCATACAACTGGTGTCATCATTCCCATTTTGCCACGAGGAAGTTGACACTCAGAAACATTACGTGGCTCACCTAAGTTCTCAGGGCTAGCAAGGGCCTGGGATTTAACCCCAGATTTCCCTGACTTTATAGCTGGTGCTCTTAAACTATCATGAAGCACAGTGTCTTTATATCCACTGATCTGTAAATCTTAATTGTGCAAAAAAAAGCACATAGCTTTCCCTCTTGGCATGGGTTCAGTGGTGCTCAGGCCTTGTATGTTTTTTAAAATTCCAAGGTCAGGGGCTTCCCTGGTGGCACAATGGTTAAGAATCCACCTGCCAATGCAGGGGACACGGGTTCGAGCCCTGGTCCAGGAAGATCCCACATGCTGCGGAGCAACTTAAACCCGTGTGCCACAACTACTGATCCTGTGCTCTAGAGCCTGTGAGCCACAACTACTGAAGCCCACGAGCCACAACAACTGAAGCCCATGCTCTGCAGCAAGAGAAGCCACCGCAATGAGAAACCTGCGCACCGTAATGAAGAGTAGCCCCCGCTCGCCGCAACTAGAGAAAGACTGTGCCCAGCAACGAAGACCCAATGCAGCCAAAAATAAAATAAATTAATTAAAAAAATATTCCAAGGTCAGTAATAACGCCCTTGGTATTGTTTTATACTAGCGTAGATTGGGTTGACTTAACTTCGTAATGACAGTCGGGACCTGGTGCCCATATGGGCATGCGCCGCCCTCACCTTGGCTAGTGTGTGTGGCCAGCTTCCGGCAGGTTCTCTCTGAGAGAGCCCTCCTGGAGCTGCGGCTGCTGAAGTGATGCAGACAATGTCCCCGAGATCTTTGCTTTCCTCTAGGGCCCAGTATGGTCCATCCGTGCTTCACCTTAAGTAATTCTGACCACTGGGAAAGAACTTATGCCTGCAAGACATTAACGATGGTTTTCAGCTGGTCACTGCAATTCGTACTTTATTATATCAGTAATACATGTTTGAAGAGGAGTGTTTTTCTGTTTTTTCTTTTGCTTATTGAAGTAACTCATCACAGGATTCCCTGGCAGGAAACCCCACCAAGATGTGAAATAGACATAACGTAAGGACATTTACATAAAGGCATAAATTCCATTCGTCAAACCAAGCAGTGTGCACCATGGTTGATAAAACCACATGAAGCTCACAGTGCTCTTGAGTACTGGAACCGAGATGGATTTTTCTTTGATGTCAGAGGGTCACGATGGTTTTTCATCCAAGAATAAAACAGAGGAAACTGTGTGAATGGAGACCAAGATGCCAGTTTGTTTTCAAGCAATATCTGTAATCTGGAAAGCACCCTAGGAGGGCCTGGTAACTGTGGCAACAGCATTGCCACATGAAATGGCTCTCAGAGCTCAAGGGGCTCAGGCTGGGAGGCTAATTCCTACAACAAAGTCTTTTCTGTGTTCAGGTGGACCCAGTAAAGGCACAGGCTGTGACAGTGGCCATGACAAGCCTTCAGCCTGAGGATCTGTGAGGGAAAAATGTGTCTTAATTGTTGCACCGTTAATTATTTTATGAAAAGATGAATGAAAAATGTCAGCACACCCAATGAATGTGCCCATGTGATTCGGGCTCCTCTCCTAAAAGGTTATCTTTGCTTCATTCGACATGTTACCACATAAACGCATTTGATGGTCCACAGAGTCTGAATGTGTTCTTTAACTATTTCTCATTTTATATACAAATTGCACAGTAGCCAAAGCTGTCTCGAATGTCTAGAAGGGACTGTAAAAGCCATCGTCTCTCAGAGTTTGTTTTAAAATAACCTCCACTATTAGAATATTATGCTTCCATTAGGTGCTGCTTTAGTTGGTTTTGCCACTAGTTCCCCACTCAGAAATGAAGTAGTATTAAAAGTAGCACCTTTGGGCTTCCCTGGTGGCGCAGTTGTTGGGAGTCCGCCTGCCGATGTGGGGGACGCGGGTTCATGCCCCGGTCCGGGAGGATCCCACATGCCGCGGAGTGGCTGCGCCCGTGAGCCATGGCCGCTGAGCCTGCACGTCCGGAGCCTGTGCTCCGCAACGGGAGAGGCCACAGCAGTGAGAGGCCCACGTACCGCAAAAAAAAAAAAAAAAAAAGTAGCACCTTTTTCACTTTGCTGTACACCTGAAACTAACACAGCATTGTAAATCAACTATACTCCAATAAAAATTAAAAACAAAGTAGCACCTTTTCCATGATGTGTGATTCCCAAAGTTGTCTACTTTAGTCCCATTTTTTAGCGAGTTTATTGTCAACTAACAGATAATAAGCGTGTTACAAATTCAAGACTAAAATAGATCCCAAGTTAATAAAATGTTTGGGATGGGAAGTATTGAGCCTGAAAAAAGGTTTAATTTTGAATTTTAAAGAAAGAGAATTGCTAAGTTTGGAAGTTTTAGTGACAATGAAAATGTGTCTGAATTCCAGTTCATTTTGATCAATGACAACAGCTATGTTGGAAGTTACAATGGTAAATCCTAGGCTTCGTGGTTTGGTCTTGTTTTTTTAATCTTCCATGTGTAAGATTTTGGATTAATTACTTAACCTCTTTTTAGGAGATTTCTTTTTTAAAAAAATTGAGGCAAACTTGGTATATAACATTATTATCTTTCAGGTATACAACATTATAATTTGACATCTGTGTACACTGCACAGTGATCAGCACAGGAAGTCCAGCTGTCGTCCGTCACCACACAACTGACACCCTTCACCCATTTCGCCCACCTGCAACCCCCTTCCCCTCTGGTAACCACAAAACTGCTCTGTGTATCTATGAGTTTGTTTCTGTTTTGTTTTGTTTGTTCATTTATTTTTTTAGAGTAAAAAAAAATATGAGTAAAATCATATGGTATCTGTCTTTCTCCACCTGACTTATTTCACATAACATAATACCCCCGAGGTCCATCTTCATTGTCACAAATAGCAAGATTTCATTCATTTTTATGGCTGAATAGCTTTCCACTGTGTGTGTGTGTGTGTGTGTATGTGTATATATATATATATATATACCCCACATCCTCTTTATCCATTCATCCATCAATGGACCCTTAGGTTGTTTCCATACCTTGGCTATTGTAAATAATGCTGCAATGAACATGGAGGTGCATACATCTTTTCAAATTAGTATTTTTGTTCAATTCTTAATTTTTTGAGGAATCTCCATAATGGCTTCCACAGTGGCTGCATCAATATACATTCCCACCAGCAGTGCAGGGTTCCCTTTTCTCCACATCCTTGCCAACACCTATTTGTTGTCTTTTTTATGACAGCAATTCTGACTGGTGTGAGGTGATACCTCACTGTGATTTTGATTTTCATTTCCCCAATAATCAGTGATGCTGAGCATCTTTTCAAGTGCCTGTTGGCCATCTGTATGTCTCCTTTGGAAAAATGTCTATTCAGATCTTTGGCCACTTTTTAAATTGGGTTGTTTGGTTTTTTGTTGTTGAGTTGTATGAGCCTTTTATATGTTCTGGATTCTTGAGTTCTAAAATGGGGATAAAAATAACACTACCCTTCAGAATATTGTGAGCATTAAATGAGATAATCGATGTGATGTGCTTAGTTCTGTGACAGTAAGGGTTCAGTACTGCTTTATAAAATCAGTACATGTTTAATGGATCAATTATGGGTACATTCATCAGATCATGTGTGCGTTTCTTTGGAAACTATTATGCAGTAGAGAATGTGGTGGTGGAAGGGTACAGTAAAAGTTAGCCGATCTCTTGGCTTGGATTGGAAGTTATTCAAGACATTAGCTTCAACTTCTGGACTTGAGAGCTCACCATAGGATTCACTATGGGATTGGAAAACCATTCTGCTCCTTATGCAACATCCTGCCCTGGTAACGGGAGGGAAGTTCTTTTTCCAACAGGCAAGAGTTAGAAATGCACTGTGTTCCTTGGGGAATGCACTGCTGGCCTGGGGTCTAGAGCAAGGAAAAGGGAGCGTTAAGGGGAATTCTAAGGACAAAGAATCATAGACGAGGGTCCAGCCCATTTCCATCCCTGGAGGCTTGAATTGTGGGTACAAATCCCTGACAGCAGAGTATTCTGTGGATCTTAAATTCAAGCATGAAAACAGTTGGAAGTCGGACTGTGTCTTCCAGTAGATGGCTTGGGTTTCGGTTCCTCAATTCATAAGGTCCTAAGAATGGGATCTGCCAGGAGCCTGTGTGTGAGGTCATGAGTCTATGGCTCTGGTGGGGAAAGGGCAGGCCTCCCGGCTCTTCTGCTTTGTGGCTGTGTGGCCTCGAGAAGCCTTGGTTCATCAGGAGAGCTGTGAAGAATACTAGAACCTAACCCACAGGGGTGATATGTTGATCATATGAAAATATACTCCAAGTGTCCAGCACAACTCATGGTGCCTCTGAAGCCCTCAGCTCAAATTAGGCATAAGGGCTTCCTATTAGGTGCAGGGACTTCTAAATGCCATAATGCAAGGGTTTCCCTGCAACTTCCCCCTGTAGCTCCAAATTAAGTGAGTTCCCTGTGGGGCTGGCATGGGGTGGGCAGGGACTTGTGGGACTCTGGGCTGTAGACACAAGTGTTCTGCCTGCCCCACCACCTTGGGCTGCAAAAATTCATGGAGTCTCCTTGGGCAACATGTTTGGGAAAAGTAACCAGCTTGCCAAAGGCTGTTGGCTCCTAGAGCCTTCAGAGATCTCTGTGGCAGGACCCAACACCTCTGCAAAGCTGGCTTGGAATAGAGAGGTAGTTCTCTCTGTCCCTTTCTGTGTCTCTGTCGCTCTCAGTAAGGCAGCAATAGAAGCTACAGGGCGGGGCAAACCCTACCACACTCCAGAAGACCAAATTAACTGTACACATGTAGAGTAACACCCCAAGGAAAGTCAAGAACTTTCTTGAAGGGGTAAAGGCCCCAAAGTGTGGGTATAAAATATGTTGGGATATCAATAAACAAGGACTTACAGGAACAAAGCCTAGAAGTTTGCACCAAGTGCCCTTGACCTACAAGGCGAGCCCTCCGCCTTCGGGATCTCCTTCAACATAAGCGTCAGTTTAAAAAAATTATAAATAGAATACATGTTTATGGTAAAAAAAAAAAGTTCAAACAGAAGAGAAAGTCAAAATTCCCTTTGTCTTGCTGATCCTTTTCCCAGTCTTTAGAAGTAACCATTTAATAATGGCTAATATTAGTAATTTATTCATAATGAATAAAAACTATTAATATGGTTTTTGTATATTCTTCTGGAATTCAAATATATATTTTCTATAAGTGAAAAACCAAGTTGTAGAATGGTTAAGAAGACTATGTATAGTATAGTAAATATAGTATATTATGGGATTTACATTCTTTTCTGACTTTTTTTCTTTCTACTTAAAATATTCTGGCAATCTTTCCATATCAGCATATATACATTTTTCTTATTTTTTTGAAAAACCATATAATATTACTACACTGACTTAACCAGACATACACTGTAGAATTTGGGGGTAGCTTCTACTTATTTGCTCTAACAAATAGTGCTATTATGAACATTTTTGAGCAGTCATTTTATATATTTATGCAACTATCCATAGGCTAAATTCTTTTTTTAATTTTTAAATTAAAAAAATTTAATTGACATCTAGTTGATTTACAATGTTATGCTCGTTTCTGGTGTACAGCACAGTGATTCAGATATATATATACATATATATATATATATATATATATATATATACATATTCTTTTTCACATTCTTTTCCATTATGGTTTATTACGGGATATTGAATATAGTTCCCTGTGCTATACAGTAGGACCTTGTTGTTCATCTATTTTATATTATTTAAAAATTTTTATTGGCGTATAGTTGATTTACAATGTTGTGTTAGTTTCAGGTGTACAGCAAAATGAATCAGTTATACATATACATATATCCACTCTTTTTAAGATTCTTTTCCCATATAGGTCATTATAAAGTATTGAGTAGAGTTCCCTATGCTGCATAGTAGGTCCTCATTAGTTATCTATTTTGTATATAGTAGTGTGTGTATGTTGATCCCAATCTCCCAATTTATCCCTCTCCCCATGGTGCCTTCTCCTCCGGTAACCATATGTTTGTTTTCTACATCTGTGACTCTATTTCTGATTTGTAAATAAGTTCATTTGTACCATTTTTTTAAGATTCCACATATAAGTGATAGCATATATTTGTCTTTCTCTGTCTGACTTACTTCACTCAGTATGACAATTTCTAGGTCCATCCGTGTTGCTGCAAAAGGCGTTACTTCATTCTTTTTGATGGCTGATATTCCACTGTATATATGTACCACATTTTCTTTATCCATTGCTCTGTCAATGGACATTTAGGTTACTTCCATGTCTTGGCTATTGTAAATAGTGCTGCAATGAACATTCGGGTGCATGTATCTTTTGGAATTATAGTTTTGTCTGGATATATGCCTAGGATTGAGATTGCTGGATCATATGGCAACACTATTTTTAGTTTTTTAAGGAACCTCCATACTGCTTTCCATAGTGGCTGCACCAACTTACATTCCCACCAACAGTGTAGGAGGGTTCCCTTATCTCCAAACCCTCTCCAGCATTTGTTATTTATAGACTTTTTAATGATGGCCATTCTGACTAGTGTGAGGTAGTACCTCATTGTAGTTTTGACTTGCATTTCTCTGATAATTAGTGATGTTGAGCGTCTTTCCGTGTACCCATTGGTCATCTGTATGTCTTCTTTGCATAAGCTAAATTCTTAAAGAGTATTTTAAGAGTTTAAACTGTGTTAGCTTGTACATTTTAAATATATATTGCCAAATTCCTCCCCAGATATTGTACTTACACTCCAGCCCATGCTGTATAAGAATGCTTGTTTCCCATATCTAACCTTTAAATTTTTGCCAACATTGAAAGGAAATGATTTTTATTATTTTTGTCTTAGTTTCTGTAATTATGTTCCAGTTTGAGACTATTTTCCTATACTTTTATGTGAACTACCTATTTAAATTCCATTTTGTTTCTGCTATTGGGTGGCTCTTTACTGATTTGTAAGACCTCTTTGTAAAGTGAAGAAACAGGCTCTTGTGTATATACACCATGCTTATTGAGAACAGCTTAATCATTTGTCATTTGTCTTGGTTAGGATGTTTTTTGTTTTTTTTTCTTCACACAGAAGTTCGGAAGGGTTACAGAGTTAAATTACCAGCATCTTTTATGGCTGCTGGGACCAGCAGTCTTTAACTAGCTAAGGAGGACCCTTTCTTGAGGTTGACCTTGTGCTATAGCAGTGGCGGTGCTGTATTTATTGAAGGTCTTGAGGTTGGAGAAGCAGCTGAGTCATTGTAGAACAATGGCTGCTTTCCTTACTTTGTTACCCTGAGGAAGTTTCAGGGAGTCTAACCAAAATATCTCCACCCTACTGCTCACAGGAATGCTTCTGGATCTGTGGTTAGCAGCCCACTGCAGGGGCACACCTCTGTAGATGTCTCCTATGGGAATGAGATCTTGCTCTGCCTGATTTACTGAATGTCATGGCATGTGGGCCTTTGGTCCCAGTTCATAGGGTAAGCTCTGCTTGATCCAGCTCCCGAGTTTTCTGCTGAGACAGCTGCTTGGGTGAAAAGCCCAAAGAATAGGTACAGGGTGTGTGGCAACCAAAATATCTTCCTTTTCCCTTGTAGACATCCCTTGGGTTTTCCAGGGAAAACCCAAAGGATGTCAGTTGAGACAAATCCAGAGACATTAGTCCAGTCAGTGACTTGGTCAGACTCTCTCTTGCAGACATGGAATGATGGGTTAGCAAACCACAATCACCAAAGTTTTCCAATTTTGCATTATTTTTTATGATTCTTTCAGATTGTTTGCTTATGAAGTATTTCCGTGATTCAAATAGGGTTCATGTTTCTACATTTAATTTAACTGTATTAGTTTCCTAGGTAACAAGTTATCACTTGTTGATGATAACTTGGTGATTTAAAGCAGCAAAAATTTATTCTCTCAATTCTCTCATAGATCTGGGGGCCAGAAGTCCAAAATCAAGGAGTCATTAGGGGCTCTAGGGAGCATTCTTCTTTGCTTCTTCCAGCTTCTGGTGGTTTCCAGTATTCTCTGGCTTGTGGCCGCATCACCTTAATCTTTGTCTCCATTTTCCTGTGGTCACCCTACAACCCCCATGTCTCTGTGTGTCCCCTCCTCTGATAAGGAGACCAGCCATTGGATTTAGGATCCACTCTAAATCTAGAATCATCTCATCTTGAGATCTCTAACTTAATTATATTTGCAAAGACTCTATTTCCATATAAAACAACATTCTGAAGATCCAGGTAGACATGAATTTTGGGGATTTAGTCCATTTGGTTCACTACAACACTATTTAGCCCATTACATTAATTGAGGCAAATAATCTTAAAACTTTAGGTAAATGTAGACTCATTTTCAATACTCCCATCGTCTGAGAGCTCCAAGTAACTGGTACAGAATTGGCAATTGTTGACGTAAATTTGAAAGAGTATTACAAGCCGAGCCATTTTGAGAAGAAACTTACCACCAGTAAAATTTTCCACAAAATGATAATGCAAAATCAGTAAAGATCTTGATCAAGGATTCTTGGTAATATCCCATAGATAAGTATAATCTTTATTGACTGGGTGATCTTGCCAAGAGCCTTAGAGTCCCCACTAACAAAATGAGGATGGCGATGTGCTTTATTTATTGGAGTTGTTTGAGTTAAAAAGGAAAAATGCATTTGGAGTGTTTAGGTGCTTAGTTGGAATATCATGAAGGTTCAATATAGGACAGCTTTACAACTTAAGAACTGAGAAAAGACTCCAGCAAACCATATACAATGAAAATGATTGGTGATATAGGTGTTTCTTAAAAGCAAGTCATTAAATAAGCCCATTTGAGGGCCCAGGCATACAGTTATAGAGAGCTGGATCTTATCATAACAATAGGGCATCAAGATCAGTCCGAGTCCCTGCAGGAAGTACATCACACAGGGCAAAGCCAAGAAGGGCTTAATAAAAGCACCAGGTACAAAGGTGTGGAGGCAGGGTATAGGGAAACCATTGGGGTGAGTGCAGTAGTAAGGGCAGGAGGAAGGTGTAATAGCTGTTGCCACACTAGGATCAAAGAATGAGAAAGAGGAAGTGGTCCAAAGGATCAAGAAGGGGAGAGTCTCTCTCCTAGAATGATTAATCCTGCCTTAAGGAGAGCAGTGACCAAGTCACCTTGCAGGAGGCAGTCAAGAGAATTAATGCCAAGAAAGTACTGTTCTTCCTCCTTCCAATCTCCTGTGGGGATCCCCTTTGCTGAATCAACTTTGAAGCCAGAGAGCAAGGGGGCTTGTTGATCACCAGGGCTGTGTGTGTGGTCGACCCAATCCCCATGAAAGCCATGGCGGAGAACTCTGGGGAGCGGGTCTTGAAGAGGCACGTTGAAAGGTACCTGACTCACTGTCTTTATCGTTTGGGCTCTTGGTCAGATTGTGGCACATCCTCTCTGTAGAATAATATTCAAGAATATTCTCTTGAATAAGAGACAGATGGTGGCTTAACATCATCTATAATGACCGCACATTGGCATAGCTTCTGGTAATAGCACCAGACCTTCACCGAGGGGCTTATGGATTCTTCCACCTCTGGCAAAGGATGAAAGAATGTGGGAAATATCACTTCAGGAATGGCTGAAGACACTTCCATAATCCTAGGCAGCTCCTCCTGGGTCTTCTGGAAAGATACAACTCTGGCTTACTGTCATGTGAGTAATCAAAATCGCCCGTTGCCAGGGATATGACCTGTTGTAACTTCCTGGAGTGCAGCAATCCAGGGACTAAAGGATTAGCTTCTGGTGCCCTGAAAAGCAGCTGTCTCACTGGGTGGCACCTGGGCAGTACTGGTTCATTTCCACTTCCTGCATCCCAGCCCCTGATCTACCCCTATTTACCTACAGTGTGGGTTGGTCTGGGACTGGATTCAATATCACTTGATTCTTTCCTGTGTAAGTTTAGTGCCCATATTCCCATCCATTTGTTTATCCAGAGGTTTCCAGAAGACAGTTTCCAGAAGATGTGGTGGCTTAGCAGGAACTATCTCCGAAGCAGGGTAGCTGGTGTGTGATTCAAATTCTACATCTCGAGTTTGGGAAGTTTGGGGCATCACCACTGAGCACACCTCAACCTCAGTGTCCCAGTCCACTTCTAGGGCCAGTGTGAGTGCTTCCTGTGTCCATCTTCTTTCTTTCTTTCTTTCTTTTAATTTTTATTGGCGTATAGGTGATTTACAATGTTGTATTAGCTTCTGCCGCACAGCAAAGTGAATTAGTTACACATATACATATATACACTCCTTTCTAGATTATTTTCCCAGTGCTTTCTTTTTCCTTCTTTCTTTGTTTTTTGTTTTTTTTTTTTTTTTGGTTGCACCACGGGACATGAGAGATCTTAGTTCTCTGACCAGGGATTGAATCCGTGCACCCTGCAGTGGAAGCACAGAGTCTTAACCACGGACCGCGAGGGAAGCCCCATGGGTCCATCCTCTTGCAGGTAGTCTACACTGCCAGTGTGTCCACCTGAGACCCGAGGGGGCCTGGAAGGCTGCTTGGATGTGGGGGCTGGTAAGGGACAGACCTACAAGGAGAAGGGAAGGGGTGCAGGTTGTGAGCCTGCTGTCCTACCTGCTCCCTTGATCTGGTCCACAGTGTTAGGGGCATCCCTGCCCCGGAAGAGGAGCACGGCTCTCTTGGTCTGTGTAATCCACCAAAATGGGTTTCAACAGGCCCCAGCAGGAGCCTCAGATGCTGTTCTCTCCCAGAATCCTTGCCTCCATCTGGGCGGGCTGGGGTGGAGGGAACCTGGATCTTGTACCTCTTTCACCTCCAACACTCACAGCCTCAACAGGCACTGGCCTGTGTCCCCCGTGACTCATGTCCATGTGTCTTTTAGTTTATTTGTGTCAGTCACTAGGTGCCCTGGAACCCCAGCTTGTTCCTGCCCCCCTCATTCCGAGCACACAACAGATGACAAGTAAAACTCTGGACAAAAACACAAAAGCAACACACGAGAATGAGAAAAAGCACATAATTCAGCATTGACCTTTGAAAGATGAGAGTGGCCTGGGACGAGCTCCCCATTTCCATGGCGTTTAGTCTGGCAGCAGGCCAAGCCCTGTGGAGAAGACAAAACCCCAGCAAAACCCCCTGTTCTTTCTTTCCTGAAGGGTCAGAGGACAGAGTTTGGTGAAACTACAGGCACTGGAGAGTGAGCGGGTGATCCTGGGAAGGAGGAGACTAGAGGGAGGGTGTCCCCAGTTCTGGGTGGAAGCTTCACCATCCTGCCTGATTCCCTGAACTGAGCAGAGATGGCACAGAGTCCAGCTAAGGGAAAGGATGTCAACTGAGAAACGAGCTCCTGCTGGAGAGACAGAGTGTGCAGTCTGAGCCCAGAGAAATGAATTACCTGCTCAACAAACAAACACCCACATCCTTCAGAGGACTCAGTCTCCAAAACACAAGGCTCACAATGTCCAGGATATGATATACAATCCTTTGGAGTATGTTTCTTTCCCTGGCTATATTCTCACACATGCCTCCCCATATCACCTGAGTTTTTCTGAGGTCGTTTAAAATTCCTGACGTCACTATTTTGACAAGGTTTTCCTTTACAGAGGTGGCTCTCAGCTTTAGGAGCACATTAAAGTCCTCTGGGGCCTCCCTGCCCAGAGATTTCCATTCAGTCCATCTTGGATGCAGCCCTGGCATCTCCTGGAACTAACAGCTCCCCCAGTGCTTCTGCTGTGCATCTAGGGCTGAGACCGACTGCCAGGGTCTGCCTGCCCTCCTCCGGGTTCCTTGGGGCCCTGCCCCCAGCCCCCCAGCTGCAGCTTACACTCACTGCTCCTCCTAGGGGAGGCCCCTCTGTGGGCCACCAACCACTGCTTAGGTTCTGGCCGTTTGTTAAGATTTCTGACTAAAAAGGAATGCATGGAACTAAACGTGTCCACCCAACAAGCCAGCACACGGGGAAAAAAAGCGAAGTGATGTTCCTTTTTCAGTAAAAGAAAGTAGTGTAGCCACATGAGTCATTTTGCTGGCCCTTTCTGAGCCCGTGCTGAGATCCTCCTGCCCAGCCTCTCCCACCACCAAGAAGGAAAGGTGATCCCCGCGGGTTGACACATGCCTGCCTATCCACTGCCTACCAGCATCCAACCAGAACCTCTTCTGAGCCCATCTGAGAAAAGGAATGCACCTGGTCAGACAGGTGAGCCAGGTCTGTAAGGTCGCGTGTAGCCCAGGGGCTAGCGACCACTGGGAGCTCTGTATGTGCTGATAAACCAACACCAAAGCTGGACGGTGAAGGAGGCAGACATTCAGAAAGCAGCACAGACCAAAATCCTTGGGGTCTCAGAGGGGGAGTGGCTCCTGGGACATCCGCAGTGCCTGGGAGGCCCAGGCATGTTTCTAAACCACCTTTTTACTGGATCTGATGTTCCTTCCAACCAAACTGCTTGAGATGAGAAAAAAATTCTGAAAACAATAATGCTGCTTACAATGCTTAGAATCATATTATGAATATAAACGTTCTATTCTTTTTTAAAAATTGACTTTTTGTTTTAAATAAGTATTTTAAAACATATTTAAATTCCTGTTGATGTAAAAAAATTATATCTCTTCTGAGTTTTTTTTTCTTAGTGGTTGAGCTAGGGATTACAATATGACTGTTAATTTATCATAACCCACTTTAGACTAATACTAACTTAATTCTGGCAAAAATGTAGAAATTTTGCTCCAATATAGTTCCATTCCCCTCTTCTTTTATTCCCTCCTCCAATTGTACTGTTATTGTCTTATATATTAAATCTATAGATGTTCGAAATCCACAATACAGTGTTGGAGTTATGGCTTTGTAGAATCTATGTCTATTGAAGAAGTTAAGAGGATAAATGAGAAAAAAATATTTATAGACTTTAACCTCCATATTTACCATTTCCTGAACTATTAATTTCTTTCCCTGGATTTTTTTTATCATCTGGTACCATTTTCTTTCACCCTGAAGGACTTCCTTTAGTATTTCATGTAACGCAGTTTTGCTAGCAATGAATTCTCCTACTCTTTGTTCATCTGGGTATATCTTTATTTTGCTTTCATTTTCAAAGAACAGATTTGGTGGATATAGAATTCTTTTTTCCCCACCAGTTTTTTTTTAACATCTTTATTGGAGTATAATTGCTTTACAATGGTGTGTTAGTTTTTACTTTAAAACAAAGTGAATCAGCTATACATATACATATATCCCCATATCTCCTCCCTCTTGCGTCTCCCTCCTACCCTCCCTATCCCACCCCTCTAGGTGGTCACACAGCACTGAGCTGATCTCCCTGTGTTCCCCACCAGTTTTACTGAGATATAATTGACATCTAACAGTTGCATTAGTTTTAAGTGTACATGGTGATTTGATGTATCGATATATTGCAAAATGATTACTACAATAAGTAGAATTCTTGATTGATAGTTTTTTTTTTTTCAATTTTAAGCACATTGAATATGTCATTCTCCAGCTTTCTGGTTTCCACTTGTCAGATGAAAAGATATCCATCAATCATACTGATGTTTCTCTGTACATGTATTGTTTTTCTCTTGATACTTTCAAGATTTTCTCTTTGTCTTTCTACAATTTGACTACGCAGTGTTTGAATGTATCCTATTCAGTATTCATCGGACTTCTTGGATACATAGATGTTATTGACCGTATATTTGTTGAATATTGACTGAATTCATATGTTGAATTCTAATTTCCAGTGTGATGGTATTTGGAGGTGGAATGGTCTTTGGGAGGTAATTAGGTGATTAGTGACCTTATTAGAAGAGGCCAGAGAGCTAGCATGGTCTTTTTCTGCCATCTGAGGATACAACAGGAAGTTGTTTCTCATCAGAACCCAACCTTGCTGGCATGTTGATTTGGATGCCATCCTGCAGAACTGTGAGAAGTAAATGCTTGACGTTTAAGTTACCCAGTTTATGGTAATTGCTTTAGCAGACTGAATTAAGATGGTAGATTGATGCTTTTCCATAAATTTTGGAAAATTTTGGCCGTTATTCCTTCAATTTTTTCCTGCTTCTTTTTCTCTCTTCACCTATTCTGAGACTCTCATTGCATGCAGATATTATACATGATGGTTTTTCATAGGTTTCTGAGGCTCTGCTCATTTTTACTTAATCATTTTTCTCTCTATTCTTCAGATTGGAAATTTCTATTGATCTACCTTCAAGTCCATAGAAACTTTCTTCTGCTCTCTCAAATCTGTTGCTGAGTCCTCCTGGTGAAAGTTTCATTTCAGTTATTGGATTTTTCACCCTCAGAATTTACAATTTTCTATCTCCTTATTGAAAATCTCCATTTGTTGATTCATTGTTCTCATAATTTCCTTTAAATTTTTTACACGTGGTTTTCTTTGGTTCCTTGAATATATTTATAATAGCTACTTTGGAGTTTTTGTCAGCTAAACCCAACATTTGGGGACACTCAATGACAGTGTTTATTGAATTTTTCTATTTCTGGAGTATGGGTCACTGTTTTATTTACATCTTGTAATTTTTTTTTGAAAACTTGATCTCTGAAGTTGATATTGTATCAACTCTCAATTCTGATTTCCCCCCTAATGTTTTTATTGTTTTTTTTCCCTTGTTCCTTTGTTTAGTGACTTATTTTGGTTAAATCTGCAAATCGACATTTTTCCCCTGTGGTATCCAGCTGCTGTTGAATACGCTTTCTTTAAAAATTTTTTTTGTGTGTTTTGTTTTAAAGCCTGGTTTCCTAGGGCTCACCTCTCCATCTGTGCACTGTACTCAGACAATGAGGTAGCACAAATACTGAACTACATTCACGGTAGAGTGGGACTTGGATTCTGTCTCTGAAAATCTGTGTTGAAATTCAAAGTTGAGGAAAAAAGTGTTAGTGAGGGCCAAAGTAGGAAATGGACCAAAAAAGGCACACATTTGAAAAAAATTATTAGCATATAATGTACATTCAGAGAAGAGCAGTTATCCTAAGTGCTCAAGTCAATGAATTTTCATAGACAGAGCACACCTGTGTATGAGCTCAGATTAAGACTCAGAGCATAACCAGAACCCCAGGTGTGCCCCTCAAGCCCCCTTCCATTCACTCCCATGCCACCAGGGTGACTGCTCTCCTGACCTCTAACACTGGAGGTTAATATTGCCTTTTATTTTTTTGAATTTTGTGTCATTAGAAACTTACTGTAGGTCTTCTTTGCTGTCTGGCTTTTCTCAACATTATGTGTGTGAGATTTCATCTACTTTTTTGCATGTTGTTGTAGATAGTTCATTCCTCTTGTTGTATAGACTTTCATTGTTTGAATCTGTGGTCTGCTAAGTACTCAGTTTCCTAAGCACTCCCAAGTTTTACAACAGCAGAATATACAATTTTGCTCCTTGAAACAAAATAATGTGCAGATTTTGGTAACAGGCACATGAAAATATGCTTAATGTCACTCATCATCAGGGAAATGCAAATCAAAACCACAATGAGATATCACCATACATCTGTCAGAATGGCTATTATCAAAAAGACAACCAATAACAAGTGTTGGTGAGGATGTGGAGAAAAGGGAACTCGTACACTTAGGTGGAAATGTAAATTGGTGGAGCCACTATGGAAACAGTAGGGAGAGTCTTCAAAAAATTAAAACTAAAATTACCATATGATCCAGCAATTCCACTCTTTGTATTTATCTGAAAAAAAATGAAAACACTAATTCAAAAAGATATATGCACCGCTATGTTCATTGCAGCGCTATTTACAATAGACAAGATATGGAAGCAATCTAAGCGCCCATCAATAAGTGGATGGATAAAGAAGGTGTGACATATGTGATATATAAAAATATATATGTTATAAGAAATGAAACCCTGCCGTTTACAACAACATGGATGGATTTAGAGCATATTATGTTAAGTGCATTAAGTCAGACAGAGAAGGACAAATACTGTATGATTTCACTTATATATGGAATCTAGAAACCAAAACAAATGAACAAACATAACGAAAGACAGTCATAGATACGGAGAACAAACAAGTGGTTGCCAGAGGAGAGGGGGGTTGGGGGAGGAGAGAAATAGGTGAGGGAGATTAAGGGGTACAAACTTCCAGTTACAAAATAAATGAGTCACAAGTATTAAGTGTACAGTGTGGGGAATATAGCCAATAACTATAATATTTTTTCTATGGTGATATATCGTAACTAGGGTTATCATGGTGATCATTTTTGTTAATTTTCTTAAAAAAATTTTTTTTTATTGGAGTATAGTTGTTTTACAATGTTGCATTAGTTTCTACTGTACAGCAAAGTGAATCAGCTATACCTATACATATATCCCCTCTTTTTTGGATTTCCTTCCCATTTAGGTCATCTTGGTGATCATTTTTAAAAGTATAGAAATATCAAATCACTATGTTGTGTAACAGGAACTAACATAGTGTTGTAGGTCAGTTATACTTCAAAAAGAAACAAATGCATAGAAAAAGAGATGAGATTTGTGGTTATCAGAGGTGGGGGGAGGGGGTTGAGGGAGAGTGGTCAAGAGGTACAAACTTTGAGTTATATTTAACTACTAGGGATGTAAAGTACCACGTGATAAATATAAGTAACACTGCTGTACGTTATATATGAAAGGTGTTAAGAGAGGAAGTCCTAAGTGTTCTCACACAAGGAAAAAAAATCTTTTTCTCTTTCTTTAATTTTGTATCCATATGAGAGGATGGATGTTCACTGAATTTACTGTGGTCATCATTTCATGATGTATGTAAGTCAAATCATTATACTGTACACCTTAATCTTATACAGTCTGTATGTCAATTATATGTCCATAAAACTGGAAGAAAAAAAAAAGAAAGGAAGGGAGGCACAGAAAGAATAAATGCCTTCTCCTGAGGGAGAGCATCTCGCAGCTCTAATCAGGGATTCAGGGAAGAAGAGGGCACTTGGAATTTGACAAAAGACAAAGATGAGGGGGGAAAAATGCTCCCTCAGTACATTGCTTTAATTTCCTTTCAAGCAACTGAGTTCCTCCAAAATCCCTCAGAAGCTGGGTACCATAGGTGTACATCTTGTAGGGAGAGGAGCTAAGGAGGGTAACTTGCCTCTCCTCTCAGCACAGCTTCTTTGCTCTCCATTTCTATCTTGGAAATGTTACAGACCAGGAGGAGAGGCTGGATGGTTGTGGGGTGGGGTGAGAGAGAAGAAGATGGGGAGAAGAAATTTAAATATTGGTGAGAAAGGAAAGAATGACGATTTTGGTTAAAGTTAGAATTTTTTGAAGTATGGTTTATATTTATTGTTTATAAATGCATCCTGAAAAAATATGTACAAACTTTAAAACCAGTTGATGGCCATGTTTATTTTAATTTTGAGTGAAAGATCAGAAGAACTCTCCAGGGAATAGCTGGAAGCACATAGAAACCAATCCTTGGGCGAGTGGCTGGCCCATCTGCAGATGGCACAGAGCATCAGTCCGCTAACAAAGAAAGCCTTGAATTGAGACTACAGGAAGTTGAATTATGAACTGTTCTGGAACCCAATAAATGGCTTATAAAATGACTGTTTTATGCCCTCAGCCAAACTTCTCTTGTGTTTGGGCAGCTCCCCGGCTCTGTGGCATGAGGATGGGTGGGTTTCCCTCACACTCAGACAGGGTTCTACATTTGCATGGTAACATTTGCATTTTGCACACTGATCTAATTCACTTGGCAAGTTTATGCAAATCATAACAGAAGCCTTTATACACTGGTGGAGGAAAGAGAACCATAAACTGCTGCTTGAGAAATTATACTTTAGGAAATAGCCTTTTTCTTGGAGAAAAAAAGCAAAATTAATGACTTAGTAGCCTTATCGGAATAACGCACAGAAGACAATATGGTGTTCTTAAGCCTGAAATACCCTTGCAGGTTGCAAGCCCAGAGTCAATCATGGCTATTTAAGTGGGATAGAAATGGATTTTTAAAATGTGGAGAGGCAAATTCTAAAACATTATTGTGAATATTAAAACCAAGCCAAGAATTTAATATGCTTTCTTTTATAATGTAGCGGTCCCTTCTTTTTTTTAAAAAATAAATTTTTCTTTAATTAATAAATAAATTAATTAATTTATTAATTAATTTTTGCGGTACGTGGGCCTCTCACTCTTGTGGCCCCTCCCATTGTGGAGCACAGGCTCCAGGTGCACAGGCTCAGCGGCCATGGCTCACGGACCTAGCTGCTCCGCGGCATGTGGGATCTTCCCGGACCGGGGCACGAACCCGTGTCCCCTGCATCGGCAGGCGGACTCTCAACCACTGTGCCACCAGGGAAGCCTTCTTTAATTTACTTTTGGCTGTGTTGGGTCTTTGTTGCTGAGCATGGGCTTTCTCTAGTTGCGGTGAGTGGGGGCTACTTCTCATTGCGGTGCACGGGCTTCTCTTGCTGCAGAGCGTGGGCTCTAGGTGCACAGGTTTCAGTAGTTGTGGCACACGGGTTTAGCTGCTCTGTGGCATCTGGGATCTTCCTGGACCAGGGATCGAACCCATGTCCCCAGCATTGGCAGGCAGATTCTTAACCACTGCGCCACCAGGGAAGTCCTGTGGTTCCTTCTTAAACAGGTGTGGTTATAAGTCCTCAAAGGGCATCATTGAAAAACTCCCCCAGTGACTAGTCTCAGCATGGAGATGTGTCTCTTGTAATGGCTACCTAAGTAATTTAAGAATGTATGTAATTCAATAATTCACAATTAGTTAAGTCAAAACATTTGCAATTATTTACAAGTCTCAGAACTTTGTTCATGGAAACAAAATATTTTGAGGATATGAAAGAAAAACTGGTTCAGTAAATACCTGCAAAATAAATTGTTGACTAAAGTATGGGAAAATTTGCAATTTTAGAAGATCCTAAGGGAAGAGCAGTCTGCTCTGCTGACCTTCTCAGGCCCCCACTGGACGTGGCTACAGGGTCCACACAGGAAAGGGGAGAAACTTGTCCCTGAGCCCCAAAGTCACAAAGTCTTAATCAAACCTTTCTCTTTGCCTTTGACTTACAACCTTACTTTCTGAAGGGGAAATAAGGGAGGGACTGGGTTCCCCACATTCTCCCACAAAGTTCCCCTGGTTCCCTCCAAGCCTCTTCCCCAGACCCCAAGCACCATCTCTCCCCTCCTTCTTTAACTCCAATGCCATTTCCCACCCCCAATCAGCTTATGAAAATGGATGCCTGGATGGGGTGGAAGGAACCAGAGTCCTACACCCCATCAACACTCGATCTCCACTTAGACTCCCAGTTACACTGAAATACAATATTTAGCACAGTGCCTGGTCCAGAGCAGGAGCTCAATAAATACATGTTGGCATGTAGTGGACCAATGATTGGGTTGCATGTAGATTCACTCCTGTATCCTGCGATGCCCTCACCCACATCTACAGTGTGGAAGGGATCTCAGTGACAATGAATGATCTACACAGCAATCTAGTTGGTAGGCTACGACTGTGACCTTGTAGGTGTGAAACGTGGCAGCTAACGACCCCGAGTGCCTGTACAGGTCTGGACGGCGGGTGCGTGGAGTCCTTCTTGTCTGCTGTCAGGGCCCGGGGCTTCCAGCCACAGGCATGGCTGACTTTGTTTCCCAGAGAGAGATTGCATGGATGGGCTAAACAAACAGATAATCAGCAGCTCCCTTTGCAACTCTCACCCTGCTTGGGGGACTTTTCTCTGCTGTACTTTTCTTTCCTTTCCTATTTTTTTTTCCTTTCTTATGTCTCCTGTGTTTCTTACTCTCCTGGGAAAGGCTGGTTTTCCATAGATATTCAGCCAGCTAGAACATGGATTTCTACAAGAACTGGGCATAGTCTTTGGAGCCTTGGTTCTTCTCAGGTGATTTTGTTGTTTGTTGCTGAAGAGTTGCTTCTTTTAGATTAAAGTGACTTTTAGGGCAAAGGCTGGAGGTGGGAGTGTTTCACGGGCTGAATTGTGTAACCCTCCTAACCATATGGTGACGTCCTGACCCTTAGAGCCTCACAGAGTGGCTGTTTTTGGAGACGGGGTTTTACCAAGTTAAAATGAGGTCATTATGGTGGCCCCTAGTCTAATATGACTGGCGTCCTTATAAAAAGGGGAAATTTGGAGACAGGCTTGCAGATGGGGATAGTGCCATGTGAGCATGAAAAGAGCCATGAACAAGCCAAGGAGAGAGGCCTGGAACAGATCTTCTCCTCACAGCCCTCAGAGGGAACCAACCCTGCCAACACCTTGATTTCAGACCGCTAGTCTCCAGAAATGTGAGACAACACATTTCTGTTGGTTAAGCCACCCCAGCTGGGGTACTTTGTTATGGCAGCCTGAGAACATTAAAACGGGGTGACTGACAGATTCAGAGTTATTTAGGAAACCTCCTGTTCAAGAGAAGTATGATGGCAAGAAAGAGGGACGTATATGTACATATGTATACAGATACAGATGAAGATACATATGTTTGTATAGTCTCATTTTATTTATGTATGAGGAATGGGGCATCCTTTTAAATAGGAAAATATGAGAACTCTTCAGTAAGTGTATTTGGCTGGGGGCTAAGCTGCCACCCTGTGTCCTCCAGGGAGGGTGAGTTCTACAGCAACATTATGAGCAGCTGCTTTAGAATTTCACCTTGGGTAGGTGCCCTGAAGACTGAATGACTTATTTAGAAATGATTTTGTCAGTTTGGGTTTAGAACATCCTGCTTGCTAAACATTACTAAGTCTGATGCTTCTGATCTCTCTGCCATGAAACCTCATTTGAATCTTCAGGTTCAGTAAAGACTGTCTCGAAGAAATCCTACATCTTAGGAGGAGACATACAGAATTGTTTACTGTGGTTTGTAACCGGGTAGTGATCATGGCATTTGTAGAACTCAGTGCAGCTCTGGAATGTCTGGGTTCTTCCACAGCAAGCACGTGTACTTTTGATGTTTTTAGTGCAAGTATGGGAAAAATCATGTGTTTCTTTGCTTTCATTCCCAAATATCCCTTTTATGTTCCGATAGTAACTAAAGTGCCTTCCTACTTTTGCATTCTTGTATTTGAAATTTTGAATGTGAGCTTTTTTCATCAGCTACAAACTTCTCAAATTATTTTCTTGGCATCCCCTCAACTTAATCTCTTACTAGTACTCAACTTTCCCTACTTTCTGGATTTTTCTATTTATTTAGAAAGGATGTTAAGATTCAGTGATCTGACTACAGACTCTTAAAAGGGATATTAATCTGTAAGGAATAGAAGCTTTGAAAAAAAATAAAATGATGATTTAGAACTCACAAATAATACTAAAGGGAAAGACATCTAGAGAAGACAGAAGGCTGCATAAGAAGGTCTTTGAGCTCAACTTTATGAAATGATGTACAAAGGATGGAGGGGGAGGTGCTCTATATAAATAGAATAAAACTCTTTGGCAGGGACCTGTAAGAAGAGGGTCAGGTGACCGAGAAGTGTAAGACCTTTCTATGAGGAAGATGCTCTTGTCCCTAGATGGAGGAAGGTCAACAGACTCACTCAATCTATGGTCTTCCAAAGGGGGTCTTCTGGTTAGAAAGCATAGAACAACATATAAAGGGAGGTAGACACAGGAGAAGTGAAAAGATAGTCAGAAAATTGGTCGAGCATTTAAATGGCAAGTAGATCCTTTAGCTTCAGACCAGTCACATCCCAGAGCATTTCTCAAAGCTCCCACCAGGCACCTTTGAGGAGTCACAGTCCTGGGAAGGGGCTCCAGACACTGGACTCATGTGAGTCCCTTCATGAAAATGGGAAAATGGAGACTCTGGACTGGTGAACTTCAGGTCAGTCCCTGGTAGCCTTGGGAATGGTACATGAAACAGATGGCGTCTGAATATGTACAAGAGGAGGTAAAAAACACTGGGTGCCAGCTGAGGTTCCTGATGAATAAAACCATCACCATTAGCCTCATTTTCTTCTTGCTTTTAATTAGTGAATTTAGGAATACTGTATGCATGTTTTCATCTCCTTAAAATACTTGATGAAGTTTCTTATAGAAATGTTCTTTGATACAGTGGAGAAATAAGGAACTATGGGCTAAGGTCCAGGAGGTGGATTCTGACCTGATGAAGGACTGTCTTCAAATAACATTGATGAAGGACACAGTCTGGAGGTAAAGAGTTGTAATCTTGGGCCACAAGTCTCTGGCCCAGGGTGGCTTTTGTTGTCAGTCATACAAATGAAGACTTAGATGTGCTTGTTAGAGTGCAGGGTCCCTGCAAACAGTCATTGTGTCTTGTAGAAATTCATGTCCCACATGAGGGTTTAGCTAATGACTTACACATGGTGGGTTATCAGTGTTTGTGAATAAATGAAGAAACAGAATGCATGTGAATTAAATTTGCAAATCCCAAAAAGCTGAATGGAAATTCCTATTGGATACTCAAGATTAAAATATTTCTCCAATTCCTGGAACATTTGCCAAAAGCCAATATAAGATTTTAAAAGAGTGAACATAAATTTCTGCGTTGAGTTTATTGTCTCCCCCACCCGCTCCAACTACAGGTGCTATGCCTATGAGAAAAAAGTGGACTGTGACTTAGCTGACAATGAGTTAAAAATGGGACAAAACTTGGGGCCACGGAAAAGCTCAGTCCACACTAATAGAAAAATGGTGTCCATCTGGTCTCATTATGGCCTGTGGTGGGCAGATCATACATAGAGTATTGAATCCATTTATATGTGTGACATAGTTTTGGAAGCAATGTCCAGATTAGACTAAATACAGAAGAAGGCAACTGGATAACATCACTTTATAGACCCAGTTAAAAGGATGAGGACTGTTTCACTGAAGAGAGGAGAAATTTGGAGGAGAATTTGTTGCCAGAATAGTGACCAAATTAGTGCTGGCCCATGAACCAATTGCATCCAAAGCCACTGGGGAAATTCCAAAAACTGACCCAACCTCAGATCCTGTCCAACTCTAACAATCTATTACAAGATAAGGGAGAGGTTTTTTAAGATAGGTTATCATGCAGAATCAAGTATAATCCTAGGAAGCATTACTGCAGAAGAATCAACTGGGACCCAGATAGACTAGGTGTAGGAAGTAGAGTGACTCAAACAAAAAAGCCCAAACTAACCAAACAACTGGGTCTAGTGGGGGAAAGGTCTAGGGGTGAGTGGAATAGATTCCTGTATGCTGTTGAGAGCTCTTTGCCACTGAAGATATTTAGGCAGAGTTTGGATTACTCTGATGCCACTAAAAGGGATTCCAGCTTTGGGAGGGAAGTTCATTTGCAAAAGCTTGAAGTTTCTTTCATTCATTCAACAGATATTTGTTGAGTGCATCCTATAGGGCTGAGGATATAGGGCTGAATAAGAACAAGTCCCTGCCCTTTCGGAGCTCACATTTTATGATTTAATGATTTCAACAAAGTCCAGACTTAAAGAATGCCAATGCAGGAGATTGGAAAAACCGAAGGCATGTAGTCATGCAGTGAAACATTTAACTTAGAAATGAATATATTCTCTTTTTCTCAGCAGAGTTAAGTTGAAAGAAAAGAAATAGGGAAATTTGATTCTGAGTGTGAATTTAGGCAAAAAGAAACAAAAGCTGGCAAGTATATAAAATGCTATCAGGTATTCTGAAAAAAATATAAATTTAATGTTGGTATGTTTAAGGGAATGAAATCATGATGCTTAATTAGCCCACAGACAAGAGGATAGAAATGGGCAGGTTGGTGACCCGAAAAAAGAAACGCATCGTGTATCTTCTTTTACTCACTGGTCTTGGTAAGGGGTTTCTTCAGGCAGATAAGTTTTGGGGAAAAAGATGTTGGCACAATAAGGTTTTTGAACATCCTTTGAGTGTCAGTCAGAGGAAATTTAAGTTCAAACATTCCCTTGCTTTCAATGATCAGCTTAGCACTGTTATAAGAATAATGTCATTGTATGCAGTGTATTCAGATTTTCCCATTTAAATAAGTAATTTGGGGCTCTAAAGAGTTCTTTGGCATTATATTTGAATTTAATGCTAAATTTAAAGAACGTGAAAAGTGCACAGGTTAGGACTTTTATTTCTCTCAATGAGGTTATCCACATACATGGAAAACCTTACTTCTATTAAAGAAAACCCTAGAAATACTGGATGACATAAAAAAAAAAGATCCTTCTAAATGCAAGGTTGAGCTTGCAAGAGATAGAGGCAATATTCAAAGAAATAATGGCTGAGAATTTTCCAATCTCAAGGAAGAAAACAAGTTCTTCGATTCAGGAAGTTCAGTGAGACCTAAATAAGTAAAAATAAACAATAGCTAGATACACATGGGAACGAAATTGTAAAACAAAGACCCTACATGGAAGCAGGGAGCAAAGTCAGGTTATCTAAAAAAAAAAAGAACAAAAATTAGACATCATCAGACTTCTCAACAGCAGCAGTAAAAGTCAGAAGACAGTAAAGTGACTATAAAAAGAATAGTTAACCTTATGGCAGGCATTGTTACGTTCTCAGGGTTTTACATTTACTATGTCTTTACAACAATCCTACAAGGTAGGACCTATATTATCCGGGTGTTGCCAATGAGGACGCTAAGCCCAGAGTCTCTGAGTCACGTGCCAAGTTCCTACAGCTAGTAGTTGGTGAAGCCAGGCAGAGCCTGTGCCTATAACTCTCACACCATACAGGAACATTTTCAAATAGCTGAGAGAAAATACCTTCAACTTAGAACTCTATACCTGGGGTGATCATTAAAGTGTGAGTGCACAACAAGGGCATTTTCAGACAAATAAAACGGAAACCAAATGGAAACCAGTAGACCTTCACTGAATTCACTGAAGAGAACAGCTATTAGGAAAGAAAAAAGCATGGACTATATAAAATAACAAAAACAATGATGACTAGTTTGGGGCTCTAAATAAAGGGAATGAAAATGCAGGACAACAAGGCAGGGAGATACAGCAGGAAGAAGGCTGGAGACTCCACATTGTAAGGTCTGCGCTGCCGGGTGGGATGAGAGGATGGATTAATTTTGGGCGTCTGCCATGTATGTCTAGTCTAATTTTAAGGATAACCACCCAAAGAATAGAAAGGGGAAGGCATAATTTCCAAATGTATAGAGAGAAAACTTGATTTATCGAATAATTATTTTGATATAAAATATTCAAGGGCTTCCCTGGTGGCGCAGTGGTTGAGAGTCCGCCTGCTGATGCAGGGGACGTGGGTTCATGCCCCGGTCCGGGAAGATCCCATATGTTGTGGAGCGGCTGGGCCCGTGAGCCATGGCCGCTAAGCCTGCGCGTCCGGAGCCTGTGCTCCGCAATGGGAGAGGCCACAGCAGTGAGAGGCCCGCGTACTGCAAAAAAAAAAAAAAAAAAAAAAAAAATTAAAATCATGTTGATCCTCTTCTCTTGGGGTTTTATTATTGGATGTGAATTTAAACGTGACTCCCCTGTTGAGAGGGAGGGCACAGGCCTTTGCTGAGTGCCTGCTGTATGCCAGCTCTTTGGCTTACATTGTCTGAGTTCATCATCAGAGGACGCCTACAAGGGAGTGAGTATCACCCCCAATTTCCAGATACAGAAGCCAAGGCTCACTCGGAGAGTTTTCTTAACTTGCTCACAATCACACAGCTTTTATGAGGCCGGATATAACTTTAAATGTCACTCTGACTCAGAGGCCAGGATGTTCTCCCCTCATTAGGGTTTCCAAACGCCTGAGGAGCAGAGAGCTTTGTAAAGGGACTTTAAACCCATGTGTGTGCCATTAGCATCGTGCATGTCCCAGATAGAAGAGTTTTCCTCCTACGTGTTCTCTGTTGTTCAACTATGTGTAGAGACACTTGTGAAACAGAAGGTGCAAAATCATTTAAAATTTATGAGGCTTTTTCAACAGTGTTTACCTTCTCAGGCAACAGACATCAGGAATGCAGGATGTCTTTTTTATGTCAAGAAAAGAACCCCCCAAAAACAAGCGGTCCACTTACTAAATATGTGGGAATCTCTGGACTTGGCTTTCCACGCAAGACCCTCCAAGACCTCAGTGCCCTGCATGGAAAGGGGTGTCTTCCACATCCACGTTGATCCTGCTCTCAGGGGTGTGGAGAGTTCACTGCTTTCCTGCCAGAAAAACGTATACTCCTTTTGGGTTTAACTCTACAGGTCTTGGCCAGCCTTCATACAATTTTAGTTAGCAATAAAAGATTTAAATAAAATTTTACCTATTTTTTTAACACCTTCTGCTCTGGACTCAGCCCATCCTACACTCATTCACTCCCTCCGTCCCTCCCTCCCTCCCTCCCTCTTTCATCTAGCACTTGCTGGGGTCACCGTGTGCCAGGCCCCATTGTTACTGAATCTGGACAACCCTGAGGTCTGACAATGTGTAAGAGGCTTGCCCAAGGTTATGAGCTTGTATATGGAAGGGCCTTGCCTTTAGATTCACTGTATAGGGCTGTGTCTTGTTTTTTTTTTTTTTTAGACCATGGACTTGTCCAACACTGTGGGCAGCTGTGTGGTCATGTTTGGTGTGTGAGCCAGTCATGAGCCTCCCCAGTTTATTGTTTTTTAAAGCATAAGCTCTGTTGCCTCTATTCACTATTGGCCTTGGAAGATAAAAAAGGGCTGTCTCATTTTATTTGTACATATTCCTATTTAATCTCCTTTCTCTACTCAACATATCTTTATCTAAATTTTTGCTCGCTCAATATTTCCTGTACTTTTTCAAGGGAGTGGTAAAATTTGCTTTTCCTTAACTCTTTTTTTTCCGGATGCAATCTGATCTGTTCTGTTTCTGGCCGAATACTGCGTGGATTAAGTCAGTCCAGGGCTGGGCAGGTGGGGTTCCCAGACAATGTGGGAGAACGGACAGCTCAGGCTGGCTTCTGGCCCAGGCAGGGACACAGCTGTAGGGATGTCTTTGAGGACAGAGATTCATGCCAGATCTGGAAGGATAACTAGACTCAGCCACTGGGCAGCCTGAAAGCCTGTGTCTGAGGGAGGAGATTGGATGAATGCACTTGAATCTGAATAGAACTTTCAGCCTTAAGACCTGAAGGGGGTGATGAGATTTGAGAGGAAATGCGGTCCAGACGTCCTAGTTTTGCCAGCTCAGTCCTAGCTTATGCCTGGCATTGTCCTGCCTGATGGAGCATCTGGGCTCTCTGTAATGCAGTTGAATTTGAAAGATGACCAGAAATACACTCTCCCTTTCTTCCTGACCTTTCTTTTCAATGACAGCATAAGTGCAACTGGGCAGGTGGGCCTGGGGGTTGTGACCCACCTCTTGGGAGGTTCTGGCAGAGATGTTTGATGATGCTGCCCCTGCTGGCCACTTAAGGTATTAGCCAGCTGGCCAAGGTCCTGGGCAAGACCTCTGAACAGATAAATGGGAGCCCTATGCACAAGCTGGAGGGGCCTTGGGAACGTGGGATATTGTAAGTTAGGTCTGCATGAGGGTAATGTTTTCTCTAGTCCACATTGTACTACTTTAAAGTAGTCACAGGACAACTACACTTTACAAATAGGGGAACAACTATTCAAATGACTACAGATTTGTCACCTGAAACCATGGAGGCCAGAAGACAGTGGAATAACATCTTTAGGTGCTGAAAAAAGAATTGTCTACACAAAATTCAACATCCTGTAAAAACAGTCTTCAAAATTGATGGCAAACTGAAGACATTCTCAGATGACTGGAAACTAAGAGAGTTTGTCATCATCAGACCTGCTCTAAAAGAAATGCTAAAGGAAGTTCTTCAGGCTAAGCTAAAATGATAGCAGAAGGATACTTAGAACAGGAGCAAAGGAAGGGTAACAAAAATGGTAACTATCTGGGTAAATATAGTAGACTCTTCTTCACTTCTTAGGTGTTTCAAAATATGTATGGCCATTGAAATAAAAAAATAATAACACTGACTGATTATATATGAAGATATAATCCATATGACAACTATAAATTTTATGATATAAGCCATATAAAACTATACGGTTATAAATCTTCTTCTACATTTTACTTGAAGCAGTAAACTATTAACTCTATGTAGACTGTGAAATTTATATTTTTTATATATATATATATATATATATATGTATGTACACACACACACATTTCATATTATAATCCCTGGAGCAACCACTAAAAAAGTACTATATATATATATATTATATATATATATATATATATATATATATATATATATATATATATATATATATATATATAATGTGGCCAAGAAACCTATAGATAAAGTAAAATGGAAACTAAAAACCATTGAAATAACCCAAAGGAAGACTGGAAGGGGGAAAACTGGAACAATAAGCAAAGGGATAAAAATATTTAATAAAATGGCAATTAACCATATTATTATATGAGATGTAAATGATCTAAAAATGTCAATTAAAAGCCAGAGATGTCAGACTGGCTAATAAAATGTCAGTAAAACCTAACTGTATACTGACTTCTACAAGCCAATTAAAAAAAAATTGAAGTATAGTTGATTTACAGTGTTGTGTTAATTTCTGCTGTATAGCAAAGTGATTCAGTTATACATATACATACATTCTCTTTCATATTCTTTTCCATTATGGTTTATCACAGGATATTGAATATAGTACCCTGTGCTATACAGTAGGAAATTGTTGTTTATCAATTCTACATATAGTAGTTTGCATCTGTTAATTCCAAACTCCCAGTCCATCCCTTCCCCACCTCCCCTCCCCCTTGGCAACCACCTGTCTGTTCTCTGTGTCTGTGAGTCTGTTTCTGTTTTGCAGATAAGTTCATTTGTGTCATATTTTAGTTTCTACATATAAGCAATATCATATGGTATTGTCTAAGAAACCAATTTTTAACTATAATGACATAAGTTAAAAAGATGTGTGATAAGAATTCTAATCAATAGAAATTCTAATCAATAATCTACACTAGTATCACACAGAGTAGACTTTAGAGCAAAGAAGCTTACCAGGGATAAAGAGGGGCATTATACATTGATAAATGGTCAATCACCAGGAAGAATTACAATCCTAATATGTGTATACACCTAAACTTGAAAATACATGAAGCAAAATTGAAAAGAATTAAAAAGTAGAAGTAGTTAAATCCATAGTTATACTTGGGCACTTCAACACTCCTTTCTCAGTAATCGATAGAACAAATGAATCAGCAAGGATATAGACGACCTTAATAACACTAAGAACCAGTTTGACATAATTGATATTTATAGAACATTTCACCCAAATGTACATTGTTTTCAAATGCACACAGAACACTGACCAAGACAGACCACCTTCTGGGGGACAGAACAAACCTTAACACATTTAAAAGAATTGAAATCATTAAAACTATGTTCTCTCATCATAGTAGAATTAAACTAGAAACCACTAAGAGAAAGATATCTGGAAAACCCCCAAACACTTGGCAATTATAAGCAATCCATAGGGATTACTGAAGTGACAAGGGAAATTAGAACATATGTAGAGCTGAGTGAAGAGGAAAATATGACCTATCAAAACTGGTGGAATTCAGCTAAGGCTGTGCATAGAGGAACTCTTCTGGAATTAAATAGTACAGAACTAAATGCTTTTAATAGGAAGAAAGAGCTCTCAAGTCAATAATAGAAGCTTCCACCTTAAGAAACTAAACAAACAAAGCTAAAAGTACATATAAAGAAAAAAATAATATACATTATTCGAAAATTTATATGAGAAGACAAAAGACCTAGAATAGCTAAGACAATTTTGAAAAAGAATAAAGTGGGAAGAGACAGTCTACTCAATTTCAAGATTTATTACATAGCGACAGTAATCAAGACCCTGTGGTATTGGCAGAGGGGTGGACCCATAGATCAATGGAACAGAACAGAAACCTAGAAATAGACTCACACAAGTAAGCCCAACTGGTTTTTGACAAAGGTGGAGCAATTCAGTGGAGGAAAGATAACCTTTCCAGGTAATGGTTCTGGAACAATTGGGTATGCATAAGCAGAAAAGTAAGTCTTCAAAAGTCTCACACTTTATACAAAAATTAACTCAAAATGGATCATGAAATGATCCGCAATGAAAAACCATACCCTATCCATTTCGGCATCTGTGAGCCTTTGCTGGTGCTTACACTGCTGCCAGGAACACCTTTTCTCTATTTCTCCACTTTGTTTGAAGTCCCACCTGTCCTGGGGGGTCTAGTTTTTCTGGCAGTTCCTCTGAGTGGCACTTCCTTCGTCCCAGTGGCCCAACAGAATCAATCACAACCTATGGAGCAAAGTTCTATCTTTGTGCCATAGAACTCGGCTCCTGCCTTGATCCGGTACACACTGTCACTTGTTTGTATCATGGCCACTCCTTGTCTCCTCCGACTTTTAATGGTTGGTGCCCTTGTCCCTAGGCTACTGCCTGATGGTCTGTCAATGAAATATTTATTGAGGAGCTATGCTGTGCTGGGCAGACGTGTCTCAGGTGGCGGCAGACACAGTGATACCTAAATCAGGCCTGAGCCCTGTCCTCGTGGGGCTTACAGGCTACACACAGTCAGTGCCCAGAAACATTTGCTGACTCAATTGAACCAGTACATCCTGGGAACAAGGAGGCCACAGTCACCAGGAAGCAGGCTTGGCCAGGTCTCTCTGTCGGGGCAGCCACATGCATACACATCTTGAGCCATCCTCCTGCTCTGTGCACCATCTGCGGGGCTGGTGTGGGACCAGGATGCTAACTACAGGGCTTTGTAAAAGTTGGTCCAACCATGATTTGCCTGGGGCATAGTAATCAGAGCGTTGCTTTTCTTTTTCTTTTCAAACCTCCTTTTTCATATGGTGACTAAAATGAGAATATTTGTGCATATATGTTTTAGTTTCCAAAAGGCTTTTTCACCTTTACCTTGACACTGAATCCTTATGACACACCTAGGATTCTATGAACCACATTATACAGGTGAGAAAACTGATCCTTCAAGAGAATTTCTGGATGGACCTGAAAGGTATTATGCTTAGTGAAATAAGTCAGACAGAGAAAGACAAACACTACATGTTAACACTTATATGTGGAATCTAAAAAATAAAGCAAACAAATGAATATAACAAAACAGAAACAGACTCACGGATATAGGCAACAAACTAGTGGTTTCCTGTGGGGAGAGGGAAGGGGGAGGGGCAAGATAGGGGCAGGGGACTAAGAGGTATATATCACTACGTGTAAAACAGATAAGCTGCAAGGATACATCACATAGCATAGGGAATATAGCCAATATTTTATAATAACCTTAAATGGAGTGTAATCTATAAAAATTTTGAATAACTATATTGTGCACCTGAATCTAATATATATTGTAAATCAACTATATTTCAATAAAAATTAAAAATAAAATTTGAAAAAAGACTTCTGATAGAGACTTCAGCCTTCCACGCAGCATTTTTTTTTTTTAAAGAAGATGTTGGGGGTAGGAGTTTATTAACTTATTTATTTATTTTTGCTGTGTTGGGTCTTCGTTTCTGTGCCAGGGCTTTCTCTAGTTGTGGCAAGCAGGGGCCGCTCTTCATTGCGGTGCATGGGCCTCTCACTATTGCGGCCTCTCTTGTTGCGGAGCACAGGCTCCAGACGTGTAGGCTCAGTAGTTGTGGCTCACAGGACTAGTTGCTCCGTGGCATGTGGGATCCTCCCAGACCAGGGCTTGAACCCGTGTCCCCTGCATTAGCAGGCAGATTCTCAACCACTGCGCCACCAGGGAAGCCCCCCACGCAGCATTTTAAGACATCCCTCACTAAAGCAAAGCAAAGCAAAACAACCAAACCTAGGTCCCATGATCGAGATTGCTAGAGGAGTGGCCCAAGCCGAAAGAGTAATGGACCACAATGGGTTATATTGGTGACCCAGGGAGAGGTGAGCTTTGGGACAATCCTGGGAAGAGAGAGGAAGGTGGAATTCACACTGTAGAGTGAGCCTATGATTAAAATCGTAACTGATTGCAAAGGTAAGGGTGGATAACCTCCAGGGTCCATCAGAATTGAGCAGTGATTAAACTGATGTCAAGACTTTGGAGTATAAGAAGGAGCAGGGAACCTATTTGGAGCCGTTCTCTATCTGAGCGGGAGAAAACATGGATGGGAGGTAAAGTAAGGCAGAAGATCCTGGCTACCTCCATCTGCCTGGCCAGCGGCATCCTGCGCCAGGTGTCATGGGGCGTCCTCTCCAGCGGGTGGGCTCCTCCGCTCATGCCTGTAGCCCTAGCATCTAGAGCATGGTCTCCTGGGGACAGGGTTCGAATTCCGTCTTTTTCTTAGAAGGAGGAGGGATGGCCAGATGACAAGGCCCAGGAGTCTGGGCCTGAGAAACAGATTTTCCAGGGGTCCCTGGCACGGGGGCAAGAGGCAGCCTTCACCCCACCCTTCATTTCATGCATGCAGATTGCTAAGGCTCTCTCTCACCAGCCAGATCCCCAATTTATTGATCAACTATAAGAAAGAGACCCGTCAACCAGCCTGGATGCTGGGATCCACAGGCCCAGTGTGCTCTGTGGGTGGGGCAATTCATGGCCTGATTTAGTCAGCTGACCTTGCTGGTAGAGACTTTTACAACATACATCAGAACTCTTTACTTCTTTGCTGTCTTTACTTCTTAATGTGCATGTCTTTTGGCTCATGTTTTCACCCTTCACTTCATTATTGTAACAGGCAACGGGAAGCTCTCATCTGAGTCCTGAGCAGAAGCATTGCCTCAGACATGGAGTCCAGCAGCCTTGCTGTGCCTGAGGCCTCTCCATCCTGGATGCCAGCTCCTTTCTGGCCACAGGGAAGCCCTGGGAAGGGTTGAGGGCTCCAGATCCAAGACAATGGCTTCTGACAACTTGGTAGAGTAGCTGGGAAAGTTCTTCCCTTCAGGGAGCAGCAAGCCAGCTCCAAAGATAATTCAGGAGGGCGTGTGACAGCCTCTCATTTTTGTATGAATATACGTTTAGCCCCTAGAGGGGCCTTGCTTCTCCTCTGTCATTGTTACACTCCCAGGAGGAAAGATGTGGAGATTTATACCTGAGGAAAGGTTTTCTAAGGTTCTATAACATGGTATTGTTGTTTTGGGAGCTAAGCGTGATTGCCAAGAATGTCCGACAAAGACATTCTTGCTTCAAGTGTTTTCAAGCTGAAATGTCTTGTGCAAAGACTGTGAGAATGATGGTTCAGTCCTTTCTTGCTCTGTGGAACTCCACCAGGAGGAACTGGGCTATGTAAATTATTGAACAGCAACTTCTTTCACCAGTGGGGAACTTTTGCCAATTTCAGAACAGCTATTATAATCACTAAAAACATTGAGGTAGTGAAGTTTATAGTGCTCAATTTTGAGACTGGAAAATCTAGGTATCAAACGCTTAAACCATTTTCTTATGTTATAAAGTAAGATCAATGATGTGTCTTTTTAATGATCTTTTTTCTAAGATTAAAATCTTTGATGTGGAAAAATACAGGTTACTGTCTCTATTTCGAGACCTGGCTGAATTGCATTAATTTCTCTGTCCATGACAGATCGCCCCTGTCCACTGCAAATTCTACCTTCCCTTTGTTTAAATAAGTAAAACTGATTATTCAGTTTTCCAGGTTTTCTAAATTACTGATTTAACTCCAGTGGTTCAATCTATTCCAGAATTGTATTCACTAACAGCATGACACTGCACTTTCTTGCATGAGGAGGTTCTTTTATGGTTGGCAATAATTCTGTCGATAGGAACACATGAAAATATCCTATTTACAGCTCTGTAGGTGGAACTTGGCTAACATAAGGAATCGTGATTTGTTTGTATGTGGCTTCCAATAGGACGTAGAGTTGAAATATTAATTGTACAATTCTACTGTTTTTTTTTTTTGCGGTATGCGGGCCTCTCACTGTTGTGGCCTCTCCCATTGTGGAGCACAGGCTCCGGACGCGCAGGCTCAGCGGCCATGGCTCACGGGCCCAGCCGCTCTGTGGCATACGGGATCCTCCCGGACCGGGGCACGAACCCATGTCCCCTGCATCAGCAGGCGGACTCTCAACCACTGCGCCACCAGGGAAGCCCCCAATTCTACTGTTTTTGAGCAGATGAGCAAAAATGAATAATTTCCCAAAGTCCTGTCGCTGTGACCAGGGCTTGAAGTACATGGCAAAGTGAACAAAAACATCGTTCCCCAAATATGGACCATGACCAGAGTCAAAATGAGGAAGCAAGACATCCCTCCTGGGCCCCCATCACTGGCATCCATTTCCCTCCTGGTGTCCCAGCCCAGCAGCCTGGGCACCCCAGGGACTTCACTGTGGCCGAGGCTGTCATCCCCAGTAGTGCCAGGCATGGCCTGAGCGATGGTCTCCTATTGAAATGTACCTACCTTGAGTCCCAGCACACATCCTAATGTGCCACCCCTTCTGCAAACAACGCTCTAGTTTTCAACAAAGCTCTTCCGTATTTTAGCCAGAATGACTGACAACTGGCTGTATCCTGTGACGGGGTGAGAAACCATGAACAAAGGGATGCCACCTCTTCCTCCCCTTTGGTCTGCATGATGCCATGGGCAGGCTTCTAGGGGGTCACAGCAAGACAGGAAGGGGTATGCTCAGTGTCTACTAGTGCATGATTTAACACTTATATGGCAACACCACGTGAGGGTCAGGGGCTTAAAAACAAATGATATGAGGTCTCCGTTCCCAAGTGACAAGGTGACAGACATGTGAGCCAAGAGCCAGCAGCCCCAGCAGTGCAGTGTGGCAAGTGGGGCTGCAGAGGCAGGGACGAATGTGGCAGGAGGCCAAAGTCACTAACTCTGAGCCGGGGAGAGAAGGGGACATTTGATGTGGGTTCTGATGGCTGAATAGGAGTTCTCTAGGGACCTAGGGAAGGAAAGAGTGGGCAGGAGAGTAATAAATAATGCTAGGGTGTTATGTCACAAGAGGCAGACGGTCAGCATGGCTGGTAAGAGGCCTCTATTGAGGCTGGGTGAGCAGTTGGGGTTAAATTATGAATGTTTTTTTCAGTGTGGGCATGCGTCTGGCCAGAAGCAACCACTGTTTTCAAGCAAGGGCCTGATTTATTTAGGTCAGATTCTTCTAAGAGTGGAGCTCAGGGGGAGGCCAAGCATGGGGTGGTTGCAAAGCACCAGCTAGAGATGGGGAGGCCTGGACTGGGATGGACGTGCTTATGGAGAACTGACTGGATTTCGTGAAGGGTGAGAGGAGGGGCCTCAGGCATCCCACCCGGGTGTCGGGCTGGACCATGACATTGTAGATCCACAAAAGGGGGGGGTCACAGGTCCAGCTGGTTGGTGGGGAAGCTTGTGAGCTCAGTGATGACGTATGCTCTGATGGGTCCTTCCCTGTCAGATGGAAAGACTCTTCTCAAATGCATCTGTCTGCCCTCTGTGCCTCTCACCCCTTGCCCTGCCTACTTCACAGTCTTGGGAGCTTTGGCAATTGTTACAGAACAAAGAGATGGTGGAACCTTATGGAGAGGCAGCACCGGGGTCCCACCCCTCCACAGCATGCCTGGGCTCTAAAGAGATGCAGCAGGAGCTGTGACATGGCTGGAAGAAGCCTGCTCACAGATGTCTGTTCGTGGCACGAATTTTGGCTTGTGTTGGCGTTTTCATGCCTGGGCATTTTATAAAGGGCGTCAGTCCATTGATGAGAGACTGTGTCTCATCCAAGTGAGTAGATCTGGAACATCCTGCTTTATCACTTGCCTTTTCTAGGACAAAGCATATAAGAGCTCCATCCTTCCTTGGCTGCATGGGGTCAGGGAGTACGACAAGGCAGAAAGTGCTGAGAAAAGCATGTACTCCTGATTCCAGGGAGAGAAGGACCAAGTACTTGAGAACAATTTACATAACCATAGTGCTTTTATAACACTCAACCCTGTTTCCAAGGGTAGCCATTGTTTTCTGCCCTGTGGGCTTTGAGGACAGTGTGGTCCATGCACAAATGTCAAAAACCAAGTTCACTTCTCAACATGCCTCAACAAGCTTCCTTTCATCTGTGTTCATGAACTTAGACAGCATGTTGCCAAATGGACATCGTGTAATAGACAGAAAGGACAGACGTATCACGCCATTATTTATTTCCCTTTGATTTATTTTGCTTTAGAACATCATTCTTCAAAATGAGGACCTTGGAACAACAGTCCTACAACGTGCTCTTTGAAAAATGGGTTACATTATTAGATACGTTTGGAAAAGCCTGCATTCCTCATGCCCCTCTTGAACATTCACAATTCACCATAAAGACTCTGAGAAGTCCCGCACTAAAAAACTGTATGGACCAGGTTGTTAGTACATGAGACTCTAAACACTGTTTTTAATTTTTTTAAATACATTTTTAACGCCCAGGGGACGGACTTTTGTAAATGCTGCCCTAGCACACACAAACCATGAGAACCTTAAAAGTCATGTTCTTAAGTCCATAAAAAAGAAAGAAAAATGGAAAAACCATGGGTAATGGAATGCAGGGCTGGTCCTGGATATCTAAAGAGGATCTTATCATTTTTTGCATGTCTCTTCCTTTTCCATTTTTTACCTTGTCTCTAATTAATTTTTCTTATTGCTCTCCACCCTATTCCTGGATGTTTTGCCTCAGAGGGAAGCAGGGTCATTGGCTTCCTATCTCTTTTTTAAAGGTTTCTGATCCAGCTTGCAGCCCAGGCACTAATGATGCCTTCTGGGGTTTCTTCTTTTGAAACAAATCTCTGCTAACTCCTGCCAGCCTTCCATTCACATCGGGTTAAAAGTGATGGACATACATGATTACTTTAGGTTATTTCTAGTTGGCCAGAGACTGTTTTCTGGGGTCCAATTATTTGACCTCTCTGTGGTTCAGTCTCCTCATCTGTAAAATGGGGATAAAACAGCACTTACCTCACACAACTGTAGTGAGAGAAAGAAACAAGTTAATGCTTGTAAAACATTTAGCGTAATGATTGTCATGGAGACTTGATAATAGTTAATAATACTTTTACCTCCAAAAAATAACAATGAATTAGTCACACTGACTATGATTAATTCTTTCTCTAAGGCTTCACTCAATGAAATCAACAATTAAAAATTCTGGATAACACAGCCTCACATCCCAGTGTTGTTCATTCATTCACCAATAAATAAATGCTAACACTTTTTACTTTCTTTTGGAGATCAGAAGTGCTTCTGTGCGGACTCAAACAACCACACAAAGGGCCCTGGAATAGCAGGACTAGGGAGGGCGTTCAAGGGGGGACTCGGAGGCTTGGGTCCTGGTGCTCAGCCCCCCACCTCCTAGAGATGTGTTCCTGGGTCAGTGACCCGGTCACCAGAGCTGCCATGTCCTGAGGGCTTGCGAGGTGCCAGGCAGGCACAGTTCAAAACACTTTTCCTGGGGAGAGACCTTCAAGATGGTGGAAGAGTAAGACGCGGAGATCACCTTCCTGCCCACAAATACATCAGAAATACATCTACATGTGGAACAACCCCTACAGAACACCTACTGAACGCTGGCAGAAGACCTCAGACCTCCCAAAAGGCAAGAAACTCCCCACGTACCTGGGTAGGGCAAAAGAAAAAACAGAGATAAAGAATAGGGACGGGACCTGCACCAGTGGGAGGGAGCCATGAAGGAGGAAAGGTTTCCACACACTAGGAGCCCCTTCGCGGGCGGAGACTGCGGGTGGCGGAGGGGGAAGCTTTGGAACCGTGGAGGAGAGCGCAGCCACAGGGGTGCGGAGGGCAAAGCGGAGAGATTCCCGCACAGAGGATCAGTGCCGAGCGGCACTCACCAGCCCGAGAGGCTTGTCTGCTCGGCCGCCGGGGCGGGCGGGGTGGGAGCTGAGGCTCGGGCTTCGGTGGGATCCCAGGGAGAGGACTGGGGTTGGTGGCATGAACACAGCCTGCAGGGGTTAGTGCGCCACGACTGGCCCAGAGGGAGTCCGGGAAAAGTCTGGAGCTGCCGAAGAGGCAAGAGACTTCTTCTTCCCTCTTTGTTCCCTGATGCGCGAGGAGAGGGGGTTCAGAGCGCCGCCTAAATGAGCTCTAGAGACAGGCGTGAGCCGCGGCTAACAGCGCGGACCCCAGAGACGGGCATGAGACGCTAAGGCTGCTGCTGCCGCCACCAAGAAGCCTGTGTGCGAGCGCAGGTCACTATCCACACCCCCCTCCCGGGAGCCTGTGCAGCCCGCCACTGCCGGGGTCCTGTGATCCAGGGACAACTTCCCAGGGAGAACACACGGCGCGCCTCGGGCTGGTGCAACGTCACGCCGGCCTCTGCCGCCGCAGGCTCGCCCTGCATCCGTGCCCCTCCCTCCCACCGGCCTGAGTGAGCCAGAGCCCCCGAATCAGCGGCTCCTTTAACCGCATCCTGTCTGAGCGGGAACAGACGCCCTCAGGCGACCTACACGCAGAGGCGGGGCCACATCCAAAGCTGAACCCCGGGAGCTGTGTGAACAAAGAAGAGAAGGGAAATTTCTCCCAGCAGCCTCAGGAGCAGCGGATTAAATCTCCACAATCAACTGGAGGTACCCTGCATCTGTGGAATACCTGAATAGACAACGAATTATCCCAAATTGAGGAGGTGGACTTTGGGAGCAACTGTAGACTTGGGGTTTGCTTTCTGCATCTAATTTGTTTCTGGTTTTACGTTTATCTTAGTTTAGTATTTAGAGTTTATTGTCATTGGTAGATGTGTTTATTAATTTGGTTGCTCTCTTCCTTTTTTAAAAATATATAGATATATTTTTCCTTTCCTCTTTTTGTGAGTGTGTATGTGTATGCTTCTTTGTCTAATTCTGTCTGTATAGCTTTGCTTTTACAATTTGTCCTAGGGTTCTTTCTTTCCATTCTTTTCTTTTTTTATGACATTAAAAATTTTTTTATTTTTAAAAATTTTTTTATTTTTTATTTTAATAACCCTTCCTTCCTTCCCTCCTTTCTTTTTTTCTCCCTTTTCTTCTGAGCCAAGTGGCTGACAGGGTCTTGGTGCTCTGGCCAGGTGGCAGGCCTGTGCCTTTGAGGTGGGAGAGCTGAATTCAGAACATTGGTCCACCAGAGACCTCCTGGCTCCATGTAATAACAAACAGAGAAAGCTCTCCCAGAGATCTCCATCTCAACGCTAAGACCCAGCTGCACTCAATGACCAGCAATCTCCAGTGCTGGACGCCCCATGCCAAACAACTAGCAAGACAGGAACACAAACCCCACCCATTAGCAGAGAGGCTGCCTAAAATCATATTAAGGTCCAGACACCCCAAAACACACCACCAGATGCGGTCCTGCCTACCAGAAAGACAAGATCCAGCCTCATCCACCAGAACACAGGCACCAGTCCCATCCACCAGGAAGCGTACACAACACATTGAACCAACCTGAGCCACTGGGGGCAGACACCAAAAACAACAGGAACTATGAACTTGCAGCCTGCGAAAAGGAGACCCCAAACACAGTAAGGTAAGCAACAAGAGAAGATGGAGAAACACGTAGCAGATGAAGGAGCAAAGTAAAAACCCACCAGACCAAACAAATGAAGAGGAAATAGGCAGTCTACCTGAAAAAGAATTCAGAGTAATGATAATAAAGATGACCCAAAATCTTGGAAACAGAATGGAGAAAATACAAGAAATGTTTAACAAGGCTCTAAAAGAACTAAAGAGCAAACAAACAATGATGAACAACACAATAAATGAAATTAAAAATTCTCTGGAAGGAATCAAGAGCAGAACAACTGAGGCAGAACGGATAAGTGACGTGGAAGATAAAATAGTGGAAATAACTACTGCAGAGCAGAACAAAGAAAAAAGAATGAAAAGAATTGAGGACAGACCAAGAGACCTCTGGGATAACATTAAATGCACCAACATTCGAATTATAGGGGTCCCAGAAGAAGAAGAGATAAAGAAAGGGACTGAGAAAATATTTGAAGAGATTATAGTTGAAAACTTCCTTAATGTGGGAAAGGAAATAGTCACTCAAGACCAGGAAGCACAGAGAGTCCCATACAGGATAAATCCAAGGAGAAACATGCCAAGACACATATTAATCAAACTATCAAAAATTAAACACAAAGAAAAAGTATTAAATGCAGCAAGGGAAAAACAACAAATAACATACAAGGGAATCCCCATAAGGTTAACAGCTGAACTTTCAGCAGAAACTCTGCAAGCCAGAAGGGAGTGGCAGGACATATTTAAAGTGATGAAATGGAAAAACCTACAACCAAGATTACTCTACCCAGCAAGGATCTCTTTCAGATTTGACAGAGAAATTAAAACCTTTACAGACAAGCAAAAGCTAAGAGAATTCAGCACCACCAAACCAGCTTTACAATAAATGCTAAAGGAACTTCTCTAGGCAGGAAACACAAGAGAAGGAAAAGACCTACAATAACAAACTCAAAACAGTTAAGAAAATGGCAATAGGAACATACATATCGATAACTACCTTAAGTGTAAATGGATTAAATGCTCCCACCAAAAGACATAGACTGGCTGAATGTCTACAAAAACAGGAACCGTATATATGCTGTCTACAAGAGACCCACTTCAGACCTAGGGACACATACAAACTGAAAGTGAGGGGATGGAAAAAGTTATTCCATGCAAATGGAAATCAAAAGAAAGATGGAGTAGCAATTCTCATATCAGACAAAATAGACTTTCAAATAAAGACTATTACAAGAGACAGAGAAGGACACTACATAATGACCAAGGGATCAATCCAAGAAGAAGATATAACAATTGTAAATATTTATGCAAACAATATAGGAGCACCCCAATATGTAAGGCAAATGCTCTCAGCCATAAAAGGGGAAATCAACAGTAAAACAATCATAGTAGGGGACGTTAACACCCCACTTTCACCAGTGGACAGATCATCCCAAATGAAATTAAATAAGGAAACACAAGCTTTAAATGATACATTAGACAAGATGGGTTTAATTGATATTTATAGGACATTCCATCCCAAAACAACAGAATACACTTTCTTCTCAAGTGCTCATGGAACATTCTCCAGGATAGATCATATCTTGGGTCACAAATCAAGCCTTGGTAAATTTAAGAAAATTGAAATCGTATCAAGTATCTTTTCCAACCACAGTGCTATGAGACTAGATATCAATTACAGGAAAATATCTGTAAAAAATACAAACACATGGAGGCTAAACAATACACTACTAAATAACCAAGATATCACTGAAGAAATCAAAGAGGAAATCAAAAAATACCTAGAAACAAATGACAATGAAAACATGATGACCCAAAACCAATGGGACACAGCAAAAGCAGTTCTAAGAGGGACGATTATAGTAATACAATCCTACCTCAAGAAACAAGAAACATCTCAAATAAACAACCTAAACTTACACCTAAAGCAATTATAGAAAGAAGAAGAAAAACACCCCAAAGTTAGCAGAAGGAAGGAAATCATAAAGATCAGATCAGAAATAAATGAAAAAGAAATGAAGGAAACAATAATAAAGATCAATAAAACTAAAAGCTGGTTCTTTGAGAAGATAAACAAAATTGATAAACCATTAGCCAGACTCATCAAGAAAAAAACAGAGAAGACTCAATTAGTAGAATTAGAAATGAAAAAGGAGAAGTAACCACTGACACTGCAGAAATACAAAGGATCTTGAGAGATTACTACAAGCAACTATATGCCAATAAAATGGACAACCTGGAAGAAATGGACAAATTCTTAGAAAAGCACAACCTTCCAAGACTGAACCAGGAAGAAATAGAAAATATAAATAGACCAATCACAAGTACTGAATTTGAGACTGTGATTAAAAATCTTCCAACAAACAAAAGCCCAGGACCAGATGGCTTCACAGGTGAATTCTATCAAACATTTAGAGAAGAGCTAACACCTATCCTTCTCAAACTCTTCCAAAATATAGCAGAGGGAGGAACACTCCCAAACTCATTCTATGAGGCCACCATCACCCTGATACCAAAACCAGACAAAGATGTCACAAAGAAAGAAAACTATAGGCCAATATCACTGATGAACATAGATGCAAAAATCCTCAACAAAATACTAGCAAACAGAATACAACAGCACATTAAAAGGATCATACACCATGATCAAGTGCAGTTTATCCCAGGAATGCAAGGATTCTTCAATATATGCAAATCAATCAATGTGATAAACCATATTAAAAAAGTAAAGGAGAGGGCTTCCCTGGTGGCGCAGTGGTTGAGAGTCCGCCTGCCGATGCAGGGGACACGGGTTCGTGCCCCGGTCTGGGAAGATCCCACATGCCGCAGAGCGGCTAGGCCCGTGAGCCATGGCTGCTGAGCCTGCGCATCCGGAGCCTGTGCTCTGCAAGGGGAGAGGCCACAACAGTGAGAGGCCCGCCTACCGCAAAAAAAAAAAAAAAAAAAAAAGTAAAGGAGAAAAAACACTTGATCGTCTCAATAGATGCAGAAAAAGCTTTTGACAAAATTCAACACCCATTTATGATAAAAATCCTCCAGAAAGTAGGCATAGAGGGAACTTACCTCAACATAATAAAGGCCATCTATGACAAACCCACAGACAACATCGTTCTCAATGGTGAAAAACTGAAACCATTTCCTGTAAGATCAGGAACAAGACAAGGTTGTCCACTCTCACCACTATTATTCAATATAGTTTTGGAAGTTTTAACCACAGCATTCAGAGAAGAAAAAGATAAAAAACGAATCCAAATTGGAAAAGAAGAAGTAAGGCTGTCACTGTTTGCAGATGACATGATACTATACATAGAGAATCCTAAAGATGCTATCAGAAAACTACTAGAGCTAATCAACGAATTTGGTAAAGTAGCAGAATACAAAATTAATGCACAGAAATCTCTTGCATTCCTATACAATAATGATGAAAAATCTGAAAGGGAAATTAAAGAAACACTCCCATTTACTATTGCAACAAAAAGGATAAAATACCTAGGAAAAAACGTACCTAAGGAGACAAAAGACCTGCATGCAGAAAACTATAAGACACTGATGAAAGAAATTAAACATGATACAAACAGTTGGAGAGGTATACCATGGTCTTGGATTGGAAGAATCAAAATTGCGAAAATGACTATACTACTCAAAGCAATCTACAGATTCAATGCAATCCCCATGAAACTACCACTGGCATTTTTCACAGAACTAGAACAAAATATTTCACAATTTGTATGGAAACACAAAAGACCCCGAATAGCCAAAGCAAACTTGAGAAAGAAAAACGTAGCTGGAAGAATCAGGCTCCCAGACTTCAGACTATACTGCAAAGCTACAGTAATCAAGACAGTATGGTACTGGCACAAAAACAGAAATATAGATCAATGGAACAGGATAGAAAGTCCAGAGATAAACCCATGCACATGATCACCTTATCTTTGATAAAGGAGGCAAGAGTATACAATGGAGAAAAGACAACCTCTTCAGTAAATGGGGCTGGGAATACTAGACAGCTACATGTGAAAGAATGAAATCAGAACACTTCCTAACACCATACACAAAAATAAACTCAAAATGGATTAAAGACCTAAATGTAAGGCCAGACACTATAAAACTCTTAGAGGAAGACATAGGCAGAATACTCTATGACCTAAATCACAGCAAGATCCTTTTGGACCCACCTCCTAGAGGAATGGAAATAAAAACAAAAATAAACAAATGGGACCTAATGAAACTTAAAAGCTTTTGCACAGCAAAGGAAACCATAAACAAGATGAAAAGACAACCCTCAGAATGGGAGAAAATATTTGCAAATGAAGCAACTGACAAAGAATTAATCTCCAAAATTTATAAGTAGCTCATGCAGCTCAATGTCAAAAAAACAAACAACCCAATCCAAAAATGGGCAGAAGACCTAAATAGATATTTGTCCAGAGAAGATATACAGATTTCCAACAAACACATGAAAGGATGCTCAACATCACTAATTATCAGAGAAATGCAAATCAAAACTACAGTGAGGTATCACCTCACACCAGTCCAATGGCCACCATCAAAAAATCTACAAACAATAAATGCTGGAGAGGGTGTGGAGAAAAGGGAACCCTCTTGCACTGTTGGTGGGAATGTAAATTGATACAGCCACTATGGAGAGCAATATGGAGGTTCCTTAAAAAACTAAAAATAGAACTACCATAGGACCCAGCAAGCCCAGTACCTGGCATACACTCTGAGAAAAGCATAATTGAAAAAGAGTCATGTACCACCATATTAATTGCAGCTCTGTTTACAATAGCCAGGACATGGAAGCAACCTAAGTGTCCATCGATAGATGAATGGATAAAGAAGATGTGGCACATATATACAATGGAATATTACTCAGCCATAAAAAGAAACTAAACTGAGTTATTTGTAGTGAGGTGGATGGACCTAGAGTCTTTCATACAGAGTGAAATAAGTCAGAAAGAGAAAAACAAATACCGTATTCTAACACAAATATAGGATCTAAAAAAAAAAAAGAAAATGGTTCTGAAGAACTTAGGGGCAGGACAGGAATAAAGACCCAGACGTAGGGAATGGACTTGAGGACACGGGGAGGGGGAAGGGTAAACTGGGACGAAGTGAGAGAGTGGCATGGACATATATACACTACCAAATGTAAAATAGACAGGTAGTGGGAAGCAGCCGCATAGCACAGGGAGATCAGCTCGGTGCTTTGTGACCACATAGAGGGGTTGGATAGGGAGGGTGGGAGGGAGACGCAAGAGGGAGGAGATATGTGGATATATGTATACGTATAGCTGATTCACTTTGTTATAAAGCAGAAACTAAGACACCACTGTAAAGCAATTATACTCCAATAAAGATGTTAAAAAAAACCTACGAATGCTTAAGGAATAAAGATGTATGAATTTTAAAAAAACCTAAAAAACTACCCTCCCCCACTTTTCCTGCACCTCCCTTATGGGCACGGGTCACGGCAATGACAAGAGGGCACAGGGCTGGTAAGTGGCTTTGGAGCCCGTGATCTCAGTCACCACTGGGTTAGTTTCATCTGAAAAATAGTAAAGCCTCCCACGCACTCCACCAAGGGTGGAAGGGGTCGCGGGGTGGAATATGGGAAGCTTGAATGAAACGGTTTACAGACACGGTGCTTTGAAAGTAGGAGAGTTCGGACAAAATAAGAGGCCCTCCAAACTGCACTGTAGCTTTTGCTTTTATCGTGATTCCACTCCGGGGAAGGGAGCGGGCAAGAAGTCACGGCTGATTAATATTTGATTTCCTTGCCGTGCCCTGGCACACCCACCTGTGGGCTAAAGGGAAGGAAATGTCTGAAAGACCAGAGCCGAAGGAGAGGGCTCCAGCATACAGCTTCGGAAACAAGGGGCCAGTGCCCTGACTTCCTTAGCCTCCTCCCTGCTCTGTACTTCTCCCCCTTAACCGACATGATGGTTAGAAGTGGAAGGAAACGTCCGTGCGCTCAGATCTAGAGATGATGAAGCACTTGGGCAAAGTCCTAGCGGTGTAAGATGGTATCCCTGGGACGATGGAAGAGAGCTGTTGAATGGGCTGGGGGTTCCCGCTAACCTCCTACAGAACGCCTCTGACCTAGCTCGTTTCGGGGTATTGGAGGCCCACACGCATTGCATTTGCAAAGAGAGTTTCTAGTGTTAAAAAAAGATAGAAAACAATGATGAAGTCTTGATTCTAAATGGTGACTGATGCTGGGTAACGGTTATGAGGTTACTTGCTATCTGTATATCTTCTTCAGTGAGGTGACTGTTCAAGTCTTTTGTACATATTTAAGTTTAGGCATTTGTTTTCTTACTATTGAGTTCTGAATACAAGTCCTCCTTTGTCCCCCACTTAAAACCGAGCAGCTCTTCCTTGTTCTCCCACCACGTTCTGTTAAACTTCATTCACGTCCAGATCCAACTCCTGAAATGGACAGTTACTGAGAAGCTGGTCCCTCTTCTGCCACGGGGGCTCCCTTAAGGAGAAAGATGATGACTTTTATCTTTTTTTGTGCCCTCTTCAAAGGATGATCAATAAATGAAGCCAACGCTCCAGAGTTTATATGCTCGAAATGAATATCCTCTCTTGCAAATGGTCCCCGGGACTCTCTTCAATGCCTCTCTAGAAGCTGTTGGCAGAGCTCAGGGCACGTGAAAGTCTCCTTAATTGTAAAAGAATCTTTGAGTGTGGAGTTGATTTCAACACCTCAGAAAAGAGAAGGTAGATAGCTTCTCTGACAAGGATGGTGCATACCTCTGAAGAATGGGTTTCTTGAGAGGGTGGCCAATGCTCCTGCAGGCAATGCTGAGATAAGGGTTGGTGGCTCTCTTCCACATAACCCTCCATCCTGATGTCCACTGTTCAAATGAGGGAGTTGGAGCACCCAACGTCCAGAGCCAGAAGCTTGCAGAACCAGGATGACTGGCCCCACCTCTCTGTCACCTCCCTGGCTTGGAACTTCTATCCTTAAGATGCAAGGTGGGACTGCCCGCGTGGCAGTGGTTAAGAATCCGCCTGCCAATGCAGGGGACACAGGTTTGAGCCCTGGTCCGGGAAGATCCCACATGCTGTGGAGCAACTAAGCCCGTGCGCCACAACGACTGAGCCTGCACTCTAGAGCCCACGAGCCACAACTACTGAGTCCGTGTGCCACAACTACTGAGTCCTGTGCCACAGCTACTGAGCCTATGTGTCACAACTACTGAGCCCACGTGCCACAACTACTAAAGCCCGCACGCCTAGAGCCCATGCTCCACAACAAGAGAAGCCACCACAATGAGAAGCCCGTGCACCGCAATGAGGAGTAACCCCCACTCGCCACAACTAGAGAAAGCCTGCGCTCAGCAACAAAGACGCAATGACAAAGACCCAATGCAGCCAAAAATTAAAAAAAAAAAGAAAAAAAATTAAAATGCTTTAAAGAAAAAAAGATGCAAGGCGAATACTTACTTTTAGACTTTAGAATCCAGTTAGGTTCATTTATTTACTTATATATTTATTATTTTTTTGGCCACACTGTGTGGCTTGTGGGGTCTTAGTTCCCCGACCAGGGGTCGAACCTGAGCTCTTGGCAGTGAAAGCTTAGGAGCTGCTCTGCTTGGTTAGCCGCTGGACCACCAAGGAATTCTCCAGGTTAGGCTTAGATGCTCCAGCACTCACTGGAGACATCAAGGGGAGCGTGTCCCTGCGTGGATGATGTGCACTCTGCTGTAAGTACAAATAACCACGTCAGCAGCTGAAAGTCAGGGGTCTTTTTCTGAGTCCTTGGGTTTTTCATGTGCCATAAAATTGCATTATGATGAAAAAATCCCAAAATAAAGCAAAACACTTACATGAAAGTACAAAATACAAAACTTACTGATGCGAGTTTATACACTGTTTACTACACTCCAGCTGTGGCCTAAGGGCTGAAGGGCTCTATCTTTTTGGAGGTGGCCGGGGTCATCGGAACTCAGCCCTCTGCCTAACCTGACCCTCTTTAAACTGGGGTAGACTGCCCTTTCTGGACCCGCTTGGAGTGTGAATCCCTTCATTGTCTGGGAAGGTGGGGTCCCATCTACTTATAAGGGTGAGGGGCTGCCCTAATATCCCAGTCTGTAGGGTGTGACTGGCCACAGTTTTGTAGGACCACATGGGCCAACCTGGCTGTAGCCAGGATCTCCTCACTGAGGCCTCACACAGCCGGCACATACACCAGATCCCAAGCCAATTTCAGCCACTTCCTCGGAGCTCTGGATATCAATTCCCACAACCGTTCACCTTGGTCCCTGAGAGCTTTACTTAACGCTTCAGAAAACTGCTGCTGGCCTGAAACATCTCCCCGGCACAATCACTCTAATTAGTATAGTGGATGCCCCAGGAGCACAGCTTTCCAGGCCTCAAAGAAACTCTGGTCGGTTCTCTAAATTTCCATGCAGTTCCCCAGGACTGTGTGAGTCACGGTGCTGGTTCCACCGGGTTCTTTATCGGAAGTGCAGGACTTCCCGCTTGTGGCAGCTGTCTCCTGTCTGAGATGAGTGAGAAGTAGGCACCACCGCCACCCGCTGTGATCACCAAGGGGGGAAAGGATTGCCCCCTGCTTCCCATAACCTCCGGACCCAAGCCAACAGCATAAACGGAGCCTTCTCCACGCCCTCCAGCCCCTGTGCACATTTCTGCCCTCTGTCCGTCCTCCCGCTTGTCTATCCAACAAGTACTGTTCAAGTGTCCACTCCGTGCCAGGCCGAGCCTCTGCTGGGGATGAGGTGGCCTTCCCATGGATATTCGTCAGAGGAGCATTCCAGACAGAGGGAAGAGGAGGTGCCCAGACCCTGCCATGGAATGAGCTTGGCCTGCTTCAAGGAGCACAGGAAGGATGCTGTGACCGAACGAAGTGGACTTTGGCCAGGGGCCCTGTTCTGTAGTGAAGGCTTCCAATCTGAGAAACAGCCCCTTTGCATGGGGCCATCACTGATAACTACGTGGTCTGCAGTATTTGTGGGGCGCTGGGTCCCCTTCCTTCTTATTAGAGCAGTGCTTCTCCATCAGGGCCAACTTCGCTCCCTTTGGGACACGTGGCAACGTCTGGAGACAACCATGTGTGTGCGCGCGCGTGCACACCTGGCATCTAGTGGGGAGAGGCCAGGGCTCCTGCTAGACATCCCGCAACACACAGGACAGTCCTCACAACTCTGATCCCAAGTGTCCATCGTGCTGAGGTTGGGAACCTTTGTTTTGGGTCTCAGCAGCCTACGACTGGCAGTCACGGGTCCCCTGCTGCGGAGAGGGTGTGGGGTGGAGGTGGGGGACGTGGGGCAGAGCTGCCTCTGCTTCTTCAAAATCCTGTCCTCAAGGGGAGTGCTGTGCGTGACTCACAGGTGAGACCCACCCTGCGGTGAAGGGGACAGATCAGCCACTACCCGGGTCCTCCCGGAGCCTAGCAAACACCAGCCAGCGTCAGTGAACTCTGTTCCAGGGATGGTGCTTTCATTTTCCCGACATGTGTAACCAAAGCTCCGCGATTTGTACACACTGACCCGTGTCACCACACGGTACTACTGAGCCACGGGCAGGCAAATTCGTGTCTCAGCCTTCCCTCTGCCTGGATGGCTTTTCATCATTGCAATCTCAGGGGACACTGGCCTTCCACCACTCAGTCCCTTCCTCCCCAGCTCCTTTTCTCTAGGTCTTGGACCCTCCTTGCTCTCCTCGATTAAAAAACATCTGGGAGCGAGTCGGAGGCCAGCCCCGAGACTGGTTCTGGAGGGGGCGGAGTGGCCCTGAAGAAAGAGATTGGATTGGTCAGTGCTTGTGGTATCATTGTAGGGTTCTATCGGTGGATGAAAGGCTCTTGGTGCTGCAGCCAGGAGTCAGTGCTGTGCCTCTGAAGTGGGAGAGCCAACTTCAGGACACGGGTCCACAAGAGATCTCCCAGCTCCACACAATATCAAGCAGCGAAAATCTCCCAGAGATCTCCATCTCAACACCAGCACCCAGCTTCAGTCAACGACCAGCAAGCTACAGTGCTGGTCACCCTATGCCAAGCAACTAGCAAGGCAGGAACACAACACCACCCATTAGCAGAGAGGCTACCTAAAAACATAATAAGGCCATAGGCACCCCAAAACACACCACCAGACGTGGACCTGTCCACCAGAAAGACAAGATCGAGCCTCAACCACCAGAACACAGGCATTAGTCCCCCCCACCAGGAAGCCTACACAACCTACTGAAACAACCTTAGCCACTGGGGACAGACACCAAAAACAACGGGAACTACGAATCTGCAGCCTGCAAAAAGGAGACCCCAAACACAGTAAGATAAGCAAAATGAGAAGACAGAAAAACACACAGCAGGTGAAGGAGCAAGATAAAAACCTACCAGACCTAACAAATGAAGAGGTAATAGGCAGTCTACCTGAAAAAGAATTCAGAATAATGATAGTAAAGCTGATCCAAGATTCTATTTCCAAGATCCATAATCTTGGAAATAGAATAGACAAAATGCAAGGAACAGTTAACAAGGACCTAGAAGAACTAAAGATGAATCAAGCATCGATTAAAAACACAATAAATGAAATGAAAAATACTCTAGATGGGACCAATAGCAGAATAACTGAGGCAGAAGAACGGATAAGTGAGGTGGAAGATAAAATAGTGGAAATAACTGCTGCAGAGCAAAATAAAGAAAAAAGAATGAAAAGAACAGAGGACAGTCTCAGAGACCTCTGGGACAACATTAAACACACCAACATTCGAATTATAGGGGTTCCAGAAGAAGAAGAGAAAAAGAAAGGGACTGAGAAAATATTTGAAGAGATTATAGTTGAAAACTTCCCTAATATGGGAAAGGAAATAGTTAATCAAGTCCAGGAGGCACAGAGAGTCCCATACAGAATAAATCCAAGGAGAAATACGCCAAGACACATATTAATCAAACTGTCAAAAATTGAACACAAAGAAAACATATTGAAAGCAGCAAGGGAAAAACAACAAATAACACACAAGGGAATCCCCATCAGGTTAACAGCTGATCTCTCAGCAGAAACTCTACAAGCCAGAAGGGAGTGGCAGGACATAATTAAAGTGATGAAGGAGAGAAACCTGCAACCAAGATTACTCTACCCAGCAAGGATCTCATTCAGATTTGATGGAGAAATTAAAACGTTTACAGACAAGCAAAAGCTGAGAGAGTTCAGCACCACAAAACCAGCTTTACAACAAATGCTAAAGGAACTTCTCTAGGCAAGAAACACAACAGAAGGAATATACCTACAATAACGAACCCAAAGCAATTAAGGAAATGGGAATAGGAACATACATATCAATAATTACCTTAAATGTAAATGGACTAAATGCTCCCACCAAAAGACACAGAGTGGCTGAATGGATACAAAAACAAGACCCATATATATGCTGTCTACAAGAGACCCACTTCAGACCTAGAGACACATACAGATTGAAAGTAAGGGGATGGAAAAAGATATTCCATGCAAATGGAAATCAAAAGAAAGCTGGAGTAGCAATTCTTATATCAGACAAAATAGACTTAAAAATAAAGACTATTAGAAGAGACAAAGAAGGACACTACATAACGATAAAGGGATCAATCCAAGAAGAAGATATAACAATTGTAAATATTTATGCACCCAACATAGGAGCACCTCAATACATAAGGCAAATACTAACAGCCATAAAAGGAGAAATCGACAGTAACACAATCATAGTAGGGGACTTTAACACCCCACTTTCACCAATGGACAGATCATCCAAAATGAAAATAAATAAGGAAACACAAGCTTTAAATGATACATTAAACAAGATGGACTTAGTTGATATTTATAGGACATTCCATCCAAAAACAACAGAATACACATTTTTCTCAAGTGCTCATGGAACATTCTCCAGGATAGATCATATCTCGGGTCACAAATCAAGCCTTGGTAAATTTAAGAAAATTGAAATTGTATCAAGTATCTTTTCAGACCACAATGCTATGAGACTAGACATCAATTACAGGAAAAGATCTGTAAAAAATACAAACACATGGAGGCTAAACAATACACTACTCAATAACGAAGTGATCAATGAAGAAATCAAAGAGGAAATTAAAAAATACCTAGCAACAAATGACAATGGAGACACGACGACCCAAAACCTATGGGACGCAGCAAAAGCAGTTCTAAGAGGGAAGTTTATAGCAATACAATCCCACCTTAAGAAACAGGAAACATTTTGAGTAAACGACCTGACCCTGTACCTAAAGCAATTAGAGAAAGAAGAACAAAAACATCCCAAAGTTAGCAGAAGGAAAGAAATCATAAAGATCAGATCAGAAATAAATGAAAAAGAAATGAAGGAAACGATAGCAAAGATCAACCAAACTAAAAGCTGGTTCTTTGAGAAGATAAACAAAATTGACAAACCATTGGCCAGACCCATCAAGAAAAGAAGGGAGAAGACTCAAATCAATAGAATTAGAAATGAAAAAGGAGAAGTAACAACTGACACTGCAGAAATACAAAAGATCATGAGAGATTACTATAAGCAACTCTATGCCAATAAAATGGACAACCTGGAAGAAATGGACAAATTCTTAGAAATGCACAACCTGCCAAGACTGACTCAGGAAGAAATAGAAAATATGAATAGACCAATCACAAGCACTGAAATTGAAACTGTGATTAAAAATCTTCCATCAAACAAAAGCCCAGGACCAGATGGCTTCACAGGCGAATTCTATCAAACATTTAGAGAAGAGCTAACACCCATCCTTCTCAAACTCTTCCAAACAATATCAGAGGAAGGAACACTCCCAAACTCATTCTACGAGGCCACCATCACCTTGATATCAAAACCAGGCAAGGATGTCACAAAGAAAGAAAACTACAGGCCAATATCACTGATGAACATAGATGCAAAAATCCTCAACAAAATACTAGCAAACAGAATCCAACAGCACATTAAAAGGATCATACACCATGATCAAGTGGGGTTTATTCCAGGAATGCAAGGATTCTTCAATATACGCAAATCAATCAATGTGATACACCATATTAACAAGTTGAAGGAGAAAAACCATATGATCATCTCAATAGATGCAGAGAAAGCTTTCGACAAAATTCAACACCCATTTATGATAAAAACCCTGCAGAAAGTAGGCATAGAGGGATCTTTCCTCAACATAATAAAGGCCATATATGACAAACCCACAGCCAACATTGTCCTCAATGGTGCAAAACTGAAACCATTTCCACTAAGATCAGGAACAAGACAAGGCTGCCCACTCTCACCACTCTTATTCAACCTAGTTTTGGAAGTTTTAGCCACAGCAATCAGAGAAGAAAAGGAAATAAAAGGAATCCAAATTGGAAAAGAAGAAGTAAAGCTGTCACTGTTTGCAGATGACATGATACTATACATAGAGAATCCTAAAGATGCTACCGAAAAACTACTAGAGCTAATCAATGAATTTGGTAAAGTAGCAGGATACAAAATTAATGTACAGAAATCTCTGGCATACCTGTACACTAATGATGAAAAATCTGAAAATGAAATCAAGAAAACACTCCCATTTACCATTGCAACAAAAAGAATAAAATATCTAGGAATAAACCTACCTAAGGAGACAAAAGACCTGTATGCAGAAAATTATAAGACACTGATGAAAGAAATTAAAGATGATACAAGTAGATGGAGAGATATACCGTGCTCCTGGATTGGAAGAATCAATATTGTGAAAATGACTCTACTACCCAAAGCCATCTACAGATTCAATGCAATCCCTATCAAACTACCACTGGCATTTTTCACAGAACTAGAACAAAAAATTTCAAAATTTGTTTGGAAAAACAAAAGACCCCGAATAGCCAAAGCAATCTTGAGAACGAAAAACGGAGCTGGAGGAATCAGGCTCCCTGACTTCAGACTATACTACAAAGCTACAGTAATTAAGACAGTGTGGTACTGGCATAAAAACAGAAAGATCGATCAGTGGATCAGGATAGAAAGCCCAGAGATAAACCCACGCACATATGGCCAACTTATCTTTGATAAAGGAGGCAGGAATGTACAGTGGAGAAAGGACAGCCTCTTCAATAAGTGGTGCTGGGAAAACTGGACAGGGACATGTAAAAGTTTGAGATTAGATCATTCCCTAACACCAAACACAAAAATAAGCTCAAAATGGATTAAAGACTTAAATGTAAGGCCAGAAACTATCAAACTCTTAGAGGAAAACATAGGTAGGACACTCTATGACATAAATCACAGCAAGATCCTTTTGGACCCACCTCCTAGAGAAATGGAAATAAAAACAAAGATAAACACATGGGACCTAATGAAACTTCAAAGCTTTTGCACAGCAAGGGAAACCATAAACAAGACCAAAAGACAACCCTCAGAATGGGAGAAAATATTTGCAAATGAAGCAACTGACAAAGGATTCATCTCCAAAATTTATAAACAGCTCATGTAGCTCAATAGCAAAAAAACAAACAACCCAATCCAAAAATGGGCAGAAGACTTAAATAGGCATTTCTCCAAAGAAGATATACAGACTGCCAACAAACACATGAAAGAATGCTCAACATCATTAATCATTAGAGAAATGCAAATCAAAACTACAATGGGATATCATCTCACACCAGTCAGAATGGCCATCATCAAGAAATCTAGAAACAATAAATGCTGGAGAGGGTGTGGAGAAAAGGGAACACTCTTGCACTGCTGGTGGGAATGTGAATTGGTACAGCCACTATGGAGAACAGTATGGAGGTTCCTTAAAAAACTACAAATAGAACTACCATATGACCCAGCAATCCCACTACTAGGCATCTACCCTGAGAAAACCATAATTCAAAAAGAGGCATGTACCAAAATGTTCATTGCAGCTCTATTCACAATAGCCCGGAGATGGAAACAACCTAAGTGTCCATCATCGGATGAATGGATAAAGAAGATGTGGCACATATATACAATGGAATATTACTCAGCCATAAAAAGAAACGAAACTGAGCTATTTGTAATGAGGTGGATAGACCTAGAGTCTGTCATACAGAGTGAAGTAAGTCAGAAAGAGAAAGACAAATACCGTATGCTAACACATATATACGGAATTAAAAAAAAAATGTCATGAAGAACCTAGGGGTAAAACGGGAATAAAGACACAGACCTACTTGAGAATGGACTTGAGGATATGGGGAGGGGGAAGGGTAAGCTGTGACGAAGCGAAAGAGAGGCATGGACATATATACACTACCAAACGTAAGGTGGATAGTTAGTGGGAAGCAGCCGCAGAGCACAGGGAGATCAGCTCGGTGCTTTGTGACCGCCTGGAGGGGTGGGATGGGGAGGGTGGGAGGGAGGGAGATGCATGAGGGAAGGGATGTGGGAACAGATGTATATGTATGACTGATTCACTTTGTTATAAAGCAGAAACTAATAAAAATAAATAAATAAATAAATAAAAAACATCTGCCCTGTGTCACACCCTTCGGGATACCAGAAGCGAGCTGAGGTGAGCTGAGGTGTGTGTGGGGAACAGGCGTGGCTTGGTACCAACGCTGGACAGAGGAGGCTCAAGACATGGAGCGCGAGACTGGGAGGGGCTTGGGGGAGGGAGAGGACGGGGGTGCCTGGGGAGGCCAGGCTTTACCTCACTCACCCCTGGGCTCTGGCCGCCTCACCTAAACGCTGTGGAAGCTGCATCTGCCTGGCTGTGCCGGACCATCAGCGCTCAGCTGCGAGGCACATTTGGTTACCCCAGGAAACGAGCTGCATCAATCGAGTGAGGCTGATGATCGTGCCACGCCACCCTGCTCTCAGCGATGACTCTTGTCTGATCAGCCTCTTCACGGGGCATTCGCCAGCCACTCTCAGCTCCGCCCACTGGATTCCGGGGCGGGGGCGGGGGGCGAGTCTTCCTTTCTCTCCAGCTCAGCAACGGTTCTGCACCTTTCAGGCTCTGGCGCTGTAGCTCACCAAGTATCGGGGGCCTTCGTCCTCCCCCCGAGAAGAGCTCGCTTCATCTTTGCGCAAGAAGGATCACATGCTAACCGTGGCAAAAGAAGGCCTGGCATTGCTCGGACGTTACTGCAGATATGAGATTAAGGAAAAGAAGTCAGTTCCTTTGGCCTGGGGCAGGGCCTGAGCGTTGGGAATTTTAAAACTTTCCCAGGTAATTTTAATGTGCGGCCAGGGTTGAGAACCCCTGAATGAGATGATCCATGACGTGTCCCCAGCTCTTAACAAGCGTACATGTATATTTTCGCACATGAATCTCTAGCCAGCAATGTTTTCCCTGCCAGAGGGAGCTGGGGGCCCACCGGCATCTTCTCATCCATCTCGCTGATCATCCCCTCAGCCGCTGCACGCTCCTTCACTTCCCCGCGCCTGTTTCCTCATCTGTGAAGTGGGAATGGGGATACTGCCTGCTTCGCTCGGCCGTCCTAAGGATTTAAGAGCCCCCCTAACTCCCCATTCCGTCGTCTGACCTTGACTCTGCTCATAACCAAGCCGTTTGCTATGAAAAGAGCATCTCTGATCTGAAAGGTGGGGGAGGAGGGACTTCTTTCTGGAGGCCTCTGGGGTTTAGGAAGTGCGGGACCGCGGGGCTTTTCCCCGCACGGAGAACGTTTTCGAAGTTAACTTTGGGACCGTCCCCTGGGAGGGCAGGACGGTAAACGCAAAGTCCCGGCCTAAGTGGCATCGGAGCAAACTCCACCGTCGTGAACTTCTGGTGCTCCGTGAAAGATGCTCTTCCCCTGGGGGCGACCAAAGAGGAACAAGTCAGAGCGTGCCTGCCGCCTCCCATGGCGCTCGGCGCGGGGGTCCCGCTACTTCCCGGAGCCGCGCGCGGGCGCTGGCGGGGACTTGGGGGAGAGGGGGAGGGGGAGGGGGAGGGCCCCGCCCCCCAGCAGCAGCGCCCTGCGTCCCCGCCCCCCGCCCCCCCCCACCTCCTTACCTATCACATTTCCCGTGCGCACGGCGCGCCGCTCCTCCCACCTCCTAAATGCTGAGCTGAGGGGACAGCCGCGCTGGGCCTGTACCCGCTGCTCCGCGGACGGCCGCAATGCGGCTCTGAGCTCCCGCGGCTGCACCGGCTCCGCGCGGGGAGTGCTGGGCGCACGGTGAGGGCCGGCGGGGCCGAGCGGGCGCGCGGGGAGCGCGGGCGGGGCCGGGGGAGCCGGGGGCGGCGGCGGGGGCCGGGCGGTTTTCCCCGCCAGCGCACTTCCGAGGAGCGCCTACGGCGGGCTTGGGCTTGACCTCTTTCTTTCTTCTTTGCACATTAAGGCAGTGGTTACAGACTAGATGTGATCAAAGTTGGTCCAACAGTGTATTCATTTAAAAAAATTACCTTTGTTGTTGAGAGCGTCTATGTTCTAACCGCTTAGCAAATTTCAGTTATCCGATACAGTGTCACCAGCTATAGACACCTTGCTATGCAGTAGATCCTCAGGAGCTCTATTTCCCTCACGCTCTAGCGCCTGGCAACCACTCTTGTACTCTCTATGATTTCCACTTAAAAAAAAAATTAAGCTTCCCGTATAAGCGATACCATGCAGTATTTGCAGCATTTGTTAGCATAATGCCCTCCTGGGTTATCCATGTTGTTACAAAGGGCAGGACTTTTTCTTTTTTAAGGCTGAAAACATTCTATTCCATCATTCCTATGTGTGTATCACATTTTCTTTTCTTTTTTGAAGATTCTTTTTTTTTTTGATGTGGACCATTTTTAAAGTCTTTATTGAATTTGTTATAATATTGCTTCTGTTTTATGTTTTGGTTTTTTGGTCACGACGCATGTGGGATATTAGCTCCCACACTATGGATGGACCCTGCACACCCTGCACTGGAAGGCAAGGTCTTAACCACTGGACTGCCAGGGAAGTCCCCCCACGTTTTCTTTATCTGTTCATCTGTCCACACTTAGGTTGCGTCTGTATCTTGGCTATTGTGAATAATGCCGCAGTGAGCATGGGACTACAGACAGCTCTCTGAGATGATGTTTTCATTTCCTTTAGGTTTTATACTCAGAGATGGGATTGCTGGATCCTGTGGTAGTTCTGATTTCTTGAGGAACCTATATACTCTTTTCCATAGTGGCTGCACCTATTTATATTCCCATGAACAGGGCACAGGGTCTCATTTTCCTCCACATCCTTGCCAGCATTTGTTACCCCTCGTTCTGTTGATAATAGACAACCTAACAGGTGTGAGGTGATATCTCACTGTGGTTTTGATTTGCATTTCCCTGATGAGTCCCTGATGATGACTGATGTTGAGCATGTTTTCACATACCTGTTGGCCATATGTCTTCTTTGGAAAAAATGTTCACATATTTTGCCCATTTTAAAATTGGATGATTTGTTTATTTCTTGCTGTTGATAACAATGTATTTCTGAAGGGTTATCCCTACTCACGTCACACACCCAGGAAGTTGGGTTATTGGGTGGACACAGTGCAAACAGAAGATTAGGGAATTAACATTGGATAGAAATGTCTCACAGTTAAAATGAATAACTGATCTAAAAAAAAAAAAAGTCAGCTCCTTAGCAGTCTGCACAGACAGCTCCTGCAGAGCATGGGCGTTGTGCAGGGGCTGACAGACAATATGATGAAAAGACATCTTTTCACCGAGTGCCAGTAGGGTTTTGACTTTGTGGAAGAGATGAGAGAGGGAGTCTCTTTAGATCATTTCTAAGTGTGGTGAGATGCCTTACAATTTTATAATCAACATTTTTGCAATATCTGTGCCAGTCGTGTGTGTGTGTGTGTGTGTGTGTGTGTATGTGTGGTAAATATTGCATCTAACTTTAAAAAAAATCCTGTTTCTGTTTCACTTTTTTGTTGGTTCGTTTAGGTTTCTGACCTGTTGGGGATAAACACAGCTTCCAAAACCCTTTCCAAATCAGCAGTAATCAGATATTGTGAAGTTATTTTTCACTCTTCCTTTGTATTAGCATGACAAACTTAAAAAAATGTGTTATGTTTTTACCCTTTGTAAATATTAATATCACCTCCCATCCCCTTGTCTCCCTCATTTACTATTTCTGCCCCTGCTTCTTGAAATGGACAAGTAGAATTTGATGAAGATAGAGATCTGGGGAAGTGTCATATTCCAGTGAGCGCTGGGGGGTGGGACATGCGGTTGTGTAGTGTCTTATAGACAGGAAATCCCTAGAGCCACATTTGTGGCTAAATGCATGCTGATTCTGCCCGTCCTTACATGTGCTAAAATATTTCAGTTAAGTTGCGTAGTCTGGCAGATGGCCATCTTTTATGGTGTTTCCTCTTAAACAGCTACAAGTAATAGGCAAATTGTTTCAAAGAGCATTTAATATCTTCCTTTTGGTGAAGTAAGTCAGACAAAGACAAATACCGTATGATCTCACTCATATGTGGAATCTAAAACAAAACAAAACAAAAAACTGAGCTCATAGAGATCAGATTGGTGGTTGCCAGAGGCCGGGGGTGGGGAATTGCGGGGTGGAGGTGGGGTGGGCGATAGGCAAAGTGGGTCAAGGGGCTCAAAATGTACAGATTCCAGTTAGAAGAGAAATAAGTTCTTATTTTTTATTATGAGAGAAACAAGTTGTTTTTAACATGGTAAAAAAACCCCTATCTGTCTATCTATATCTATATCTATCTATCTATCTATCTATCTATCTATCTACGTATATCTTCCTTTTAAGGAATGGTTGCACATCTATTAAGACCTGTTTTCTCTGTCCTTTCATGTTTTCTTTCTCTTTTCAAGTCAGTTCATCTTATATAGGTCCTTTGTTAGGTAAACTTAAAAAATAATTAAGCTCTGATATGTGCAGAGAGGATTTCAGTATGAGGTCCACTGACATTTAACTCCTGCACATGCAACTCAGAGTGTAAAGATATTTCACTAAGTTGTCACCTCAAAAAATGACAAGGACAGTGCTGTCTTTGCGAAGATTCTTCCAGACACTGGCACCCTTTCTTCTGTATGATTTCTAAGTAGGTGCTTTGAATAAACCAGGACCACGATTAATGTCTGGTTTTATGAGAGGCTACATGCCTGGACAGGCTTCCTTGCGTGGGTGACAAAGTTCATCCTTTCATCAGGGGACCAGCGCGCAGCCCTCTTTCCTCAGTCCTGCCTGCCCAACTGCAGGCAGAAGACAAGCGTAGACCCAGGTCAGTTCAGACCAATTCTGGAAGGGTGTCAGGGTCTCCATTGCCTCCTGCCTGGACATGGACTTGGACTTGGGCTCCGAGCCAGGCACTGGTGTCCCAGGGGAGTCCTTTGCCTTCTCAGGATGCTTGTCTATTTGACCTAGCTTCTGATCAAATTTTTACTGGATTCTCTGCCAGAACCATATCCTCGTCCTGGGTCCTGGTTCCAATGGCCGTGAAACTCGGCTTGGCCCTGGTGCTCGGTTGACCTCCTCTGCTGCACCTCCCCACCCCCAGGAAAGCCCCTTGAATGGGTAGGGGCTACTTCCAGCCCTCCTAATTCCAGACTTTTCTCCTTTGCCCTTGGCCTGAGGACTGGGCTCCTTTGAGTTTTTTGTAGCTGGTCTCCTGTGTTTTTTTTTTTTTTTTTTTTTTTTTTTTTGTGGTACGCGGGCCTCTCACTGTTGTGGCCTCTCCTGTTGTGGAGCACAGGCTCGGGATGCGCAGGCTCAGCGGCCATGGCTCACGGGCCCAGCCGCTCCGCGGCACGTGGGATCTTCCCGGACTGGGGCACGAACCCTCGTCCCCTGCATCGGCAGGCGGACTCTCAACCACCGCGCCACCAGGGAAGCCCTCCTGTGGGTTTTGACAAGACTTTTCTTTGTTTACGAAGGGAGTGAACCTGTGTCTGAACGACAAGGTGAAGGGGTGGGTGAGGTGATTTGTAGAGATTTTGACAATGAACGTGGCCTTCCTTGAAAACCAGAATTATGGGATATGGATATGGTGGAATGAGACTCATTTGAAAGAACACATCAACCAGAATTTTTATATCTAACTTTGAATGTTTTCCCATAGCCTCAATAGAAGAAAAAGAGCCAGAGGTTGTGTGAGACCAAGTTGGGTAAAGGAAGTAGCTGGCCATCTATTCACGCATTCATGGAGGGATGAAGAGTTTGGACGCTGGACCCAAATGCCTGGGTTCACATACCAGCTCTGTCAGGTACTTGTTCTGTGACCTTGGGCAAGTTACTTAATTTCTCTCTGTCTCAGTTTCCTCAATTGAAATCAGAGGTCATAATGGTATTTATTTCATTGGGGGTGGTTATGAGATTAAATAGTTCCATAGCTCTAAGGTTTTACAACAGGGCCATTATGTAATATGTACCATAGAACTTAGAGCTATTACTTTTAGTTGCCTTTTTTTTTTTTTTTTTTTTGCGGTACGTGGGCCTCTCACTGTTGTGGCCTCTCCCGTTGCGGAGCACAGGCTCGGGATGTGCAGGCTCAGCGGCCATGGCTCATGGGCCCAGCTGCTTCGCGGCATGTGGGATCTTCCCGGTCCGGGGCATGAACCCGTGTCCCCTGCATCGGCAGGTGGACTCTCAATCACTGCGCAACCAGGGAAGCCATTATTTTTTGCCTTTTATGTGCCAAGCACTTGAAACCATGTTGTGTAAAATTGCTTCGGATCAAGAATGAAATATGAAAATGAAGTAAAAAAACTGGTTTTCTTTTATTGAATTAAAAAAAAAAGCACCTTGGTTTTAAAAGCAATTGCACCCAAAATGTGCCCAAACTATTTTGAGCAACAGCAGAATTGTTGGAATAAAATGACGAATGTCAGGGCCACAGTATTTAATTTGATGTCTCAGTTTTGGTTCCTATGCCTTATATTTAACTTTTGACTCTCTGTAATTATTTGAAGCCATTCCTGGGCGTTACTATTTAAGTTTTCAGCTTTGTCTATGCTGTTTCTTACCATTTCTAATTTATTGATTAGTTTTGTAGAGGCATTTTGCACTCAGGATGTTTCCTGAACTCTGCAGCTTTCCTTTTTAATCTCATTTCTTAGCCTGTGCTCTCATGTTTTCTTTCTTGTTTTGCTGATTTTATGTTCTTAATTTCTTGTGGCAGATCATTTATCGCAAGAACTTTTTTTTTGGTGGCTTAGGGTGTGGTCAACATTTTTAAACCCTGAAGTGTATGGTATGGCACAGACAGCTTTAAATATCAGAGCTTAGAAGTACTAATCACATCAGCTCCTAATAAAATATTCCAAATCAGATGCAAGGCAAAAAATGTGCCATCTAGAGATGGAACCAGGGATGGAGAAATAGCCATCCAAAGATACTTCTCTTGTATTCGCTGAGTATCACCAGGACCTGTGTGGGAGCTTTTCACCCACTTCTGGGAGGATATTTCCTTCCAGACTGGCTTCTGCCCTTTGCTTTCCCCCTTTTCCTCTGTTGTAGTTACGTATATTTGCCCTGCCATTTTTTTTATGTCAGGTATATTTAACAAGGGCAGGTTCAGCTGTACCTTCAGATATAATTTGAGTCACTTGTCCTTGATTGCTTCCATCCTTGTGTGAAATGTGTTTTCTTCTCCGAGCTTTGATTTGTGTCCTGGACGTCATGTTTTATCGGCTTTTCTGTTACCTAAGGAGATGAACGAGGAAGAGGTGTAGTTGGAATTGTGGCTAATTATGATTTTACGATCAGTGGATTTAATCTCTATTTGTTTTTCCTGTCATTTTATTCAAAGTTACTTGGAAAGTTCTGGGAAATTCACAACATGACAACAGCATTCTTGTACGTTTGTGTCTCCTTTTGCACACACATGTGAGTTCCCCTTAGAGTACATTTCTAGAAAAGAGTAATTGGGTAAAAGGGCATGTTATCCCCATCTTTCCTAGATACTGAAGAATGCTTTTCAAGGTTGTACTAATTTATACACCCTCTTACTGTATAACCTACTGTATAACTCAGTATGCAATTTCTGTTTCTCTGTAGCCTCATCAACACTTAGAATTATTGGACTTTTATGAACATAGGGCTGCATGTATCTTTTTGAATTATAGTTTTATCTGGATATATGTCCAGGAGTGGGATTGCTGGATCATGGACTTTTAAATTTTTGTTAATATGATGGGTATGAAATAGTATTTCTGTTTTGTTTGTTTGTTTTTTTTTTTTTGCAGTATGCGGGCCTCTCACTGTTGTGGCCTCTCCCGTTGCGGAGCACAGGCTCGGGATGCGCAGGCTCAGTGGCCATGGCTCACGGGCCCAGCCGCTCTGTGGCATGTGGGATCTTCCCGGACTGGGGCATGAACCCGTGTCCCCTGTATCGGCAGGCAGACTCTCAACCACTGCGCCACCAGGGAAGCCCGTATCTCTGTTTTAATGTGCGTTTGCCTGATTCTAGTAAAGCAGCTTTTCATATACATGTATACATATTAATACAAAGAGAAAAAAATATATAATTATTCTTCTGTGAATGGTCTGTTTATGTCTTTTGCTCATTTTTCATTGTGGGGGTATCTTTTTTTTATTGATCTAGAGAAGTTTTTTTTTAGAAATTCCAGATCCTTCATTTCAGTAATACACATTGTAAGTATCTACTACTAGTCTATGGCTTATATTTTTACATTTTGTTGGCCAGTATTTTTTTCATTTTTAATTTGCCAAATTTTCATTTATAGTTTGTGCAGTTTTTTCTGTCTTAAAATTTCCCCCACTTTAAGGTTTTAAAGATAACCTCATATATTTTCTTCTAATAGTCTTTAAGTCTTGCTTTTCATGCTTAGGTTTTAATCCTCCTTGGATTTACCTTTAGTATGTTTTGAGCTAGGGATTCAGATTTAATTTTTCCATATGAATAGTCAGTAGTCCTAGTTCATTCATTAAATAGTCAGTCCTTTCCCTGGTGATTTGTGGTGTCATTCCTGTGAGTATATGTGTAGATTTCTGAGCTATCTATTCTGTTTTATTGCTTGTCTTGATCTGCTCAAGCTGCCATAGCAAAAATGCCATAGACTGGGTGCCTTAAACAAGAGAAATTTATTTTCTCACGGTTCTGGAGGCTGGAAGTGGGAGATCAGGGTGTTAGCAGGATTGGGTTCTTATGAGAACCCTCTTTCTGTCTTGCAGATGGCAGCCTTGTGGCTGTGTCCTCACAAGAGAGTGAGATCTCTCTCTCCCTCTTCTTAAAATGCCATCATATTGGATTAGAATCCCACCCTTATGACCTCATTTATGTAATTACCTTATAAAAGCCCTATCTCCAAATACGGTCACATTGGGGTTAGAGCTTTCTTTTGTGGGGGAACAATTGGGTCCATAACTTTGTTCTATTTGTCTATACCTCACAAATACTTCATTGACTTAATATATCCTTACACTAAGTCATGATATATCGAGCAAGTTTTCTTTATAACATATTTAGCTATTTTTAGCCTTTTATTCTACATGTGAATTTTAGGTTCATTTGTCGAGTTGAGTTCAAAAGGTTTTGGGTCTATTTCTGGAATTTCTGTTTTGTCATGGTTTTATGGTTTTGCTTGTTTCTGCCCAAATAACACAGTGCTTTAATTGCTCTCTTTATAATATGTCTTACTATGATAGGGTAAGTTTCCCCACCTTGTTCTTTTAATCCACTTTTCTAGATCTTATAGCTATGGGGAGAAATGGCATCATATTTATGATATTGCATCTTTCTATCTATGAAGATGGTATGTCATACATAGTTTATGTCCTTTTGTTATATTTGTTATTTATTATATTGTTATCTGTTGCATTGTTCATTGAATGTTCCTTAATAACATTTTAAAATATAGCAGTCTTGCACATCTGTAGTTAGAGTTAGTCCTTGATACCTTTCCTCTAGTTTTTGATGCCCTTGTGAATGAGATTTTTGTTAATTTTTGTGCTGCTTTAAAAAATATTCATTTTGAAACAATTGTAGACTTACAGAAATGTTGCAAAGATTGTACAGAGAGTGCCTGTGAATCTTTCACTCAGCTTCTTCTCCTTTACATGGTTATGTAAGATGTTAACACTAATAGTTCAATTATTGAGGTCAGAAAATTAACATTGACACAGTACTCTTAATTAATCTTCAGACCTTATTTGAATTTTGCCATTTTTCTTGCTAGTGTCATTTTTCTTGTCCAGGATCCCAGCAAAAACCCCATTTTGTATTTGTTTGTTATGTCTCCTTATCACCTTCAATCTGTAGTAGTTCCTCAGTCTTTCTTTGTCTTTCACAAACTTGATATTTTGGAAGAGTCCACGGCAGTTATCTTGTAGAATGTTCCTCAGTTTGGATTTGCCTGACATTTTCTTAGGACTAGATTGAAGTTATGCATTTTTAAAAATAGTAACACTGATGTTTGATAAATTGGATACATTTTCTTATTGGTTATAATAGTTTATATGTAGATTCTCTTGAATATTTTATATAGAAAATTGTATTAGATATTTTGGTTATTTGTGTCTTCCTAGCATGTGGGAGGGTTTTACTTCTCTAAACTTTTGAAGTTAGGCACAGTCATATGACTTTTTTTGGTCAGTGAAATGGGAACTAAACTGGTGAATGCTAAGAGATTTAATTGCAGGTGCTTGATTTTCCAGCTCTCTATTCTCTGCTTGTGTAAGCACATATTGATATGAACATGTCATAAGAAAAATAGCATAAAATGATAAATCAACATATGAAGGATAGCTGCCTTCAAAAGTAGCCTGGATCAGCAATGGACTTTGCTTATGTGAAAATAAACGTTTACAGTGTTTAGATCTGAGATTTTGGGGTTGTTTGTCAATGTGGCATAATCTAGACTATTTGGTTTGATACAGTATTTTCTGTAAATAAGAATAGCATAATTTCGTTTCTTCCAATTCTTATATCTCATTTCTTTTTCTGGTCTTATTGCATTGGCTGGGGCCTTGAGTACAATGTTTGATAAAAGCAGTGATAATAGACATTCTTGTCTTGCTCTTGACCTTGAAAGGAATTCTCTTAAGTTTCACTATTAAGTATGATGTTTATGATTGGGGTTTGATGAATACCCTTCTCTATTATGAATTAGTGCTGAATTTTATTGATTCCATTTTTTTGGTTGCATCCCTAGAGATAATCACGTATTTTTTTCCTTCATTTAATTTACTGATATAGTATATTAATAGAAACCTGATATATTATTTAGGAATTTTACCATTTATGTCTGAAGGAGATATTGTTCATAATTTTCTTCTCTTTTACTTTTGCTGTCTGGAGTTGAAATTTTTTTTTCTGTTTCTCTAAAACAGCTTGTATAAAAGAAAGATTTTTATCAGTATTTTGTTTCTTTAAATTTTGTACGTTTAAATCTAAATCTTTTTGAATTGTTGTCTTTTAAGGTGGGGTCAGGTACAATATCTTTAATTACTGTTTGTTTATTCAGGTTCTATTTCTTCTTCAGTGAACCTTGTTATTTGTGATTTTTTTACAAAATGATTTCATCTAAGTTGAAATTTATTGCATAAAGTTGTTCATAGTATTCCATTATGATTTAAAAATGTTTATTTCTTTATGGTTATGGACCTTTTTAATTTTTAATATGATTAATTTGTGCCTCTTTTCTGGTAAAATCTTGCTAGAACTTTATTTTATTAGTGTTTCTAATAAACAGTTTTTGAATATGTCAGTATCTCCTCTGTTTTATTCTCTATTTCATTCATTGCTACTCATCTCATTTCCCCATTTTTTTTGCCTTTTTAATGTTTATTGTCTTTCCTCTAGCTTCTTGAATTATATGTGTAGCTTATTTTAAATCCTTCTTTTTCTATCTGTAAATTTATTCTTAAGTGATTTTTAGTTGCATTCCAGAGGTTTCAATATGTTGTTCTTTCATTGTTATTTGGTTTAAAATATCTGTTGTGAATTCCTCTTTAAGCTATAAATTATTATTATTATTATTTTTGATTTATTTGATTATTTATTTAATTTATTTTTGGCCATGTCGGGTCTTAGTTGCAGCACACAGGCTCTTTGTTGCAGCACGTGGGCTTCTCTCTAGCTGTGGCTTACAGGTTTTCTCTCTCTAGTTGTGGTGCACTGGCTCCAGGGCACGTGGGCTCTGTAATTTGTGGCATGCAGGCTCTCTAGTTGAGGCATGCAAGCTCAGTAGTTGTGGCATGTGGGCTTAGTTGCCCCGTGGCATGTGGGATCTTAGTTCCCTGACCAGGGATCGAACCCACATCCCCTGCATTGGAAGGCGGATTCTTTACCACTAGACCACCAGGGAAGTCCCAGCCATAAGTTATTTCATATATACATTTAAAAGTTTCAAAACATATATTTCTCTCCTTTATGTTTTTATGTTGATTTTTAGATTCTAAAAATGGTACATGTGCAATTAAAAAAGTGTTTATTCTTTATTTCTCTACATATATATTAAATGAAATTCATTAGTTTTCTTTATTAAGTCACTATTATTACTGTTTTTTGGTTTGCTTGTTTTATACTTTCTGAGAGGAATGTGTACACATACAATTTATCCTTGTAATACTTGGATATACTGTATCCAAGTACACAATTTATGCTTGTAATACTGTCTGTTTTTATGTTGTATATTTTGAGGCTGTGTTGTGAAAGGCTTCCAGGTATATCAAGGATCTGTATTATGAGATTAGATGGTGAACTGCTGTGTTGAGTTGCTACTTTTGGCTTGAATTCTCTTTTGTCTCAAATAGCTGCACTAGGAATCTCCCCCAGCCCACCTCACTACTTAGTAATGCAGGTACCCATCCCACCTATTTTTGTACCTTTACTTCAGGTGTGTTATTTGAACCTGCATATAGATGGACCTTTTCTCCCAATCTGATAAATTCTGTTTATAAATGAGTTTAATCCACTTATAATAAGTATGATTTCTGAGGTACTTGGATTGAATTCTATTTTCTCATGAGTGTTCTCTTTACCAAAGTGTTTTCTTTTTTTTATAGATTAAAAAAAATCTTATTTTATTTTTGGCTGCATTGGGTCTTCGTTGCTGCACATGGGCTTTCTCTAGTTGTGGCGAGTAGGTGCTATTCTTTGTTGCAGTGCACAGGCTTCTCATTGAGGTGGCTTCTCTTGTTGCAGACCATGGGCTCTAGGCATGTGGGCTTTAGTAGTTGCAGTGCATGGGCTCAGTAGTTGCAGCACATGGGATCTAGGGTGCGCGGGCTTCAGTAGTTGTGGTGTGCGGGCTCAGTAGCTGTGGCTTGTGAGCTCTAGAGCGCAGGCTCAGTAGTTGTGGCGCACAGGCCTAGCTGCTCTGCAGCATGTGGGATCTTCCCAGACCAGGGATCCAACCCATGTCCCCTGCATTGGCAGGTGGGTTCCCAGCCACTGCACCACCAGGGAAGTCCCCACTTTTTCTTTAGTTCTCTTTTCTTCATTTTGTGTCTCCTGTTGAATTGATAAAGTTTTCTATGTTTCTATATTAGCCCTTTGCTGGTTTGCAAACTACAGACTGTATTTGCATTATTTTAGTGATTACCCTTAATTTTGAGTCATGCATTTTAACCATATATAATTTAAAGTTTTTCAGTATTTCTATCATTTTCCCTACCATGACAAGGACCTTAACACATTTAATTATCAAATAACCTCTCTCCCTTATTTTGTAACTGTTTCTAGAGTTTGGTTTTAACTTTTTAAGCATGAAATGTTAGTTCTTTATATGGGCATAAATTAATTAAAATTAATTAATTTATTCACATAAAGTAATTTATTAATCACATATTTGGTCAATTTCTCTGCCATTGTTGTGTCCCATATCCCTTGATATAGGTCTGGGTTTGTACATCTTGCTGAAGTGCATCCATTAATAATTGTTTTAGTGATACTACATGGGTGGTAAGCTTTCATACTATTTGTGTGCTTGAAAATGTCTTAATTATGGCTTTACATTTGCATGTTAGTTTAACTGGGTATAACATTTTAGATTGGCAATGATTTCCTTCCAGCATTTTGAAGATAACACTCCATTATCTTCCGTCATGAGAAATTTCTGTCAGTCTAGTTGTGTGGCTTTTGTGGACAATTTGCCTTTCTCTCTGATAGCTTTTGAGACTTTCTCCTTATCCTCCATGTTCCACAGTGCCCCCATGATGTGTTGAGGTGTGGATTTATCTTTATTTATCATGCTGGGTACTTAGGGTGCCGTTTTGATTTGAGAACTCATATCTTCATTCTGGAAAAGTTTCAGGTGGTATTTCTTCTGATATTTCTTCTCTGCTATTTCCTCAATTCTTTTCTTCAGGAACTCTTGTCAGATTAAGCTGATCCTCTTAATCTGTTTGCAACATCTCCTTTGTCTTTCTGATAAGTTCTCTTTGTTGTTGAAGAGTTATCTCTGAGGGAAGATAATGATTCTCCTTTCAGTAAGGGTCTACCTTTCTCTATGGAAACTGGGAAGGCAAGCCTGGAGGTTTAACCCTCATTTTACTCTAGAGCAGGGGTCCCCATCCCCCAGGATCTAATGCCTGATGATCTGAGGTGGAGCTGATGTAATAATAATAGAAATAAAGTGCACAATAAATGTAATGTGCTTGAATCATCCCAAAACCATCCCCCCCCCCCCTGGTCCTTGGAAAAATTGTCTTCCATGAAAATGGTCCCTGGTGCCAAAAAGGCTGGGGATGGCTGCTCTAGAGGATCACTTCCCTCAGGTTTCCTACTTACCACCTCTGTTCACTTTTCTCCAGCTTGGGAAGTGCAACAAGTAAGACTTTTATGAATTTCGGTTCCTCACCTTTTCCCACTTTCACCTGCCCATTCACCTGTACATGTAAAATTCTGGTGTTTCCAGTGTTTTTCCTGGACCAGCACTTTCAAGGAGTATGCCAAGAGTTGTGTCCCTTCATTTAAATGTTGCTTGTGTAATTTTGGCCCATTTGAACTTATTGTTTCATTTCAGTGTGGAAAAAGTAGAGAAAGAAATGTCTCGGTACCCTATTACACATTTAAGCAATAATATCAATAATTGCTAATATTATTCAACCCATCAGCAGTGGGTCATGATGCTGAAAGCTCAGTCTCTCTATACACTGGTGCCAAATCAAATCTCAGAGACAGAGTTTTGGGTGAAGTAGAAAAAAATAGTTTTCTTGCCTTGCGAGGCAAAGGGGGACACAGTGGTCTCCTTCCCTCGAAAACTATGTGTCCCATCCCAGGGGAGTTTGGCGAGGAGTTTTATGGCAACGGTTCAAGGATGGGGTTGCTGAGAAGATGAGGGTGTGTCCAGGGTCTCAGGTGGTTGGTCTCCTAATCTTGATGAACTTCTCTGGTCCCTTTAATCTTGCTTTGGGTGGTTTCTTGGCTGTTACTTCCTTGATTATCAACTGTTCGAATCTGCCCTCTGGAACTCAGGGAAGGCCATGGAGGCTGGAGTCTTTCCCACAAGAAACATGGGACAAAAAAGGCCTCCGTGCCTGGGAGCCCCACAGGGCCCCACTAGGTTTCAGTCAGAGTGGGTGTTCAATATTCTTATTTTGTATGAGGTCTGGCACCATGCCCAGGTGATTGGAATCTTTAGAAAGAAAGAGGTACCCACTATAATTGGACATGAATTAAGGAACTGAGAAATTTGAATGAGGCAAATAAATGGTAGAGAGATGGCCTTATTAAGGTGTAGGTGTGGATGGAAAACAGTGGTCAACATTCCATAGATACAACCTGTCATGAATGCTCCACAGTTAACTCTCAAAGTTTTCTGGAGAATCCTGAAACTGGATTTTTTGGATACCCTTATTTGGCTTTCTCAAGGACAAAATGCCCAATATCCCTCCTTGCTAGTTATTAACTAATCCGTTTACCCCTCAAAAAAGTGCAAGTAAGATTCATTATCCCAAAATTGAAGTTTTTCTCCCTATACACATTCTCTTGTATATCTCGTTTTTGCTTCTGCTCTGAGAGTCAGTTTACCAGTTGCTTCCCATGAGAGAACATCATTTATAAGAAAGATGAGTAAACCGCATGCAAATATGCAATTTCCCCTGCGTTACGCCTCGACGGATCTACACGTCCCATTTTAGACTTAGGGCATAGCACTTACATCCAGTATCGCATGCCCACTTTTCCTGGTTCTTCTTTTGCTGAATTCTAACACACTCCTCACACTTGTCTAATTGAAACTCCTTCTTGGATCACCTGTAGTTTGTACTTGTTTTTCCATCAGGTAAAACGGAGGAGCTTTTACAGGCTAATGAAAACCTATGATGCCGACCACCATGCATATGGGAGATTTGAATGGTTAGAGAAGAAGACTTCTGAGGTTAGAAAGGCATTTTGCATGTGGTTCATTATTCAGATTCATGGGGCTGATGGCTTTTGCTGTCTTGCTGCCCAACCCCATCTGGGCTGTTACCCCACGCAGTCAGTCTGTTCTTTGTTCGACGTCCTCATTAGTCTGTGGGATATGTTTCACACACTGTTCGAGGATCAGAGAAATTTGGGCAACTCTGCCTGTGAATCTTCTCTTGAGGTTCACTCTGCACATGGTCTTTGTAAAGTTTCCCAAAAGTCCTGCGTTAAAGAAGGCTGTTTAATTTGGTTTAATACAGTGGTTCCCCAACTTGCAGTTCCACCTCTCTCCCACCCTCACCCCTCTGCCTCCAACACACACACAGTCTGCTTGACGTTGTGTGGGCACATACGTGGGCACAGTGGGGCACAGTGTGGACACACCTCCCCCACACTGACAGAAAGGACTCCATGTTCCCACTCACTCTCATCTTGGCTTCCCTTCAACTCTTGATTCTTTTCTTTTTCTTTTTTTATTTAATAGTTTTATTGGAGTATAATATCCACATCATATATTTTTTTTGCACAGAGTTTACAATTCATTGACCCTCAAACTCTTTTTTATAAATTTGTGTAAAATATACATAAATTAAATTGACCACATTAGCCACAATTCCACGATATTTAGTACATCCACAGTGGTTTGCAACCATCCCTACTATCTAGTTGCCAAACATTTTCATCATCCCCAAAGGGAACCCTGTACCCGTTATCAGTCATTTCTCCCCAGAGCCCCTAGCCCTTAACAACTACCATTCTACCTTCTGTCTCTATGGGTGTGACCATTCTAGGGACCTCTTGTAAGTATTTGCCCTCATGTGACTGGCTTGTTACACTTAGCATCATGTCTTCGAGGTTCATCCATGTTGTAGTGTGTCAGAATTTCTTTCCTTTTCAAGTCTGAGTACTATTCCATTGTCTGAATATGCCACATATTGTTTATCCATTCATCCATCAATGGGCTCTTGTTTCCACATTTTGGCTATTGTGATTGTTTCCACAATTTGGCTACTGTGAATAATGCTGCTGTGAACGTGGGTGTACAAATATTTGTTCAAGTCCCTGCTTTCATTTCTTGTGGATTTATACTCAGAAGGAGAATTACTGGATCACATGGTATGTCTAGGCTTTCTTATTTTAGGAATCGCCCTATTGTTTTTTACAGTGCCGTGCCATTTGATAGTTCCACCAGCAGTGCACAGGTTGGGTTCCAATGTCTTCACATACTTGCCCGCACTGGTTAAATTTTTAGAAGTTGTGTTTTTGTGATAGCCATCCCAGTGGGTGTGAACCAGTATCTCATTTTGTTTTTTGCATGTGGGATCTTAGTTCCCTGACCAGGCATTGAACCCATGCCCCCTGCAGTGGAAGCGTGGAGTCTTAACCACTGGACCACCAGGGAAGTCCCCTCATTGTGGTTTTGATTTGGATTTCTCTAATGATTAGTGATGTTGAGCGTCTTTTCATGAGTTTATTTGCCATCTGAATATCTTCTGTGGAGAAATGTCTATTCAAGTCTTTTGCCCATTTTTAAATATGGGTGTTTTGTTTTTGTTTTTGATGAACCCTTACTTGTTAACAGATAAGATACTCTTACTGTCATGAACTTATGGGAAAGATATTGACTGGCATTTATTTCTTTTCTGCTTTCCTCTCTACATCATAGTTCCCCATCGGTTATTATTTATTGCTGTCCTAGTTTGTCCTGTTCTCAGACTTGACCCAACAGATCCATTCCTTCCCTCCCCTTCCCACATCCCATGTTGTGGACTCTTGTCTCTTTAGCTGTTGGTTCCTTGGACAGAGAGTTTTATTTAAGCCAACTGCCCCCATTGCCTTCTTTTTCTTCCTAAGGATTGTCATCTGCTCTCTGATTTTAGCCACAGTTCCTCCACTGAAGCTGCATTTTGGAAGCCCAGGAGCTTCTGGCTCCACAGCTTTTTGTAGGATTGACACTGATGATGACCTCTTCCTCCTTGAAGCTCCTTTGGTCCCTGGGACACTTCTCTGTGAGGGGAGGGGAGTGAGCAGTGGGGTTTAGGACTGTGGGCCTTTGCCTGGCTAGCTTTGACTGTGAACTCACTCTAGTGACTTCATTCTGTGGGATTCCCCTCAGTGAAGGAGAACATTAGCACCCACCTCGGAGATGTGTGGTGAGCACTGAATGAGTCATCACATAAAACCTGCTTAGACACAGTAGTTGGCACACAGGAAGTGTTAGTTTTTAGACACTATTGAAATGTTACATTTGGCCTTCTATATTCGTGGGTTCTACATCCTCAAATTTAACCAACCATGGATAGAAAATATTCAGGAAAAGAAATTATAGAAACCTCACACCTGCCACTGTTTATATAGCGTTTACACTGTATTTACAAGCATTGACATAGCACTTACATTGTATTAGGTATTAAAAGTAATCTAGGGACTTCCCTGGTGGTGCAGTGGTTAAGAATCTGCCTGCCAATGCAGGGGACACGGGTTCGATCCCTGATCTGGGAAGATCCCACATGCCACGGAACAACTAAGCCCATGCACCACAACTACTGAGCCTGTGCTCTGGAGCCCTCAAGCCACAACTGCTGAGCCTGCATTTCACAACTCCTGGAGCCCGCATGTCACAACTACTGAAGCCCGCATGCCTAGAGCTCATGCTCTGCAACATGAGAAGCCACTGCAATGAGAAGCCCGCACACCTTAAGGAGGAGTAGTCCCCGCTCGCCGCAGCTAGAGAAGGCCCGCACGCAGCAATGAAGACCCAACGCAGCCAAAAATAAATAAAGTAAATAAATTAAAAATAAAGTAATCAAGAGATGAGTTAAAGTATACAGGAGGATGTGCATAGGTTATGTGCAAATACTACATCATTTTATAAGAGACTTGAGCATCCTTGGATTTTGGTATCCGCAGGGGTCCTGGAGCCAATCCCCGTGGATACCAAGGGACACCTGTAATCTGTTTTTTCTCTTATGTGTCCGGTTGGTCCCTTTTCACCTCCATTTGTTCCCCTCCTGACTCTTGTTTCCTAAATTCTGTTCTTTGCTCCTCATTGTTCTCTTCCTAGGCATTGTCTTGCTGTCGTCATTTCATTGTCTGCCTTTATGCAGGCAGATTCTCACTAGGTTACCTCTCTACCTTTTAGTAGGAGGCTTCTTGTAGCATGAAACTGTGCTGTATGGACATATTTTGGGGAGGACATTTTGACCCTTGTCAGATCACTCCATGTCAGCTGCCCCCTCACCAGCTCATACACAGCCATGTCGGTTCCACTACAAATCTGGAAGAATTTGACCTTTCACCTATTTCTATGAATTGTGTTATTTTGAAGGTGAAATCACAAGTGTCACCCTGCACAGTGGACCTAATAGGACCACATTAAGTGATTATATCCTGAGCAGATATAAGAAGGGATGGTAGGGCTTTATGAAGCAAACAAACTAATGTCATGGAAGTCTTAGGAGTGATTTAGAATGTAGCCTGGTGCTTACTAGTTACTGGATAATGTGAGGTACTTAATTGACTTTCACAAAAACTTTAGAAGGTAGTTAGTATTATCTTACCATTTTAGACGTTTTCCATTTCTCACTTATAGAGACAATAGTCTTTTTTATTTTTTTGAGATTCCAGAAATATATTCAACCCTCTGTGGCCAATTTATTTCCTTTCTTTTTTTTTAGTGTTTTCCAGCATTTTTTTTAACATCTTGATTGGAGTATAATTGCTTTACAATGGTGTGTTAGTTTCTGCTTTATAACAAAGTGAATCAGTTAGTCTTAAGAAGGTAAATATGCCCAGAGTCTCATAACTAGCAAGTGACTGATTTAAGATTTAACCCATTTCCTTGGATTCCAAACACAGAACTCTTAACATCTTGACTGTCTTCAGTATGTATCACTTCCCATTTTCCATTTCTCATTTTATTTTTTCCTGCCCCCCTTCCTATATTTATTGGATATGCTACAGCTTAGTCCATTTCAAAGAGAAGATGTGTGTGTATTTATCAATAATATCTTGTTTTAATGTTTGAATTAATTCAATCCTGCTTTTAGTTTTTATTATTCCAACTCTTTTCTATAATTTTCATTTGTTTTCTAAATTCTTTGAGAGCTTAGTCCTTTTCTTTAATAATGGAAATACTTAAGACTATGCATTTGTCTCTGAAAGCAACTTTGAACACATTCTAAGGAATCTTATCTAGTGTTCTCCTTTGTTTTGTTTTATAATTAAACTATTATTACACCTTTAATATCTCCTTTTCACCTCATAGTTAATTTTCTTTATTTCTAAGTGGTTAGGATTTGATGATCTTGTTAAACTTAATGTTAATTCCTGGTTTTATTGTTTTATTGCTGGGATGATGGCCTGTTGTTTCCCTCTTAAGTCTGTGTACAGTTATACTGCTATTCAGAAGTACATGTAGTTATAATAATGGGAATGCTGGCTTAAAATGAAAATTACCAGCATTTGAAAACAGTGCTTATAACTCACTTATTTTAGTCTAAATTTGAGTTCTCTTTTCTCCAGCTGATATGCTTTGTTTCTTTTACTATTAAAATAAACTATATATTCTCAATAAAATCCTTAGGGCACATTTCTAGCTTTGCTTTTTTATAGGAAAATGGTCCCAGCCTGTTCTGTAACAACCAGCACTCAGTGAAAACACGAAGAGCTGTTGTTAAGTGGAACAGTAAGAGTAGCTAACAAATCCGTCAATGTTTAACAATTTTAATGAGCTTTTCAAAAGTGTCATATTTTCACTGTAAATCGTTTCACATTAAAATCTCTAGTTTTCTTGCCAGTGTTATCTTTAATGAAAGCTGTGTGCTTCCAGCCAGATTTGGAGCGAAGTGAATGTGAGTGAGCTGGAAGCAGAGTCCATAAGAAACCAGTGTCCGAGGGGAAATTTCCTGAGCATGTGGGTCTTGGTTCTTGTTAATTCCCTCTGGCAATTTTAGCCACATTTCCCCCATGTCCTAGGGCAGTGACTCATTCAGGACTACTTAGGAATTGGTGATTTAGGTCAGTGAAATGTCTTTCTCACATATTTCTGCTTCTTCCACTGATTCTTGGTGTCTGTGCTGGGTTTTCAAGTGAGAAACAGTGAAATACACAAGGAGTTGACTGGCATTTGACCAGGAGATGATGTTTGCATGTTAGTACTTTCTTTTTCCACTTCAGGAAAGTGGTTTCCATGGATTCACTGAAAAGCTATGATGACCTAGAAAGAGGTGGCCAGAGGAGAGAGGGTAGTTCTGGAGAGGTAAGATGAGGCAGAAAAAACGAAGGAAGGATGGGACACAGCTGAATGGAAATAGCCCCCAGCTCTTTTTGACTCTTGAATGTTGTAACCATCTGTCTAGTCTTTAGTAAGAGTTCCTGCCTTTAGAGTTTTCTTTAAACAGAAATAAAAATCAAGTGGGGAAAAATTACAGAAAATTATGGAAAAAACATTTTTCCTTCCAGAATATTCATAGAGAGAGGAGGAAGCATGTCCTGACAGATCTAAATGCAATGTGGCTTGTGGGAGGAATTCCACCTAGTACCGTATTGTGTTTGCTGCCTAGCACAGCTCGCACAAGACACGTTGCAGATATTCTGGCAATAACTGCTTTGAGTAATTTTATTCATTTATTCAACTAGTAAATGTATAAGTGTTCTAGGGCTGACGTAACAAGGGACCACAGAGCAAGTGGCTTAAACAACAGAAATTTGCTGTCTCACAGCTTTGGAGGCTGGAAGTCCGAGATCAAGGTGTCAGCAGGGCTGGTTCTGAGTCCTGTGAAGGAGAATCTGCTCCAGGCTTTTCCTCAGCTTCTGGTGGCTTGATAACAATGTTTGATGTTCCTCGGCTCGTAGAAGCATCACCCTGATCTCTGTCTTCATCTTCACATGGTGCTCTCTGTGTGTGTGTGTGCATGTGTGTCCAAATCTCTCTGTTTTCTAAGGACCCCAGTCATATTGGATGAGGGGCCACCCTATTCCGGTATGACCTCATCTTAACTAATTACATCTGCAATGTCCCTATTTCCAAACAAGGTCACATTCTGAGGTCCTGAGGGTTAGGACTTCAGTATATGGACTTGGGGGGAACAAAATTCAACACATAACAGTAAATATTTATTTACGCAGCCAGTGAATGTTTACTGAGCATCTGCTATGTGAAAAGTACATTATGAGGTATTGAGGGTTAAATAAATACCAATAAAATATTTCCTGTCACAAGCCACTTACAGTATAGTATAAACAAATAATATAGCAACAAATAACTATAATCTGGTGGTCCTATGGTAAAGGTGTGTACAAGGAATTGTGGTGGAGATGACAGGAAAACTTCACTCAAGGGGCAAAGTTTGAGCTGGATCTGAAAGGATTAAAAGGAGATCACTTGGTAGACCATGGGCATTCTGGCCAGAGAGAGCAGAATGGAGGTCTGAAACAAAACAGTGCACTCATGGGACTTTAAGCCATCTTGTGGCAGGAGTGTAGGCTGCACTGTGGAGGTGATGGGTTGCCACTGGAAAAGATTTTTTAAAATTGCAGTACAGTTGATTTACAGTATTCTGTTTGTTTCAGGTGTACAGCAAACGTGATTCAGTTTTATATATGTATATATATATTCACTTATATATTATATATGTATATATATTCTTTTTCATTCTTTTCCATTATAGGTTATTACAAGATATTGAACATAGTTCCCTGTGCTCTACAGTAAATCCTTGCTGTTTGTCTATTTTATATATAGCAGTTTGTATCTGTTAATCCCATACCCCTAATTTATCCCTCCCCCACCTCCATTTCTGCTTTGGTAACCAAAAGTTTGTTTTCTATGCTTGTGAGTCTGTTTCTGTTTTGTAAATAAGTTCATCTGTGTTAGTTTTTTTAGATTCTACATATAAGTGATACCCTATGACATTTGTCTTTCTCTGTCTGACTTACTTCACTTAGTATGATCATCAGCAGGTCCATCCATGTTGCTGCAAATGGCATTATTTCATTCTTTTTTAAAGGCTGAGTAATAGTCCATGGCCACTGGAAAGTTTTAAGCACTGGAAGGACACTGCTGGACTTGTGGTTTTGAAAAGTTCTGATTGACAGCATAGAGGCTGCAATGGAGGTGGTTAAGTCCAGAGTTTGTGAGATGAAACAGTCAAAATGGGCTTGAGTTTGGTGCTTGTGAATGGATTCTAAGGCCCTTCAGCCTGAAAAGAGGAGTGGAATTTGAGATGTCTATGTCCATTTGGCATTTGGATTTGGAGATAGGCAAAAAGTGCGGAAAGACAATTTGGATTAGGGGATGATTTTGTGTATAACCGGGTGGGGGTGGATTAGGGAGACCATGTGAAGTAACAAGAGGGTGTCAGCAGCACACCTGAATCTTAGGGGCAAGATGAGGAGCTGAGCCAGCAAAGGAGAGTCAGAGTGAAAAATCAGAGTGATCAGAGGAGAAGCAGGTGAGCACAGCATAGGAGCCAAGGACTGTGGCTGTTGTGAGAAGAAACCCCCAACATCACCAGCAGGTCATGGAAGATGGAGCCTGTGTAGAGCTCATGTGCCCTGTGGCTCAGTCTTGACGTTATATCTTTTACAGTCTCATCTGGTATATATGAAAATATCAGCCGTTTGATATCCAAAAGGCAATTAGAATCTTTGCTGAAAGTTTTCAAAAGACGCCAAAGGCGATTCCATTCATAAAGCCCAACAACATTTTAAATTCTCCCTGCTCCTTCCCTGTAATCTGCCACCTTCCAAGTTACCCGGTCCCCATCCTGTAAATTCTCCAACATCTCTCCAATCCAGCCCTCACTAGCTCTTTCTTTCACCCCCGCACCTCTTATCTTCCACGTCGATTCTGTTCTGTTCTACTAGTAACTCTCCGCCTTTTCCAGGATTTCTCAATTCTTCACTCATCCATGACCCTAATTCTTTGCAAGGAACAAGCTGGTAAAGGCAGCATTCTTGGCAGAAGTGGGGAGGAGGAATAGGCTATCGGTATTCCTCCGTTAATTCTTTCCTGACGCAAAGCAGGCTATTGGTGACCTTTGGTAGAGTGCTTTCAGGTAAGCAATGGGAGTAGAAGCAGATAGTGGTGCGTTGAAAGTTAAGTAACTGGGGGATAAGGCTGTACAAAGTGGTGAGTACAGGCTGTTTACTCCAGAAGCTTGATTTGGAAGGGAAAGAAAATAAAAGGCTGACCAGAAAATGTTAGGTTATTGAGATAAGGTCCTTTAAACATTTTTTTGGAGGGAATTTTTGTTTTGCAATCATACTTACAGCAGAGATTCATGTAGGCCGTGGCTGTCATCTTAAGAGAAAAAAACAATACTGTTTGCATTGCTCATTATTATTATTTTTTTAAGTTTTTTTTTTTTTTTGATGTGGACCATTTTTAAAGACTTTTAAGTCTTTTTTGTTACAATTTGCTTCTGTTTTACGTTTTGGTGTTTTGGCCATGAGGCATGTGGGATCTTAGCTCGCCAACCAGGGATCAAACCCACACCCCCTGCACTGGAAGGCAAAGTCTTAACCACTGGCCCATCAGGGAAGTTCCACATTGCTCATTATTAATATGTATTATCATTGGAACAGATGAAGAAGAAATTCACAGTACCCCCAGGCCAGAAGCCTGGACCCCAGAACATGGACATGTACTACTAGAGAGGCTTAAATATTATGAGAACAGGGTGAGGTATGAGTGTGGGTCCACCTTGAGGGGAAGGAATGAGCCAAGCGGTGGGGCTTATTGATGCAGGGAAAAGTGCCTTTTGTTTTATGCTCCTAGACTTTACCCAGATTACTTATTCAATAAATATTTGCGCATCTCCTACCATTTCGTTCCCATTGTGCTAGGCCTTGGGGTTCCTAGGGCTCTTGGGGCTGTAGCAGGGCAGATATAATATCCCATCATTCCTTTGCTAATTTTTTTCTTAACCCAAAGATTCCCAGAGGGAAGTGGCTATTGAATTTTTCTATTAAAAGGCTGAGGATTTAGGTCTGGGAACAGGGGAGTGGATGTCATTATTTATCTAAATGGGGAGGTGGATGTAGACAGGTGGCTTTGTCCATCACAGGAGGACCATGAGGGTTTGCCGTGACTAGCTGTCTTACACCTTGGCCCTTTGGTAATAAGGGAATCCTAAAAAGTATGTGTGACTCAGCAGCACCTGTTGCCACTGTGGTGAGGTGATCCCAAGTTCAGAAATGTGGGGAAAGGTCAAATTTAAATTAGTGAATGGTTATGTGCAACGGCATTCACTTTCTTTGCTTCTGCACTCCATGACACTAGAAATACAAGATGGTTAACAGACTATTGCCATGGAATATTGCCTGCACTAGGATCTGGGTAAGGATGTTTGTAACTGGCACAATATTTATACACATGTGGCAGTTGTGAAACTTATTATTAGGGTGTCATGTGGAAATCTGCTTTCTTAAGAAGACTGCAAAGATGTTTGCCCAATCCTTCCTCCTAGCTGCTAATTCTCCTCAAATGTCTGTTTTACTCTTCATGGCTCGTCTTTGTAAATGAAAGTTTGGGTTGAACAGCCTTGGGAGTTTGAGGGAAGTCTCTTGGCAACTGTGTAGGTCAGTGTTTGAATCAAAAAAGGGGTCTAAACCCTCCCCCATCAGTGAGTCTTTTGGCCAAGTGTCATGGCCTCAACATTTTGTCCAGACCCTGGGCACAGGGATCTGCTTCAGGCCAGGCCAGGTGATCTTGAACCCAACAGGCAAAAGTCACGAGATTTTCTATACTTCTACTAGAAAAACAAAGCTCCTTTCCTAGTCATGTGTCCTCAGTAGAATCCGCCCACTTTCTTAAAGACAATCAGCAAGTAATGACAGGCTGGAGGAAGCTATGTGATTACTATATAGGAAAAAATGACAGGCATAAGTAAGTATTCATCACATTGAGGTAGAAATCACCCACTTGTTACAAGAGCACCCACTGTGAAATCAGATTGTTCTACCACACCTCCTGCAATGAAGTCAAGAGCCTGAAATAGCCCACAGTTCAAAGGACATTCCAGCAGAAGATAAATGATAATAATCGCAGTTACCATGGGCAGTTCAAGAGTGGACCTGCCTATGTGGATGAGACTGTTGATGTTTGGCTTCAGCTTTTCACCTGTCTGCTTGTAGATTTCTGTGATTGTCTGCTGTCAGGATTGAGAGGGTGCTGTGAGTGATGAAATCCGTGGTGGGAAGTCATCCCACAATGAGAAGAAGTTGTGGGTTGAGGGCGACTGCATGTGTCGTGGAGGGCGCAGGTGCGAGTCAAGAGGCAGTTCCGCCAGAGGTGTATCTGCTCCTGAAAGAATCACTCTGCTGTGTGACAGGTCACGTAGATTTTTGCATTTTGTGTCTGGACAGCCATGGTTTATTACTGTGTGTGCATGATTTTCTGAACAAAGACTGTCTTTCTCTCTCTCTGTTTTTAAACTGAAGTACAGTTGATTTACAATGTTGTGGTAATTTCTGCCGTATAGCAAAGTGATTCAGTTATACACATATATATTAGTTTTCATATTCTTTTCCATTATGGTTTATCACAAGATATTGAATATAGCTCCCTGTGCTGTACAGTAGAACCTTATTGTTTATCCATTCTATGTATACCCGTTTGCATTTGCTAATCCCAAACTCCCAATCCTTCCCTCTCCCAGCCCCCTCCCCCTTGGCAACCACCAGTCTATTCTCTATGTCCCTGATATTGTTTCTGTTTCATAGGTTCATTTGTGTCATATTTTAGATTCCACATATAAGTGATATCATATGGTATTTGTCTTTCTCTTTCTGACTTCACTTAGTATGATAGTCTCTAGTTGCATCCATGTTGCTGCAGATGACTTTATTTCATTCTTTTTTATGGCTGAGTAATATTCCATTGTGTATATGTACCACATCTTCTTTATCCATTCATCTGTCATGGACATTTAGGATGTTTGGCTATTGTCTTGGCTATTGTAAATAGTGATGCAATGAACATAGGGGTGTGTGTATCGTTTTGAATTGTAGTTTTGTCTGGATATATGCATAGGAGTGGGATTGCTGGATCATATGGTAATTCTAGTTTTAGTTTTCTAAGGAACCTCTGTACTGTTTTCCACAGTGGCTGCACTAACTTACATTCCCACCAACAGTGTAGGAGTGTTCCCCTTTCTCCACACCCTCTCCAGCACTTGTTATTTGTAGACTTTTTAATGATGGTCATTCTGACCAGCATGAGGTGGTATCTCATTGCAGTTTTGATTCACATTTCTCCAATAATTAGCTATGTTGAGCATCTTTTATGTGCCTATTGGCCATCTGTATTTCTTCTTTGGAGAAATGTCTCTTTAGGTCTTCTGCCCATTTTTTGATTGGGTTGTTTTTGTTTGTTGTTGAGTTATATGAGCTGTTTGTATATTTGAAATCAAGCCCTTGTCAGTCGCATCATTTGCAAATATTTTCTGGCATTCTGTAGGTTGTCTTTTTGTCTTCTTTATGGTTTAATTTGCTGTGCAAAAGCTTGTAAGTTTGATTAGGTCCCATTTGTTTATTTTCATTTTTATTTCTATTGCCTTGGGAGACTGACCTAAGAAAACACTGGCATGATTTATGTCAGAGAATGTTTTGTCTATGTGCTCTTCTAGGAGTTTTACGGTGTCATGTCTTATGTTTAAGTCCTTAAGCCATTTTGAGTTTATTTTTGTGTATGGTGAGAGGGTGTGTTCTAACTTAATTGATTTACATGCTGCTGTTTAGCTTTCCTAACACTTGCTGAAGGGGCTGTCTTTTTCCCATTGTATGTTTTTGCCTCCTTTGTGGAAGATTAATTGACTGTAGGTGTGTGGGTTTATTTCTGGGCTGTCTGTTCTGTTCCATTGATCTACATGTCTGTTTTTGTGCCAGTACCATGCTGATTTGATTACTGTAGCTTTGTAGTATTGTCTGAAGTCTGGGATGGTTATGCCTCCTGCTTTATTCTTTTTCTTCAGGATTGCTTTAGAAATTCTGGGTCTTTTATGGTTCCATATGAATTTTAGGATTATTTGTTTTAGTTCTGTGAAAAAGGTCATGGTAATTTGATAGAGATCGCATTAAATCCATAGATTGCTTTGGGTAGAATGGGCATTTTAACAGTATTAATTCTTCCAATCCAGGAGCATGAGATATCTTTCCATTTCTTTGAATCATCTTCAACTTCCTTTATTAATGTTTTATAGATCTCAGAGTATAAATCTTTCACCTCCTTGGTGAGGTTTATTCCTAAGTATTTTATTTTTGGGGTTGTGATTTTAAAAGGTATTTTTTTTACATTCTCTTTCTGATATTTCATTGTTGGTGTAAAGAAATGCGATGGATTTCTGTACATTAATCTTGTATCCTGCTACCTTGCTGAATTTGTTGATCAGTTCTAGCAGCTTTTGTGTGGAGTCTTCAGGGTTTTGAAAGAAGACTGTCTTCCATCCTCTTAATCATCCTATGCCTACCTCCTGGCACCAATAGGCAGATCTGTGCCTTGTGTGTTCCTTTCGTTCCCTGTCTTTCTTCTTGCACAGCTTTTTATTCCCCTTCCTGCTAAAGCAGCCTGACTTAGGTTTCTGAATGCTCCTAAAAACAGCCCACACTTTGCCTCTAGTAACCCACCAGCCTCCTCAGTGTGAACAGCAGGGGGTGAAACTCTTGATATGGCTTCTTTCTCTTCCATTGAAATAAGCCAAGTTCTATTTCTTCTGCGATATGATTGAAGTCCTATGCAATGTTCATAAAGCCAAAATACCTAATGCACTGAAAAATTTTGTAAACAGTTTCATCCTCAGGAGACGCCATATAAACCAAGTGTTTGTTTTCATGTAAGAAACTGTTATCCAAGTTGCAAAGAAGCATAATTTGGCCTTTGGAGACCTGGGTGGCTTCTCTATTTATTCAGATCTTTCCTTTGGGTTTCTTTGAGTCAAATACTGTGAGTCAGCAGATGCTACAATGGTGGAAAATATGGAAGATGGTCCCTGCTCTGTCCTTCTGGAGTGATCAGCCAGTGAGAAAGGTGGGCAGTAGTCCAAAGTCTGCACAAAGAAATGATAAAATCCCATTCGTGAAACTGATAAAATGCCATGCAGTGGGTGGGAGAAGTAAAGGAGAGAACACCGCTGCTGAGGACTGGGCCCTGAAGGGTAAGGTAGAACAGAGGGGGGTGGGCGGGGGTGCGGCAGAGGCTTTGCAAACTCACACAAGGAAGGCCATGTGCACAGGAGGGAAGGATCTGAAAGGGAGCAAACGTGGCCTGAGAGGAGAGACAGGGAGAGGTCAACTGGAACAGAGAATGCAGGATGTGAGCTGTTTTTATAAGGAGCTCGGTGGATGAGTGGATGGTCATCTTAAAGATCCACTGAACTTATTTGTCAAGAAATGAAATTTCAAGCCATGAAGGGTTCAGATGCATTACATACAGCGCAGTCCAACCTGAATCCTGCCTACTGTTGCCATGGCCTCCTGTTGAGGCCGCTTCATGTAAGTCAAAATCTGGGCAGGACGTATTTCCAGAATGATCACACTCCCTTGTTTTAGTGATTTTTCTTCCTTTTCTCCCCCATGCCTGTGGTTTGCATGCTGAATCCCTATCACTCTCGAATTTCTTATTGAGACCTGATTCGAGCATTCTAGATTCTGTGACTCTACCATTCAGGCTTCAGGAGTCCAGAATAATTGGGGAGAAGATGTTCTTTGAGAAAAATCTCTTGTATTTGTTTTCAGAGTGTTTTATATGGGGCTAAAGAATGCTTTATTTCACCAGACTCAGGCAGTCAAAGAGTTTTTCCAAAAATTTCAGATTTTTCTAACCTGGTTATTGCACAGAAGAATAAGCAAGGATATGTTCTGCAGTATCCTTCTTTGGTATGTTATTAATTTGTTTTGTTTCATTTTTGGCCAGAAGAAGGGTCCTTATTCTTAGCTATTGAAGTCATCAGAAGCTTATTGTCTTTAAAAACCCATTGTAGATTGGCTTTCTTAAATCTATGGACACCATTTTTTGGTTCTTTTTGACACTGTGGATAAAACTGTTCAATAAGGGCTCCCCTGGTGGTGCAGTGGTTGAGAGTCTGCCTGCCGATGCAGGGGACACGGGTTCGTGCCCCGGTCCGGGAAGATCCCACATGCCGCGGAGCGGCTGGGCCCGTGAGCCATGGCCGCTGAGCCTGCGCGTCCAGAGCCTGTGCTCCGCAACGGGAGAGGCCACAATAGTGAGAGGCCTGCATACCGCAAAAAAAAAACAAAAACAAAATCAAAGACAAAACTGTTCAATAAAATTAAAATTGTTCATTATTCTTTGGGCTGTTCAGAAAAGAATGCTTCAGAGGTTTAAAAGAAATAGGTTCAAAATACCTTGAGTTGGGCCCTTGGTTTCCTAAGGATTGGGAGCTGCAAGTAAAGGCATTATTATTATTATTATTATTATTATTGAAATAAAGAAGTCTTCAGCAGTGGGTAGACTGCAGAGTGAGGGGAGTACGGACCCCTGCCAACACATATCTCTGTCTCACTGTCAGAATTCCAGGCACAAGGCCCGGTGGGGTGATCTTTTCCACGGTCGGGAGAGAAACGGAGACAGAAGGTCCAGAAATGGAGCTTCCCAGTGGAAAGCACCACTGATAGCCTGGAAAAGAGCGATGCTTCCCTCTGGATAATGGTGTATATAATTGAGGGAAACCTAAGGAGACGCCCTGGGACCAGCACTACCTTTCAGATAGTAAACGCTGGGAGTTGGTCCCTGATATGGACTGAACTGTGTCCCCGCCAAGTTCACATGTGTGTGATAGCGTTTGGAGCTGGGGCCTTTGGAAGGTAACTAGGTGTAGTTGTAGTGCATTCTCTTCGCCTCTCTCTCTCCTCTCTCTGTCTCTGTCTCTGTCTCTCTCATCCCTCCCTCTTTTCTCACTGTGCCACGTGAGGACACATGGAGAAATCGGCCATCGCAAGCCAGGAAGAGAGCTCTCCCTGGAACCCAGCCCTGCTGGCAGCCTGATCTCAGACTTCCAGCCACCAGAACTGTGAGAAAATAAAGGTCCGTGCTTTAAGCCTCCTTTTTTTTTTTTTTTTTTTTTTAAATAAATTTATTTATTTTTGGCTGCGTTGGGTCTTCGTTGCGGTGCACGGACTTTTCATTGTTGTGGCTTCCCCCGTTGCGGAGCACGGGCTCCAGGCACATGGGCTTCAGGAATTGTGGCTCGTGGGCTCTAGAGCGCAGGCTCGGCAGCCGTGGCGCACGGGCTTAGTTGCTCCGCGGCATATGAGATCTTCCCGGACCAGGGCCCGAACCGTGTCCCCTGCATTGGCAGGCGGATTCTTAACCACTGTACCACCAGGGAAGCCCAAGCCTCCTTTGACTATGGTGTTTTGTTACGGCAGCCTGACCTGCCTAAAATGCCAACCCCTAAAATGCCTTCCTAAAGCTAAACATTTATTGATTCTGAGACCAGGGATCGTTGGTATGAATCTCTAGGCTCTGTTTTCTCAGTCACTTGATGGGGTTGGAGCTGTCATATTCAACATAAGCGGAAGGCTTCTGTGTTGTATTATGGATGGGGAGAGAGGCCCCACTGGACCCCAGACTCAGCAGTCCGTAAAGCCTAGGACCCCCTGATGTCCTCAGAAAAGCCAAAGTCTTCACGTGCTTCTCAAGGCCGTGCTGGCCCCAGCCTCACTCCCAAGCTTTCCCTTTGCACGTTGCCCTGTTTCTGGGAGCCATGGGCCTCCCCAGAGCAGCAATGCTGAACACCCTCAGGGAGGACTTGTGTTCTCTCCTCTGTGGTGTCAAAGCAAAGCCAGAGCCGGACAGCAGATACAGCAGGAAGAACACATTTTATTCCAGAACTATCGCGATAGGGGATATGAGACCTCAGTACAGAGCTGGGCTCAGCTCGGAGTACGGCCCGGACAAGTGGGGATTTATAGCCGAGGAGCAGGGTGTGGGATCCGGGGGTAGGAAATTACTGAGAGGAAGCATCCGGGGTCGGGGGGATTCTGGCGAAACTGAACTTGACAGGATTCTTGCTGACGGTGGGCCCCAAGCCTGGGCGGTTAAGGAATTTGACCAGATATTGAGGACGGGGGATTCTGGCTAAACCCACTTAGCAGGATTCTTGCTGAAACTGGGTGACACAGAGATTACGTGGGAGTCCAAGGCTGAGGCCTCGTTGAGAAGTGGATTCAGAAGAGCCTGACGAAGTTTGGTCAGGGAGAGGGTCTGTCAGGTCCGCAGACCTCCTTGTTGTGTCGTGTCGTACTTAACTGCTCTGCTCATGCTGTGGGCTGTGGGCCCCTCAAAAGGTTGCCTTCTTCACCCTGGAACCTGGGGCCCCCGGACCCCTGCCGGCCACAGAGGAGGTGCTCGGAAGAGGTTTTCTGAGGCAGTGAAAGGGTCTGGGATGAGGGTTCAGGGCTCGTTCCCTCCCGACAGCAAGGGGCTGCCCTGAAAGCTCTTCCAGTGGGAAGCGTTCCTGTCCCAGCTGGTCAGCCTCAAAGGATGGGCACAGGATGCCCCTGAGGCCACGTCGGTGGGGACACTTCACCAATATAATTTCCTACAGCCACCGGCAGCATGACAGCTGAATGGTGAATGGGATTTTTGTTTACGGTTCTTGGTTGAGCTCATGAGGTGATGTGGAAGGCACAGAAAGAAACCATTCGTTGTGGGGTTGGGATGTTCAAATTCCCTTCTCACCAAAGAGGAGGCCCCAGGCGGCCTCTAAACACCTCTGTGTGCAGACTCCAGCCACTGGCTCAGCGATGACCCACAGTGTCAAAGGCAGCTGGTGTGCGTGGCCACAGCCCAAGGATGCCTCCCGGGGAGGGGCCGCCTCCCCTGAGCTGCCACAGGGAGCCAGAACAGATGGTCTCGAACATTTTTTAAATGGGAGAGGGGCTGAAGTAGAGTTGATGGTTTCTTTTGTTAAGTAGAAAAATTTTAAAAAATGGTCAGCCACCATCACCATTTTTTTTCATAAAGTTGAAAAATATATTTTACTGAAAAAAGTGGTGAAAATGTGCGAAGTTTCCACTCCACTTGACCCCAGCCCTAATTCCCAGGCCCTCGAGGGAAGGTCAGATAAAAACAACTACTGAAACCTGCTTAGAGGGACCGGAGATGTGGAGGTGACCTCACCCAGCGCCTCAGATATCCACGGTGCCGTCTTTCCCCTCCTGGAATCACTGGTCACACTTCAAAATCATTAGTTTTGAAGTGTGACCATCCCTCAGCTCAGGTATGAGAGCCTGTCCACCAGTGGTGACAGAAGACCCTGAGCTCCAGAATAGGACTAATAAAGTGGATCTGACACCTTGGATGGGAAAAAAATTACATTCTTATTTTCATGAACCTTTCACTGAAATTTAGCACTTCCTTCCATCATGAATATGGCACGGTATTAGTTTCCTAGGGCAGTGGTAACAAAGAACCTCAAACCGAGGGCTTAGGACCAGAGGAGATGGGGTGGTGTGACCGCAGGGAGACAACAGGTACTTATCTTCTCACAGCTCTGGAGGCTGGAAGTTGGAGGTCAAGGTATGGGAAGAATTGGTTCCTTCTGATGGCTGTGAGGGAGAGTCTGTCCCAGGCCTTTCCCCCAGCTTCTGCTGGTTGGCTGGCAATCCTTGACATTCCTTGGCTTCTACAAGCATCACCCTAATCTCTGCCTTCATCTTCACATGGTGTTCTTCCTGTGTGCTTATCTGTGTGCAAATTTCCCCCTTTAATAAGGACCTCGGTCATAAGTGGACAAGGGCCCGCTCTAGTAGACCTCATTGTAACTTGGTAAAGACTCTCCAAATCAGTTCACATTCTGAGGCTCTGGGGATTAGGGCTCCAACATAGGCATTTTGCAGGGGCGGGGGCACAGGTCAGCCCCTAACAGGCACCGACCCACTCAGCAGTGGAGCCTGCGACTTTGCCTCTGAAAGAGCTCATCGGCATTTTCACAGCATAGTAGTAGCTGTGGACCCTTCCAAATACGGGCGGAGCTCATGCTGCCTTAAAAATGAAAATAGTTATTAGACATGGAGCTACAAATCATTATCAGATACAATAATAAACTATGTTTAAAGAAGTTGATGTATTTCAATGTTGTTAACTCGGTAGCCCAAAGAGAGCCTCAACTTGATGCCTGAAATCCAGCACGCTATTGCTCTGACCCACAACAGTAGTGCAAGTTACCTTCACCAGCATTTACACAGAGCAGGGAATTCTAGTTTTTGCCAGTTGATGGTGTTGTGTGTATGAGGAGATTCCACCCTACAGACAGCTGCGGGACTCTATATCCATGGCTTCTTGCCCTCACAAACCGGGTAGAAACACATTCATTGCTCCAGGGTTCTAAGCTGTGTGTCTTCTTATGGCTCCATTTCTATAAGATAGTCTGTAATTTGGATTCATGCTGTATTTTCTTTCAGTTACTAAGTTTAAAAGGCTTGGGTTTTGTTCAGCAGCATAGAATATTACTCTGGTACACTTTTAAAGGTATTTTGATGCATTTATTTCAACATCGTTGATTTCCTTTGTAATCCTGTATCATTTATTTTATGAACTTTGTGGTGAAAGGTTCCATGATATAAAAATGTTTGTGGAGGGTTTGTGGCTCCTGCTGGCTTCGGGAAGAACTTACTTCCACAGAGAACTGTAGGAGACCCAGTTCTGTTCCTCTCGCTGGCTGTCCAAGAAGATGGTCACTGTCCTCTGAACCCACCCGGCTGCGTTTTCTCTCCGGTGCCCTTGAACCCTCTGTGGATGTGGCCTGTGATGCAAGCAGCCAGCCAGGAGTGAGGGTCTCAGGGCAAATCTGGACCACTCTTCCCACGCTCCTCCAGGCTGGGGTCATCCCGGGGGCAGGGCGCCCTCTGCTTGTATGTGACAGAATCCCTCTGGCTAGGTGGACTTGAAGGGGAGAGCTGAGGTGACACTATGGGGTGCCCCCCAACTTGCCAAAGGGCACACTTTGATTCGAAGTTGTCAGGAGGGTGAAAATTCCCCCTCTACCCCTCTTGAGTTCTTGTGGCTGGACTCATAATAAAACTGACATAAGACAGATGAACAGGAGAAAAAGAAACAAATTTTACTTTTTGTGTACGGAGGGAGATCTCTTAGAAATGGGACTTGAGAAGTGTCTAAAAAGCAGGCAGCTTATAAATCTTTGAGACAATAAATTTGTGGGGGATTGACAAGTTAAAGAAACTTAGGTTTGGGGTGCTCTGTTAGGGAAGAATATAAACAGAGTTTGGGCTGGGGTAATAAAGAAGTGACAAGATCTGTTTATAATAGGTTTCTCAGCCCTGGATTCCCCGTCTCTGGAGATAAAGGTGTTTCTTCTACCTCTAGACGCAGGGGGTGCATCTTTCACATGGGAGATTTATTTTTTTTATTTCAGGGAGACAGAAAGGAGGGTCAGCGTGTCCCTCGTGCACTGGCTGTTTCTTAAGTAACTGTAATTCAAAATAATCCATACGCCATTGAGGCATATTTTGGAGTGACCCGCCCTGAGCCCCCCAAAAGTCATGACAGGAGTAATTATCACCAGGCAGGCATGATTCTCCCCAGTTGGAGACATAGACACAGGTGTGGGGTATTTAAGTACCCTGTGTCCAATTACAAACTGTTGTGATCCAGCCAGATGTGAACAAGATCTTTTGTTTCCAAATTCCGGGATCTTTCCATCCCAGCAGGCTGCCTGAAGTTAACAAAAGAGGACTTTTTTTTTTTTTAATCTGCTCTGCATCATCTTAAGCTGATTTAAAATGGAAAATGGAGTGGGTACTGATTTGGCAATTAATGAAATATTGAAGCATCATCATAGCAACCTCATACTTTGATTAAGGAGCCTGCCTTTCATATCTGGCCAGCTGGTGTGTTAAAGCAACCGTCAGTGCTTTAGAGTTTATAGAAAAAGCAAATCCCAGACTTTATTTCCTGGGGTTGTATTAATCCTATTTTTAATTTTCTGTATGTTATGATGTTTTGACATTAAAAAAATACCCTTTCTCGCTGGGGGGAAGAGTTGTCAGTTCTTAGAGATCACAAAGTGCCCGGCCAGGAGCTTGTCTTTAACATGTAAATGAGCCCATCTGGAGCCCCACTTCCTCTCCATGGCCCTGGGGCCCCAGGAGAATATTCCTGTGCCTCAGTCATCCCAGGGCCAAGCACCAGGCAACTAAGGGCACCCCTGTAGCCCAAGGCCCACCAAAATTATTCAAACTAGCCAATCCTAAAGTGTTCACCCTGTCCTGTCTCGAAGGGTCCTGGCCTAGCCCCATCATCTGTAGGGGTCTTCTGGCCATCACAGGGCAGGTCACCATCCTCATGGAAAACAAGGGACCCAAAAGTGTCATGTTTCAAAGGCAGGTCTGTCTGTGGTCGCTTACTCAGCTGCTGTCCCCATCCCATCCTTAGAGACCTGTGGCTCAATGCTTAGTCAAAAATAACCAAGCAAGGAGCACTTGATCCCACTCCCCTAAAACCCCTGGGGAGGTTGCTTAGTTCAGCTTCGATCACAAATGTCCCACTCCACGTCCTTAGGCACTTTTAGGTGTGGCTGCCTACTGACCTGCTCAGTCTCTTCCTTAAACCAAATAATCACAAAATCAGGATGCTGCCCGCGGCTCTCCTGAGTGTAGACCACAGCCGCTCTGAGCTTGATTGGGACACCTGGGCAAGGGAGGCCCTGTGCACAGCAGAGGCCATCAGGGGCTTATCAGGAAAACATCCAAAAGGATAAAAGCAAACAAACAGTTGGAGATGGACAGGAGATAACAAAAGAAAAAAAAAAGAAAAAAAAGAAAAATTAAGCTGCTTAGAGATACCAGCCAACCAACCATTCTCAAAAATTTTGCTTAAGGAAAAAATAAAAGAGGAAAGGGTTGTCTCCAGGGGAGGTCCCTGCAGACACTGGGGTTTCCCTTCCTCCTCTTATTGACCTGAGAGAGAAACTGATGATATGACTTTGGGTGGTAAAGCCTCAAGCAAAAAACAAACAACTTCCGCCCCAATACAGCTTTAGGAGGCTACAAGACCAAGAGAAAAAAAAAAGGGAAACTGAACTTTTTTTTCCTGAGCAAATGGTAGGTCTAACCAACATTACTAGAGCCCTAGATTACCTAATGATTTCAAAACACACTCCTAGATACAGAGGGAGAAACTGTACAGGGAAGTGAATAAATTATGGATACATAGAATATTTTAATATCCATATATAACACATTGTGTAACTGCTAAAACAAATTTTTGATTAAAGTATTTAATACTAATAAATATTGACATAAGCATTTTATTATTTTTACTATTAAATATTTAATTATTAATATAGTTAATGAAAATGATTACATATGATTATGTAACTAAATTAAGACAAAGATTTCATATACATAGATACTAAATAATATATAATTATGTAACTAAATTAAAACCAAGTTCCAGGGCTTCCCTGGTGGCGCAGTGGTTGGGAGTCCGCCTGCCGATGCAGGGGACGCGGGTTCGTGCCCCGGTCCGGGAGGATCCCGCATGCCGCGGAGCGGCTGGGCCCGTGGGCCATGGCCGCTGGGCCTGCGCGTCCGGAGCCTGTGCTCCGCAGCGGGAGAGGCCGCAACGGTGAGAGGCCCACGCACCGCAAAAAAAAAAAAAAAAAAAAACAAGTTCCATAATTTGATCCAGTTAAAAACCCAAAATTTACATACTAAAAAAAATTGTGAGAAAAAATAAAAAAGGCACCTATCGGCTTTTGTGCTTGTACCACATAGTTTCTCAAATTAACTTTAATATTTGCTAAAATGCACTAATTGACAAAACTTCATGGACTTAGTCAGTACTGGGCCTCAAATTATAGTTATATCTGAGGATCCCACTGAATTGAAACATTGTACCCCCATAATCTTAAAAAAGTAACTAAATGTCAAATGGAGGAGAAATGGGTATACTTTGTTGTCTTGGCTAAATTACCCATCATCACAGCACCCATTGCTTTGAAATATTCCAAATTGGACATAGATGGTCTGACACAATAAATAATGAATTAAAATAAAAGGACTTTTTTTTGACACTTACAAATCGGCTTGGTAAAATGGAATCCCATAAACACCCAGTTAAAATAGTTAATATGGCTCCGTGTGTGTTAATACAGGGCCTTATTAATTATATGAAATCCAGTGAATAAAGTGTGATTATCCCCACTGTTTCTCCATTTGACAGCTCAATTTTCCTTGTTGTGGAATCTGGAAAAAATAAAGGGCGCCTCATGGTGGATTCCTACAAGCTTTTTTTTTTTTCCATGAAACAAACCAGTATTTCTTTCAAGTTAACCAAAATACATTCTGTGTTAAAACACAATTTTTGTATAGATACAATTGCATTTAAAAAATTTCTAACAGTTTTCTTACCAATATTTTTGCATTCATAATATAAAAGTGAAATAAAGCACTAAGGAGAGCGCTCTTAACTTTTTAATTTTTATTTATTTTATTTTATTATATTTTATTTTATTTTATTTTGCGGTACGTGGGCCTCTCACTGCTGTGGCCTCTCCCATTGCGGAGCACAGGCTCCGGATGCGCAGGCTCAGCGGCCATGGCTCACGGGCCCAGCCGCTCCGCGGCATGTGGGATCTTCCCGGACCGGGGCATGAACCCGTGTCCCCTGCATCGGAAGGCAGACTCTCAACCACTGCGCCACCAGGGAAGCCCAATTTTTATTTATTTTTAAAATTAAAATTCAAAAATTTTATATTGGAGTGTAGTTGATTTACAATGTTCTGAAATCTGGTGTACAGCAAAGTGATTCAGTTATACACGTGTATGTATAACTTATACATATGTGTATATGCATATATGTATATATATTCTTTTTCAGATTCTTTTCCCAGATGGGGAATTCCTACAATCTTAATGCTGTGCTTCCATCCATTAGGGCCCAATATCCAATACCCAATATTATTAAAATTATTGATATTATTCAGTCCACAACTGTCTAGCATTTTGCTCTGATGGATATGGTGGATGTGTCTGTTCAGTGTCAATTTCAACAGCCTCTCAGCTGAGTTGCTCCACTTCCCAAGGGACATGTGTTCCAGGTTTCGCATGGGGCACCCCAGCAGCTTTGCCATCCTGATCTTTTCAGACAAGACCTTCACTGCATCCACCTTTCTCTAGGACACAGTATGACATTACATTATGACATCCTTCTCCAAGGACACTCATTTGACACCCTCATTAAGGACACACAAGTCTAACATCTTTTAGTCATTATTGGGTTCTGGTGGCAACACGTATTTCTCATTTACAAATTTTACTTCCCAGTTAAAATCAACAGACACTTCCATCCGTACCCTCAAAAACTCCTTCACTGTAGAAGCTTTGAAGTTCCACTTATCATCCTTTTCTTTTATGGTGTGTTTTGTATCCTGTTTTAAAAATAAATCACCCAGTTCAAGATCAGAAAACTTTTCTTCTAGAAGTTTTATTGTTGTACCTTTCACCTTTAGATATTGAAATCCATCTGGATTTGACTTGTGTATGGTGTGAGGTAGGGGTCGGGTACTTCTTACCCATGTGGATATCAAATAGACCCAGGACTCTTTAAAAAAATTTTTTTTAACATCTTTATTGGAGTGTAATTGCTTTACAATGGTGTGTTAGTTTCTGCTGTATAACAAAGTGAATCAGCTATATGTATACATATGTCCCCGTATTCCCTCCCTCTTGCGTCTCCCTCCCACCCTCCCTATCCCACCCATCTAGGTGGTCACAAAGCACCGAGCTGATCTCCGTGTGCTACGTGGCTCCTTCCCACTAGCTATCTATTTTACGTTTGGTAGTGTATAAATTTTACATTTGGTAGTGTATATATGTCCATGCCACTCTCTCACTTCATGCCAGCTTACCCTTCCCCCTCCCCGTGTCCTCAAGTCCATTCTCTACTTCTGTGTCTTTATTCCTCTCCTGCCCCTAGGTTCATGAGAACCATTTTTTCTTTTCTTTTTTTTTTTTAGATTCCATATATATGTGTTAGCATACGGTATTTGTTTTTCTCTTTCTGACTTACTTCACTCTGTATGACAGACTCTAGGTCCATCCACCTCACTACAAATAACTCAATTTCATTTCTTTTTATGTTTGAGTACTATTCCATTGTATTCATGTGCCACATGTTCTTTATCCATTCGTCTGTCGATGGACACTCAGGTTGCTTCCATGTCCCAACTATTGTAAATAGTGATGCAATGAACATTGTGGTACCTGACTCTTTTTGATGGTTTTCTCAGGGTGTATGCCCAGTAGTGGGATTGCTGGGTCATATGGTAATTCTACTTTTAGTTTTTTAAGGAACCTCCATACTGTTCTCCATAGTGGCTGTATCCATTTACATTCCTGCCAACAGGGCATGAAGGTTCCCTTTTCTCCACACCCTCTCCAGCATTTAGACCCAGGACTCTTTTTCTCTCCCGTTGCAGAGCACAAGCTCTGGACGTGCATGCCCAGCGGCCACGGCCCACGGGCCCAGCCGCTGCATGGCATGTGGGATCTTCCCGGACCGGGGCACGAACCCGTGTCCCCCGCATCAGCAGGTGGACTCTCAACCACTGCGCCACCAGGGAAGCCCGGACCCAGGACTCTTGATTGAAGATCACTCTTTGCCCACTAAATTGTGTTGCATGTATCATTTATCATATGTGTGGGTTTCTTTCTGGGCTCTCTCTTCTGCTCCATTGACCTATTTTTCTGTTGTAATGACAGTTTTCTTACATAGTTAACTGCACATCAGCTTATGTATATAGTAAAGGAAACTTCTGAACTTTGTTAAAAGATTAGATAGACACCCTCAGCTTTTGTATAAGATGTCTAGTTGCCCAGGCTACCAGACAGCCTGGGGGAGTCATCTGGGTGCAAACAGAATTGCAGGACTTGATTGTCCTGTGCCTCCCTCCCCTCCGTTTACTCATTCTTCTGTGAGAAACCTGTGATGGGGTGTGTTCTTGAGGCTGTTACTCCTGATGTCTTCCTCACCTTTTACTCCTCTCCCTTATGCTTCCAGAAAAATCTCTTTGCCCCCTCCACCAAAAAAGCTGCCCTGGAAGCATCACTGACAGGCTGTTCACAAGATGCGGGGGTGGGGTGGGGTGCACTCACCACATAACAGAACCAACAGGAGATGCTTGATAAATTGAGGTTTATTTTAAGGAATTGGGTCACATGGTTATGGAGGCTGAGAAGCTCCAAGATCTGCAGTCAGCAAGCTGGACACCCAGGAGGGCCAAGAGTGTGGTTCTAGCCTAACAGCTCAAGACTCAGGAAGAACTGATGTTTAGCTTGAGTCTGAAAGCAAGAAAAACCATGAAGTCCCAGTCCAAGCAGTCAGGCAGGAGGAGTTCCCCTAACTTGGGGGAAGGTCAGCCTTTTTCTTCTATTCAGGCCTTCAACTGATCAGATGCAGCCCACCTGCATTAGGGAGGGCAATCTGCTTTATTCAGCCTCCTTATTCAAATTTTCATCTCATCCAAAAAACACCCTCACAGACACACCCAGCATAGTGTTTGACCAAATGTCTAGGCACCTCATGGCCTAGGCAAGTTGACACACAGCCATTGCACTGCAAGAGCTGCATTGTTCCCACTGCTTTGGATGCTGACACTCAGGTCTCCTCCAGTGGGCCGGGGCTGGACACCAGGTGGGAGCTGAGAGCTGCGGCCCAGCGTAGGTCTGGGGCAGTTGTAGGGAACCTTATTCCAGACTGCTTTATCCAAGTGGTACCCACTGGTGTTTTCAAAGGAACCAGCCTAGAGTAGAATCACCTGGGACATATTAAAACACAGATTCCTGGGCTCCAGACCTGCCTTATCTGAGTCTGTGTGGGATGGCACCTTTTTGTAAAATAATTTATTTTATTGAAATATAGTTGATTTACAATGTTGTGTTAATTTCTACTGTACAACAAAGTGATTCAGTTTAAACATACATACGTTCTTTCTCATATTCTTTTCTGTTATTGTTTATCACAGGATATTGAATCTAGTTCCTTGTGCTATAGAGTAGGACCTTGTTGTTTATCCAGTCTTTATGTTATAACAGTTTGCATCTACTAATCCCAAACTCCCAATCCATCCTTCCTCTATACCCGCTTCCCTTTGGCAACCACAAGTCTGTTCTCTACGTCTGTGAGTCTGTTTCTGTTTTGTAGATAAGTTCATTTGTGTCATATTTTACAGTCCACATATAAGTGATATCATTTGGTGTTTGCCTTTCTCTTTCTGACTGACTTCACTTAGTATGATCATCTCTAGGTCCATCCATGTTGCTGCAAATGGCATTATTTCATTCTTTTTAAGGGATGGAACCTTTGAACTTGCATTTTTAACCAGCCTCCTGGGAGATTCTTCCACCTACTGAGTTTGAGAGCCTCTGGGTTTCTCAGGCTGCATGTCATCCATTCATTGTGCATTCCCGGCGATGCCATTCTGCTCTCCGATGGCCCATGGGTTGGCGGCAGTCTTCTCAGATGTGTGAGGATAGCTCTGGAGCAGGTGTCCTGAAGGTGGATCCCAGCCTTCTGAACTGCCCACAACCCTCTGTGAGCCCCTGGCTCTGGAATTCCCACCTCTGCTGCCACCTCTCACATCGCACCTGCCCTTCAAGAACAAGCTTGAATACCACGTCCTTCACCTGGCCCACCCAATGGGCTGGGCACCTCACCAGTTCTCTCTCCCTTGAGGCCATGGGCCTCTTGGTTGTGTGCTTTGGCCCTGGGCAACTCTCTCTGGCCTCAGAGTGGACCATTGCTGTTCATTCCAGGTCTTTCCCTTCAGATCCAGGAGGTCCTCCCCACCAGCCCACTTGAACTTAACTTTCCAGACTGTCCCTTTGGCGGCAACCACAGAGGAAGAGCAAACGTATCTGCGAAAGGAGGCAAAATCGAGAAATAGTGTCTTTTCCCCTGCATTGGTTTTCATGTTTCTTTCTAGAGTATACTGCGGGAGAAAATGCAATTTCGTTTCCCTTACACCTTTCCCCGCCAAAATCGACTACACATTCTAGCCCTGCAAGTAAATAACCTCACAAAGAAAGGGTTGTAGACTTCTCAGCCTCCTGCAGGCTCAGCCATGTTCTCAAAGTCCTTTTGTGTCCTGTGGTGTTTTCTGTGAAGTCAGTGAGGGCTGCAGCTGGTCAGGAGCTCCATGGGGGACCCAGAAGAACAGCAGCTGGACCGAATTGGTCTCCAGAGAGTGGGCTAGTTCTGGAAAGCTCCATCATTGTTCCATTTCTTTTATGAAGAATGTACTTGGATTTTTACTTAATGAAATTTCGAGGTCCTCTTTTGCTATCAAAATAACCAACGCTTTCTACATTTCACTCTGTGGGTTTCTTTTCTTGCTAACCCCTATGTCCTCTTATCCAGCATAACATTCTGAAAACATGGACACTGAGTTGAGAATTGATGGGTTGGTTTCCTCCCTGTGTTAGGTTCTTTCAGCATCAGCCATGGACTCTGTTACGTGACTGTCACTGGCTTACATGTCCTTCGTGTCTCCTTAAAAATTTCTGGCTGCTGTCCTAACCCATTAGGCTAAAAAGATTCTTGGATATTTGCTTGCTGTTATTATTGTCAACAGGGGAACCATGTGTTGGGATTTGTCTTGACTGGACCCATTTTACAGATGAGAAAAATGAGGCTGGGGATTAATGTCTTGCAGGTGGGTGGTGCATTGGCACTACAGCAAATGCTTCAGTACAACAAAAGGTGAAGAGCTGCTGGTGAGGCATGAGTGATTTTAATGACACTATTCTTTTTGGTTTGTCCTTATAGGGCATCCCGAGGAAGAGGACCATTTTTTGGGCAAACAAACCAAGCCCAGAACCTGATCGTGCTGAATGTCATATGCTGACAGCTCTTGGAATCTACCCTTTGGCTTAGCTTTCAACCCAGAGGTTCATCTTACCCAGGAAAAGAGTGAGTCATTTGCTTTCTTAATGTTATAACACTGACATGGATGATCCTGAATTTGTGGAGAATAAAAGAGAGGTGAGCAAAAGATAAAAGAATCAGGAGATTTAAACAGTAACCTAAAAACAGAACAAAACAAAACAAAAAATAGCCACTGCTAGCAGAGACGGAATTCCAAGGTAGTTGTGCACATCTGAAGACTGGTCTTGCTTCCTTCTGGGAGTGATGAAGTGGTGCTTAAATCGATCAGAGAAGAATACCAGCGGCCTGTACATTTAGGTCTAGCCTTGCAGGTTCTCTAGCTGGATGTCGTTATGGAGTCAGAGAAAGGCAGAACCAGAAGGACGGACCTAGTGAGCCATGGGTTTCCATATCCTTCTAGGTAAGGAATGTGAGGCTCCCATTGGTGAAGGGCTGGCTGATCCTGATCTTCCGCTAGGGGGCGAGAGATGCTGGCAGCCGTCTCTGCCTCTGTGTGGAACCATGGTGCTCCGCTTCTGTCTGCAACAAGATTCCAGAGTTTCTAAAACCTGAGCCATGAACATGGGTCTTGTCCCCCATCGCAGCCTCCCAGGGTAAAGCTAAACAGGCACTCCTGCTTTTGAGGTCTAACCATTTGATTTTGTTCCTTCAGATGGCTTATGTGAAGATGAGATGGATATATATTTCCCTGGTGGTCCTGGGAGCCCTTTGTCTGTATTTTAGCCTGGATGGTCTGAATCCTTTTAAAGGCCAGCCATTTGTTTTGAAGAATGAAGGTGGGAACTTCCTTCAGCTCCCAGATATAAACTGCAGGCAGGATCCCCCCTTCCTTGTCCTGCTGGTGACTTCATCCCACGAACAGACGTTTGCCCGCTCGGTCATCCGGAGCACGTGGGGGAGAGAAAAGATCGTGAGGGGAAAACAAATAAAAACATTCTTCCTCCTGGGAACCACCCCCAGTAAGGACATGTCAAGAGCAGTGGCCCAGGAGAGCCAGCAATATCGCGATATTATCCAGAAGGACTTCATGGATGTTTATTTCAATCTGACTCTGAAGACCATGATGGGTATGGAGTGGATCTACCGCTTTTGTCCACAGGCATCTTTCGTGATGAAAACAGACTCTGACATGTTTGTCAACATCTACTATCTGACTGAACTGCTCCTGAAGAAAAATAGAACAACTCGGTTTTTCACCGGCTTCTTAAAACTAAACGAATACCCCATCAGGGAAAAGTACAATAAGTGGTTTGTGAGTAAATTCGAATATCCATGGGACAAGTACCCGCCCTTTTGCTCCGGTGTTGGCTATGTTTTCTCCAGCGATGTGGCGGGCCAGGTGTACAACGTTGCTGAAAGTGTCCCGTTCATTAAACTGGAAGATGTCTTTGTGGGGCTCTGCCTGGAAAAACTGCAAATCAAACTGGAGGAGCTTCACTCCAAGCAGACTTTCTTCCCCAATGGGTTACCCTTCACCATATGCCGTTACAAGAAGATCGTGGCCTGCCATCATGTCAAGCCTCACAATATCCTGATGTATTGGCAGGCTCTGGAAAGTTCCCGGGAAGAAGAGTGTCCAGATATCTGAAGGGAGCCCAGCGGAACATCTGGACACACACCAGACAGCCCACGGTGATGGTTTTTGAAAGATCTTGGATGGCACGGCTGAGACTCCTGGGGTAGGGAGGGAGGAAGGAAGGAAGAAGCCGAAGAGTGAGGGTGATATCCCGAAGGCTTCCCAGTCTAAACCTGAATGCCACTGCTGATGAATCCCCATTTGGTGCCCCAAGCCATAACAAATACTCTCTCTTGGGTACCTACCCTGTTGCACTAAGTGATGTACACCTGCATTTTCTCATGTCAGGGGTCAGCATCCATATGGAGTGGTGGGTGTTAGCACCCCATCTCACACACAAGGAAACAGCAGCTTAGAGAAGCACACGGGCCTGTCCCAAGGATTACAGCCAGCAGACACTGCAGCAGGGATGAGAGCCCACCTCTCAGTCCACCGCCTCAGTCCACCCCTGCGTGCTGCCTCTTGGGAGAGGACGGTGGTGAAGGAGGCTCAGAGGGAAGCCTTGCTGCTGACATCTGTCAGTCCCTTGCTCGAGTCCCCTCCTCCTCAAATCCCATTCCTGTGCTTTTTAGTGCAGAGACTGGGGTGAACCAATGTGCCCCCAGCTCCCTTTGTTCACTGCAATGGGTCTGGCTGGCCTGAGACCGTGTTAGCAGCTTGGCCCTCAACTCACTGCAGAGCACGTGCCAGAAGACACCTCCACAGTGGCTGCAGCTCAGCCCCCCAGAAACACCCAGCTCGAGATAGCAATCAGCCTTTAAAGATTTGGCTCAGAAATCGCTGTGAAGCTTGGCCCATTGTATAGACTCCCTGGCCATTCTGCTGAGCGTGGGACCCCGAGAGCATGGCATTTCCTCCCAGCCATCTGCGGCAACCCCGCCTGTCGGCTCCACATGCCCTTGGTCTGCACGTCACGTCTCCAAGTGCAAACCGGAAGGCAGTTGGATGCAAGACTTCATCTGTGAAGGATGCTGGGAGCTCTTCTGGGAAGTTGGGTGGATTTAACTCAAGACACTCTTAAGAACCCCCTGGGACACTGAGCACTGAACTGAGTCCTGGTCAAGGGAGCGTCTTCCTGGGTCCGTTTCCTAAATCTGACCCTAGCTCAGCTTCTTTGAACTTCTCAGATGGCCAAGGAGCAGCTGAGTTTTGTGGTGTGGAGTTAAACCTTCAATATTCTTCGGGTGGTTTGGAAGAGCCTGTTCTGCAGGGTTGGGTGGCAATGAAGCACTTTTTTTTTTTTGCCAGGGTCTTTGCCCATTCAGTCACTCTCACATGACACACAAAAGCCATCTTGCTCCCGATCATCGAGATGAGCGGTTCTTACTTTCTTCTTTACGGAACTGGATGTTAGCAGCTGTGAAACTTACAAACATTGGGCAAACCTCTTACCTGATCTCAGAAAGAGATGTTCGCTGCAAAATGGTCATGGCCACGTTAAATTGCAAAATGGCATCTTATTTTGCACAGTGTTTCTCGTATCTGGATGGAGCTGCTTCTTGGCAGATGTGTTTTCTTATCCTGGCTGCTCTGAACGTGCTGGGTCATGTTCAGAAAAGCCACTTCCTCAGGTGGGAAATCAGGGACTGAACTTGTTTTTTTGAAGCCCAGATTTTGCCAGGGTGGGTCCCTTGGTCCTGTAGGATGGGCTGCCTCTCAATGGTGGGCTTTGAGGGTGAAGGAGTTTGTCTGGCAGTAGGACTGGTTCTGTGCTTAGAATCACAGAACCAGCCCTTGTCTGGTGTGTGTGTCCATGTGGCCACCGGGCTGGGCAGGTGAGTGTGGATGACTCAGGATCTGGTCTTCTCAGCATCCACCCAAAGCCCTCGGCCATAGGAGTCCATGAGCACAAGCTCAGCTCCACTGAGAGCCTCTCTGTGTTCTTAAAGGGCTTTCTGCAAAACACATTCGCCCCCCTGCACCCCCCGCCGACTCTATTTCTTTTTGTAGTCAAGACCTTTTCTTCTCGAGGGAAAAAAATGTTTCGTGACTGTAGACCTCGAAGGGACCATCGAGCTCATTCGGTCCTGCCTTTACGTAGGATGAAAGTAAAGCTAGAAGAGACACAGAGGCTTGCCCAAGACTTTGCCCGAGACTTCACAGCTTGTTTGTTGTGGAATGCAGCTTCCAGCCAGAGCTGTATTCCGTGATGCCGTCTTGCCTGGGTGAGAGTAAGAAACTGTGAATTAGGAGGCGAAGCGATGCTTTTCCAATAACACCCAAAGTGAGTTTCATAATGGGATTGGAGAGGAGCCCGGCTGGTGATGCAGTGGCTTCACTCGCAGGCATCCAGGGACGAATGATGCTGATGGCAAAGGTTATTTGCTAGGCACTGAGATAAGGGCTTTAAAAGTATTACCTCCTTAAATGCACACGACCACTCCAGTGGGGAGGTGGCTCCCCATTTCCTTGCTTTACAGATGAGGAAACCGAGGCAGAGAGAGAGCATGAACAGCTAGCTCCAGCTTATATAGCTGAAAAGCAGCAAAAATAGAATGTGAACCCAAGCTCTTGGGGCCACCGTGCGTACTGATTACACTCAGCGCTGCGGCCCCTAGGCGGTCAGCAGGCCCCGGGGATGCAGTCAGTGTCCAGAGGGATGCAGGCGCCCACTGCCTTGGCTGCTCCGGTTGCACATCTGGCCCGTCATCAGTTTCTCCGCATCACGCACACCCACCCTCCAGGATCTGAACCCCGAATCCTCCCCTCTGCTGGGCTCCCCCAGAGCCGGCCTCTCCACTTCTGGGCTTGATTCCCAGCTCTTCTTACCTCTTCAAGAGCAAGACCCCTGCCCAGGCCTCACTCTCCCTGTCCGTCTCCCCTCTGCCGGCTCAGCCCACACGTCCCCAGAGGTACTGTCGTTTCCCAGCTTCCAAACCATCATAAAACCCTTTCCCTTCACTGCCCCACCTCTCCCTGTGCTGTTCAGCCCCGCAAGAGCGTTTTCCATACTTGTCTCCTTTTCTATCTGAAGTCCCCTCAAATCAGACTCTGGTGCCTGTGACTCCACCAGACGGTTCTTACCAACGTCACGGATGACCCGAGATGCAGGATCCAAGGTCTGGTCTCTGTTCTCATCATGCTGCCCGCACGGCTGGTCCCGCCCGCTTCCAGGACACTGGATGCTTTGGGTTCTCCTCCTCGCGGGTCCCTTCTTTGCTTGTTCCATCTCCTTGCCCTGCCTTGGCCTCCTTTCTTCCCTGGGGGTACTCTGGTGGTCTCATCCAGCCCCACGGTTTAAAATATCCTCTCTCGTGTTGAGGACGCCCGTTTGTCTCCAGCCCGGAGTCCTCTCTCACTTTTCAGTCTCACATGTCCCACTGTCTGCTTAACACCCCATAGTGAGCAAATCCGAAACTGAAGTTGGGATGAACCCCTCCCTCCACTCCTAATCCACACCACCTGCAGCCTTCACTACCTCAGGTAATGGCCCTTCCATCCTTTGGGGGCTCAAGTCAAACACTTCGGAGCCATCTGTGACTCCTCTGTCTCCCAGCCGGTATGTCAGGAGAGAGACCCTCATGTTATATCCAGAAGCCAACCACTGCCCCTCCCTGTGCTGCTGACACCCTGTCCAAGCCCCCATCGCCTCGCACCTGCGTGCCAGCAGTAGCTTCTACCTCGTCTCTCCACCCCCATCGCTGCATCCCCTTGGTCTGTTTCCTAGGCAGCATCCAGACTACTCCTTTGAAAGTATGGACCAGAGCATCTTACGTCTCTGCTCCAAACCCTCCAGTCATGTCCCATCTCTGAGAAAAGCCACATCTTTAATATCATTGTCTGCCTCTGTTATTCTCTAACCTCATCCCTTCCTACCCTCTCTTCACTCACTCTGGCCTCCCTGAAAGGAGACACTATTCCAGCAGCACAAGCCTCCTTGCTCTTCCTGGAACATCCAGGCACCCTCCACCTTCCTCAGGGCCTTTGCAAGGGCTGTTCCCTCTGCCAGGCTCGCCCTTTCCTTAGACAGCTTCATGGCCCATTCCTTTGCTTCCTTCACGTCTTTGGCCATATATCCCCTTCTTAACGACCCTCATCCTGATTACTTTCTTTGGAATTGCAACTCAACCCACCTCCTGTCCCCTTGCCTTGTTATATTGTTTCCATTGCACTTATCAATTTCTAACAGAGTATACAATATCTATTTATTATCATGTGTCTATTTTGTTTGTTGTTTATAGTTCACCCCACTTGAACAAAAGCTTTGTGCAGGAATGGGTCTTTGTTTTCTCCACTGATGTACCTCAAATTCTTAGCACAGTTCCTGGTACATAGTAGATGCTCAAGAAATATTTGTCCATTGGATGTGAGATGACGTTATTGGAAAGTAGTTTTAGAGGGGAAGTGATGAACCTCAACTAAAATGTGAAGGATTTCTAACATGTAGCCAACACTATGGGTCCAACGTATGGTTCCAGTATCAATCAGTAAATGGGATGCTGAAATCCTGTTTTTACTGAAAACTGGGACCTGAAAACCCAGAAATGCTATATGGCAGTGCTTCTTGACCTCACATCCCCCTTTTTCTAGAATGGAAACCCTCCCACACTGAGAAGTAGACAGAATCCTATAATGTACTCCGTGTGCTTGTCCCCCAGTCCTCCCCAGCCCCGGCCCCTGCCATGGCCAATCTTACCTCATCTACCACCTCCTTCTGTTTTCATGATTATAAAATTTTGGATCTTTTCCTCAACCGTATGCAACTTTTAGTCTCAGGAGAAGGACAACAATAAATCAAATTGTTATGAAATAGACCTCATTTCTAAAGATGGTGACAACTGCAATAAAAGGGAAAAAGATAGTTTCAGGTGAAGGTAGAATTGCTGTGCTTCCAAACTTCAAGAGGTTTTAGAGCTCTGGTCCCATCCCTTTAGTTTATGTGTGAAAACCAAGATTTGCAGAATTTGAGCTTCAAGTCAGCACTCAGAGGGATGCTGACCCTCAGCCTGATGCTACACCCATGGTGCTGTACTGCTGCTTTCTTTCTTATGTACCTAATTCCTATTTGTCTTAAAACACACCATTGTAGCCACATAGCACTCTGTGTAAAAAGGGAGGGAGGAAAAATCCAAACAAACAAAACCATCAGACCCCCTTTCCTTGAGTTCCCGAGTAGCATCTGCTCTTGGACACCCCTCCCAGGTGCATCTAAAAGGTGCATCGAAACTACATCTTCACCGTTGTGACCCCTAGCCCTGTCTTCCCCAGGTGTTTCGGGTTGCAGGACATGTTGTCACTGTCCATTTGCCTATTCAGTTCTTTGACTTTCCTCTGCCTTGCTGCGGCCCTGCCATGCCTGATGGTTGCCGATTCCCATGGATTTGGCCTCTTCTCTCCACATCCATCGTTGCAGCCTCAGTCCAGGGCACCATCTTGGATCAGCTGGTCTCAGGCAACCTGTTTTTAACTGGTCTCAGATCTGATCATGTTGCCTTCCAACCTCTCCTGCACTTTACCCCCAGAATAATTAAAAAAAAATTATTGAAGTATAGTTGATTTACAATGTTGTGTTAGTTTCAGGTGTACAGCAAAGTGATTCAGTTATACATACATGTATATAAATCTATTGCTTTTCAGATTCTTTTCCATTATAGGTTATTATAAGATAGTGAATATAGCTCCCAGTGCTATACAGTAGGTCCTTGTTGTTCAACTATTTTATTTATAATGGTGTATATCTGCTAATCCCAAACTCCTAATTTATCCCCCCTCTCCCACCTTTCCCCTTTGGCAACCATAAGTTTATCTTCTATATCTGTGAGTCTATTTCTGTTCTATAAATAAGTTCATTTGTATCATTTTTTTAAGATTCCACATATAAGCAATATCATACGCTATTTGTTTTTTTCTGTCTGACTTACTTCACGTAGCATGATAATCTCTAGGTCCATCCATATTGCTGCAAACAGAGTAATTTTTTTTTTAAAGTGGATCTGATTAAGAAACTCAGAGACCCAGGGAAGCTGAGTGATTGCCCTGGGGGAACTCTGTCCTCCTGTCCATGAGCCATGAGCTGTTTCAGAAGTCAGACTGGTGAAGCCAACTACTGCTGGGCACCCCAGTGCTGCTCCAGTGATCCCCACGTGCTGGCATGAGGTGCTAAAATGTACTTTTAAAACAAACTGAATTAATTTTCATATGAGTTTTTTGATCCTCTTGAAAGTGGTTGCTCTGGGGTTGGGCTGCCTGGGTTTGAATTTTACTTCCCTCCCTCACTCCATAAGCAAGTTACTTATCTTTACCTCATTTATTTTCATCTGAAAAATGGGACAATAGTAGTTCCCACCTCACGGGGTTATTGTGTTAGTTGAGACATTGTGTGTAAATTGCTCAGTAATCTGGGTGCTTCTGATGATGGTCAGTGTTTGGGCTGTGAATTTTGGTGCAATTTATAGTGATCCGTGGGCAAATCAAGAGATCTTCAGGGTGAGTCTTTAAGACTTTGTTTCAGCTTGTTTCTTTCTCTCCTTTTAATCTTCCCTGGCACTCTTGAAGAAGTTCTTATACCCATTGCATTCTTCAACATCGCAGAGCACAGTGTTTCTAGACTCAGTTAATCCAGAAGGTCTGACAACCTGAACAGGTAAAAAAACAGATGGAGCCGGAGGTGCCTTAGAGATTATATGCAGTTTAAAAAACAGCCTTCTTTTTCCAGATGAGAAAAACAAGACTCAGGGAAATGGAGTGACTTTGCTAAGTCCTTCAATTAGCGGCATCTCCAGTATCAGAAACCAGCATCAGAAAGCTCATGTCAGCCATTCATTCTTCTATTTATTCACCCCTTGGGAAAATATGCTCAGTGCTTTTTACAAGACGTCAGGAATGAGAGTCAAGCTCAGGTTCACGGCCAGCCATCTGTTCTGCAAACAGAGCGTTAGCTGGGTAAACACACAGTGTCAAGGAGATGAAGGGGTGTCTGTTCTCTGGACAACTGAAAGAAGAGGCATTTGTTCAGTGCCTTCTCTGTTGACAGATATCATAAACCTTTTCCATACCTGCTGTGTCCTCGATTTCCTCACAGTAGCTATTCTTATTATAAACAACCACTGGTTTTGAGCTGAGGTTCAGAGTGGCTTACTGACCTGCCAGGGAGGCTCAGATGTGGCAGAGACCAACCCCCCTAGCCTTCAATACCTCCCCCTTCACCAGGGCATGGTTGGTGAGCCCTCCCACGGTGCTTAAGGACTGGCAAAGCCTCCTGAGTCTCATGGGAAGCTCAGGACTGGCCCCGCCCAACTGCCCAAGGGGTCTGCCATCTTATCTTTGTTCCACATGCCAACACTTCTTCTTTTTTTTTTTTTTTAACATCTTTATTGGAGTATAATTGCTTCACAATGGTGTGTTAGTTTCTGCTTTATAACAAAGTGAATCAGCCATACATATGCATATGTTCCCATATCTCTTCCCTCTTGCGTCTCCCTCCCTCCAACCCTCCCCATCCCACCCCTCTAGGTGGTCACAAACATGGAGTTGATCTCCCTGTGTGATGCGGCTGCTTCCTACTAGCTATCTATTTTACGTTTGGTAGTGTATATATTCCATGCCACTCTCTCACTTTGTCACAGCTTACCCTTCCCCCTCCCCATATCCTCAAGTCCATTCTCTAGTAGGTCTGTGTCTTTATTCCCGTCTTACCCCTAGGTTCTTCATGACATTTTTGTTCCCCCTTAGATTCCATATATATGTGTTAGCATACGGTATTTGTCTTTCTCTTTCTGACTTACTTTACTGTGTATGACAGACTCTAGGTCCATCCACCTCACTACAAATAACTCAATTTCGTTTCTTTGTATGGCTGAGAAATATTCCATTGTATATATGTGCCACATCTTCTTTATCCATTCATCCGATGATGGACACTTAGGTTGCTTCCATCTCCTGCTATTGTAAATAGATCTGCAATGAACATTTTGGTACATGACTCTTTTTGAATTATGGTTTTCTCAGGGTATATGCCCAGTAGTGGGATTGCTGGGTCATATGGTAGTTCTATCTGTAGTTTTTTAAGGAACCTCCATACTGTTCTCCATAGTGGCTGTACTAATTCACATTCCCACCAGCAGTGCAAGAGTGTTCCCTTTTCTCCACACCCTCTCCAGCATTTATTGTTTCTAGATATTTTGATGATGGCCACTCTGACTGGTGTGAGATGATATCTCATTGTAGTTTTGATATGCACTTCTCTAATGATTAATGATGTTGAGCATTCTTTCATGGGTTTGTTGGCACCCTGTATATCTTCTTTGGAGAAATGTCTATTTAGGTCTTCTGCCCATTTTTGGATTGGGCTGTTTGTTTTTTGTTATTGAGCTGCATGAGCTGCTTGTAAATTTTGGAGATGAATCCTTTGTCAGTTGCTTCATTTGCAAATATTTTCTCCCATTCTGAGGGTTGTCTTTTGGTCTTGTTTATGGTTTCCTTTGCTGTGCAAAAGCTTTGAAGTTTCATTAGGTCCCATTGCTTTATTTTTGTTTTTATTTGCATTTCTCTAGGAGGTGGGTCCAAAAGGATCTTGCTGTGACTTATGTCATAGAGTGTTCTGCCTATGTTTTCCTCTAAGAGTTTGATAGTTTCTGGCCTTACATTTAGGTCTTTAATCCATTTTGAGCTTATTTTTGTGTATGGAGTTAGGGAGTGATCTAATCTCATACTTTACATGTACCTGTCCAGTTTTCCCAGCACCACATATTGAAGAGGCTGTCCTTTCTCCACTGTACATTCCTACCTCCTTTATCAAAGTTAAGGTGACCATATGTGTGTGGGTTTATCTCTGGGCTTTCTATCCTGTTCCATTGGTCTATATTTCTGTTTTTGTGCCAGTACCATACTGTCTTGATTACTGTAGCTTGGCAGTATTGTCTGAAGTCAGGGAGCCTGATTCCTCCAGCTCCGTTTTTTGTTCTCAAGATTGCTTTGGCTATTTGGGGTCTTTTGTGTTTCCATACAAATTGTGAAACTTTTTGTTCTAGTTCTGTGAAAAATGCCAGTGGTAGTTTGATAGAGATTGCATTGAATCTGTAGGTTGCTTTGGGTAGTAGAGTCATTTTCACAATGTTGATGCCAATCTAAGAACATGGTATATCTCTCCATCTATTTGTATCATCTTTAATTTCTTTCATCAGTGTCTTATAATTTTCTGCATACAGGTCTTTTGTCTTCTTAGGTAGGTTTATTCCTAGATATCTTATTCTTTTTGTTGCAATGGTAAATGGGGGTGTTTTCTTGATTTCACTTTCAGGTTTTTCATCATTAGTGTATAGGAATGCCAGAGATTTCCCTGCATTAATTTTGTATCCTGCTACTTTAGCAAATTCATTGATTAACTCTAGCAGTTTTCTGGTAGCATCTTTAGGATTCTCTATGTGTAGTATCATGTCATCTGCAGTGACAGCTTTACTTCTCTTTTCTGATTTGGATTCCTTTTATTTCCTTTTCTTCTCTGATTGCTGTGGCTAAAACTTCCAAAACTATGTTGAATAATAGTGGTGAGAGTGGGCAGCCTTGTCTTGTTCCTGATCTTAGTGGAAATGGTTTCAGTTTTTCACCATTGAGTACAATGTTGGCTGTGGGTTTGTCATATATGGCCTTTATTATGTTGAGGAAAGTTCCCTCTTTGCCTACTTTCTGCAGGGTTTTTATCATAAATGGGTGTTGAATTTTGTCGAAAGCTTTCTCTGCATCTATTGAAATGACCATATGGTTTTCTTCTTCAAATTGTTAATATGATGTGTCACATTGATTGATTTGTGTATATTGAAGAATCCTTGCATTCCTGGAATAAACCCCACTTGATCATGGTGTATGATCTTCTTAATGTGCTGTTGGATTCTGTTTGCTAGTATTTTGTTGAGGATTTTTTCATCTATGTTCATCAGTGATCTTGGCCTCTAGTTTTCTTTCTTTGTGACATCTTTGTCTGGTTTTGGTATCAGGGTGATGGTGGCCTCGTAGAATGAGTTTGGGAGTGTTCCTCCCTCTGCTATATTTTGGACGAGTTTGAGAAGGTTAGGTGTTAGCTCTTCTCTAAGTGTTTGATAGAATTTGCCTGTGAAGTAATCTGGTCTTTGGCTTTTGTTTGTTGGAGGATTTTTAATCACAGTTTCAATTTCAGTGCTTGTGATTGGTCTGTTCATATTTTATATTTCTTCCTGATTCAGTCTTGGCAGGTTGTGCATTTCTAAGAATTTGTCCATTTCTTCCAGGTTGTCCATTTTATTGGTATATAGTTGCTTGTAGTAATCTCTCATGATCTTTTGTATTTCTGCAGTGTCAGTTGTTACTTCTCCTCTTTCATTTCTAATTCTATTGATTTGAGTCTTCTCCCTTTTTTTCTTGATGAGTCTGGCTAATGGTTTATCAATTTTGTTTATCTTCTCAAAGAACCAGCTTTTAGTTTTATTGATCTTTGCTATCGTTTCCTTCATTTCTTTTTCATTTATTTCTGATCTGATCTTTATGATTTCTTTCCTTCTGCTAACTTTGGTTTTTTTTTTTGTTTGTTTTTCTTTCTCTAATTGCTTTAGATGCAAGGTTAGGTTGTTTATTCGAGATGTTTCCTGTTTCTTAAGGTAGGATTGTATTGTTATAAACTTCCCTCTTAGAACTGCTTTTGCTGCATCCCAAAGGTTTTGGGTCGCCATGTATCCATTGTCATTTGTTTCTTAGTATTTTTTAATTTCCTCTTTGATTTCTTCAGTGATCATTTCGGTGTTTTTTTTTGTTTGTTTGTTTTTTTGCGGTACGCAGGCCTCTCACTGTTTTGGCCTCTCCCGTTGTGGAGCATAGGCTCCAGACGCGCAGGCTCAGTGGCCATGGCTCACGGGCCCAGCCGCTCTGTGGCATGTGGGATCTTCCCGGACCGGGGCACGAACCCGTGTCCCCTGCATTGGCTGGCGGACTCTCAACCACTGCGCCACCAGGGAAGTCCTCATTTCGTTTTTAAGTAGTGTATTGTTTAGCTTCCATGTGTTTGTATTTTTTACAGATCTTTTCCTGTAATTGATATCTAGTCTCATAGCGTTGTGGTCGGAAAAGATACATGATACAATTTCAATTTTCTTAAATTTACCAGGGCTTGATTTGTGACCCAAGATATGATCTATCCTGGAGAATATTCTGTGAGTACTTGAGAAAAATGTGTATTCTGTTGTTTTCAGATGCAATGTCCTATAAATATCAATTAAGTCCATCTTTTTTAATGTATCATTTAAAGCTGTGTTTCCTTATTTATTTTCATTTTGGATGATCTCTCCATTGGTGAAAGTGCGGTGTTAAAGTCCCCTACTATGATTGTGTTACTGTCGATTTCCCCTTTTATGGCTGTTAGTATTTGCCTTATGTATTGAGGTGCTCCTACGTTGGGTGCATAAATATTTACAATTGTTATATCTTCTTCTTGGATCGATCCCTTGGTCCTTATGTAGGGTCCTTCTTTGTCTCTTCTAATAGTCTTTCTTTTAAAGTCTATTTTTTCTGATATGAGAATTGCTACTCCAGCTTTCTTTTGGTTTCCATTTGCATGGAATATCTTTTTCCATCCCCTCACTTTCAGTCTGTATGTGTCTCTAGGTCTGAAGTGGGTCTCTTACAGAAAGCATATATATGGGTCTTGTTTTTGTATCCATTCTGCCAGTCTGTGTCTTTTGGTGGGAGCATTTAATCCATTTACATTTAAGGTAATTATTGATATGTATATTCCTATTCCCATTGTCTTATTTATTTTGGGTTTGTTATTGTAGGTCTTTTCCATCTCTTGTGTTTCTTGCCTAGAGAAGATCCTTTAGCATTTGTTTTAAAGGTGGTTTGGTGGTGCTAATTCTCTTAGCTTTTACTTGTCTATAAATGTTTTAATTTCTCCATCAAATCTGAATGAGATTCTTGCTGGGTAGAGTAATCTTTGTTGTAGGTTTTTCTCCTTCATCACTTTAAATATGTCCTGCCAGTCCTTTATGGCTTGCAGAGTTTCTGCTGAAACGTCAGCTGTTAACCTTATGGGGATTCCCTTGTGTGTTATTTGTTGTTTTTCCCTTGCTGCTTTTAATATGTTTTCTTTGTATTTAATTTTTGACAGTTTGATTAATATGTGTCTTGGCGTTTTTCTCCTTGGATTTATCCTGTATGGGACTCTCTGTACTTCCTGGACTTGATTAACTATTTCCTTTCCCATATTAGGGAAGTTTTCCACTATAATCTCTTCGAATATTTTCTCAGTCCCTTTCTTTTTCTCTTCTTCTTCTGGAACCCCTATAATTCGAATGTTGGTGCGTTTAATGTTGTCCCAGAGGTCTCTGAGACTGTCCTCAGTTCTTTTCATTCTTTTTTCTTTATTCTGCTCTGCAGTAGTTATTTCCACTATTTCATCTTGCAGGTCACTTATCCGTTCTTCTGCCTCAGTTATTCTGCTATTGATCCCATCTAGAGTATTTTTAGTTTCATTTATTGTGTTGTTCATCATTGCTTGTTTCATCTTTAGTTCTTCTAGGTCCTTGTTAAATGTTTCTTGCATTTTCTCTATTCTATTTCCAAGATTTTGGATCATCTTTACTATCATTATTCTGAATTCTTTTTCAGGTAGACTGCCTATTTCCTCTTCATTTGTTAGGTCTGGTGGGTTTTTATCTTGCTCCTTCATCTGCTGTGTGTTTTTCTGTCTTCTCATTTTGCTTGTCTTACTGTGTTTGGGGTCTCCTTTTTGCGGGCTGCAGGTTTGTAGTTCCCGTTGTTTTTGGTGTCTGTTCCCAGTGGCTAAATTTGGTTCAGTGGGTTGTGTAGGCTTCCTGGTGGAGGGGACTAGTGCCTGTGTTCTGGTGGATGAGGCTGGATCTTGTCTTTCTGGTGGGCAGGTCCACGTCTGGTGGTGTGTTTTGGGTTGGCTGTGGCCTTAGTATGATTTTAGGCAGCCTTTCTGCTAATGGGTGGGGTTTGTGTTCCTGTCTTGCTAGTTGTTTGGCATAGGGTGTCCAGCACTGTAGCTTGCTGTAGTGAAACTGGATGCTAGTGTTGAGATGGAGGTCTCTGTGAGATTTTCACCGTTTGATATTATGTGGAGCTGGGAGGTCTCTTGTGGACCAGTGTCCTGAACTTGGCTCTCCCATCTCAGAGGCACAGAACTGACTCCTGCCTACAGCCTCAAGAGCCTTTCATCCACACAGCTCAGAATAAAATGGAGAAAAAATAGAAAGAAAAAAGAAAGAAAGAAAGAAAGGAGGGAGGGAGGGAAAGAGGGAGGGAGGAAGGAAGGAAGGAGGGAAGGAAGGATAGAAAGAAAGAAGATAAAAGAAAATAAAATAAAGTTATTAAAATAAAACAATTATTAAGAAAAATTTTTTTTAAAAAGTAAAAAAAAAACAAAAGAAAAAAAAGGACAAATAGAACTGTAGGACAAATGGTGAAAGCAAAGCTATACAGACAAAATCTCACACAGAAGCATACACATACACACTCACAAAAAGAGGAAAAATGGAAGAAATCTTAAATCTTGCTCTCAAAGTCCACCTCCTCAATTTGGGTGATTCGTTGTCTGTTCATGTATTTCACAGATGCAGGGTACATCAAGTTGATTGTGGAGATTTAATCCGCTGCTCCTGAGGCTGCTGGGAGAGATTTTCCTTTCTGTTCTTTGTTCGCACAGCTCCCGGGGTTCAGCTTTGGATGTGGCCCCGCCTCTGCGTGTAGGTTGCCTGAGGGTGTCTGTTCCCGCTCAGACAGGACGGGGTTAAAGTTGCAGCTGATTCGGGGGCTCTGGCTCACTCAGGCTGGGGGAGGGAGGGGTATGGATGCGGGCGAGCCTGCAGTGGCAGAAGCCGGCGTGACGTTGCACCAGCCTGAGGCGCACCGTGCGTTCTCCCGGGGAAGTTGTCCCTGGATCACGGGACCCCGGCAGTGGCGGGCTGCACAGGCTTCCGGGAGGGGGGTGTGGAGAGTGACCTGTGCTCGCACATAGGCTTCTTGGTGGCGGCAGCAGCAGCAGCCTTAGCGTCTCATGCCCGTCTCTGGGGTCCACGCTGTTAGCCGTGGCTCGCGCCCATCTGTGGAGCTCCTTTAAGCTGGGCTCTGAATCCCCTCTCCTCGTGCACCAGGAAACAAAGAGGCAAGAAGAAGTCTCTTGCCTCTTCGGCAGGTCCAGACTTTTTCCCGGACTCCCTCCCGTCCAACCATGGTGCACTAACCCCCTGCAGGCTGTGTTCACGCCGCCAACCCCAGTCCTCTCCCTGGGATCCCACCAAAGCCCGAGCCTCAGCTCCCAGCCCCGCCCGCCCCGGCGGCCGAGCAGACAAGCCTCTCGGGCTGGTGAGTGCCAGTCGGCCCTGATCCTCTGTGCGGGCATCTCTCCGCTTTGCCCTCCGCACCCCTGTTGCTGCGCTCTCCTCCGCGGCTCCGAAGCTTTCCCCCTCCGCCACCCGCAGTCTCTGCCCGCGAAGGGGCTCCTAGTGTGTGGAAACCTTTCCTCCTTCATGGCTCCCTCCCACTGGTGCAGGTCCCGTCCCTATCCTTTTGTCTCTGTTTTTTCTTTTTTCTTTTGCCCTACCCAGGTACGTGGGGAGTTTCTTGCCTTTTGGGAGGTCTGATGTTTTCTGCCAGCGTTCAGTAGGTGTTCTGTAGGGGTTGTTCCATGTGTAGATGTATTTCTGGTGTATCTGTGGGGAGGAAGGTGATCTCCACGTCTTAGTCTTCCGCCATCTTCCCCCCCGCCACCACTTCTTTTCCAAGTGTTGACAGCATCTCTGTCTGCTCCTTCCCTGTCCTATGTGACCTTCTGGGACTTGGCCCTTTGTTATCTATGTTGTCCCAGGAATCTCCTGTTTCGCTGGGTCCTCCAACCTGTCCTGTCCTGGCCCAGCCCCATCGTGAGTTCACTCAAGTCTGCATCTGAACAAGTGTCTGGCTTCAGAACACGAACCCCTCCAGGCCAGTCCAGCCCACTTTTCACCTCTCTTTACCCGAAGCCCTTGCAAAACAAGCCGTCCCTCCAGAGTGTTGGTTCAACACTCCAGGCATTGGGTTCTATCAGCGTGCATGCATGTGTGCGTGCGTGTGTGTGTGTAAAGGTGTGATCTGAGGCTCTAAATGGAGGCTCCATGCTCAGTGGCAGCCGGTTTTTGTACGTTATCTGCCCTCCCCAAGTCTGTGAAGTGCAATACGTAGAGTGAGGTGAGGGTTGCCCACATGGGATGTGAGGAACAGGTGCCCCCAGTGTTCTCAGCCCTGGCCGTGATGGTGTGGAGTCTGAGAGGTGTCCCTTGTCACCTATTACACAACAAGTATGTGCCACATGCTGTGCTTGGTGTGGTGGAAACCCGGGCTGCAGGAATGATCTGCAGTCGCTTTGGTCAGAGATCTTCCTGAGCTCCACCTTTCAGGCAGGATACTTAGAAAAAGTGAAAGAAAGTGAAAAAGATCAAACAGCTTCTTGAATTTGGATGCATTTCTTAGAAGCAAGGACTGTGCCCACACTACTATTTAGAGTGGTCTATTCCACCCACTGAACCCTGGTACACCAGCTAAAGGGAAAAGGCCAGGTCTGGGTGCTTCTCCTGGGCTCACCAGGCTGAGTGTCTACGGCTCTACAGGAGATTAAATAATTAACAAGGCTGCTTGTACACAACAGCTGCTGTGCCTCCGTATTTTAAAAATAGATGGGGGCTTCCCTGGTGGTGCAGTGGTTGAGAGTCTACCTGCCGATGCAGGGGACACGGGTTTGTGCCCCGGTCCGGGAGGATCCCACGTGCCCCGGAGCGGCTGGGCCTGTGAGCCATGGCCGCTGAGCCTGTGCGTCCGGAGCCTGTGCTCCGCAACGGGAGAGGCCACAGCAGTGAGAGGCTCGCGTACCGCAAAAAAAAAAAAAAAAAAAAAAAAAAAAAAAAAAAATGGACGGGATGTTTACCTTTTCTCCATGTTTCCCGTTTGGAAGTATTTGTTTTCTCATTTTTCTAAGAATTCATTTTTGGCATTTGTCATATCAGGACTGACATTTTAGCAATTTCCCAAGTGATTGTCAAGTTCTCCCAATCTTCTCTTCCCTCTGTCCAGGCCCCTGCCGGGTGGGGGGAGATCCTTAATAAACTAGTTGTTGGGTTAGGTGTTCAAGCAGAATGGTGGGGTGGAGAAGAAGATAAAGTGAACCGCAGGCCCCTTCAAGCACCCATCCCTGAAGCCTCTTTTCTAGATTGTTGTTGCCACTCATTTTTATGTCTGTTTGGCTCTACATGATCCAGAAATCTGTATGTGAACTTGGGCTGAGGTGTATTAGAGATAACCTCTCAAGGAGGTGTCTGGGAGGTGAAATATGCTTACATTCTCTGTTTTTAATTTTTTTTTTTTTTTTTTTTGCGGTACGCGGGCCTCTTGCTGTTGTGGCCTCTCCCATTGCGGAGTGCAGGCTCTGGACACGCAGGCTCAGCGGCCATGGCTCACGGGCCCAGCCGCTCCGCGGCATGTGGGATCTTCCCGGACCGGGGCATGAACCCGTGTCCCCTGCATCGACAGGTGGACTCTCAACCACTGCGCCACCAGGGAAGCCCTCTGTTTTGTATTTGATGGAAGGATTTGTAGCTTGTGGGAACTTAGAAGCATGAGTTCCTCCATTTTCCTGCTTTTCAAGTATGACTCTGAGGAAAAGCCCTTTGCTCTCAGATTGGACACTGAGTGGTGAAGCTCCCCGTCCCCCATGTGGGGCAGTGAGCCATGAAGCCTGGGTAAGCCCAGGGGACAAGGAAGCAGTGTATGTCCTAGTGCCTGCTGGATGGAATAGGAACAGACCAAAAAATTAGCTTTCAATTAAATAAAAAAACCCAATTCTTCTCTTATCAGACATAATGAACCTTAAATATAAGTAGAAAAATGAATTCCATAGCCAAATGTAGCTTTTGGTGTTATATTGTTTTGCCTTGTCTCTTTGTCCCACTACCTCTGTACTCTGGTTGAAGAAACCCGTGCCCAATGCAGGCAGAGTTAAGGTCACCAGGGTGGCGTTTACCCGTCTTGGCCCAGAGCTCCTGGCACACACATTCCAGGGGAGTTAATGAAAGGTCTTCAAGTCCTCAAACAGAGACACACCAAAGAAGTAGTGATACTCTTAGTTAAATTCTGCTTTGGAAAATATCAGATGCCAGGGGCGGGTGGGGATTGATTTATGTTCCAGCTGGTCAAATAAGACATCAAGAAAAATCCAGCATGACTGGAAACTACTTAATGCCAACTGAGGACACTTTGTGGTCAAAGTTTGCTTGTCCTAAAAGACAAGAAAATAAAAATAAAACTCTATACTACTGAATGATACCTGAAAATATTGTCTCCCTGTATTTTGGAGAAATTTACTAGACTCTTATGTCATCATATTTTGGGAGTAGGCATATGTATTTCTTTATGATGTATTAAGAATGGTATTTATCTTTATAAAAATTAAATTATTATGATAGCAGAGTGCACTTAACTTGGTTCATTCTCAGTTGTCGATGATGCAATAAACTTGTGTTCTTCCTGAAAAGTCAGCAATGTAATATTTAAACTGGACAGTCTTCCTTTTTCCCCCAGACATTGATGTTTTTTATATTGATTTTGTTTGGGGAAAATATTTTAAAAATTCGACTTTGATTTTATATGTTTAGAAAAATATGCTGAACAACCTTGACACGCTTATCTTTGTAAGAGATGGGGATTTCTTGTTTTGCTTGGAGTTTGGAAGCAAAGAAATGGAGCTGTAACTCTTGCAGAGTCTTTAGGGTGCAGTGCCTGGGCGAGTGACAGGAGGTGAGGTATCCTGTTGGGAATCATAAGCCCGGAGTGTTATGAGGCAGGCATCCTTTGGAATTTTATTTCTCTCGGGTATATTTATAGTCTTTAAAAGCTACCATTTAAGTTTAAGAAATCAAGCCTTGTGAATTGATATGATTGTACCTTTAGAATCTTCCTGGTAACTCATCTCTGAGGTATAGCTTGGATACTTGATCTTTCAAAGTTCATTTAAATGGAAATAAAATGATTGAAACAGATGTGTTTTTCTTTGACTTGAGCACGTATTTGCCATGATTCCTGTGGTACTGCAGACCTGCAGGTCACTGTCCATCCATGCTTCCTGCAGGTGGCATCCCCAGCCCATAATAAACACAAAACAGAAGTTGGAGGGGGCTTCCCTGGTGGCGCAGTGGTTAAGAATCTGCCTGCCAGTGCAGGGGACATGGGTTCGGGCCCTGGCCTGTGAAGATCCCACATGCCACAGAGCAACTAGGCCCGTGAGCCACAACTACCGAGCCTACGCGTCTGGAGCTTGTGCTCTGCAACAAGAGAGGCGCGACAGTGACAGGCCCGTGCACCGTGATGAAGAGTGGCCCCCGCTCACTGCAACCAGAGAAAGCCCTCGCACAGAAACGAAGACCCAACACAGCCAAAAATAAATAAGTAAGTAAGTAAGTAAGTAAATAAATAAATAAATACATAAATTAAAAAAGAAGTTGGAGGGATCAGGCAGGGGGTGCAGGTATGTGTGTCAGGGGGTGTGGATGCCTGGAGACGGGTAGAGAAGGGGACATCTTCAAAGTGATGCTGAAAACTTGGCCTCTGTGCACTGGTGCTGAATCGAATCTTGGAGAGTTTTGGGTGAAGTAGAATACCTTTATTGCTTTGCCAGGCAAAGGGGGACACAGTGGGCTTGTGCCCTGAAAAACTGTGTGTCCCAACCTGGGAGTATTTGGTGAGGAGTTTTATAACAGTGGTTCAAGGACAGGGGTGCTGATAAGGATCAGGGTGTGTGCAGGGCCTGCACTCCTTTAATCTGGCCTCAGGTGGTCTTCATGAAGAGCTTCTCTGGTTCCTTTAATCCGGAATGAAGAATGCTACATCTTCCATTAGTTGGGGGTTTTAGTTTTGCAGAAGAGCTCAAAGATATTGTTATGTGTATCCCTTGAGATGGAACGAGGACCCTGCTCCAAGGCTGCACTATTGTTTCTTGGCTGCTCCTCCCTTGTCTCTGCATCCCCTTCCTTCCCTGATTAGCATCTGTTTGAATCTGGCCTTTGGGACTCAGGAAAGTTCATGGAGGCTGGAGTCTATTCCCTACAAACAAGAAATGGGGGGAATGGAAAGGCTTCCATGCCGAGGAGCCCCACAGGGTCCTGCTTGGGTTCAAAAGTATGGGTGACCTTGCAGCCAGGCCTTTCCCTCCCTCCAGTGACGAGGTGGGCCTGTCCCTGGTCCCCTAAAAGGCCTGACCTGCCTCACCTGCCGTTCCCCTCACAGAGTCCACTCCCACTATTGTCTCTTCCCCTCATCTGCAGCTCCAGTCACCCCTCCCTTCTAGAACATTCCCATGACACACAAACCTGCTCTCACTTTCCACTCAAAGACAGACCTCTAGACTTCCCTCCTTTTTCCAGTACTGTTCCCTTCCTCTATTTTTTTCTTAAGATTATAACATCTCCAAAGAACAGCCATCCCGGCACCCATCCTCAGCTCCCGTTTTCTCCTCACCTGGCCACTGCACTGACAGTTCTGTTGGACGCACCAGTGCCCTCCACCTGACCAACACCCATGTCTTGCTGGAGCCCTTGGCCCCATCTGACACGGCTGAGCCCACCCTGCTCCCTTGGGCTCCCTCCCTGCTCCCTTGGGTTCCCCTCCCCTGTCTTCCAAGACCACACGCTCTGCTGTATTTCCTCTCACCTCACCTCTTGGCCTCTCCTTCCTGGTCTCCTTTGCTGATTCCATGTTCACCCCCCAGCCTTGCCAGCCAGCATTTGGAGCACTCCAGGGCTGAAACTTCAGACCTCTTCTCTTCCTCGCCATTGACTCTCGCTTGGAGTCAAATGACCTCTTTCCATGTGTATTAGTCTGCTCCAGCTGCTGTAACAAAATACCACAGACCAGGAGGCTTAAATCACAGAAATGCATTTGCTTTCAGTTCTGGAAGGTGAAAGACCTAGATCAAGATGTTGGCAGCGTTGGTTCCTTTTGAGGCCTCTTGGCTTGTAGACAACTGTCTTCTCCCTGTGTCCTTACGTGTTCTCTCCTTTTTGTGTCCTATTCTCTTATTAGGACACCTGTCATATTGGATTAGGGCCCACCCTAATGACCTCATTTCACCTTAAAGACCCTACCTCCAAAGAGCAGATAACCTTATTTTCTCCTATTGAATCAAGTTCTCTGCCAGTGACAGAGGCCACGGACCATGGGGGCTGCAGTCTGCAGAAGGAGAGAGCATCTTTCCAAGCTTTTGTGGTTCCATTCCTTCAAAGCTCTCTGACTGGTCTGTTTGTGTCACAGGCCCATACCTTGGGTCAATCCATGTTGCCAATGGCGAGGTTGGGGGCTGGGGGAGGAGCTCTGACGGACCACACCTGAGTTGTGGCTCATTCTTGGGGCCCTGCGGCCTTGAGAGGTCATAGGTAGTGACTGATACAGTCTCAGCAGAACCACATGGATTAGAGCCAGGGGTACTTTGTCCTAAGGCAAGAATGCTACCCAGACCAAATAATAGAGGTGGTTTACCACGAAGATTGTTAGGCAATGTGCCGAAACAAGAGGAATAAAGCTGTAATGGAGACATGACAGAGTGGCGGGTGTGTGTCTGTCTCTGGGAGGAGATTCTCTCTTTCTCATACCCTTTTTTCAAAAAAAAAAGTTTATTTATTTAGTCTGTGCCAGATCTTAGTTGTGGCATGCAGGATCTTTAGTTGTGGCATGTGGGCTTCTTAGTTGTGGCATACAAACTCTTAGTTGTGGCATATCCATGCAGGATCTAGTTCCCCAGCCAGGGATCAAACCTGGGCCACCTGCATTGGGAGCGTGGAGTCTTACCCACTGGACAACCAGGGAAGTCCCTTTCTCATGCTTCTTGAAACATACTTCTTAAGCAGCTGTCTACCTTTTCTGCCTATGAGTCCACTAGTCCTAAATAGCTTAAATGGTCAGCTAACAATAAGCATTTACTAGGTATTAGCAATTGATTTATGTACATTATTTCATTTAATTCCTATTTGAGTTGCCACTAGAATTATCCTCACCTTATAACAGACAAAGTGACCTGTGTTAGGTGATTAAGAAGCCAAAGGAGAAATAAACTGTGACATCAACAATTCCCTTCACGTTGGCCTGGTGAGTTCCTCTGCCCACACGGAATAACAACTGAACTCAGGAATGTCCTATGACTGTGATGAAATCCTTATTCAGGTTTACTATCTCATGACGCAGAGCTATAAGGTAGGTCTAGAAAAGAGTCACTTAGGTAGGAAACCACAAAGGTAACAGACCCGGTACTGTCTTTTGTTTTGTTTTGTTTTGTTTTTTTTGGTACGTGGGCCTCTCGCTGCTGTGGCCTCTCCCGTTGCGGAGTACAGGCTCTGGACGCGCAGGCTCAGCGACCATGGCTCACGGGCCCAGCCGCTCTGCGGCATGTGGGATCCTTCCGGACCGGGGCACGAGCCCGTGTCTCCTGCATCGGCAGGTAGACTCTCAACCACTGCGCCACCAGGGAAGCCCCACCGGTACTGTCTTTAGAGTTCTAGGTGGTTCTGCTCTGCATGTTTGTGCCATATGGCCAATGTCTATGAACCATGACAAAATATTCTTCCCAATCACGCACCTGCAGCCAATCCTGACTCTGGGCTGACCAATGCTTCTGTTTATCCTCTTGTTTTTTGAACAGCACTGTGGCCCTGAAGGTTTCTGGGGGACACTGTCCTTCATCAGTAGAGATGAAGATTGGAACTCAACAGTTAGATTGCTGTTCAGTCGTGAGAACCTGACTGTGTCTATATTAAGGCAATCTTTTAATTAGTGCTTTTAGCGGTAATGCTTTTAGTGATGCCTGCTCATCTCAGGTAAGAAGCCCAGAGTATCAGACAGGAGAGGGGCCTTGGAGACCCACGGGTCCAAACTCCTTATTGCAGAGATGATGAAACTAAGTTAGATCTGACTTATCTACAGGAGAAAACACCAGAAACAAGGTCATTTATTCATTTCTCTGTAATTTTAGCTCTTTTTGGAATTTGAATGCTACATTAAATCATAGCACTTAAGATATTTTATATATAGACATATATATACATATATATGTATATATGTGTATATATATATATATATATATATATATATACACACACACACACACACACACATACACCATTCTGCATTTGATCTTGCATAGTGTAAGCAAAGATCTCAAAGTTAAAACCATCCGACTCAGAGACTCGGAAAGTTTAAAGAATTTGCCCAAGTCTGTCTGAGTCAGCTCAGCCTTCTGTAACAAAAATACCACAGACAGGTGGCTTAAAGAGCAGAAATTTATTTCTCACAGATCTGGTGGCTAGAAGTCCGAGATCAAGGTGCCAGCAGTCTGGTTTCTTGTGAGGTGTGTTTCCTCATTTTCCTTACTTGGTGGAGAGCGAGGGAGCTCATCTCTCTAGTGTCTCTTAATTCCATCATGAGGAAGGAGGGGGACAAAAACATTTAGTCCATAACAAAGGTGCACATCTAGAAATTAACCCTGGAGTTCTAACCCCAACTGCATGGCAGTAAAGCCTAGAATTCAAATTTAGAGCCAGAGGTATACATCTTAAAGCATTTATGTGCTTAGCTTTCCAACAGTTTACTGACAGCCAATTGCTATGCATTCATTCATCAAATTTTTGTTGAACACTTACTGTGGGCTGGGGTTCCTGCCCTCATGGAATTCATTTTCTATTGAAGGAAATGGTTTGTTGATAGGCATTCACAGTGCAGTGTGATAAGGGCTGTGTTGGTAAGTTTCATGCTGGGTGCGATGGGTGCACACAGAGAGGGATCTAACGTATTCTTGAGGGACCAGGAAAGCTCTCCAGAAAAAGTGAACTCTAACCTGAGACCTGTTAGAGCCTCATGGGAGGAGCAGGAGGGCTTCAGGGACAAAACGTAATGTGTGGGAAGGCTGGATGTGAGCAGGAGCGTGGTGAGTTGGGGAAGGAAATATTGTTCAGTACAACAGAAGCCAAGTCCATAGGGGTAGGACCAAGGGATAGGACGTGCTATGGACTCAATGTCTGTGTCCCCCTCAAATTCATATGTGGAAGCCCTAATCCCCAATGTGATAGTATTTGGAGGTGGGATCCTTGGAAAGTGATTAGACTGTGAGGATGGAGTCCTCATGATGGGATTAGTGCCCTTATAAGAAGAGATGAGAGAGAGAATCTCTCTCTCCTTTGTGTGAGGATACAGCAAGAAGTCCAAGAAGACTTTCGTTTGAAAACGAGGAAGAGATATCTCACCAGGATCTGAGTCTGCTGGTGCCTTGATCTTAGACTTTGAGCCTCCAGAACTGTGAGAAATAAATTTCTGTTCTTTAAGCCACCCAGTCTATGGTATTTGTTATGGCAGCCTGAGCTGACGAGACAAGACTAGATAATTTGGAACCAGATAATGAATGGCTTCACAGCATGTGGTGGGACATAATTCTAAAACGGTCCCCTGAGATCTCCCACCCTGATCTCAAGGACTGTGAATATGATGAGACATCACAGCCATGATTACATTATATTACATGGAAAAAAGGATTTTGCAGATGTAAGTAAGGTTACCAATCAGTTCGCTCTGAGTTAATGAAAAGGGAGATTATCTGGGTGAGTCTATTCTAATCACATGAGCCCTTTAAAAGCAAAGCTTTTTTCCTGGCTAGTGGCACAAAGAAGTCAGAGTGATGCCAAAATTGAGACTGCAACATGCTGTTGCTGGCTTAAGGATTGGGGTGGCCATTGTCAGGGAATGTGCACATCTTCAGCTGACAGCCAGCACAGAAGTGGAACTTCAGTCCTACAGATTCGAGGAACAGAATGTGCCAACAACCTGGATGAACTTGGAAGTGGATTCTTCCCCCAAACTTTCAAATAAGTATCCAGGCTGGCTGACACTTTGTGACAGTGTGAGGTCATTAGTGGCATCCTCTCCAGCACATACAGACTTCCCGCCTGCAGAGCTGTGAGAGAATAAATAGTAGGAGGCAATTTGCTACACAGCAATAGAAAACTCATATTCAAGCCAAGTTAAAAAGAAAATAGATGTAAAAACCAAAAATAATCCACTACCAAATGGAATGTTGTAGTACATTAAAAGACATGACAATATTGTTTAAGATTAGAGTCTGTTGGTGTAATTTTCATTAACAGGATGTATTAAGGTGTAAGTTTGGCTCCTGGAACAGAGAGATCTAAAATAACAGCAATTTTAACAAGACAGAATTTTGTGTCTTAAACAAAACTCTGCACAGATGGTCTAAAGCTGGTGTGGTGACTCATGGTCAATAGTGACTTACACTCAGTCATTGCCTTGCCCCCTTCAACACATGGCTCCATCTTCTGGTCCAGATGGCTGCTCCAGCTGCCTTCATGATATATCCCAGGCAGTAGGTAGGAAGAAATGGAAGAAACGGGCATGCCTTCTTATCCATCCCCTGCTCTTCCCAGGTAACTTCAAGGGCAAGGGCAAGACAAAGACATGGCAATTGCACATACTTCAAATCATAACTCAGCAGCCAGGACTTAGTCACATGGACACATCTAGCTTCAAGGGATTTGAGGAAAATATTGAGTGGCCATGTGTCCCCTGAACCTTTACTACTATGGAAGAAAAAGAGAACAGATAATAGGGGAAAACTAGCTGTCTCTGCTCCAAGGGGGAAGAAAAAGATTCTCTTATTAAATGCAGATAAAACATTTAATAAAATGAAACACCGTTTGTTATCAGTCAGAGTTCTCCAGAGAAACAGAAAAAGTATATATTTCTACTCAAATCTATATATTAACAGAATACACACACACACACACACACACACACACACATTCATTGCAAGCAATTGGCTTAGGTAACTGAGGGGCTGGCAAATCTGAAATCTGTAGGTCAGGTCAGCAGGCTGGAGACTTTCATGCAAGAGCTGATGTTGCAGTCCTGAGGCAGAATTTCTTCTTCCCTAGGAAACTTCAGTAGACTCTTAAGGCCTTCAACTGATTGGATGAGGCTCACTCTCATCCCGCTGGAGATTACTTCAATGGCGAGTATCCTGCTTTCCTAACCACATTTACAAGATACCGCCACTGCAACACCTTGATTAGTGTTTGATTAGATAACTGGGGACTCCAGCCTAGCTCAGTTGACAAATCAAACTAATCCTCAAGCCAAAAAAAGAAAAGCAAATTAGGCTTTGAAAATATTTCCTGAACCTGATAAACACAATTGTATTCCATATCGATTATATTTTACATCTCAATATTCGTGCATATTTTTAGTCTGCTCAGCATCTGAATCTCCTTCCTACATTTGGGAAATCCACTTTTCTGTGAGTGTCAGTGAGAGCCCAGCCCCATCTACCATTCTAGAGGCCCCAAAGTCTGATCCTGTCCCTGCTCGCCCCCAGCTGCTCTGTGACTTAAGCCTAGCCGATTGGATGCTCTACCAGTGACCTTGATAAGAAATGGGTTTCACAAGGAAGCAGCTCTGGTTTGGGGCTGTCCCTGGTGGCAAGGGCAGAAGCATCTCGCCAGTACCCTCACCAGGCTGTTTCTGGAAATTTCCCTGGGCCCTGGGTTCCCACATAGCCTCCTTGGTTCATGCCTATTCTCTAAGCCTGCTTTTTTTCAGCCTTCTCATTGATTCTGTTAGAAACCTGCTATCTCTTTTTTGTTGTCCCTTTTGTGATAAGTTTAGCCTGAATCAGTTTCTGTGGTACGTAACCCTAAACCCTAATTGGTATATACAGAAAGGTTACAGCAAAAATCAAACCTAATGGTGAAATGTGAGAACACCTTTTAAAGTGGCGTTTCTAGACTGGAACAGAGGCAATATTGCCCCTCAAGGGACATTTGGCAATGTCTGGAGATCTTCTCGGTTGTCACAACCTGCCGGGGGGATAGTGTGGATGGGGGTGAGGGCTCTGTGCTATGGCATCCAGCATCTACTAGTAGAGGCCAGGGATTCTGCTACACCTCCTATGAAGTCAATAGTGCTGAGATTGAGAAACTCTGCTCTAACGTAAGAAACAAAACAAGGAACCTTGCTTTCACTGTTTCTATTCAGTGCTATATTGAAGAATGTAGAAAGCAAAATCAAGCGAAAAAGAGATGTAAGGACTGGAATGGAAAAAAATGTTTACTTCTGGCAGATGATATGACTGAACACCTAAAGATAATATTCAGAAACTAGTAAAACCATAGATAACTCATCACGGTTGCTGGATGTAAGATCAATATACATAAGTAAATAGCATACTAACAACAACCACTTTAAAAGTAATACTACTACTTCTCTGTGTTATTTTTGCAACTTCTTGAGAATATATAATTATTTCAAAATAAAAAGGTTTTAAAAGATAATAATTTCAAAAATTTCTTTAGTAACAGCAACAGAAACTATAAGCTATTTAAGACTAATTTAACCAAAATGTAAAAGAAATTTGTGAGGAAAATTATATATCTTCATTGAAGAACAAAATAAGAATTAAATAAATGGAGAGACATATCTTATTCATGTTTGGAAAAATCCAGTGCTGTAGGTTGTCACTTCTTTTAACATTCATCTGTACATTCAGTGCGATTCCAGCAAAAATCCTAACAACGCTTTTTATAGAAGTCAACAAACTGACCTTGAAATTCATACAGGGGACTTTCCCTGGTGGCGCAGTGGTTAAGAATCCGTCTGCCAATGCAGGGGACATGGGTTCGAGCCCTGGTCTGGGAAGATCCCACATGCCGTGGAACAACTAAGCCCATGCACCACAACTACTGAGCCTGCACTCTAGAGCCCGCAAGCCACAACTACTGAGCCCACGTACCACAACTACTGAAGCCCACGTGCCACAACTACTGAAGCCCACATGCCTAGAGCCCGTGCTCCACAACAAAGAGAAGCCACTGCAGTGAGAAACCCCCGCACTTCAATGAAGAGTAGCTCCACTCTCCACAACTAGAGAAAACCTGCGCACAGCAACGAAGACCCAAAGCAGCCAAAAGTAAATAAATAGATTTATTAAAGAAAACCACATGGAAGAACTAAGGGCCAAATACATAAACTCTAGGCTGTGAGTTTAAAAAAGCTTCTATAAAAACTTCTATAAACAAACAAAATTTTGCTCTGGCTTTTCTGTATAGGTTGGGTTAAAAGCAGGTAAAACTGGAAGCAAGGAATTCCATGATAGTAATCTGTTCAAGAGGAAATGACCCAAGCCATGGGGATAATTGCAGGGAAATATTTAAGGAGTGAGATGTACAGACTTGGTGATTAATTAAATATGGGGAATAAGAGAAGGAGAGAATAGGATGATACCAAGAGTTTCAAGCCTGGTAATTGGGTAGATAGTAGTTCCATTTTCTGGGATAGAAAACACAAAAGGAGGACTGGCATTTGGGGGAGAAGATATTGAATGTAGGTTTTGTTGATGAAAATTCAAGTAACTATCAAGAAGAAAAAGAGGGAGTTTTATTAGAGCCAAACTGAGGATGATAACCCAGGAAGCAGATTCTCAGGAAGCTCTGAGAACCGTTCTGCCTGATAGAAGTCGAAGGCATAGTCATCTACATTTTTGAGACAAAGGATCGTACATCAAAATGATGTACTGATATTTTACATAAATTCCCCAAGGATTCATAGTCCAGGTAAGCATGTACAAAGCGTGCAACAAGTCATCATCACCCCCTACAGAGTTGGGAAAGAATGCTATTGTTTAAGAAGTTACATTGCTAACGTCAGAAGAAAGAAAAAAAATTGATCTTTACTGTGGAGCAGGCACTCCTGTCTTTGAGCAGCTCTGGTTAATGTGTAATGTCGATGCCCACTGCACATTAAGGAGGGAGGAGGCCCAAACAGACACACAGAGAGAATTTTATGTTTAATTTTTTCTTGTCCTGTTTTAACAGATAAATTTTATTTCATCAGTTTGGACAGAGAGAGTTTGTAATGGATGGGGTCATCCAAGTGGAGCTGTCTGAGAGGTAGTTGATTGTATAGGTCTGAGAACCCAGGAGAAACATCGGGGCTGGAGACCTAAATCTAGGAATCTAGAACATAATAGAAGCAGTAAGAATGAATGAAAGTCACTGAGAACAGTCATTAGATAAGGAGAGGGTGTGTTTAAGAACCCAGAGGAACAGACAGAGCAAGAAAGAAGGAAAAGAGGCACATCCAGAAGGTTGGGAGGAGACTAGAGTCTTGTGCCAAAAGCCAAGGAGAGGGAGCAAAAGGAGTGAGAATGTGGCTAGTGAGCAAATGGGGCTGAAGTTCATGGAGAAGATGACCTGAGTCTGGTCAACTAGATCAAGCAGCAGGGGCATCTTGGGCACTTGGCAAGAGGCCTTTCAGCAGTGCAGGAGGAGAGGAACCCTGCATGGAGGGAGTAATGAACGCACCAAAGGCAAGGCAGTGGGGCAGTGACGTTTCTTTTCTCTCTTAATCAATTTGGGTAAAAGTATGTGTGGAGGGGAGGTCAACAATTCACTGGTTATGAACAAGAGACTTGGCATCTTGGCTAAAGTTTAGTTTCATTCTCTGGGCTGAGAGGTGGGTGGAGAGAGAAGTTCCTCTTCATTTGTCCTGGACCTATCTGATTAGAATCAGTTATGAATTACAGAAGATGTTCCTCAAAAGGCTCTCTTGCATAGAGCAGGGTACATCCACATAACAAATCACTCTGAAGACATGAAAAAGAATGGAGAAGTTTTCTTATACAGATATGGGTTGTTCTCTAGGATATATTGTTAGGTGTGAAACCACACAGGACCCTGTGGGGCTCCTGGGCACGGAAGCCTTTCTGTGTCCCCCATTTCTTGTTTGACTCCAGCCTCCATGGCCTTCCCTGAGTCCTGAAGGGCAGATTCAAACAGTTGCTAATCAGGGAAGGAAGGAGATGCAGAGACAAGGGAGGAGCAGCCAAGAAACAATAGTGCAGCCTTGGGGCAGGGTCCTGGTTCCACCTCAAGGGATACACACAACAATATCTTTGAGCTCTTCTGCAGAACTGAAACCCCCAACAAATGGAAGATGTTAACATTCTTCATTCCAGAGAAGGTCACAGTTTGATGATCTTGAGGAGCTCAGCAGGAGACCACCTGAGGCCAGATTAAAGGAGTGCAGGCCCTGCCTACACCCTGATCCTTATCGGCAACTCTGCCCTTGAACAACTGCTATAAGACTCCCCACCAAATCTTCCCAGGTTGGGACACACAGTTTTGCGAGACATGAGCCCACTGTGTCCCCTTTTGCCTGGCAAAGCAATAAAGGTATTCTTTTCTACTTCACCCAAAACTCTGTCTCTGAGATTTGATTTAGCACTGGTGCACAGATAACGAGTTTTTGGCATCAGGTGAGAAACACAAGGTGCAGAATGATGTTTATGGTATGCTACTCCTTGTGTAGATATACATATTTACTTGTGTTTTCAAAAAGAAAGACTAGAAGGATATACAAAACTAATAGTGGTGGTCATCCAAAGATAGGGGTATAGGAGACGAGGTAGAAGATTTCCATGAATATATTTAGTATATGGTTTTATTTTGGAGCGATGCACATGTTTTACATAGTTTAACAAAAGAAATAAAAGTAAGATAAAAAGCAATTCCTAAAAACTGAAAACAATTGACCCTACCCCTATCAAGGTAAAGAAGAACCACACAGAAAAAATACTTCCTTGGTGTGACTTTCAACACAATATTTTGAATCCATATCTGTAAGAAAATTCTTCTAAGGATCAGTAGCAGATCAAATAATTCTTAAACTCCATTCGGTACTCTTCTTGTTAGTAGTAATATTAATATTGTTAATATGAGACTATTATAAGTTATTAATGTAAAACAAATACATAATTATTGAACTGTCATTAGAAATTAAGATTTCTAGTATAAAAGAGATACAGCATAAAATCAAAGAAGTTAAATCAAAACCTTCTAATATTAAATTTGAATGGGATACCTCAGAATGGTCTTATGATTTTTTTTCTCTTAAAAATTATTTCCTAGTTCTGTCCATCAAAAGGGCCAAGAAGCAATGACATCCAGATTGTAGTTTCTAATACAACTTCCCTGTGAAAAGAATCAGAGTTTTTTTTTGGGGGGGAAAAAAAGACTGACTCATGGTCTGAAGCAGAAAATGGGCAAGATTTTCACCCTGTTGTGTCAGAAAGCAAGGAGGCTGTTGCAGGCACCATGGGGCACAGTAAGGACATAGGACTAGCAATCCGGGTGGCAAATGGCTTACTAGAAAACTCTAGACTGGAACTTGACTCCTGTTTTTAGTTCTAGCTCTCGACTTTGGGCAAGATGCCTAATCTCTCTGGGACTAGGTCTCCATGAAATTTATTTTTCATTAGTAAGATGAAGATAAACACCCTTTCCTTATCCTCAACTCAGGGCTATTGCCATCCCATAAGACTGACTATGTTTGCATAAAATAGAAAATTGCCCCTTCTTCCTGGCCTCTTAGCTGGGTGCCCTTGGGAACACAGTATAACCAACATTTATTATCTCAGTTTCTCTAAGAATCCAGATACAGCTTAGCTGAGTGTCTCTGGCTCAGTGTCTCTCATAAGGCTGCAGTCAAGGTGGTGGCTTGTGTCTCATCTGAGGGCTTGATTGGGAGTGGATCCACACCCAATCTCACTCATTGGTTGTGGGCTAGATTCATGTCTGTATAAGTTACTGCTCCACCAGAGGGAAACAGAACCAGTAGGATGTGTCTACACCTATGTCCTTGTCCAAGTCCATGTTCACGTCCACACCTGCACCCACGTCTCTATCTATCTAGATCTATATAATGCAAGGACCTGGCTTATGTAATTGTGGGGTCTGACTAGGTTAGTCTGAAATCTGCATGGCAGGCTGTGAGGAAGGCAGGTGAAATCTTTTGGGCAGAAGCTGATGCTATAATCCACATCCTCAGGGAAAGCTTGGTTCTGTTTTTAAGGTCTTTCAGTTAATTGAATCAGACCCAGATTATATAGGAAAATCTCTTTAACAAAAAGTCAACTGATTCTAGCTGTCAATCGCATCTACAAATTATCTGCACAGCAACGCCAAGATGTGTGTTTAATTTAATAGCTGGGTACTGTAGCCTGGCTAGGTTGGCACATAAAACTGACCATCACAAATTCCTCAAGAGTTGCCAGCCAGCGGGTGTCCTCAATTCCTTGCCTTGTGGTCCTCTCCATAGGGCAGGTCACAACATAGCAGCTGGCTTCCTTGGAGCAAGAGAGTGAGAAGAGCCAGGGAGAATGTCCGAGCAAGACAGAAGTTGCAGCCTTTTGTAACCTGACCTCTGAAGTGACATCTTGTCACTTCTGTTGAATTCTATTTGTTAGAAGCAAAATCTATAGGTTCAGCCCACACTCAAGGGGATGGGATGACCCAAGGGTGTGAGTAGGAGTCTGCAACCATAGGGGCCCTATTCAGTAAATGCTGGGAAGAGTAAGTGAGGTAATGTGTGTGAAAGAATTGTGTAATCCAGTAGATAAATATTAGCTAGAACCATATAAAATTGCTAGTATTAGATTGTTCATTTTTTTACCCACAAAAATGGCTCTCACCTAACATAAGTTGTAGTTAAATAGGGAACTGATAGGGTGTAAAACAACTTTATAATTTTGGAGGGGGCCAGGAATGAATGGAATCTTGGATAAATGGCAGCAGTGAGGGGTAGAGAGGGAGAAGCAGTGTCAATTTTACTAGGTTTGCATTTGGCTTGTTCCTCTCTCTCTGTCACTCTCTCTCTCTGTCACTCTCTCTCTCTCTATCATTTCTATCTATCTATCTATCTATCTATCTATCTATCTATCTATCTATCTATCATCTATCTTCTATCTATCTATCATCTACTATCTAACTAGCTAGCTATCATCTATCTATATCTATCCCTATATCATTGTCTACTGATTGATCTATCTTCCTATCTTTCATCTATTTATTATGTATTTTGACGGGTCAGCTGCTGGGATTGATTTGGGCATATTTTAAATGCAACCCAAGGCTAGCGCTTTGCAGAGGTTTTGTCTGCACCTTGAGAAATGAGTTTGTTGTGAACTAAGGGAGTAGCCACAACATACCCCTCTGAGGCATCCGTCCACAGTGGATTCTTTTCTCTCCTTTCATTTTCTTCTTGTATGTTTTCTCTTTCTGATCCATTTGGCACCAAAGGCAATAGACTTCCCAGCCCTTTGTGGATGAGAGAAAAAGAGCAGGTCCTCTGTAACCCTAAAGGTATAACTTTAAAAGCAATAAACCATAGTTAGCTTATCATCCTCAGGTCACCCTCAATGACACACAAGCCCTGTACGCAGTCTGATCTAGAGAAACAGATACATATGTTATTTCTATATTATTCTACAGATAGAAATATTTATCTAGAGAAATAAAAAAATAAACAAAGAAACAAAAGCGCACATGGAGCAACTTTCCACCTGGAGGGAAGGTGTATCTCTTCTGTCATAAATGACCCTGAATTGGGTTTCTGCCACTGCCAACTGACACTTTTATACTAAATTGTATTTTTTAAAGGGGTGTGGTCAGAGGAAAGAAAATTCACACCAGTTTGAAATAAAGTAGGGCAAGTCAACATACTTCTACCCACTTTCTTTGAGTGCAATTCTTTTGTTCCTGTTTCTCTCATAGTTTTTAATGGGCATCATCCTCAGATTCAAAGACCAGATGTACTTTCTTATCATCCAAGATGAGCTGTTGTTAATGGAAGAGAAGAAAATCAGCAATTTGGATTTTTTTTTCTTTTTTATTTTTTTTGCGATACGTGGGCCTCTCACCACTGTGGCCTCTCCCATTGCGGAGCACAGGCTCCGGACGTGCAAGCTCAGCGGCCATGGCTCACGGGCCCAGCTGCTCCGCGGCATGTGGGATCTTCCCGGACCAGGGCACGAACCCGCGTCCCCTGCATCGGCAGGCGGACTCTCAACCACTGCGCCACCAGGGAAGCCCAGCAATGTGGGTTTTTAAATAGAACTTGGAGGGAACAGAAAATAATGCCACTCTGTATGCAGAAATCCCAAACGTAGTGCCACGCTGACCTGGAGAAACAACCAACTTCGTGGCATCGAACCCCTTCAGTTAACAGGACGGCACCGGGATTACTCAGCTGCTGTCCCCACTCTCTCCCACTCAGTCCCTCCACAACGTGGCTCTTGTCTCCCAAGTGTGAGGAGTCATAAAGTGTGTGAGGTTAATAAAGAGGTGAAATGCGTGGGAAACTGAAGTTTTCCTTTTTCTTTTTCCTCTTTGACTTATTTTCATTCCCCCAGGACTTGTTCCTCTCTTCAGTCCCTCTGTCTTCAAATAAAATACTGTCTTTTTAACCTAAATACAAGATTAATACACAATTAAGATTCAATAATCGACATGTTCACCAAAGACGTGCACAGATAAGTTCATGGCAGCACTACCCATTCTAGCCCCAAACAATCCAAACGGTGTGATGGACAATAGTGACGTGTTTGTACAGTGGGGTCCTACATGGTAAAGAAAACGAATGAACCAACTCTACATGCAACAGTGGGGGTGAATCTCACACACATGATTTTGCATGAAAATTACACAAACACAAAAGAATAAAATGCATTTACGAAAAGTCCCCGGACAGGTAAGACTAATTAGTGGTGTTGGAAGTCTGGCTGGTGGTCACCTCTGAGGAGAAGGGTTGGAGCAGTAACCTGGGGGGTCTGAGAGGGGCCTCTGGGGAGCTGACAACGTTCATTTTTGGTGTGACTTGGGTGGTTACACAGGTGTGATCACTTTGTAAGAATTCATCCATTTCTATACTTACAGCTTGTGAAATTTTCTACACATGACTGACATGGATAAAAAAGTTTAAAATAATACCAATATGCTCATAGGGAAAAAATACAACAAAGGAAGTAGACACTTTGGAAAAGCTCCCCATGAACTGCTCAGAAGTTTGCCAAGGGAAAAGCAAAGGAAAGTTGGGTGGAGTCAGAGTTGAGTGGGAGTGATAGAATTAGTTCTTTTTCTGGACTCCTTGGAGCTTAGATACAAGTGTGTAATTGGAATTTGGGCTTTATAATCAAAACTGAAGTCCTTTGAAGGATTTCCAAATAACTCAGTGTATTGCTAAACATAATAATAATAAAAAAAAGTGCAGGGAATTCCCTGGCAGTCCAGTGGTTAGGACTCTGTGCTTCCACTGCAGGGGGCATGGGTTCAATCCCCAGTCAGGGAACTAAGATCCAGTGTACCTCAGGGTGTACAGAAATCGTAAAGCCCAAAATATGTACATATTTCCAAAACGATTTAGGTAAACTAGGAAAATCAGAGCCAAGTCTAACCCTCCAAGAATGTGTGCAGTACTCTGGTAGTTGGGCCTTGGGTCAGAGGAGGCATCCAGGACTGGGTTTGCCATTGTTCTGGCACCAAATGCCATTTAAAAAATTCCAGTGCAAAACAGTGGTATCTATTTAGACCTGAGCCACCAAGAAAATATTTCAGAGAGGGTCTTCTCCTCCTTGAAGTGCAAAATCAACGGGTCCTGCAGGACGGAGGATGGAAGGGATGTTTTCTGGCCTTTCTTGCCCTGCAGGGTCTCTGTTGCCAGCCCTTTCTGGAGACCAGACCGATAGGAGATGGACTTCTCAGCCTTTTTCCCAGCATCCATCTCCACCTGGCCCTCCATCCTGACCTGCATTGCCTTGTCTCCTTCCTCAGGACCTTGTCTGAGGGCATCACCTCCTCAACATTCATGGAGTTGACCCCTGGGTGCATTTTCAGCTCCTTCCTCTGCCTCCCCTATCCAATGAGTCACCAAGCTCTGTGGCTTGCCTCTTGCCTCAGCTCTGGACGAGGGGTTCTCATCCTTAGTGAACACTGCAATCACCTGGAGAGCTTTGAAGTACGGATACCTGGCTCTCACCCCTGAGGTTCTGGTTCAGTTGGTCTGCAGGTGTAACGTGGGCATCTGTACTTTGGAAGTCCTCCTGACTCTGATATGCAGCCCAGATTGAGAACCTCAGCTCCAGATCTGGCCTCTTCCTCTCCACTGCTGTCCTGTTTTCCCTTGTTCCCGCTGACACTATCTTTCTTTGCCCTATTGAGACAGCCTCCTAACTGGGTTGCCTATGTCTGACCTCACTATTCTGATCCATATGTGTTGTCCTCTTGATAGCCTAACCTAAAATCCTACCTCTGACATTCAAAGTCTGCCCTAAGTAACTCCTATCTACTTTTTAACCATATCTTACCCCACCCACTGGTGCCCTGCACTTCCAAGTACACGTTCCATCCATCTACGTGCCTGCATTTTCCTGGTACCTGTTGAGGGTGTGTCACTCATAACTGCCCCTGAGACCTAAAGGATCCGGGTCTTGATTTATCTCTGTGCTTATATCAAAGCATCCGGTATTTGTCGAAGGTGTTTTACAGCTGTGCTTCAAGAGATATGCAGTGGTTTATGCCCTGAACTGGCTCTGACTTGACCACAGATGCACAGGTGACACCTGGAGGTGTCCAAAATCTCCCTTTGCTTCATCACCACGCTAAGATCTCCGCAGGGGGTGGAGGAGGTGGGGTGGGGTGGGTTAGAGAGACTTGCCATCTGCTAGGCACAATGTGTGCCGAGTGCAAAGAACCCTGGAAAACTGTGCATGCCCTGGCTGCCCCTAGCTGTCCCCAGAAATCTCCGCCCCTTTCCTAGAGCCTGCCTCCTTCCCCTTCAAATCCTTCACTCCTTTCCCTTTGGAGGGAAGGTACTTTTAGAGCATGAACCCTCCTTTCTCCATTCCTTGATCAATGAATCAAGTTTCTGCTCTGTTCTACCTGACATTTGATTGGCATTTGCAGCTCTGGGCAAAGGACCCATTAAGGAGTCACCCACCCACTGGGGATCAGTAACAGTTGTCTTTTCTCAACACCCAGCTGGATCTCCATACCTCTGGAAACCTTCCTTCCGTCAGTTAACACATCTGTTTCTTCTCCATTTCCCCCCAGCACACTGTTTATACCCAGGAGACACAGAGTCTGCCCTGTGTCCCATATAGGTAAGGATTTTCTATTCCGATGAGACTGAGAGATCCCAGGAGATGGGGCCCCTCCACTGCAGGTAATAAGTGACCTGGTCTCCTCTGCATCTAAGATGGTGTGAGTAGTATTCCATCCAAGGGAGACTTGAGAAATAGTCACTCAAATCATTCTCTGTGCTCTGTGGTTCCGAACCCAGCTGAGAAAGACATTCTTCAAAGTGGATGCTCTGTAAATGCAAAATTCATGAGATAATACATTCTGAATCTGAATTCCAGAGGCAGTGGGATTTGAATCTGTGTTGGAACAATCACTCCACACCCTTTTCCCCTTGTCTTGCTCTGTTCTGTACTCTAGAGGCTATCGAATGAAAATATTTAATTTTGCAGGCTCCTTTGTAGCTAGGGTGGCTCTTTACAGAACTCTGGCTCAGGCAGAAGTCCCTGGGGGGGGGCTCTCTTGTGCTTCCCCTCTTCTGTCGGTCTGGAATGCAGGCGTAATAGCTGGAGGAGCAGCAGCCGTTTTTTCACACTTAGAGTCACATGGTAATTAGGATGAAGCCAGAAGACACAAGGATGACATTGTTTTGGATTGGTCTCAGCCTATTAATAATGATGCTATTCACTAGGAATGCCTGGGGGTGTTCACCTGGGACTTTTTGGTGAGTCCTCAGAGACATTTCCCTGACCAGAGCCAATGTTGGACTGGCTCTCACAGATCTTATTATAATTGCAAGATGTACCTCAGCAACAACTATTAGGGAACTTTGCAAAAATCAGATTTATTACTCTGGGTTGTGGAGGGTACATGCCAGGTTTAAGACCATACTGTGATGTTGCAGGTAGAGAGAGAGAGAGAGAGAGAGAGAGAGACTGAGCATGTACCTGGGGTTTTTGCCTTTATTGGGGTTGAGGGTGGGGTGTCTAGGGTTGCAGGTTCATTTTTTTTTACTGATAAATTTACAACATAAGAGTGGAAATTAAAGTACAGGAAAGGACACGCAGGGTCAGTCCAGTGGTCAGTTATAATCCAGGACCTTCTAAAAGGAGACCTTTATGGGTGGGGGGCAACCTGGTCCTTGACCTAGTTATGTAGCTGGCAATGTGTTTATTTGTGATGGATTTCTTGGCGATCAAAAGCTTAACGTCAGCACTTATGCTCAGAAAAACTAGTTGTCAGGTACTCTCACTGCAGACATCCTTGAGTATTGGCCTCGGCCTTGGACTGTTTACTACTAAACTTCACATTGTATGAGAAAAATAAAACTCTTTACTTCTTTAAGCTAGTCTTTGTAAAGGTTTTCACCCCCCCACACACACACAGAAACAAACACGCACACACGCCTGGTATCTCTAATGTAGGGGTGGAAAAATTCCTTTCTTCCCTTCTAGGTTCTTTGGATGGTTTAATAATGAAATTGACACAACACAAAGTAACAAGGGAAAATTTAATTACATACATATATACGAGAGTCCCATAAAAATATGAGACTCATAGAAGTGACCAAAACAAGAAGCTTTTATATCTTTTAGACAAAGAAAATAAATTTGTGAAGAATTGATAAGACAAAGGGGTTTGTCTTGGCATAGCCTTGGCATAGCAAATTGGTGAAAAAATAACCAGGTTTGTTTACACAGCCTTTTTGTCCCTGAATTCCCAGGCTCCGGTGATAAGGCTGTCTTCTACTCTCCTGGTACGGGGAGGGCACCTTTCACCCTGGAGACTGATCTCCTGTGGGTCAGAGTGTTCCTGTAACAGCTGTTGCTCAAATACCTTTAATTCAAAATAATCAATCACATTTGGGGGTGGCGTATTCTGCTCCCCTTTATCTCCATAAAATCCTCCTCTCCCATGCTTCTGGTTAATTAAAGGAGAGGGTTCTTCAACTCTCCTGCTTTAATCTAATGCTCTAAGGGCAGGGTGTGCACATTCAACAGCAATAAGGTAATTAATAAGTAATTTATTTTCTGCAGTTCATTTTTCCTTTAACCTCTTATAAGCCTCCTACACTTACTAAGTGATTTCTGAGAACTTACTATCAGCCGTGCTCTGGCTCTGGAGTGGTCAGCCAGCCATGTAGCATCTCTGGTTGTGGTGTGCTGGTAAATGCTTAGGGGTGGGGGGACCCCATGCCATTTGTGCATTTCCATTTGTGCATTTCCCATTTCTATGGTGTAAGTACTACCATCAAGGTGATTTCAAGCTTCCAATAGAGATGCACACAACTGGTCCCTGGGAGCCCTGAACGCCATCTGCAGCACACCCCTGGAACTCGGTGCTCCCAAAGATAGCATCAGGGCTCTTGCAAAATTCATTTTCTTAAGAGTGAGCCTTAAACACATTTCTCCAGATAAAAGGCTTTTGATGACTAGATCCAATCCGAGGGGAATGGCTGGGAGGCTGAGCGGATTTGGTCCTAGACTAGTGGCTTTCCTTTACCCTGAACTCCCCAAAAGTCTTGTCAAGAGCTCCACCACCTTCCCATTTTCTTTCTTTTGTGTCATGCTGATTATGAAACCCACCATCTTCACTCTAATTTCTTTTGGGAAGGAATTTCTAATTTATTTATTTTTATTTATTTATTTTTATTTTTTTATTAGTTTCTGCTTTATAACAAAGTGAATCAGTCATACATACACATCTGTTCCCACATCCCTTCCCTCCTGAGTCTCCCTCCCTCCCACCCTCCCCATCCCACCCCTCCAGGCGGTCGCAAAGCACCGAGCTGATCTCCCTGTGCTCTGTGGCTGCTTCCCACTATCTATCTACCTTACGTTTGGTAGTGTATATATGTCCATGCCTCTCTTTCGCTTCATCACAGCTTACCCTTCCCCCTCCCCATATCCTCAAGTCCATTCTCTAGTAGGTCTGTGTCTTTATTCCTGTTTTACCCCTAGGTTCTTCATGACATTTTTTTAAAATTCCATATATATGTGTTAGCATACGGTATTTGTCTTTCTCTTTCTGACTTACTTCACTCTGTATGACAGACTCTAGGTCTATCCACCTCATTACAAATAGCTCAGTTTCATTTCTTTTTATGGCTGAGTAATATTCCATTGTATATATGTGCCACATCTTCTTTATCCATTCATCCGATGATGGACACTTAGGTTGTTTCCATCTCCGGGCTATTGTGAATAGAGCTGCAATGAACATTTTGGTACATGCCTCTTTTTGAATTATGGTTTTCTCAGGGTATATGCCCAGTAGTGGGATTGCTGGGTCATATGGTAGTTCTATCTGTAGTTTTTTAAGGAACCTCCATACTGTTCTCCATAGTGGCTGTACCAATTCACATTGGGAAGGAATTTAATAGACCCATTTTTTCCGACAGTTATGCTTAATCATCCATTCCAGGCTGATCTGATGTGCTCAAAATTGCTATGAATTATTTCTACCTTTGGTTATTTCACATCCTATTTCCTTATGCTGAAGTTCGCATAAGGGATTCTGCCACTAGCAAGTAACTGACCTAAAAGGGGCTGGCCACGCAGCACTGACAAAGGTCGACTTGGCTGTCAGTGATGCTGGGGAGGGAGCCTCCCCTACATGGGTCCTCACCTGCCCCAACCACACCCACTCACTCAGACTATAGGGACTTGCCCTTCCTCTTGGGCTGAGCTGGTGAGATCCCAATTATGTCACCTGAAGTTACAATTTCATTAATTGGGTCTCATTAACCAGGGATTTGTTATACCTCTGTTTAGTTCAGGTTTCCTGTTATACTTGGAAGGAAGTGTTTGCTAAGCAAATTAACAGTGTAATCAAGATCCCAGGGAGAATGTTTAAGTGATTAAACGTCAAAGGTAAATTACAATAGAGTATAATTAGTATTTAAATAAATACCCCAGAGTCTTTCCCTAGAAAAATCTTGGGAGGCAAATAATTTAGTTATTTTATACACCTAGAAATCATAAAAGCAAAAATTTTAAAAATGTTATTCTATAATTGAGAATATTCAGATTGATGTGACTATACCCAAATTGTGCAAATGAGAACTTTGACTATACTTCAAAGGATAGTTACAGAAACTCTAATTATATCCTGTGTGGGTTATATTATTTTTTTAACAGTAAACAAGATGTACAGTCTTTATATATATCTATATCTATATCTATATCTATCTCTATATCTATATATTTATTTATTTATTTTTGGCTGCTTTGAGTCTTCTTTGCTGTGTACAGGCTTTCTCTAGTTGCGGTGAGCTAGCACTACTCTTCGTTGCGGTGTGCAGGCTTCGCACAGGTGTGTGGCTTCTCTTTGTTGTGGAGCACAGGCTCTAGGCACGTAGGCTTCAGTGGTTGTGGCACGCGGGCTCAGTAGTTGTGGCTCGTGGGCTTAGTCGCTCTGCTGCATGTGGGATCTTCCGAGACCAGGGCTTGAACCCATGTCCCCTGCATTGGCAGGCAGATTCTTAACCACTGCACCACCAGGGAAGTCCAAGATGTACAGTCTTTCCATGTGATTCCAACTTAAGGGTGGATCACTTGGTAGTTAATTCACTTCTGTTGTTCAGTTTCCCAAATTTAAAAATAGCATTTATCTGCCCATACAAAGACTTGGACATGAATATTCATTGAAGTTTTTAATTTAGAGTAGCCCAAACTAGAAGTAACCCGAATGTCCACCAACAAGAAAATGGATAAATAAATGTTGATATATTCACACAACATAACAGTACTCAACAGTAAAAAAGGAACAGACTACAGACACATGCACCATGGATAAATCTCAAAAATATGATGCTGAGAAAAGGGAGCCAGACACAAAAACATTAATACTGTGTGATTCCATTGATATGAATTTTAGAAAAGACTAAAGTCACCTACAATGACCAAGAGTAGAATAATGGTTGTCTTGGGAGGCCAGGGGTTGAGAGTATGGACATCTTGGGGGGACTATTCACTATTCAGTCTACCACAGTCTGCCTCAGGCTCCCAAAGATTCGTACCCATCCTACGTGCAAAATACAGTCACCCGGTCCCAGAGTCCCCCAGATTCTCAAATCATTACAGCATCAACTCAACTCCAAAATCTTATCATCTGTCTTTTCAGATCAAAAGTCCCAAATCTCATTACCTAAATCTCTGAAAGCAGGTATCAGTGAGACGCTGGGTATGATCACCCCGGGGCAAAATTCCTCTCCATCAGTGGATACTTGAATTAGAGTCCAGAATTTCAATGACGGGAAGCATCATCCCCCAAGTGAGTCACTGAAAGTGATGGTAAATAGGGCCGATGTTACTTCCACACTTGATTTCCACACTTATATGTAATACCTACTGGGGACACAGGGTCGTGTTTTGTTGTTGATTTACTACATCCTGGAGGCTAGTGCCCACCCTTGATGGGTATCACCTCCAAGCTGATGCTTTACCTGTGTCTTCAAAGAATTGTTCCATTGTGCGAGCAGGTCAGAAGCTTTGGTGTGGTACAGTGTGTGACAGGACCAGTGGCTTTATGGTCATTGGCCCACTGTCAAACTTTTTTGCTGTAAAGTGAGTCCCTGAGCCCATGAGATGTTATGTGGGATCCATATTCGTGGATCAAATATTCTGTAAACCTTCAGCTAGTGATGCTGTCTGAAGCCCTGTAGACAGGAATGGCAAACACACAGTGGCATATGAATGAATGCCTATCAAGGTGAGTCATTCCCTTCCGGGATAGCTGGTTGGTCTCTGAATGATGGTACCATTTTGAGAGGTCAGGGTGGCCCTCTATTGTTTGAGGGTTGGACATTCAGCCATAGCAGTAGCTAGATGAGCCTTGATGAGTTGGAGCCCATGCTGCTGGCCTCTTGCATAGCCTCTTTCCTGTCACCATGGCTATTCTATTCATGCATCCATTGTGTAAGCCCTGGTGTGCTCAGTGAATGAGAGGACTGACCTCAGTTGGCTGAGTCATTTTATCTACTTGGCTGCATGTTGAGTACTCTCTGGTGGACGCTAACATAGAACACAATGATCTTTACGCTTAATGCTCATTCCCACAGGACCATCTACAGACCTCCTTGTCCCTAATCTTCAGAACTTCCTTCCTCCAAGCCACTGAACAGGGAGCCAAGCAGTTCACTATTGCCCACAAGTCCATATATGTTCTAACCTCAGGCCACTTCTTCTGCTCCAAATGGATGACAGAGGTTTGAAGCTCTTCCCATTGGGAGGAGTTCCATCACCATGACTTTCAGGGCCCCCTCCCTGAGCATTCAGTGACTGTAGTGAATCAATAGTCTGTTTTCAGGGTGTACCATGTAGCAAGCTGACTCATCAATGAACTAAAACTTAGCCTATTATCTCCTCTTTAGCAGGTAATAATGTACAGTCCTCATCCTTGTGGCCACAGGTGTGAACAGCAGCCGGCATTCAGCAGAGGTGGGAGCTAGATCAGCCTTGGTGAGGGGGCCATGCAGAACCTCCCTCCACCCCTGTCATCTTGGCTACTCCACCCATGTGCCATTGCAGGCACAATGGGTGGCTGAGGACAGAGGCCATTGGACACCACCAGACCAGTCATCCTGTCCGACTGGTTGTAGAGGCACAGAGGCCCTCAGTGGACATTGCCATGGACACGGGCATCTGCATGCCACCTGCCCACTCCCAAAAGCCCATCCACATCCCTTTTCCCTGGGCCTCCAGTGTCTTTGTCTGCTGGGGATGATAAAACACAATACCATAGACTGGGGGAGGGAGGGATCTTAAGCAACAGGCATTTATTTCTCACAGTTCTGAAGGCTGGAAGTTCAAGGTCAGGGTGCAGGCATGGTTGGGTTCTGAGCTCTCTTTCTTGCTTGTACATGGTCACCTTCTGCTGTGTCCTCACATAACAAAGAAAGAGAGAGAGCTCCCTGGTCTCTTCCTGTGAGGACACTAATCCCATCATGAGGATCCAACTGTCATGACCTCATCTAACCTCAGTTACCTCCCAAAGGCCCATCTCCTAATACCATCACATTGCAGGTTAGGGCTTCAACATATAAATTTTGGAAGGGGGAGGGGATGGAGACACAATTCAGTCCATAGCATCCAGTCTCTGATCTACAACCCTGCTTCTTCTAGGTCTCCACCAGAGGTCTCCATCCACTGGTGTAACAGTGGTAAATGACATGGACCTCTAGGCCACCTGCAGGCGCAACTTACCTGTGCCTTCTGGCCCTGCTGGTGCCTCATCTGTAGGCTCCGCTTCCATTGTAAGAATTACTTGCCTGTCTGACCTTGTGAGCGTGTAGGTCATGATGGGCAGTGATGGCTACATGGTCACTTGGTGTTCATGGTTAGGTAATCAGTCTCAGTCAGGACCCAGCAGCAGGACAAATGCTTTTCTTTTCAAATACTGTATATTTCTCTGCTGCAGTTGGCATGGGTTTGCTCTAGAATCTTAGGGGTCTACATTGTGATTCTCCTGCTGGGGTTTGTCTTAAGTGGCACAATGTATTTTCCCACCACAGATACACAGGGTCTACCAGGCTGCATGGCCAAGCAGCAGGCACATTTACACCACAGCCTGGACCTACTGCGGTGCCCTTTCCTTTTCTCAGTGTCCCTGAGAGCTGGCACCTTCCATGCCACACAGTAAATGTAAATGTGTTCGGTAATATTCTGAAGTTTGAAATATGTTACTTCTAGAAAGTGGAGAACCAAGCTGTGCTTCCTTCTTAGAGGTGGGAGATAAAAGTGCAATAATTCATCCTTTACTTTAGAGGGGATGTCCCAGCAAGCCCCAGCCCATTGGGCCCTTAAAAATTTACTGAATGTCTTGAATTTTTACAGCATTTTCTCCCACCTCCTGGAGCACTTCTATCTTTCAGAAACCTCCAGAATACTTGCCACTTTTGTTCATTCAGTCTACTTACCACGTCATCTATAGAGTGGACCAACGTGATGTTCTGGGAAAAGTCCAGATGGCCCAGGCCTTTTCGGATTAAATTATGATGGGGGCAGGAGAATTAATGCAACCCTGGGGCAGAGCTATAAATAAATGCTGTTCTCCATCTCATGTGTAAACTGCCTCTAATCCTCTTCCCTGATAAAGATGAAAAATAATGCATTCATCAAATCAAGGGCTTCATATCACATCCACGCTAATTGATTCTAGAAAAGAGACCACATCTGGCACAACAGCTGTTGTCAAGGCTGCTGTGTGGTTGAGTTTGAAGTAGTTCACGTTTATCTTCCAAAACCTCCACGACTTGGAAGGGGCCCAGTTAGTAAACAAAACAGAGGAGGTGATAGAATCCACCCCCCGCTGCACTGGTCTTTAAAGATCTTTCATTTCTCTGGGCAATATTGTTTATTATTTAGTCTCTTGGCCTGAAGTCAATTACATGAGTTTCTGCTTGGCTTTCCCACTGTGATAGCTCTTACCACTTAGGCCAAGGAATCCATACGTGATAGAGCAGAGTCCTAGGGCTACCACAACAAAATACCACCAGTGGGTTACTTTAAACAACAGATATTTATTTTCTCACAGCTCTGGAGGCCAGAAGTCCATCATGAAGATGTGGGCAGGGTTGGTTCCTTCCGAGGATGTGAGGGAGAATCTATCCCCTCCCTCTCTCTTAGCTTCTGGTGGCTTTGTGGAAATCTTTGGCTTTCCTTGGCTTGTAGAAGCATCACTCCAATCTCTGCTTCCATATTCCCATGGTGTTCTCCCTAAGTGTGTCTCTGTGTCCAAATTTCTCTTTTTTTATAAGGACACCAGTCATATTAGATTAGGGCCTGTCCTAATGGCCTTAACAGATTACATGTGCAACCATCCTTTCCTAGCCAGGGGACATTCTGAGGTACTGGGGATTAGGACTTCAACATGTGAGTTTTGGGGGACACAATTCAACCATAATGTGTGGGCTCTTCCAACTACCAATCTGTCCTTCCAGTTATATGAATACATAGAGGATGCGGAGACGGCCAGTTATATTGATACATGGAGGATGGGGAGATGGCCACTGGGTGAGTCTGTGCACCTGCCAGACCTGGGCCAAGTCTGGCTTTATTATCAGCCCCAATGTGCCCCCACTCCAACAGGGGCACGCTGGTGATGCTTCAAATCCCTGAGTGTCAACCACCGTGTATAGCAGCCCTCAAACTGTGTGTGTCTCCTTTCCGTTAGTGGCTGTGGGTCCCTTTGGGGAATGACGGGAATCATTACCAGTTGCATTTGCTGTGGTGCTGAGGGCCCTTCCTCCTGAGAATCCAGCGTCTGCTTTAGTCAATGGGCTTCGGCCCTGAGAAGTGGCTCAGGTACAGAAAGTGGGCAGGGGTTGGGACTTGTCATTACCCTCAGCATCCCCATCAGCCATCCTTGATTTGGGTTGAATGTAGAGATGGGGCCTTACCCCACTGGCTGCCTCTCTGTCTCCACGTCCAGGGCTCTCTGAGGGGTTGGGCTCTTCTAGCTGCTCTTCCAGTCATGCTTCCCATCCCAGTAATCGCATCCTGGTGGCTGCTGGTGGGGAAATGCTGCCCCCAGGCCTCTGTACTTTGTGGATTCCCTCCTCCCACTGCTGCCATTCCCTCCTCCCAGGCTCAGGGAGCCTGGTCCTGCCCCAGCATCCTGTGGTCAGCCAGCCCCTAGCTTCCCAACAGTGCTGGTGGCTTCTCACCTGCGGATTCCTCACCATTGTATTCAGATGGTTCCCAAGAACACAGGTGGCACGGTCACTCCTCTGGACAAGCCCTCCGACATGTTCCCCCAGTTCCGGCTGGTGCATGTCCGCTGGGTCCTGCAGCTCCAGTGGGGCAGAGCCTCTCTCTCCTCAGCCGACCCAACCCTCCCCTGGCTGGGTTATGTTGCAAGTAAACCCAGGGTGCGGGCGGGATGGTGAGTTTGGAGTAGATCCCGGGGAAAGGGTTGGGGACGCATGTTTTCTTACAAGGCAGGGGCCTCTGTATTGTCTTCAAGCAAGGTTGGGGCGGAGATGCATTAATCAGAGAAGACGTGGCTACTTAGATAGACCCAGAGGGTTTAGGATTTGCATATTGACTCAGCTGTCACCATCCGGAGTGTCTGAGTCTCTGTCCTTTCCCAACAGGGCCCTTTCTTTGTTATACCAGGTTTGCGGGGGTGGAGTCAACCTTCCCTGCAGGTGTGTTATCCTTATACTTAATTCCTGGGCCGGAGCCTCAACTGGTTCAACCCTCCATGAGTCTCTCTACACACGGCCAAGGAGGTCCTATGGCTTTCACCTTTGTCTTTTTTTTTTTTTTTTTTCCGGTACGTGGGCCTCTCACTGTTCTGGCCTCTCCCATTGTGGAGCACAGGCTCCGGACGCGCAGGCTCAGCGGCCATGGCTCACGGGCCCAGCCGCTCCGCGGCATGTGGGATCTTCCCGGACCGGGGCACGAACCCGTGTCCCCTGCATCGGCAGGCGGACACTGAACCACTGCACCACCAGGGAAGCCCTCACCTTTGTCTTTTATTTCCTCTTTTTAAAAAAATTCAAGTGTCGTTGATTTACAGTGTTGTGTTAGTTTCTGGTGTACAGCAAAATGATTCAGCTATACATATATATATTCTTTTCCATTATGGTTTATTACAGGATACTGAATATAGTTCTCTGTGCTCTACAGTAGGCCCTTGTCGTTGACCCAGTCTTTGTGTAATAGCTTGCATCTGCTAGTCCCAAACTCCCAATCCACCTTTGCCTTAAGTTGATGACTGACCAACGTCAGGCTCTCGCTGTGTTTCGCCAGTGTTCTGACAGTGCCCGGCCGCAGCCTCTGAGCCCACAGTCCTCATGTCGCTCTGTCCCGAACCTCTTGGTGCTCCCTTCCATGGGGATCTTATCCCATCCGTTGTCTGTGAGGGCGTCACGATTGCACTTGGGCTGAACCATCCGAGTACATTGAACTGTTCCAGGAACTGTCCATCGTTGCCCATCATCAGTGTGAAGTCCACATGGCCATCCAGATGGTGGATGATCCAAATACCTACTCCCATTTTAGAGTCTGCTTCTTTGGTCCAGTATTGCCCAGACTGTCCTCAGCAGGACACAGAGATGGAGGCGTGTATGCGGAGCTTCACTGGGGTGGGGAGGTGCTGTCAGCACCTGCACTTGGCAGGGAGTGAGGGATGCAGGACTGGGTCAGGAAGGAAACGGAGCAGCAGGAATGTGATGGTAACAGAGACCTCGGCCAGGCCCGTGGTTCTGTGAGGATGGGACGGCCCTTCACAGGTGTCCCGAATTGAAGCCAGGGGCTGGGCTGTTGTCTTCCTACATTGTGGGTCTTTGGATACAGGTTGCCCTTGGGAGGGGAGTGAAACCTTGGGCAAGGAAGCTCGCTTTGGCTGAGGACCATTCCTGGAGACACAGTAAAGTGTGAGCCATGCAGGTGACACTCCTGGAAGCCGGGGCGGGGACATCTGAGGGTCTCCCTCAGCATCTCCTACAGGCCTGCCTTGGGGAAGGCTCAGGTGTGCCAGGCAACACGTCCCCAGCCCGTCTCAGAAAGGAGCCTGTCCATCTGTGTCCTGAAAGTCACAAAGCCTAGAACCTACTCCCCAGAAAAGAGTTCAGGGGTCCCCAGGCCTGGCTGAGCCCAGACCAGGCCAGCTTCCCACAGGGAGGACAGGGGTAGGTGGAGCACGCGGGTGCCTGGATCAGGCCACCTGCAAGTGTGTCCTGATGGGGCAGGGCCGGGAGGGCTCTATCTGTCCCCACTCCTCTCTCCCTAAATCCCTCCTCTTCTTGCAGGAACAAGGTGTGAGGCGCAGACAGAATAGTGGACCTGACCACAGAGTGGACCCTTCCAAGAAGCTGGGAGTGTCTGCTCCAGGGTCAGGCAGGCCTCTGGGGAGATAGAGGAAGTGCTTCCTTCAATTCGGCACAATGGGCATCTGTGGACATTTTGGCTACAGAGCATCCATTCCTACTTGCTAAAAACATCGAATCTCCTCTTGGAAAAGTCCTTCTCCCTGATGTGTGTTGCCCTGGGGGTGTCCATCCGTCAAGGTGTTGGGCCAGCTCCAGCCAAAGGGTAGGCACATGACCCAAACTCATCCATGCAGACTTTCTCTGGGACTGGAATTTTGAGGGGAACCACCTCCAGATGGAGAAAGGTGGTGGGAGCACGTTCATCCCCCTGATGGGCCCTGAGCCAGAGGGTTGAGAGGTCCTGCGGTGTGGACACCCAGGGTCTGGTCCTGCTTCCAAACACTGTTCTCCGCTCCATCTATTCCTTGAGCTGCCCAACTTTCCCCTGAATTTTGCTTTTGACCCACATATAGATGCTGTTTACAGCCAAAACCCTTGAATATGATAAGATGCAGTCCAGTCTGGTCCCCAGACGCGTGTTCATAACCACTAGCTATGGACGTGTTGGCTAAGAAACTCATCTTGGTTCCTCTGGGATTTGCCACGTTGGCTTTCAATGGGGTTCATTTTCATTTGGACCCCAGATCGTTTTGTTGAAATGTTATTGCTGAGAGCTGGGAGGATGGGGTGAGGCAAGGTTTCTTATAAAGGACAGATTCAGGTGGGGGAAGGTGTCATTAGCCCTAAATAATCCTTTCTCATGAAGAACTTTCTGTCTTGATGATAACCCTAGATATTCATTTTCTTGTAAAAGCTGTGCTTCAGTCATCATCAGGACCGGACAGCATCAGTGCTGACACTGCCGTTGAAAGTGTGTCTTCCATGCTCACTTCGGCAGCACACATGCTAAAACTGTAATGATACAGAGAAGATTATCGGGAACCCTGTGCAAGGATGACATGCACATTTGGGAAGCGTTCCATGTTTTAAAATGTCCATTGACAGATAAATGGATAAAGATGTGGTATACACACACACACACACACACACACACATACACACACAATGGACTATTACTCAGCCATTAAAAAGGATGAAATAATGCCATTTGCAGCAACATGGATGGACCTAGGGACTATCATACTAAGTGAAGTAAGACAGAAAGAGAAAGACAAACACCATATGACATCACTTATGTGTGGAATCTAAGATACGACACAAATGAACCTATCTACAGAACAGAAACAGACTCACAGACATAGAGAACAGACTTGCGATTGCCAAGAGGTGGGGGAGGGATGGATTGGGATTTGGGGATTAGCAGATGCAAACTAGTATATATGGAAGGGATAAACCACAGGTCCTACTGTAGAGCACAGGGAACTATATTCAATATCCTGTGACAAACCATAATGGAAAAGAATATGAAAAAGAATACATATATGAGTCACTTTGCTGTACAGCAGAGATTAATACAACATCGTAAATCAACTATACTTCAATAAAAAAAAATGTATGTCTTCTGTCTGCTTTGTCTCTCAGCTGCCGCTGGGAGGTTATTGTGGATATTCCGGTGATGTGGGAGTGTTTTATTATGATCATGAATTTATTTTGTACTAACAATATACATATTTGGTTATCAGCTGAAATTTTCTTTTTGCTAAATTTCAAAAGGCCAATAGGACTCAGTGTTTGAAATGCTTCTTTTTTGTTTTGCTGACAGACATTTTTTGAGGTGCTTTTGGGGGTGTAAATCTTATTTATTAATAGAACTGAAAAAAATTATTTAATGTTTTTCTTGGTGCACTGGCCTGGAAAAATATTTTTATCTTTGACCAGTTCCTTGCTTGGTGTATGCTGGCACCTGAATGCTGGGTCTTCAAATCTCTCTTGAATGTGACTTTCTTTCCTTTCCAATAAAGGGAAAAGAAAACCCTTTATTTTCATATTGAGGGTAGAATAAGAAAAAATCGAGCTGAGGAAAATTTTAGCTTTTTATTCTAGTTGACCTCTTGTTTTCCAAGAAGAGCATTTGATTCTCCTTTAAGACATAGAGTTGATAATCCCTGGTGCCATAAACCTCTCTCTAAATGTAAATGAATATGTGCTTCTGTTTTCAACTGGGTCACATCACTCCAGCTTCCAGAAAATTTCAGTCCAGATTATGGGGGCCCATATATTTATCTTCTTAACAATCAGCCCTGGCATTCATTCATTCATTCATTCATTCTCCATTGAGCACTTTTCATGCTTGGTACTGTTCTAGATACTAACAATGCATTGTAAGCAAATAAGAAAATAGATGTTCTTGTAGAATACCAAGAAAGTTCTGGCTAATTTTAGCCTGAATTATGAAAGTAGAAATACTACTTTATTCTATTCAAGAACAAAATATGGCTGGAGGATAGTCATTCATGAGTTTTATGACTGGTGTTATTTACAGTTTTTTTTGTGTGTGTTCCAGCTTTAGGGTGAGCATTCATAGAATCACTGAGTCACCCAATATCACCGAATAAAATGAAGTGTGTGTGTGTGCATGTGCTGGGTGGGCAGGGAACCGACCCAGGGATGTTATTAAGGTAAAATTTTATGTACATCTTTCTCATTCGGCTTATCACCCTGCAGTGCCATCTGGTGGTTGAAATGAAGGAAAACATTCCAACAAACACTGAGATAATGTGGTATAAATATTTGGCCCCTGTACTTGTGATGAACATATAATTTATACAAACTGGGATAGTTTTGAATGTAAAAAGGAAAACTATTAATAATTTCCCAGGGGCAACAGGCATACACTAAGACCGTCAAAGGCAAACCTATACTAGATACAAGAGTAATAATTTTAATATATTGGGCATTTATGATACACCAATACTTTACATGCATTATTTAATAAAATCCACATAGGAACCTCATGAAGGGTAAGTTCAATTACTCTCATTTTGCTGTTGAAGGCATGGGGCTTGCAGATTTTCCAGATGACATATAAGATGTCCATTTAATTACAGACAATCAACAACTCATTTTTTAGTATAAATCCAGATATTCAGGTAAGCAACAAATAATTTTTAGTATACGTATATCCCATGCAATATTGGAGGCATATTTATACTAAAATATTATTTGTTGTTTATTTGAGTTTTCAAATTTAGCTGGACGGTCTGTTGTTGTTGTTATTGTTGTTTTTCCCCTAAATCTGGCAACCCTAGCTTGGAGAGGTGAAGTAACTTACTTAAGATAGTGTAGACAGCAAGGATGAACTGGTATTTGAAACCACCTCTTGCTCAGAATGAAGCTCAGGCTCTTAACTGCATGGCTTACTTTTGGTGACCACGAGCCACTCTTGGCCAAGCAGGATATATTTGGGTGGGGAGGCAGAATCCCGAGTTATTTAATTGTCTTTCCTCTTCAGTCATATATGTAGGTCTGGACTGGGTAGTATATGAAGCTATGGACTGTAATGAGTAACCCCACAGTTTGTTTTAATTTAGTGACCTTCATAGAATTTGGGGGCAGAAAGTGCTGTTGGACCATAGCAAGAACTAGACCCAAGCCCCGGAAGGTGCCAGAAGATTGGAGAAGATTTCCACGTGGACAAATGGAGATGCCAGCTTGGAACTTTGGGTGCCGAGCAGCAGATGCGAGGTTGGGAGTGTCACATATAGAGTCCAGCGTTGTGAACACAGAATTCTTAAAGGAAATCCCCCTGCTCACTCCCCAGCAGAGTACCAAGAGGAGGGGCACACGAAGGCCTCCAGCAGGGGCCGGCTTCTCCGATCCAGGTCGGCGGGCAGCCCAGCCGTGGCTGGAGGGCTAAGCCTGGGTCACCAACTTCTAGAATGTGTGTTGGGAGGAACTTCTCATCCACGAACCCTTCGTAGGAAACCTACCCTCCAACCCACAGACGAGGCCCTGGCAGCTACTTTTGTTCTTGGTGGCCCAGCCCTGTGTGCCCACGACGGCAGGTGGCAGTGGGGACACCTGAGCAAGGTGGACGGTCAGAGTCCATCCCCCAGGAACCTAGAGAATGGACTCAAGACACTAGTCTCTGGTGGTCCCCTGAGGAGGAGATGAAACCTGGAGCTGGGAGGGTCCTGAGAGGAGGGAGGGAGGGGGAAGGGAGAGAGGGGAGGAGGGAGGGGGGAGGGAGGGGGAAGGGAAGAGGAGGGAGCGAGGGAGATCCTGAGGTCTCCACAGTGCCGGGAGCCCAGGCCTGGCTTTCTGGTGGCCTCCCAGCTCCCAGTTCTGGAGCCTTGCTGCCCAGAGCATCGTATTCCAGTTCTGGAAGCTCCGTGTGCTCCCCGGCAGCCCCTCAGCCTCCCCGTCTGTGTGATACTGTCAACACCGTCATTCCGAATGACATCCAGCACGTGGTCCAAGAATCACAGACCCGTGGGGTGCCCCTCATGTTAGATACAGAGAAACACTGCGTTATCTCCATTTACCCAGAGGCAGGTTTCTTTGGATCCGATTTCCCTGAGACTTCTCCCCCGTAAGTGAATCGTGGCCTCAGGACCATACTGAGTCCACTACGAGGTGCGTCAGGGTACCCTAAAGGAGGCCGCCCTCTAGCCTGAGCTGAGGGCTCCTGCTCTGGCCTCCGGGGCTGTTCCCTGCCTGAGCCCTCCCCTGCAGACACAGAGTCTGTTACTTTCCAGCCTGGGCGGCAGGCCCTCTCTTCCAGGCTTCCTGGCTGTTCCCTCTGTGGGACTCTGGGGGTCTGATGTCCCAGAGGATGGGGTGACCGGGGGACTGTGCGGTACGCGGAGGTCTGTCGCCACCTAGTGGCCAGTGGCGAAATCGTGCCCAGAGCAGATGACGTCCTCTTGGGCCGGGGGAAGCAGCAGCATCCGTGGGCCCCTGGGGAGAGTTGGCGGACCACTGAGATGAGCAGAAATAGAAGCCACGTAAGTCAGAGAACAGGAGACTTACATCTGTGGGCTGACAAGCCTGCCGCGGATAGGAGGCTGGCGGTAGTGGACACAGCGTTGGCTTGGTCCCCCACGGTCCCACTGCCCTGCCATGGACCATGTGACCATTTCCTCTTGGGACCTTGCTCCTCTGGTCACAGTGGACTGGCCTGGAGCTGGACACCAACTAAGACAGATCAATGAGCATTCCACCCTGGAGTTATGGACGTGAGACCTGCAGGATACAGTCCGTCTTTTTCCAGGGCTGGAGGGCAATGCCGATGGACCGTGGCTTTTGATGAAAGGGCAGCAGGAGGAGCTGAGCTTCACCCACGCCCGGGGAAGGGGACGAGAGGGGAAGGGAAGCGGGAAGGGATACAGGTGTCGGGCTCCGCTGGGCCTGGAGCCCAGACCCGGTTCTGCCTGTGCTGTCTGTGAGCCACTCGGGGTCCTTACAAGAAACTGCTCAGTTTTGTTCCGATGACGCACCTTGGATTTCTGACACTGACAGCCGAACCAAAGTTGGGTGAAGGCACGTTCAAAGCCAGTCGGCAGCCCCCCAGCGTGTGCCATCGGATCAGCCCGTGCTGTGTCCGCAGGGAGCCAAGGCATCTACAGCTCCCTGAGGCCCTGGACAAGCTCATGGGGACCCTGCCCAGCCGTGGGGTGGGTAGACGAGCCTAGGCCCGCGGGGGTGACCTGAGGGGTATTGGAAGGCCACCTGCCCCTCCAGCCTACACATCTTCCCTTAGTACCTGTCACAGCGCCTGGGATTCTCCCAGTGGGGAAGCATCATTCAGGCCCGGACATCCTCCTCCCTGACCTTCCCTGATACAGACACCTCAGGGGAGGGTCAGACTGTAACTCTCCACCCCTCACTGCTGTTAGACCACAGGGCTTATACTGGTGAGATCTATTTTTATTGCGTGCCTTTCTCCTCCACCTGACTGTAAGCTCCATGAGGGAGGAAACCATGTTTGCTTTATGTCCCTGTTGCACGAAAAACAGGCACTGACAGGCCCTAGGAGCTCTACATGTGTTGAGTAAGTGGATGGGTATCGGGACCACCTGTACTGTAAATGACAAAATTCTTGAGGTCACTTCACCTATTCGAGGCTTCACCTGGGCCAGTGTAGGCACAGAAGGAGACCCCAGGCTCTCCCTGCCTGCAGTTTGGCTTGGCTGAGGGCCAGCCTGACCTAATTCTCTTCCAGGTCATGATCAGGCTGATAACTGATGAGCTTAACTGATATGGGGAGATAGAAGAAACAGACAGGAAATATACATACATCTCCTGTGTATATAATACCCACAGACTCAATGCCTACTGCGCTACTCAATAAATGTCATTAGTCCCTAAAATATTTTCCTACAAATATAGAATATAGAATATACTGAACAACCCATCTGGTTTGGTATTAATGTGTTTTTTTTCTGCCACGCAGTAAGTCCTTGTGTGCTCCGGCCTTGAGAGCTGGTGAGGCCAATGGAAGCATTGTTCCCAAGAGCACACCAACACCCAGAGCTGAGCATTATACTAATAATCACAGAGCAATCTTCAGCCATTTGACATTGTGAAGATGGTATCTTGATGATATAATTTTCAATTGGCCATTTTTTTTCCTTAGGCTTTTTTAAATGAACTTTAAATTTTAAAATTGTTTTAGATTTACAGAAAAATTGAATATAGTCCAGAGGGTTTCTATATACTCCATACTCAGTTTCCCCTGTAATTAACACCCTACATCTGTATGGTACATGAGGAACATCAAACAAATCGCATCTGAAGGGCCTTCTGCAGAGTATCTGCCCGGTAGGTCTCACAGCTGTCAAGGTCATCAAAAACAAGGAAAGTCTGAGAAGTTGTCACAGCCAAGAGGGGCCCAAAGAGACATGATGACGGAGTGTCATGGTGGATCCTGGGTGGGGCTTAGGAAAGGAAAAAAGATTCAGGAAAACAGGAGATCTGAATGAAGTATGGACTTTAGTTAATTAGAATAAATCAATTGTGAGTTGTTAATTGCGACAAGGGTACCTACTCATGTAGGGTGTTAATAAGCAGGGAAGCTGGAGGAGGGGGTACCTGGGAACTCCCTGTACTATCCTGGGGATTTTTCTGTAAATCTAAAACTACTCTAAAATAAAAAGTTTATTTAACAGCAACAACAAAAAATCCACGTGGAATCCAAAAAACAAAACAAAAACCCCCCTTGAGCTATAGATACAGAGAAGAGGTTGGTGGTTGTCTGAGGTGGGGTTGGAAGAAGGGTGCAATGGGGAAAGGGGGTCAAAATGTACAAAATTTCAGTTATAAGCTAAATAAGTCCTGGGGACTATAGTTAATAGTACTATATTGCATATTTGAAAGTTGCTAAAAGGGTATATCTTAAAAGTTCTCATCACAAGCAAAACAATTTTTGTTAACTCTGTGAGGTGATGGATGTTAACTAGACTTATTGAAGTAATAGTTTTATAATATATACGTATATTGAGTCATTATGTTATATACCTGAAACGAATATATGTCAATGATATCTGTTAAAAAAAGATACTTCAAAACAAAACAAACAAGCAATAGTTGCCCTAACAGAGAGAAATCTTAGTATAAAGTGGCTGATGGATTGAACTGCAAGAGGCAGTAATGTATGCTGTAGAGACAGACATCTGAAATCACATCTTTCATGATAAGGGCAGTTTTCTGAATGGGGGGTTAGATGAGCAAAGCCCCTTATAAACTTTCTCATAAATATCCTAATAAAAAGACAGCACAGTAGAGCAAGAAAAGAACGGGCAGACTTTGGTGTCAGAGACAGAAGCAGAGCTCCTGGCTTACCGATGGCATGGCTCTTGGCAACGCAATGTCTAGAGCCTCCATTTTAATCTCTAAAATGGGTATGATACCGCCTTTCAGGACTGTAGGACTGGTTAAATGAGACTGTAGAAACTGCTCCCGACACAGCGCTGGGCCCAGGGGAGGCAATCCCTCCACCCACCACACCTCCACAACAGGTGTGAATCACAGGGAAGGCACTCTGAAAGTGGAAATTCTGTTTGTAGAGTGTGCTTAATTCAGTGAGTTAGTTTTCCTTCTAGTACATATACTATCTAAAGCTGGAACACCAATTCAATATTTTATTGCCTGTTAGAGGTAATTGGGATCTGCCTGCCAATAACTGATTAAAGTCTTTTAAAAATTATACCCTCTGTGGGTATCTTACTTGCATCCTGAATTTGGTTCAGAACCGTTTAAATTAATTTCAAGTGTGGTATTACCATACATTCCAAATGAAAGAAATCTAAATCCGTGAGATTTTAATTTATGATTAAAATAACCAGGTGCTTAAACGATGAGGTGTCCATCCCCCATGGCCGACACTCTTCTCCTGATAGCATCAGGACTGGATCTGACGAGGCAGCATTAGACACAAATAGTATGCTTCTCTCCCACTGGTAAACTAGAGGACATACTAGTGGGGGGCAGAGAAACTCATGTTCAGAACACCCTGGGAAGCATTCTAAGGACCAAAAGGGAATCAGAGTGATGTGGTAAAATAAGCAGACAGCTAGGTAGCCAGAGTGGTTTAAAAGGGCGTTCATTCTTTCATTTGGCAGAGAGTAATGCTTTATATGTTCAAATGTGTGTTGAGACTCTCTCCAGGGGGTTGAGTAGATCTTCCTGTGAGAAGGAAGGGTAGAGAACCAGAAGGAATTACAAAATAATTACAGAATAATCATCTCACTTTCTCAGATGACAAAGTGCTATGTATATTTATAGCAATCTTGGAATGTACAAATAAAAGAGAGAAAAAGTTTAAAAAAAATTAATTTTACCAGAGATAACCATTGTCAATATTTTAGTGTATATATTTTTTTAGTTTCTGCTGTGGACTGAATGGTTTTGCCCCCCCCAAATTCATATGTTGAAGCCCCATTGTGAAGGTATTTGGAGATAGGGCCTTTGGGAAGTAATCAGGTTTAGATGAGGTCATGAGGGTGGGGCCCCCATAATGGGGTCAGTGTCCTTATAGGTCAGAGACCTCCCTCTCTCTCTCTCTCTGCCATGTGAGGAAGCAGACAGAAAGTGCTGTCTGCAAGCCAGGAAGAGGCTGTCAGACACTGAATCTGCCAGCATCTTGATCTCAGACTTTCTGCCTCCAGAACTGTGAAAAATAAATGTCTATTGTTTAAGCCACCCAATTGATGGTCTACCTCTCTCTCTTTCTCTAACACACACAAACACCCATAAACACTCACATACTTACTCATTTTACAAAAAATTACAATTACGTTGCAAAAATTTTTTCTATCACTCTTTTATCACTTAATAATATAGAGTGTACATTGTCACATGACGTTCTTCTGCAACTTGGTTCTCAGCGATTTTATAGAATGCCATTAAAGGATTTCCCATTCTTTAGTTAAATTATAACCATACTATATTTAACAAATTTCTCGTTCGTTGCTTCCGCTGTATGTAGGTATGTGTATATGTACGTACTGTTGACCTAAAACAAATAGATTGCCAGATATTTCTCCAGCAAAGATGGGTTTATTCAGGATCAGCAGAGAATTGCAATTTAGGGTCTGCAACCATGGTGAGCTACCTTCAAATTCCCTGCACAGGGAGGGAAGGAGAACGCTTTTATAGGGGGGAAAAGGAAGTTAGTTGGTAGGGCTCTAGTAAACAAAGAGTCCGCGGTGTTGCACTGGCTGAGTTCTTGCCAGAAAAGGAGAGGACTCTTTTTTTCTTCCTGTTGGGCTCTGCAATCATGGCAGGGTGTGAGAGCTCCCCCTTCTGGTCTCCCGAGGTTATTTAACTGAGGTAGGAAAAACATTGCTGTGTTTCTACTCTACTTTCAATATTCACACTGAACACTTCTGTGGCCAGATATGTGGGGAGGTGTGTTTACCCCCCGCCAAGCAATTCTGTGACACCACCTGGGTGTCCTACAATTTAATTCAATTCTGACACCACCTACCTGGAGAGAGTATCAGATCCCACATGTTAAGAATGTGGTCCTATAAGACCGCCCCTTGCCCCCACTTCAAACACCAATCTCAAGTCGAGGTTGTTACCTGTGCTTCCAGCCAACTGCTATACATGGAAGATTTCCATGGACCCGTTCCTTGGGTTTGATTAATTCGCTAGAGTGGCTCTCAGAACTCAGGAAAACAGTTTACTTACTAGATTACTGGTTTATTACAAAGGAGAGTAAAGGATCAGAATGAACAGCCAGATGAAGAGAAACATAGGGGGAGCTGTGCAAGGGTCCCAAGCACAGGATCTTCTGCCTCTGTGGAGTCTGGGGTGAACCACCCTCCTAGCAATGGATGTATTCTTGTTCATTGACCTGGAAGCTCTCCGAACACCATTCTTTTGGGTTTTTATGGAGGCATCATTATATAGGCACGATAGATTAAATCGTTGGGCATTGGTGATTAATTCAACCTCCAGCCCTCTCCCCTCCCTAGGTAGATGCAGGGCATGGGGCTGAAAGTTCCAAGCCTCTAATCACAAGGGTGATTCCCCTGCAACCAGCCCCCATCCTTAGGGGCTTTCCAAACATCACTGCATTCACAAACGCAGCCTTGGTTGAAGGAGGCCTTCTGTGAATAGGAAAGCATCTTTATCTCTTACCACTTAGGAAGTTCCAAGGGTTTTAGGAACTCTGTGCTAAGAATGGGGATGAAGAGCAGACACATATATGTCTTATTATAAATCACAATATTATACCATCTATTTACCTATCTATATCAGTGAGAGTCCTACCAGAGAAACAGAACCACTAGGAGATGATATATGTATATCCAGATAGGCAGGTCTGAAATTCACAGTATAGACCATCAGAAAGGGCAGCTGGAACTCAGTACGAGCTAAAGCTGAAGTCCACAGGTGGAATTTCTTCTTCTGAGAAGCCTCAGTTCTGCTCTTAAAGCCCTTAAATTGACTGAATCAAGCCCACCAAGATTATCTACAATAATCTCTTTTACTTCAAATCAATTATAGACATTAATCACATCTACAAAATACCTTCTCTGCAGCAACTAGGTTAGCATTTAATTGAATAGTTGGAGACTGTGACTTATCCAGGTTGACACATAAAACCATTTATTATCTATCTATGCATTCATTCATCCACCTGTCATTTATCATAAATACTACCCTAGTATACTTTCTTTTATATAAACTGTGCAACTTCCTTGTTGTTTCCTCAGAAAGGGGAATTACTGAATGAAAGGTCATGCTCATTTTTTAAAATTCTGAGTATAGATGTAGATCAGGGGTCAGCAAACTTTCTCTGTAAAGGAAGATAATAAATACTTTTGGCCTTGTGGTCCATATATCTGCTACGACTACTCAGACTTGCTTTCAACAGCCATAGAACATATGTAAGTAAATGAGCATGGTTATATTTTAATAAAACTTTATTTATAAAAACACATGCTGAGTTGGACTTTGCCTCAGTATGGACAAATTATAAAGGGGTGCTTTTAGAAAACACTATAAATGGAAAAGGAAGATAGCAAGAGACCCTGCCAAAGGCAGAGAGAAGGAAGGACATCTCATTCACGCTTAGAGCAAGGACAGGAGACTTGTGGTGATGACTGTGTAAAAATGGTGACACAGCTGAGCTCCGTGTGACATTAACAGTGCCGTTCACTACATGGGGGTTTCCCTCCTTCCAAGTTCTTTGATGTTAGGTGTTGCCATGTGGTTTGATTTGGACAGTGCAGTATAAGCAGAAATAACCTGTTACTTATGCAGGTAGTGGCAGGGGGTGGGGGACTTTAAGAGCAAACACAGGATTTGTCACATTTCTGTCTCAATGAAGGAAAAAATTTTAAGATGAAACTTCCAACAACCTGGGTGTCTGAGTAAGCAAGATGAGCAGAATTCTCCTGAGTGAGATATAAACTTAGACTGTGTGCAGCCACCATGATTTGGGGATTATTTGTTACCATGACAGAGCCTATCTTATCCTGACTGATATACTTAACAATAGCAACCCTTAACTAAAATTGTATCCCTTGTTACTATTTATCTTTTGTACCCTAACTCATTTGTCTTTATAACATTTACCACCACACAACATACATTTGTCTGTTCATTTATTGGTTGTCTGTTTTCCCCTCTAGAATATGAGGTTCCCTAAACCAGAGATTTCTACTGTGCTCACTGCTGTCAAAGCTCAGTATTATTTATTATGTGAATTAATCAACATCACTGAAAGCACCCACACTATAAATGAGCACCTTCTAAGTGTGGGGTATTCTCCAAGGAGTTTATATGCAGTATCTCATTTGGTGCTCACGATGGTGTATGAGGTAGATAGTATTGTTATCCTTATTTTTCCTTATAGGTGAATTATTCTCATTTAACTTATGAGAAATGTATTTGTTAGCTTTTTCTGTGTAGTAAATTACCACAAAATAGCTTAGAACCACCCATATTTATTATTTCCTTGTTGCTGTGGGTCAGGAGTCTAGATAGTTAGCTTGGGCTTTTGTTTAGGGTTTCCACAAGACTGCAATCAGGTTTGGCTAGGACTCAGATCTCATCTGATGGCTTGACTGGGGTAGGATACACTTCCAAACTCATGTTGTTGCCAGCAGCGTTCAGTTTCTTGCAGGCTGTTGACTGGAGTTTGCCCACAGTCTCAGTCCCTTGCCATGGACCTCTCCAACACGACTGCTTGCTTCCTCAAACTGTGCCTGCTGAGAAGGCAACGGAGAGCATTAGCTAGCAAGGCAGAAGTTACCACCTTTTGCAACCACAGAACTGACACCTCACCACTTTGGCTGTATCTATTGGTTAGAAAGTCCCCTCACACTCAAAGGGAGGACATTACACAAGGGCATGAATACCAGGAGGGAGGAGTTATTAAAACCATCTGGGAGTTTGCCCACCACAAGGAACTGTATGTTCAGAGAAGGGACATCACTTATACAAGGCCACATAGCAGGTAAGTGGTAAGGACCATGCTCCCCAGAACCTACCTCACAGAGGCATTATTAGAACTACATGTGATTACAGATCAAAAAGTAGCTTGCATTCACTAAGCAAGAATCAAATATTAATTTTATTCCCATTGGGGTCGGAATCAGGTCCCTGAATAATACACATCCTTTAAAAAGAATGAAATCAGAAAATTTAGACTCGCTTTAAGAAAGTGATTGGTTTTTGATGGCATGAAATTATGAAACTAATTGCTTGGACCTAAGAGTACTTTGCTTCTTCAGATAATGTAATAAATTCTTCTCTCTACACTGATAACAGAAGTCAGTGGAACTATTTCTATTCACACCTTTATCCTAAGTCCTTTTATTTGGGCCAAAAAGAGTACATTTCTCATCCTTCTTTGCAGGTACAGTGGACATTTGACTAAATACTAGCCACTGTGTTATGTGTACCTCCCAGAAATGTGCCTTACCACTGGGTCAGCTGGTCAGTGCATCCTTTGGAACTTTCCTTTATCCTGCTCCAGCCACCAACTGAGGCTGCAGAGAAGAGAGAAGGAAGGACTCTGGGAACTGGTCCAGGACTTTTACCTCTGGACGTTTTTCTGCAAGAGAAAATGCCTACATGAATGAGCAACTGTTTTCTGGGGTTTCTCTCCTACATATCTGAAGCATATGTGGCTGCAACTAATCCTGACACAATAGGGAATATTTACAACCTAGGGATGTGTCATAAAGTACAATTTGCCATCTCATCAGGTTAGAAATGAGGTGAGGTGCTCAGTAAGACTCAGGTGGACTGTATTTTGTTTTCTGCTAAATGTGCCTGATTGATCCGTTGTGATTTTCCACTCTTCCAAATCAAGAGATCATGACTCACTTGCCTGGTGGCTTTATTACAGAGCCTGCTTTACCCACCTGGAATGTAAAACTCTGTTTTTGTATGAGTGCCAACATGCTTAAAGATGTTTTAGATATTTTTGCAGTCATTAAACATGGGAAATGGTAACATAGTAAATGGTAACAGCTCATAAATACTATTTGGTGTTAATCACTTCAAATGTCACTACGTTTACTTAAAATGGAACCAGGATATTTTTCCTTTCATTGTGTAAAATCAAGCCCCTTTTTTTCCCTGGACATAGAAACCCCCAAGTGATTTTCAGCGTTTGAAAATGTTTCCTCTTTCTTCTCTGTTATGGTTACAATAAAAGAGCTTCTAACAGCCCCAAAATGTGAACCCCAAATCCAAGTTTTAAACACTTCAACAGAGCCAAAAGAAGACAAGTTTCCTCTTCTAGAGAAAAAAAACGGACTAAATATATAAAATCTGACTTTGGGCCAGATGACCATTTTTCCTACAAGTGGTTCATTAGATGATTCTAGATAGCACAAACACAATTTTAATTTTCATAATTATGACTTTATTTTAGTGTCAATCAGGAAAAAACATTACAAGAAAAAATCATGGTCTTAATTCCATGGATATTATGATTTAGGATGAGACTAAAGTAGGTAATTGTGCAAATTAAAGTAAAATATAAAGTGAATATTGGCTGTGGGTGATAGCTGCTGTTTCGGAATTCTGGGCTCCATGGATGGTGAAATTGGTCGGGATGGTAAGAGACCATGGGCTCAGATGACCTGCAGGATCCCAGAGGGAGTGCAGACAAGGAGGCCCCAGGGGCTGGTTGATGCTTTACATCCCATCAGTCTATGTGAATGAAATGAGATTGAAATGTTTAATATGAAATTCACATTTATATGATTGATATGAGATTGATATGCAAATGACATGAGGGTTGTGATTTTCCTTCACTGAATGCTGTCTGCTTCCTAACTCCCTCTCATTATACTAATTTTTAACCATATGAGTGTGTGTGTATGTGCATGTGTGTGCCTTCAACTCCAGTGATGGGGGTGGGGAATGTGAAGAAATGGGGCTAGAGTAGGAGAGATGATGAGGACAGGCCTTGATCCATAGGTATGGACTTTGAGAGATTTCCCCCTCATTTAGTCTGTGGGTTGGAATTATTTTAAAAAATTAACTGAAAATTCAGAAATTGAATGGAGACCTCTGGTGGAGACCTAGAAGAAGCAGGGTTGTAGATCAGAGACTGGATGCTATGGACTGAATTGTGTCTCCATCCCCTCCCCCTTCCAAAATTTATATGTTGAAGCCCTAACCTGCAATATGATGGTATTAGGAGATGGGCCTTTGGGAGGTAACTGAGGTTAGATGAGGTCATGACAGTTGGATCCTCATGATGGGATTAGTGTCCTCACAGGAAGAGACCAGGGAGCTCTCTCTCTCTTTGTTATGTGAGGATACAGCAGAAGGTGACCATGTACAAGCAAGAAAGAGAGCTCAGAACCCAACCATGCCTGCACCCTGACCTTGAACTTCCAGCCTTCAGAACTGTGAGAAATAAGTACCTGTTGCTTAAGCTCCCTCCCTCCCACAGTCTATGGTATTGTGTTTTATCAGCCCCAGCAGACAAAGACACTGGAAGCCCAGGAAAAAGGGATGTGGATGGGCTTTTGGGAGTGGGCAGGGGGCATGCAGATGCCCGTGTCCATGGCACTGTCCACTGAGGGCATCTGTGCCTCTACAACCAGTCGGACAGGATGACTGGTCTGGTGGTGTCCAATGGCCTCTGTCCTCAGTCACCCATTGCGCCTGCAATGGCACATGGATGGAGTAGCCAAGATGGCAGGGGTGGAGGGAGGTTCTGCATGGCCCCCTCACCAAGGCTGATCTAGCTCCCACCTCTGCTGAATGCCGGCTGCATTTGTCCTGTTACTAGCCTAGCCTTGGGGGGGACCACCAGTCATTTGTTAGCAAGTTGATAACATCGGAGTCCTTCAGTTGCAGCAGGAGGAATTTATCCTTACTGGAATTGACATCTGCTCCTAATATAGGTTTGCCTTTCCTGCTCCTGTCCTGCCAGCACCACCATCGGAGGGCCTCAGGATGAATGATTTATCACATTGGATCTGCATGACATCAGCTCAAACCAAGGACCCATTTTATGGACAAAGAAGTGTGTCATGAGTACATGACCGTATAATCCATTGTCTCTACCATGTACTACATAGCCTGGAAGCAATCAGCCTAAATCAACAAAGAAAAGGCGATTAAAGGCTCAGCAACTGTGCCAGCTCAGAGCTGATGTCCCCTGGAGTCGGACACATCCTCTGGGACGGCAAACACATGGTGCTGCAACAATAGACAACGTGATGCTGAACCAGCAGCCAAAATCTGGTGTTTGGTTTCTAACGGTCCGAATCTGCAGGTCTGAGAAGCAAATCTTGGAAGTGGGATCAGCTGCCCTCACTGTCACTCCCAGTAGATTTTGCCAGAAACCTTACATTCTATAGGATTAGAGATTCTGGTTCCTGGGGTTAGAGTTTGGGGGCTTCCACTCATGTTCACAGTAAGATTCCATTGCACCTGAATATGACATCACCCCGTCTTTTGGGCCTCCCTTGTGGATGGACTAGTAGGCAAAGAAAGAAGATACTCTTCCAGCCAGGATCATTAACCTCGGTTATCACCGGAGCTATGGTTGCTGCCATGCAACTGAAACGGGGGAGGATGATTGGGACTTGGAGGTTGTCTGGGCTTCTCTTGGTGCTCCCCCATCTGGTGATAGTGATGACTGCACAGCACTTAGGCAAGCAGCCTGGACCAGTGGAAGAGTGGATGGAGCATGAGGGAAAGGTAGAGCCAGTGGTGGAAGAATGGGGAGGACACATTTCAATCACGCTCCCTGGTTAGCTGTAGGTTGCTTACTCACCCACACCTTCTCTATGGAGTCATCTATAGAGATTCTGGCTTGTCACAGACTTGAAGATTGAGTGGAATTAACATAGAAAAAGAGCAATCTGAGAGGTGCGAGGGGTGTCCAGCAGACATGTGACTCTCTGACTCATGTCCTTTTGGCCTGGCCTCTGATTTCAGCAGGGGCCGGGACTGCATTTCTGCTCTGTGTTCAAGTCACTTTATGCTGATAACGGCTTACATTAAGCATGTCTCTCAGGTTTTTACTTTCTACTCCGGGGCTCCTTGGATGCCCTGACTTGGGGGAGTTCAACGTGGGGAGTTATGTCCTTGGAGAAAATCCTCTACCTGTGGGGGCAGAGGCTGGCAGGAAGTGCTCACTCCTCCTATCATTTGGTGAATGGTTCTGGAGGCAGTGTGTACACTTCTCAGGAGGTCCAAATGGGATGGAGTACTATGATCCACAGCAGTTTCCTTGATAAGACTGTTTCTTCCAAGAACACCTACTGAACACTGGCAGAAGACCTCAAACGTCCCAAAAAGCAAGAAACTCCCCATGTACCTTGCTGTGTTGCTGACAGGCTCTTGGTGCTCCAGCCGGGTGTCAGACCTGTGCCTCTGAGGTGGGAGAGCTGAGTTCAGGACATTGGTCCAACAGAATCTCCCCAAACCATGTAATATCAAACGGTGAAAGCTCTCCCAGAGATCTCCATCTCAACACGAACACCCAGCTCCACTCAACGACCAGCAAGTTACAGTGCTGGACACCCTATGCCAAATAACTAGCAAGACAGGAACACAAACTCCAACCATTAGTAGAGAAGCTGCCTAAAATAATAATAAGGTCACAGACACCCCAAAACACACCACCGGACATGGTCTTGCCCACCAGAAAGACAAGATCCAGCCTCATCCACCAGAACACAGGCACTAGTTCCCTCCACCAGGAAGCCTACACAACCCACTGAACCAACTTTAGTCACTGGGGGCAGACACCAAAAATAACGGGAACTATGAACCTGCAGCCTGCGAAAAGGAGACCCTAAACACAGTAAGATAAGCAAAATGAGAAGAGAGAGAAACACACAGCAGATGAAGGAGCAAGATAAAAACCCACCAGATCAAACAAATGAAGATGAAATAGGCAGTCTACCTGAAAAAGAATTCAGAGTAATGATAGTAAAGATGACCCCAAATTTTGGAAATAGAATGGAGAAAATACAAGAAACGTTTAACAAGGACCTAGAAGGACTGAAGAGTAAACAAACAATGATGAATAACACAATAAATGAAATTTAAAATTCTCTAGAAGGAATCAAGAGCAAAATAACTGAGGGAGAAGAACGGATAAGTGACGTGGAAGATAAAATACTGGAAATAACTACTGCAGAACAGAATAAAGAAAAAATAATGAAAAGAACTGAGGACAGTCTCAGACACCTCTGGGACAACATTAAATGCACCAACATTCGAATTATAAGGGTCCAGAAGAAGAAGAGAAAAAGAAAGGGACTGAAAAAATATTTGAAGAGATTATAGTTGAAAACTTCCTTAATGTGGGAAAGAAAATAGTCACTCAAGTCCAGGAAGTGCAGAGTTCCATACAGGATAAATCCAAGGAGAAACACATCAAGACACATATTAATCAAACTATCAAAAATTAAATACAAAGGAAAAATATTAAAAGCAGCAAGGGAAAAACAACAAATAACATATGAGGGAATCCCCATAAGGTTAACAGTTGATCTTTCAGGAGAAACTCTGTAAGCCAGAAGAGAATGGCAGGACATATTTAAAGTGATGAAAGGAAAAAACCTACTACTAAGATTACTCTACCCCACAAAGATCTCATTCAGATTTGACAGAGAAATTAAAATCTTTACAGACAAGCAAAAGCTAAGAGAATTCAGCACCACCAAACCAGCTTTACAATAAATGCTAAAGGAACTTCTCTAGGCAGGAAACACAAGAGAAGGGAAAGACATACAATAACAAACCCAAGACAATTAAGAAAATGGTAATAGGAACATACACATCAATAATTACCTTAAAAGTAAGTGGAGTAAATGCTCCCTCCAAAAGACATAGACTGGCTGAATGGATACAAAAACAAGACCCATATGTATGCTGTCTACAAGAGACCCACTTCAGACCTAGGGACACATACAGACTGAAAGTGAGGGGATGGAAAAAGATATTCCATGCAAATGAAAATGAAAAGAAGCTGGAGTAGCAATTCTCATATCAGACAAAATAGACTTTCAAATAAAGACTATTATGAGAAACAAAGAAGGACACTAAATAATGATCAAAGGATCAATCCAAGAAGAAGATATAACAATTGTAAATATTTATGCACCCAACATAGGAGCACCTCAATACATAAGGCAAATGCTAACAGCCATAAAAGGGGAAATCGACAGTAATACAGTCATAGTAGGGGACTTTAACACCACACTTTCACCAACAAACAGATCATCCCAAATGAAATTAAATACGAAAACACAAGCTTTAAATGATACATTAAACAAGATATGCTTAATTGATATTTATACGACATTTCATCCCAAAACAACAGAATAAACTTTCTTCTCAAGTGCTCATGGCACGTTCTCCAGGATGGATCATATCTTGGGTCACAAATCAGGCCTTGGAAAATTTAAGAAAATTGAAATCGTATCAAGTATCTTTTCCAACCACAATGCTATAACACTAGATATCAATTACAGGGGAAATCTGTAAAAAACACAAACACATGGAGGCTAAACAATACACTACTTAATAACCAAGAGATCACTGAAGAAATCAAAGAGGAAATCAAAAAATACCTAGAAACAAATGACAATGAATACACGACGACCCAAAACCTATGTAACGCAGCAAAAGCAGTTCTAAGAGGGAAGTTTATAGCAATACAATCCTACCTCAAGAAACAAGAAAAAACTCAAATAAACAACCTAACCTTAAACTTAGAGCAATTAGAGAAAGAAGAACAAAACCCCCCCAAAGTTAGCAGAAGGAAAGAAATCATAAAGATCAGATCAGAAATAAATGAAAAAGAAATGAAGGAAACAATAGCCAAGATCAATAAAACTAAGAGCTGGTTCTTTGAGAAGATAAACAAAATTGATAAACCATTAGCCAGACATCAAGAAAGAAAGGGAAAAGACTCAAATTAATAGAATTTGAAATGAAAAAGGAGAAGTAACAACTGACACTGCAAAAATACATAGGATCATGAGAGATTACTACAAGCAACTATATACCAATAAAAAGGACAACCTTGAAGAAATGGACAAATTCTTAGAAAAGCACAACTTTCCGAGACTGAACCAGGAAGAAATAGAAAATATAAACAGGCCTATCACAAGCACTGAAATTGAGATTGTCATTAAAAATCTTCCAACAAACAGAAACCCAGGACCAGATAGCTTCACAGGCGAATTCTATCAAACATTTAGAGAAGAGCTAACACCTATTCTCAAACTCTTCCAAAATATAGCAGAGGGAGGAACACTCCCAGAGTCATTCTATGAGGCCACCATCACCCTGATACCAAAACCAGAAAAAGATGTCACAAAGAAAGGAAACTACAGGACAATATCACTGATGAACATAGATGCAAAAATCCTCAGCAAAATACTAGCAAACAGAATTCAACAGCACACTAAAAGGATCATACACCATGATCAAGTGGAGTTTATCCCAGGAATGCAAGGATCCTTCAACATATGCAAATGAATTAATGTGATAAACCATATTAACAAACTGAAGGAGAAAAACCACATGACCGTGTCAATAGATGCAGAAAAAGCTTACAACAAAATTCAACACCCATTTATGATAAAAACCCTCCAGAAAGTAGGCATAGAGGGAACTTACCTCAACATAATAAAGGCGATATATGACAAACCCACAACCAACATCATTCTCAATGGTGAAAAACTGAAAGCATTTCCAATAAGATCAGGAACAAGACAAGGTTGTCCACCCTCACCACTATTATTCAATATAGTTTTGGAAGTTTTAGTCACAGCACTTAGAGAAGAAAAAAAAATAAAGGGAATCCAAATTGGAAAAGAAGAAGTAAAGCTGTTGCTGTTTGCAGATGACATGATACTTCATATAGAGAATCCTAAAGATCCTACCAGACAACTACTAGAGCTAATCAATGAATTTGGTAAAATAGCAGGATACAACATTAATGCACAGAAATCTCTTGCATTCCGATACACTAATGATGAAAAATCTGAAAGGAAAATTAAGGAAACACTTCCATTTACCATTGCAACAAAAAAATAAAATACCTAGGAATAAACCTACCTAAAGAGACAAAAGACCTGTATGCAGAAAACTATAAGATACTGATGAAAGAAATTAAAGATGATACAAACAGATGGAGAGATATACTATGTTCTTGGATTGGAAGAATCAACATATGAAAATGACTATACTACCCAAAGCAATCTACAGATTCAATGTAATCCCTATCAAACTACCAATGGCATTTTTCATAGAACTAGAACAAAAAAATTTCACAATTTGTATGGAAACACAAAAGACCCCGAATAGTCAAAGCAAACTTGAGAAAGAAACACATAGCTGGAGGAATCAGGCTCCCAGACTTCAGACTATACTACAAAGCTGCAGTAATCAAGACAGTATGGTACTGGCAGAAAAACAGAAATACCGATCAATGGAACAGGATAGAAAGCCCAGAGATAGACCCACGCACATATAGTCACCTTATCTTTGATAAAGGAGTCAAGAATATACAATGGAGAAAAGACAGCCTCTTCCACAAGTGGTGCTGGGAAAACTGGACAGCTACATGTGAAAGAATGAAATTAGAATGCTCCCTAACACCATACACAAATATAAACTCAAAATGGATTAAAGACCTAAACGTAAGGCCAGACACTATAAAGCTCTTAGAGGAAAACATAGGCAGAATACTCTATGACATAAATCACAGCAAGATCCTTTTTGACTCACCTCCTAGAGAAACGGAAATAGAAACAAAAATAAACAAATGGGACATAATGAAACTTAAAATCTTTTGCACAACAAAGGAAACGATGAACAAGATGAAAAGACAGCCCTCAGAATGGGAGAAAATATTTGCAAATGAAGCAACTGACAAAAGATTAATCTCCAAAATTTACAAGCAGCCCATGCTGCTGAATATCAAAAAAAACAAACAACCCAATCCAAAAATGGGCAGAAGACCTAAATAGACATTTCTCCAAAAAAGATATAGAGATTGCCAACAAGCACATGGAAGGATGCTCAACATCACTAATCATTAGAGAAATGCAAATCAAAACTACAGTGAGGTATCATCTCACACCAGTCAGAATGGCCATCATCAAAAAATCTACAATTAATTCTGGAGAGGGTATGGAGAAAAGGAAACCCTTTCACACTGTTGGTGGGAATGTAAATTGATACAGCCAATATGGAGAACAGTATGGAGGTTCCTTAAAAAACTAAAAATAAAACTACCATATGACCCAGCAATCCCACTACCAGGCATATACCCTGAGAAAACCATAATGCAAAAAGAGTCATGTACCACAATGTTCACTGCAGCTGTATTTACAATAGCCAGGACAGGGAAACAACATAAGTGTCCATCAAAAGATGAATGGATAAAGGAGATTTGGCACATATATACAATGGAATATTACTCAGCCATAAGAAGAAACTAAATTGAGTTATTTGTAGTGAGGTGGATGGACTTAGAGACTGTCATACAGAGTTAAGTAAGTCAGAAAGAGAAAAACAAATACCGTATGCTAACACATATATATGGAATCTAAAACAAAACAAAACAAAAAAACAGTTCTGAGGAACCTAGGGGCAGGACAGGAATAAAGATGCAAATGTAGAGAATGGACTTGAGGACATGGGGAGGGGGAAGGGTAAGCTGGGATGGAATGAGAGAGTGGCATGGACATATATACATTACCAAATGTAAAATAGCTAGTGGGAAGCAGCCACAGAGCACAGGGAGATCAGCTCAGTGCTTTGTGACCACCCTGAGGGGTGGGATAGGGAGGGTGGAAGGGAGATGCAAGAGGGATGAGATATGAGGATATATGTATACACATAGCTGATTCACTTTGTTATAAAGCAGAAACTAACACACCGTTGTAAAGCAATTATACTCCAATAAAGATGTTAAAAGAAAAAAAGAAAGGACTGTTGCTTCCTCCTTCTCCATCTCAGTGTTCTTGGTTGAATTGTGGAATTGTGTCCCCATCAAAAAGAATGCTTAAGGCTCAACCTATGGTACCTGTGAATGTGGCTTTATTTGGAAATAGGGTCTTTGCAGATGTAATCAAGTTAAGACAAGTCATACTAGATTGGGATGGGTCCAACCTGACACGTCTCGTGTCTTTATCAGAAGATGAAATGAAGATGTGGGGAGAGAAGGCCATGTGACAACAGATGCAGGGATTGGAGTGATGCAGCCACAAGCACAGGAGCACCAAGGATTGACAGCAAACACCAGAAACCAGCAGGAAGCATCAAGAGTCTCTTCTACGGGTTTCAGTGAGAGCACCGCCCTGCCGACAACTTGATCTCAGACTTCCGGCTCCAGAACGGGCAGAGAATAGATTTCCACTGTTCTAAGTCCCCAGTGTGTGGTTACAGCAGCCCTAGAAAACTAACACACTGGTTCTTTTCATTTCCTCTCTCTTGCCCTGGAATCACCTTCTAAATAAACTACCTGCTCATGAATGCTTTTTTCTCAGGATCTTCGTTTTTAGAAACCCAGGCCAAGAAACCCCTATGCTGTGTAAAGAAGGTTACACTAGTGTCAAATGAGAGTTAAGTTTATGCATAAACTCCTTTTTTCCTTTTTTTTTTGAAATATTTAATTATAATGATACTTGCCCATTGCTGGCCATCTATTATGTGCCTGGCACTTTACAGACATATCAAATTTAATCCAATGCAAGCCCATGTGCTAGATATTAGTATCACTATTTTACAGAAGAAAAACTGAGTCTGGTAAGGTTAAGTAACTTGCACCATTTATGACCGCAAATCATTGTTCTTTCTAACCACCTAGGACCAAAACCTTGGCCAGTAAATCTTGAATTTTCCTTATGGTCTCTAGCTTTTATCTATGAATCCCCTTGTATTACTTGGTATATAAGTTTGGCTGCTAGAGAGACCAAAATAGCAGTGGTTTGAACATGGTAGACAATTATTTCTCTCTACAGAAGCCTACGTATGAGGCAGTCCGGCCCTTCAGAGTCCCCGAGGGCTCAGATTCCTTCTATCTACTCTCTCTGCCATGGACGTTGGGCCTTGCCAGTAGCTGTGCGTGGGGCACACTTTGGGCTTGGCACTGTATCAAGCCTCATTGGGAACAGAAAGGTGAACACATTGTGGTTCCTAAATCCAGAAGAGGGAGGTAGCAGGTAGACACAGCCAATGTGGTCCATGGAATGGCAAGAATACAGCAAACGGGGAGAGTAGATGTCCAAGGAAGATCAGCCAACAGGTCCTGGCTGGGAGAATACACAAAATAAGCAAACAAAGTAATAAAGAGGCAGGGAATTCCCTGGCGGCCCAGTGGTTAGGACTCTGTGCTTTTTCTGCCAAGGATGCGGGCCCAGTCCTTAATCAGGGAACTAAGATTCCACAAGCTGTGTGGCATGGCCAAAAAAAATTTTTTTTTTCTTTCTTTTTTTTTTTTTTTTGCGGTACCTGGGCCTCTCACTGTTGCGGCATCTCCCGTTGCGGAGCACAGGCTCCGGATGCGCAGGCTCCGCGGCCATGGCTCATGGGCCCAGCCGCTCTGCGGTACGTGGGATCTTCCCGGACCGGGGCATGAACCTGTGTCCCCTGCATCGGCAGGCGGACCCCCAACCACTGCGCCACCAGGGAAGCCCCCAAAAATTTTTTTTAAAAAAGAAAAAGAGGTGAAAAGAAAGTAATATTAAGCTAGTTCAAGAGTTGAGATGCAGAGCTCCTTGGGATGCTATAAAAAATCCCCAAACAATCTTCTGACCTTGACTTCCACTTTTGAAGGAAATACACCAGGTGACTTAAGCAGAGTGGGGACAGGAGAGAAATGAGACCAGAGAAGTCCACTGGACAGGAGAACTTTCAGCGACTGGTGGCCACTGGATAAACAGTGACTTCAGCAAGCCCTGGCGTATGTGTCCTCGGGCTGCCAGGACAAAGAGCCACACCCTGAGCGGCTTAGAAGAATGGAAATTTATTATCTCAGTCCTGGAGGCCAGAGTAAGAAATCAGGTTGTCTGCAGGCCCGTGGTCCCTCTCAAGCCTGTAGGGGAGCATCCTTCCTGGCCTCTCCTAGCTTCTGGTAGCCCCAGACTTTCCATGGTTGATGGCAGCATCGTTTCAATCCCTGACTCTGTCTTCACATGGCCTTCTCCCTGTGTCTCTTCACATTATTTTCCCTCTGTATATGTCTGTCTTTCTGTCCAAGTTTCTCCTTTCTGTGAGGACACTAGCCAAGCTGGATTAGGGCCCACCCTAATGACCTCATTTCAACTTGACTTCTCTGTAAAGACTTGATCTCCAAATGATGTCACATTCTGAGGTCCTACAGGTGTGGACCTGTTTTGGGGGAGGCACAATTCAACCCATAGCGGTTTGCTTGATAAACATTCATTATCGGAAGTCAAAGTCAATTTAACTCTCATCCTCAGAAGCAAGAAAGATCCCACTACCAAAGCCCATGTTAGCATCCAGGGAGTATCATTTCCCAGGCAGCTCTGAGCCCCTGTGCAAGCACTAATTGCCAAAAAAGGGCAATGTGATTGTTTCCCAGACACGTGCACCTGTGATGTGTCAAGCCATTTTGGCATGCCTAAAATGAGAATTCTGCCATAAAAATAGAATAGAAGAAATTAGATGATGATGTTCCAATGGCAATTTATGCTTTCCCATGCTTTGGAATTCATTTAAAAAAATAATTCATTTGTCTTTGAAAATCTAAGTTCACTTTCAAGGACCACTTTTATTTTGCTTTTCATCCAATCATTAGTGTGTGAACTGTATCAGTGTGTGAACAGGATGGTACCTAAGAGGGGAGCTCCTGGCTTGGGACCAGGATACCAATAGAAGCCCTCCAATTTAATGACTGCTTTTAAAAGATTTTGCACATTTTTAAAGCCTACTCATCCATCAGCAAGCACTACTCTTTGCCCAGTGACAAAGCCACATTGACCTCACAGGGCTTCTTGTCACGTGGAGGGCACCTGACACCTGAGATCTAGGCTGCTTGACAAGGATGTACTTGTAGACACAAATTATCCCCTCCCATTCCTTCAGGTCCTCTCCTGAAGCCAAAATTATTTGAGGATGTGTGGTTTTAAAACATGACCCCCAAATTCTTTGACACTCCTCCATTGAGGGGTCTCCCCAAATCTGGACTCTGTGACTTCTGGTCAATAGCATGTAGTGGGATGACTGGGGTTGGAAGAATTCTATGACCCCCAATGACCCCCACCTTTGTACACCCCCTCCCCTTTGAGTGTGGGTGGAAGCTGTGAGTATGCTGTGCCATTGTTCCTGTGATTATGTTACATCATAGCTTGAAAGGAAGATTATCCAAGTGAGCCTCATCTAACCACATGGGCCTTTTAAAAGCAGAGTTTTCTCCAGCTGACTGCACAGGGGAAGTCAGAGATTGGAAGCAGAGGGAGGTCCGATGCACCGTTGCTGGCTTAGGTGGTGGAGGGAGTTACGTGCCAAGGAATGTACATGACCTTGAGGAGCAGGGAGTAGCCCTTGGCTGACACCCAGCAAGGAAATGGGGACCTCAGTCCTACAACCACAAGCAAATGAGTCCAGATCACAAAACTAATGAACTTAGCAGTGGATTTATTCCCAGAGTCTCAAGATAACCCAGAACCCAGCTGAACCTGCCCAGAGAACCCAGCTGAACCTGCCCAGACTTCTGACTTACAGAACTGTGAGATAGTAAATGGGTATTGTTTTAAGCCACTAAATTTGTGGGAGTTCGTTACTCAGTAACAAAAAACTAATATAGTGACACTGCCAATTTCTAGGTCCAGGCTTTAAAAGACTAGCAGCTTCCACATTCTGTCCAATGGGACAATTGCTCTTGGAACTGAATTGCCATGCTATGAGGGAGCCCAAGCAGCACCACAGAGAGGTCCATGTGGAGAGGAATGAAGACCCTCACCATTAGGACCAATCTTCCAGCCTTGTGAATGAGCCACCTTGGACGTGGGTCCAGCTCCACGTGATCTGTTCCAGCTGACAATGTGTGTTGCAGGACAGGCCATCTCCACTGAGCCCTGCCCAGATTGAAAAATAAATGATGGCTTTTAAGGCACTAAGTATTGGGGGTGGTTTAAATAGAGGGTGAATTTTCTGCTGATGGTCCAGGGCCAAAATTTCTCATTATGTCCCTAGTGATATGGTTGATGTTAAAAATAACTGAAAGACATGCCTGCATGAGAGGGTGAAATGGCTCTTGCAACTTTAAGGACACATTATTCTAGTCAACTTTCCTCCTAAGATTTCGTGAACGAGGAATGCAATGGACAGAGGGCATTTTGCAAATTCCTACTTACAGAGGGATTTATGAATTTTGTACCCCAGTTAACCACACTCACAAAAATGATCATCTTCAATGCTTTTGAGGGTGTGGTGAAATAAGCCATCTCAGACACTGCATGTGGGATTGTAAATGGGCATAGTTCTGGAATCAAATTTAACTCTCTCAGTAATTTTAAAGTGAATAATGTTTTGACATATGACTCTAATTAAAAGAGCCTAATGTGAGATAGGGTACCAAAGGCAAAATAAAAGAAAAAAAAACCCAACCCTCTACATGCATTAATACATTCATCTCGGTATTGCTTGCAATATTGAAAAGCTGGAAACAACACAATGTTTAAGGGCTTGGATATTCTCACAGTTATGATAATTTATAATGATATTATGTATCATAATATAGCATATTATTATAAGTCCATTAAAGCAATGCTCATGAATGGTTTTTTAGTGATAGAAAATGATGCTTATAATATAGAGTTAAATTTAAAATGATATAAAATTATATAGACATCAATATATTCTACTATGTAATACATGAAAGTACATATGTTTGTTCAAATAAAAGATTTCTAACAGTTAAAATACAGATGCAACTTAATGTTTAGTAATTAAAGAATTAATAAAGTAACTGATGGTACATCCATAAAACATACACTTTTTAGCCACTCAAAATTATTTCATAAGAATACATAAATTTATGGAAACACATTTAAGCCATTGGTTAAGTGGGGATATTAGTTTCCTAGGGCTACTGTTACAAAGTACCACAAATTAGGTGTCTTAAAACATCATGTCTTCACTGTTTCATAGTTCTGGAGGCTGGAAGTCTGAAATCAAGATGTCAGCAGGACCACACTCCCTCTGAAGGCTCTAGGGGAGGATGCTTCTTTGCCTCTTCCATCTCCTGGCTGGCAATCCTTGGCATTCCTTGGCTTGTAGCTGCATCATTCCGCTCTCTGCCTCTGTCATCACATGGCCTTCTCCCTGTGTCTTCATTTAATCTTCCCTCTGTGTATGTCCCTGTGTCCAAATTTCTCTCTGCTTATAAGGACACAATTTATATTGAATTTATCACCTTCTGTAATCCAGTATGACCTCACTTTAATTTAACTAACTACCGAGGCCCTATATACAAGTAAGGTCACGTTCGGAGGTTCTAGGTAGACATGCATTCTGAGGGGGACACTATTCAACCCAGTATAGAGGATGAAGTGAAAAAATGCAAATTTTGTAGGTAAAATTATATATAATAATGCAATAAAAAGTTAAAAATTATACATGACATACACACTCTTAGACACATAGGTGCACATCCACACACATAAAGGATCAGAAAGCTTTATAATACTTGATGGTGAGTCTCCCTGGATCGCAATGTTTTAAGTTCTGCTTAATGACCTCTGTGTATTTTTCTGAATTTTCCACATTTTCTACATTGACAACATATTCCTTTTGTAATTAAAACAACAATGATTAAAATATTTTTTTTGCCATTCAAATTGACAAAAATTAAAATAGCTGAGAGTGTTGATTGCATTGGACATTAGCTGCTAGGGGCAATATAATTATCTTGGAGAGCCTCTTGCTAATCCAGAATGTTTCAGACTTCCTGAGATGTGCATGTCTTCTGACCCAGGGATTGCATTAAAAAAAAAAAAGAACCCCCCCCCCCCACTTTATCTTTTACAGCAGTTTTGGGTTCAGAGCAGAATTAAGCAGCAGATTCAGAGGGTATATCCCCTGACTGGCACCTCCCCCGGCCTCCGTGTAGAACCTCCCCACTATCAATCCCTCACCAGAGGGGAACATTTGCTGCAATTGGTGGATCTACATTGAAACACCACAACCATTCAGAGTCCATAGCTGACCTTAGAGTTCACTCTTGGTGTTGTACATTCTATGGGTTTTGGCAAACGTATAATGACATGCATTTCCCCTAATAGTATCATGCATAGTATTTTCACTGCCCTAAAAATACTCTCTTCTCTGCCTATTTATCCTCCCACCCCCAGCAATCACTGAACTTTTCACTGTCTCCGTAGTAGCAATTGCATTTTTCAGACCTGATCCTAGGGAAATCATTAGGTGTTTATGCTCTGATCCAGCCATGATGATGTTCACCACTGTGTACAATGATAAAATGTGCCAGTCATGTGACACCCAACAGCAGGAATCTGCTTAGATAAGTGATGCACCTTCCTTTGATGGAATTTTGCTTAGCCATTAAAAATAATGTGAGTGTTTACTGACTGGGGGCAGAGGCTTACAATATATTAAGTAAATAAAATCTGGTTCCTAAACAGTAGATAAAATAAGAATATTTTTTAAACAGATATATGCCATGCTACTAACTGCTTGTCTTTGCATGCTGGGCTTAAGAGAAATCTTTAAAAATTTTCCTCCTTTTCTGCTTACCTAAATCTTCTAATTTTTCCATAGTTAATATGTATCATTTATAATGAGGAAAACAACAGAAGCTATGCATTAAAAATTCATAATGCTTATCTAGGGGTGATACTTTCAGATGGGTTTTATTTTCTTCTTTATAGTAGGTTGAGCTTAATATGAAATTGCTGTCTTTGTAAGTGAAAAACAGTTAAATGTGGGCCCTTTTCTAGCAGGGAAGAATGTATCTGACTGTGTACTGGATATGTTTCTTTAACTTTTGTATTCTATTGCTTTTGTTACAAGTTAATCACTAAAAGAATGTTGCCTATAGCCTGAAATATATAGGGTAGTCCATTCTCAAGGCTCTGACTTTTAAAGGTATAACCCTTTCCCATTCATATAGAGATAAAAATTGCAGAACAGAGAATAGCATTTGTCTTGTGGGAGGTTTATAGGAACATTGTGACCAGACCCATGTGGCCAGCTGCAAGAACAAAGGATTCTCAAGAAGTCTGCAGCAACCATCCCCACCTCCCACCCCCTTTTAGTACAAAAGCAGCCTGAATTCTAACTCGGGGAAGATGGTTCTTTGGGACACTAGTCCACCTTCATCTCGGTCTGCTGCCTTTCTGAATAAAGTCTCCATTCTTGCCCCAACACCTCATCCCTTGATTTATTGGCCTGTTGTGTGGTGAGCAGTATAAGCCTGGACTGGGTAACACTTTCGTGATTCAACCTATTACTTTTAATATTTAAAAAATATTCCATAGAGATCATGCCACTCATTCACTTAAATTCCTCAGAGGGCTCCTTTTAAAAGCTCTAAAATCGCGGCTCTCATACAAATCTAAAAGAAACATGTGTCCCAGATTTTATTTAACTCACTAATTAATGAGGGAACCAGTAAGACATTACAACAGATGGAATGGACAATTCAAGGGACACATATCTATGTACCATCAAGAATGTTTAAAAATTTACAAATAGATGCAAAACTAGTCAATGTCTGTAGGGCAAAAATCAATTGCATTTTCGCCAAAGGTCATTTGCATTTCTACGGACTAGAATCATTTATATTACTGTCAATTTCTTACAACTTTGTTTTAGTCAGTGTTCGGCAGAAACAGAACCAATAGGTTATTTATTTATTTATTTATTTATTTGTTAATTAATTATGAGAAGTTGGCCCATGTGGTTATGGAGGCTGAAGAATCCCATGGTCTGCTGTCTTCAGGGCGGAGGCCCAGGAGAGCTGGTGGTGTAGTTCAGTCCAAGTCTGAAGCCCTGAGAACTGAAGGACTGATGGCCTAAGTTCCAGTTTGAGTCCAAAGATCTGAGAACCAGGAGTGCCAGTGTCTGAGGGCAGGAGAAGACCAATGTCCCAGCTGAACAGTCAGGCAGAGAGGAAATTCACCCTTCTTCCACCTTCTGTTCTTTTCAGACACTCAGTAGATTAGATAAGGTCCACTCACATTGGCAAGGAATCTGCTTTACTCAGTCGACTGATTCAAAGGCCAACCTCTTCTGGAGATGCCTTCATAGACACACCCAGAAATAATGTTTAACCAGCTCTCTGGGTGCTCCATGGCCTGTCAAGTTGACACATAAAATCTACTATCCCAAATTTAAGAGAGTTTTCAATAGCTCAAAGGCAGCTCAGGTCCTATTAAATCAGATAACCCCAGAATCTTTTTTGCCCATTTCAAAGTTTTCATCAGTTTTCCTGATGTTTCTTTCTATATTAGAAGATCAAGACCAACCTCTTGTCTGAACCCTTGGTCTGGACCCTGCCTCCCCTCTGGGCTCATCCGAGGCCCCTCTGGCCCCCCAGCTAACTGCATTCAGGTTCCACGAGCCTCTTTGACATCCTCAGGATACCAAGTCTCCTGCCATCCATCCTGCTGGCCAGATGCACATTGTTCCCTCTGCCCCAGGAGTGGTCCCCCCCGCCCTCCACCTTCCTGCCCAATTCACTACTTACATCCTCTCACTCCAATCTGAGTTCAAACCCAGTTTCCTCAGAGAAACTCCCTCCTCACCCCAACCTTCATCAGAGTTCCTTCAGAGATTTTACTGCAATAGGATTTACAGTGTGAATATGTTTTATGTAAATTTGAACTGTATAATTTTAAAATAGCACAGGCTAAAAATATTAGTAAACTCTCTCTTTATGTTCAAACTTGGAAATAATGCAAATCTCCCAAATTAAAAAAAAGAGAAAAAAAAATCCCTCAGGACCACACAGTTTGAGCTGCATTTCCAGTGACTTGTCAGTAGTGTTTCCACTCTTGCCCTGGGGGAACCTCTCAGTAACTGGTAGATAGGAATACCCCGAGGAGGACCGCACGTTTGCTGTGGAATTGCTGACAGTGGTTTTGATCATTATGTATGCATAGTTATTATGGCACTTGTGGGGAATCAGAACATACCACCCTAAAATATTCCACTTTGCCATATGCATTATTTTAAGTTGAAGATGGCTGAGAAACAGCAGACACCAAACTCTCCACCCTCCACTCTTTTGTACCATGAAGGGCAAAGGGATCTTAATACTGGAGACTTTTATCAGAATCAACACAAACAAACCTTATCAACACAACACTTATCTTCCATTAGTCTCACCCATGTACTCACCTTCCCACAGTTTGCCACCCCAAAAGCCTCAACTCCTTTTCCTTGTCACTTCTCTAAAATTTCTTTTCTTTTTTTTTGTTTTTTTACATCTTTATTGGAGTATAGTTGCTTTACAATGGTGTGTTAGTTTCTGCTTTATAACAAAGTGAATCAGTTATACGTATACATATGTTCCCATATCTCTTCTCTCTTGCATCTCCCTCCCTCCCACCCTCCCTATCCCACCCCTCTAGGTGGTCACAAAGCACCGAGCTGATCTCCCTGTGCTATGTGGCTGCTTCCCACAAGCTATCTACCTTATGTTTGGTACTGTATATATGTCCATGCCACTCTCTCGCTTTGTCACAGCTTACCCTTCCCCCTCCCCATATCCTCAAGTCCATTCTCTAGTAGGCCTGCCTTACCCCTAGGTTCTTCATGACATATTTTTTTCTTAGATTCCATATATATGTGTTAGCATACTGTATTTGTCTTTCTCTTTCTGACTTACTTCACTCTGTATGACAGACTCTAGATACTAGATAAGCCCAAGTCCTAACCACCCCTTTGAGCTACCCGGCAATGAGTTTCCTCTGCATGTATTTGTACTGCATATGTTAATAAATTCTTGTTAATCTCTTGTTTTTCTCTAGTTAATCTGTCTTTGTCAGTTTAATTTCCAGCGTCCCAGCCACAGACTTAGGAGGGTAAAGTTTGTTTTTCCCCTCCCCTTCACGCTCTTTGTTATTATACCTTAAATTTTTCTAGAAGCTCTAATGATATTTTCCAGTAGTACTGCTGAGGCTGAGGGTAGGGTTGGAAATCTTGGCTGATACTGTGCTCTGAAGGCCAGTCCACAGAACTGGTGAATGAACTTCTAAATGTCAGGAAGGAATGAAGCCAAAAAAATTTTAAAAAGCACATTAGGGCAAATATGAGCTACACTGGCCTTCAATTTTTATTCCTGTGGCTCACTGCCCTGGAATTATTTGAGTTTTGAATTATGTTAGGCCTTCAGGGACACAGCTCCTAAATAAGATGCTATAACCCTGTGTATATTTGTGAGATTATTTGACAAACATATAAACTCTCTAAGTCTATCTGCTTGCTCACCATTTTTCTGACCAGCTCCTAGCACCAGAGCCTGGTAGGGAGGGAAAAAAACCTTTTCCTCTACCCTTTTATGTTCATTTACTGAGACCTGTGAATTAAACTGACAAAAGAAAGGTGAATAGGAGAAAAGGGTTTATTTTGTGTGCATATGGGAGCCAACAAAGGAAGTAACTGGCTCATTGAATGGTTAAAGACTTACATAGCTAATTTAGTAGGAGAAAGGGAGGGGGTGAGAAAAGGTATTTTAGGGGAAGAATACCTATGTTTCTTCCGGACAGATGGAAGTTAAGAAATTTGTGGTAATATTTGTCTATACAGGTATGAGTGGTCTTTCTGTCTTCCTTAGCATCATAAACTCCCTTGAAGAAGGGATTTGGAGTAGGAATTATTTGTGTTCTCCCTTCTGGGCATAGATCCACCCTGGAGAGGAATTTATGGCAGCCTTATGTCCCAGGAGGTCCTGCTTTTAGTCAGAAAAGGGAAGCTCTGACAAAGCCTTTTTTCTTTATTTCCTTTTTTTTTTTTTTGGCATCTGTTGACTCTCAAATGTCTTCAGCTTAAAAATAATCTTTATGCCAAAGTGACATATTTTGGGGTGGCATGTTCTGATTCCCTTCAACTGGAAGACACAGCATTTCCCCTATTTATTCGCTTCAGGGTCTCACTCTAAGTATATGATCCATACCTTCTGTTGTCGCCTCTTCTGTGCAGATGCCCTTGACCCTGAGTCCCATGCCAGGATTAGAATGTGATGGGGGAGACCAGCCAGATACTCAAAAAGGGCCGTAAGACAGCAGACGATTTGTACACTGCTGCTTCAGGATTTGGGGGGATGGTTTTTTCCAGGAATTGTCAATGCTCTGAAAAGCCAAGTTCCTCCATTCACTTCCCAGGGGCTGGGAGTGGGGTCTGGGATGCCTGCAGAAAACCTCTTAGCAGTTCTCCTGCAAACGCTCCACAGGAAACTGGACTTGACTTCTAAAGCTGGCCCCGTTCCAGAGGACTTCACTCTCAGGAGTTTTTTTTTTTTCTTTCACAGAAGAACCTGTTCTTGTGGATGTGGAGGAGCCGGGCTGCGAGAAGAAACCCGCTTTGCCAGCTCCGGGCCTGTGCCGGAGCCCAAGGAGCGAGGTTGGCCGGTGGCCGGCCACGTCCACGTCCACGTCCAAGGGCAGGAGGGGGCCGCCAGCCTCCCGCTGGCCTCCTGCAGGACACAGGAAAGGCTTGGGGCAGGAACAGGGGGTGGAGGCCAAGTGCGAGGGCAGCCTTGGCCCTGAGGCAAGGCGTCGTCAGCCTGACGGACCTGGGGCTGGCTGATGATTAACGGGGAGTCTGCGGCTCCAGGGCCCGAGGCAGGGAGGCCACCTGTGTGTGCACAGCCCGGCCTGTGACGTGAGCGACTTCCTGGTTACAGGTGAGAGCGGTCCGGATTCTCCGTGGCCGAGAGATTTGTTCCTGTGGGGAGAGCTCAGAGGCGGGAGAGGGGCCTTTGGGGACCGCAGTACCTTCGCTGAAGCCCCAACGGGCAGATCCACCTGTCACAGGTGAGACACTGCGTGGGCCTGGTGTGGCCAGCGGACTCCCCGCAGGTACCCGCTTCCTCCTGGGGAGCCGGTGCTCAGCCCCGGGCAGGCCGCTTGCTGGTCTGGGGGGGCGGGGAAGTGCTGGATGATCCAACACGTAACTGTTTCTCAAATTCCACAGAGTTAAAAATTAAAAGATCGGGCTGCTCTGCGAGTTTAGGAATTTGAGACGATTTTTCATCAAGCTTCACAGGGAGCTGTTCTCTGAATGCGTTGAAAGCCGAGACTCGCTGGAATTTGGAAGGTCTGGATTCAAAGGCTGGAAAATTCCTGGCACTCCCGTTATTCATTGGACAGACTTTAAATGCCATTTATTCTTCCCCAGTGAGAGGCCTGATCGAAAGGAAATTGCTCTAAACCTCTGGAAGTTCTAAGACTCCCCAGGTCTGGCAGGCAGGGCCAAGGCACCTCCGAATACGGGGTTGCCCAGAGCTGGGGAACTGGGGTGGAGGAGGGGCCCTGGTGCCCTTGTATGTGCACATAGAGGTTTGTGGAGAGCCCCCTGTGTGCATTTAAATTCCCTCCTGTCCTACCTGTTTTTGGGTTTAGGATTTATGCTGATGCCTAAAAACAGGATGTCTGCAGCCTCTGGATTTTATGATTTCAAGCTTTTCCCCAAAACCCAGACATAAGGGTTTGTGTGTGGGGGTAAATAAGTGAAATGATCGTATCTGGCAATTTTCTTCCTGAGATGACTGGCTTGGTGGGTGCAGACAGGTCTCCTGAGTGTTTCTGCCTTGTCTGGGCAGTAGGAAGTGGTTGTGATTTAAATCCTGTCTTGATGCAATTTTTAAAAATATTTTTATGGGGGTGTAGCTGATTAACAATATTGTGTTAGTTTCAGGTGTACAACAAAGTGAATCTGTTATACATATACATATATCCACTCTTTTTAAGATTATTTTCCCATATAGGTCATTACAGAGTACTGAGTAGGTTTCCCTGTGCTATACAGTAGGTCCTTATTAGTTATCTATTCTATATATAGTCGTGTGTATATGTACATCCCAATCTCTCAATTTATCCCTCCCCCCTGGTAACCATAAGTTTATTTTCTACATCTGTAACTCTATTTCTGTTTCAATGCAATTTAATAAGATTTAAGATTTTCGAAAGACTTTGCAGTTTTTCAACTAAAAGTAGATAATCCAAGTCTTCTGTAACCAAATGAATGAGAAGTAAAATCTCAAACTACTCCATAGAGATATGAACTTGCAAATTACCTGGCAAAGCCTTCCTTTAATTAAAGTAAACTGTCTGAGTTCAGTTGCAACTTGGAATCAATTTGGTGACAGTTCCTTCCTGTACACACCCTTCAAAAAATACTGTCCTCTCAAGATCCACGTCTGGGTTCCTGTAGCACTCGGGGTGTTCCTACGTGCCCCCGCCCGGGGGGTTCTGCTGGGCTCTTAGAAATGGACTCCTTCTGTCACACAGAGAATAAGCGAGTTAAGTAATCTGGTGCTAGTCTGCAGCCTGGCTGACTAGACAATCAGTGACTAGAAGCCTTTCCTAGTGGACCTTAAGCTCATGCTGCAGTTTCAGTAATGCTGGGTCCGCACTTCACATTTATTGCTTTCAGAGAAATGTGTGACTTTTATAACTCGGCAGCTCAGTCTCTCCTCCATCCTCCACTTGAGCCTAGATTTCTAGGTGACTCCTAGAGTGACTGGCTGGTCCACTTGTGTTCAACGAACCTTGAAAATTAGTAAATGATTTATTTGGCGCTTGGTAATTTGGGATCTTGGATCCATCTGGGAAGGCCATGATTTCAGTTTGGTTTGTGTTCAGCTGCTGGACAGCTTGGTATCAAGGCGTATCTGTAGGGATTTACTGAGGCTTTTTTAGATGATGTCAGGAGCTGAGTTGCTTGGTGGGAAGGTCCTGCAGCACAGATGCTGGGACCCTGACATTACACACACGAGCAGTTATGGTTTACTATACAGGCTGAATTTTGTTTTCCAAAGACATCAGAAAACAGAGATGGAAACCCCACGTTCCTGCGCGTGAGCTGTGAGCACCCAGTGCTGTACTTACATGTAAAGTGGGGTCACGGGCCGGGCCTCCCCGATCCCTGACACCCCACTCTAGTTGATTCAGCAGCTTGTATGACATGCTTTCTGAGGGAGCAGGCGAGGTGGTTCTTCCCTCTGTCTATTTCAGTTATTTGATTTCGGCTTGTGGGTTTGGTGGCCTATGTCCCGTTAGAGACGACAGTATGGAGCCCGGGGGGTGTGGCAGCTCATCACAGAATCCCGCGCTGGCTCGCTTAGGGAACCCGCTGCCCCCTGATTTGGGGGGAAGGGATGTATCCCCGCCAGCGGAGCTGTGAAATCCACGTGGAGGCCAGAGCCAAAGTGAAAACTCCCCGCAGCTCGGGTCGCTGTGCTAAGGATGTGTGAAATAAAGAAACCCCTTCCTGGGCTGAGGAGCCGGTGTTTTTGTAGACAGTTCATGATATGTTCAGTGGGAGATTTAACTTACATGCTCTAAGCAGTGCTGGTGGATGCCCCAGAGAGGCCTGTCCCAAGGAGAAGGAAAAAAGAAAAAAGAAAAATGCAGGGATGGAGAGTGAGCAAGAGGATTCTCAAAGAACAAAGGAAGGGCCGAGAGATGCACATGACAGGATCCCGGGGTGCTACCAAGGGGCCAGGAAGGCCTTACTTGGTCTATGCTGACCTGTCTCCTGTCCCAGCCCCAGAGCCCCCTCTACAGTTACCCAAACGTGCCAGGCACGGTCCCACCCCAGGGTCTTTGCACCTGCTGTTTTGCCTGGGAAGCTCTTCTGTACATACCCATGTGCCGGTCGCCTCACCACCTTCCCTGTTCACTGGGCACCTTCTTGGGAGCCTTTCTCTGACCTCTGCGTTTGAAGCACCAGCCAGCCCACCAAACACACATCCCCTCACACGCACTGCTCTCTTCTATTTGTCTCCACACCTCTTACCACCTAATAAGCTTATGATCTAGTCCTTCCTTTTGCTGTCTGTCTTCCCTTTTGCTAATGTACGCTTGTTGTGAGTAGCATTTTTTTTTTCTCAATGATTAAAGCATTCTGATTGAAGTGAGTAGCAGTATGCCCGCACTCTGACCTTTCGGTTAGTGATTCTGTGGTCATGGTATAGCACGTGCTTCCCACGACTTATACCTGGGCTTGGGAGCAAGATCGTTGAATACACTGATTCTCAAACGGGAGCACATACAGGAATCAGTACAATGTTTAACTTTAGGTAGATTTCTGAGCTTGCCCCCCAAAGCTTCTAATCCAGCAGGTCTGGGGTGGGCCCGAGAATTTGCTTTTCTAACACGTTCCAAGATGAGGCTGGTGCCACTGGCCAGGCTGACTTATCTCTCCAGGGAAACACATGAGCTGGGAGGGTCCCCATGACCCTCTGAATGGAGACAGGCTGTGACCTGCCTGCTTTGCTTTCCCAGGTGTGGAGGAGCATGCGAGATGCGGGCTGCTGCCGAGGCATCCTGGTCGCGCTGGTCGTCCTGGCTGGGCTGGCAGGTAGGGACCACGGGGCTGGCAGGCACGCTCCCGGGCATCCACCTGGAGTGGGCGGGAGGGACTTGGAGGAGGCCACGGGGGCGCGTGGCTGTCAGCAGATTCTGCCTTAGGCTCTTCTTGTTGGGTCCCCCCCCCCCACCTCCTCCATTTCCTGCTGCGTCAGCCTCACTCTGGAAGGGTCCTTCAGGTGTGTAGGAGCCCACCAGTCCTCCTCACCGGGGTCCCTGCTTGGATACCTTCCCAAGGTCATTGCTCTTGTAGAAGCATCCCATTCCCCCGCCTGTATATTTTCCCCTTCCATTTCTACCTGGTCTTCAAGGAAGACGTGACTTGGGCATCACCTCCTCCCTGAAGCCTTCCTGACCTTGCAGTTTTCTGTGTGATAACCTCACAGCTCCCATTGTTGGCAGAGTGAGGGGCCCATTGCCTGTGAGAGCCCCCAGTCCTCCCGACAGTTCCTCCTCATCCTGGAAATTTCCCAGAGTATCAGTCGGAATAGATTCCAGGTGTCCCAGGCCAGGGTCTCTGGATCAGATTCTGCGTTGCAGGAGATGGAGTGTGCAGACCCCCGGGTGCTTAGGGTAACAGGAGTTTGTACACCAGCTTTCTTTTGACTATGTCTTGTCTTGATTTCATGGCTTCTGTCTGGTGTGTTTGTCTTGTTTTCCTAGCTAGGTTTTAAAGTCCTCAGGGTATTCTTACTGCAGGGACTTTAAGACGCTGTATTGAAGAATAATATACATACAGAAAAGTGCACAAGTCATAAAGGTACAGTTTGATGCAAGTTTACAAACTGAGCGCCTTTGTGTATCAACGAGGAGCCCAAGAACACTTCACAAATGCTTTCTTCAGCCCCTCCCCCTCCCTGAAAGTCATCATTATTCTGACTTTTTGTTGGTTAGATAACTTGATAAGTTTTGCTTGCTTTATACTTTACACACCTATAAACTCTGTTTCAGATGGCTAGATAATAGTTTTTTTTTTTTTTCTTAACCCCATCCACGACAGCTTGAAAAAATAAAACAGAATAAAATAGTATAGGAATGATCAGAGTGTGTGATGTGCAGTCAGGACTGTTTTACAAATTTTGGTTTTGGGTGTGTTTACACATTAAGCCAAGGGAAGCAGGCTGTGGTGTTTACATGTATTTAGGGGCAAAGGTGTTTGGAAGCCCATGCCTTCTAGTATGTGGTGCTAAGCGTTTAGTAGGTGCTTGATATGCATTTGCTTGTAGGGTGGAGAGGAAAACAGTTTCCCTGCTTGTGTAGGGACTCATGGGGTTAGCAAACCAGGCTCAGCACACATTTTAGGGATATGGCTCCAACGTGGCTGTCTCAGCCACGGCAGCAAAAATCTCTTCCGGCAGCTTAGCGGGAAACTGATGAACTCTGTGTCTACAATTTTTCTGAGCTATTTTTCCTGAAGTACTGTTTTGAAGGCAGGGATGGCTTGGGTTGAGGTCTGGAGATAGCTATTCCAGGAGGGGAGAGGATTATGGGTAATCCTAGAGACCTTTGGGGGATGGGGTCCATTGCAAAAGCCTGAACTCCTAGGATGCTTCATCTTGGAAAGTGTCGGGTAGAGACACCTCCAATGGCTTTGAATAGCTGAGGACAACCTCCACATTCCCCCAGAGGACTCTTGCCAGCCCTTGCCTGTCCACCTTGCTCCTAGCATGATGGGTTATTTGTTCACTCGGTGAATATTCACTGGGAACCTCTTACGTGCCATTTAGGTGCAGGCACTGGGATGAGCAAAACCAGGCACAGTCTCTGCTAACAAAGAGCTTAGACATCAATTGATAGAAAAATCAATACAAAATCACCACCATGACAATTGCTTCACTGATCTGAAGGCCTGTTATGGATAATTTGACCTGCACAGGGTGGTCTGGGAAGGCTTCCTGAGGAGGAGACGACTTGGCTGGGAGCTGAGGAGTAAGCAAGACTAGTTCTTCAGGCAGTCACTGACTGTGCAAAGGCCCTGGGGCCAGAAAGAGTTGGTGAGTTGGATAAATTGAAGATGGTCTGGTGGGCAGAGTGTGGAGTTTGGGGCAAAATGAAGTTGGAGAGGACGTTGATGTGAGACTAAGAAGGGTCTTAAGATATGGTAGTGTTAAGGGTGATCTGGTCTGTATCGTAAAGGATGGAAATATTTTAAACAAAGTCTGGGGTGTTGGGGTGGGAGGTTGGAAAGTGTACCTGGTCATATAGGCATGTTGAGAAGACCCGTCTGGCTGCCATGTGGAGAGCACAGTCTTGGGTGATGGCGGTGCCACAGCAGTGATGATGGCACCTCCTGCTATGGTCAGCAGGACATGGGGGGCAGCTCTGATACACCTCAGGACCCCCTCCCTCACTTGCCAGTTTCCTTCTGATGCTCCCAGCCCCCGATGTGTTTTGACTACCATTTTCTCCATCGGAGCTGTCTTACCTGGGCACTTCCCTTCTGCTGCCCTCTGCTTTATTTCCCTTTCTCCCGTCTGCTTTTAACTGTCTGCTTGTCTGTTCATTTCCAATGTTAAGTAAGAGATGGGAGCAGGTGAGGGGTCTACATGTGCAGGAGGGAAGCTGGAGAAGAGGTAAGTGGAAAAGTAGAGGGGTTAGTTGGTGCAGACCCTCTGTGCCCCACACGCCAGGGAGACGCCTGGCTGCTACTCCAGGGAGCTGAGAAGAAGCAGTTGCAGAAGAATGGTACTTATGTTTAGGATCTATCTGCAGACGACTGGGAGGGGCCAGGCAGCTGGCCCACATGCTACTGTGTAAGTGATTTCAGTTTTGCAGCTGTTAGGGCACAATGAGTAGAAGAGAAGCTTCTAAGTCCTGGGTGGCAGCCAGCCATTTACACGGAGATGCCTGGTGGAGCAGGATTTGCAAGGCAGGAGGAAAGCAAGGGGCTGGGCAGTGCTGAAGCCCTGGATTTGGAATTGGAGGGTGTTGGCATGAATGAGCATCTTGCAAGTGGATCAGCTCCTGCAAGGGAGGACCCGGTGTTGGGTGATCACCATAGCTGGTGACTGAGGTGGGTGTGGGGACACTGATCGTTCCCGTGGCTCTTCCCCTGGTTTGGCCCTTTGCTCTACAAAGTGAAAAGGAGAGCAAAGGGGAAAGCGGACTGTTTGACGAAAGGTCTTATTTACAATTTTCTCATATTTGTCCTGTGTGGGGCAAGTTACACACACCGCAGCTGATAGGATGCAGGGGAGGGAGCAGTGAGATTCCAGGGCCTCACGTTACAAGAAATAGAGCTTCTGAGTCACAAGGCAGAGCTGGAGGGGAGTTTACTCATGGTGGTAGCAAGGATCGCAGGCAACGATGTCAGGGGTGTTTAGTGATTAGGATTTGATGCTGCCTGTTTAATTTAAAGGCCAAGTTCAAAGTGGAAGAGTTTCCATTTGGTCCAGGTCCCTCCCAAGCTCCCACCTCCTGAGCTGCACAGTAAGGTCTGTACCTGGTGCATTCTTGCTCCCATATGCAGTCTGTAGGGAATTTAAAGACTGGCTTGGAGTGAACAGTGTTTTGGAGTGAATAACCTACCCGGCACCAGGAAGTGATGGAACCAGGGTTTCAGATGCTTTGTTTATCCTGCTGGAGTGGCCTGGACGGAGCAGCTGGCCGGGCAAGCCCTGGTCTCACCACCCCTGTGCTCCCAGCACCCAGACCCGTGGGCTGTGTTCAGTCTACTCCCATGGACCCGAGTCTGAGGTGGGAAAGATGTTGTTATCACAGTGTAGAGTATGAGGACACTTCTCGTCTTTTCTTTCTTGGGGTGTAGGCTTGGCTGTTTCTTTCCTTTGAGCTTTTTTTTTAAAAGATGCAGTTAAGGGCTCGTGGAAAGAGCCAAGTTGGCACAGAGGCTGTGGCTTCCCTGGGGAATCATTTCTGACTTCCCTTCTTCAGACTTTTCCCCCTTTTTTTTTTTAAATCCCAGATCAGAGGGATCCTTGGATCAGAAATATGTGCCCAAGGGTAAGGGAGAATACCCAATTTGAGTGGTTATTTAGGGTCATACTTTCTCTCTCTTTCTATCATGCCCAGAGGCAAAACAAAGAATAGTGATCATGTTTACCCCCAAACAGGATTAGTCCTAGTTAATTCTGACCTTCCCTCAGTTCTGCCTCTTTGGAGCCTGGGATCTCCTAGTTGACCCAGTCCTATGGGCCTCAGGGACACTGCCTGTACACCCCATTCTCTCCCATTGACCTGGACCTGCTGTGGACATCATCCCTGCAGTGCATTCTGGGTACTCAGGTGAGTGTCAATGTGTTAGTGCATGTCTGGTGGGGAGGTTCCTTCCCAGAAATCTTTCAGGTGGTAATTAGATTCTTTTAGAACCTGCCTTACAACTTGACCTTATAAGATTGGAAGGAAAGAGGGGCTGCAGTTATTTGAGGTTACCCAGTGTAGATGGGGGCTGCCTGGTGGACCCACAGGGTTCATATAGCTCCGGAAGGTGATAGAAACATGTAGTGTTTTTTTTTTTTTTAAGATTTTTTTGATGTGGGCCATTTTTATAGTCTGTATTGAATTTGTTACAATATTGCTTCTGTTTTATGTTTTGGTTTTTTTGGCTGTGAGGTATGTGGGATCTTAGCTCCCGACCAGGGATTGAACCTGTACCCCCTGCATTGGAAGGCAAAGTCTTAACCACTGGACAGCCAGGGAAGTCCCTGGAACATGTAGTCTTACTGATAGTGGCAGGCGTGGCTGAGAAGAAACCAAGAGTGTGGGCTGTTGGGGGGTCTTTTTACTATAAACTCTGAGTGAGATCAGAGGGCAAAGAGTGGGAAAGAGGGAAAATTCAGAGTGAGTTTGTGTCTCAGCCCTACCACTGTGATCACAGGTCCTGAGACGTTGCTGGTCTTGATTTCCTCAGCATTAAAATGTAAGAGGTAACAGATGAGAAATCTTGGAGATTATCAATTGTTCTGTAAGTTCTACTTTGAATTATTATGGGAAAGTCTAGGAAAACTCTGACCACCAATTCGCTCTTCTGGGGTGATAAGAAAATCAGTCCTAAATGGCCAGAAGATTTCTTGAGTTCTTCAGGAGCAGAATACACTCCATCTTGAGTGTTTCTGACTGAGTTCCCATGAGCTGGAGAGGTCTTGATGCCCTCCTTGGGGAAGGCCAGTTAGGAGCTGTCATTCCAGTTAAAACCAGTGTCAGAGTGCATCTGGTGAGCAAAAGGTAGAATGTTGTGAGAAGTCTGAAGGAAACATTTTACTTTCCTCTATGATTTTCTTAGTTTGTCTTGTAAGTCATATAGTAGTGACTGCTTACTGAGTGCTTGAGGGTCATGTTAAGGATTTTATGTGGATCGTCTCATTTGGTTCTTAAAACTAGTTGCTGTGGTACTTTTAACCAACCTTGGGTCCACTTGCGCAACACGCAGCCAAGCCAGTCTACTGACATGAGGTTGTGGTGAAGGAAGGTGCAGCATTTATTCCAAGCACCAAACAAGGAAAACAGGCAGCTAATGCTCAGAAGACCCAGACTCCCTGATAGCTTTCAGGGAAGGGCTTCAAAAGGCAGTGTGAGGGAGGGGGTCATGAGGTTCATGAACAGCTCATGGACATTCTTCTGGTTAGTTAGTGGAGAGATAACAGTGTAGTATTTCAGGAGTTAACATCATCAGCCTTCTGGTTCCAACTGGTCTGGAGTCTATGTGCTTGTGGTCAGCATGCACTTAACTTCTTTCACCTGGTGGGGGTTTCGGTATCTGCAAAACAGCTCAAGAATATGGCTCAGGATATTATCTATAGCCCTGGAGGAGGAGCTAAGTGTCCTTGACTTTGTTTTATGGCTAAACTATTATTATTTTGTCTTGTTTGACTGTTTTCCTTTTTTTCTGCATTTTCTCACTTCTCTGGTTAAATTTGCTATTTGGAACTCAGGGAAGGTCTAAGAGGTTAAAGTGTTTCTACAAACAAGAGGCAGGGGGGATAAGGGAGGGGAGGGCCTGTCTCTGGGAAGGTCCTGTAGCATTCTGCTGGGTTTCAGTACTAGTGTCCCTGTTGTGCAGTGAGGGGAGTGGTCAAGGAGAAGTGTGAAAACTTTCCCAGTGAGGCAGGATTCTGGAGTTCACAGTATTATGATATAGAACTACCTGCCCACCCTCTGGACTTTTAAACACAACACTAGATGCTCTAGGACTCTCTGCGAGGCTGCCAAATGCATCCCCCCAGTGTTGTCATTGAGAGATCCCACTCTCCTGCATCCTTTACATCCCCACAGGGTTCTCCTGGAGGGATCCCATTCCCCTACATCCTTCTATGTGTTTTCCCTCTCTGTGTCTCCCCCACGTATCTCTTCTCATCCTTAGGAAGTGGGGTGTGGCATTAGTGACAGTTCCGTCCTAAGGGTGCAGGGGCGTGCGGTGGACCATGATCATGGCAAGCTGGGATCTCCACCCTCTATGCAAAGAGAAGCTTCTTTCCACTTCCCCTTTTAGCCTTGGGATCTCCTCTGAGGTGGAAATCACATGTCCTTCCCACTTCACTGGGAGGAAAATTCTCACTTCATGGTGAGGCTGAAACACTTGCCTGAAGTCACAGAGCTAGGCTAGTCGTGGCTCTCTGGAAAGGCTGGGGTCAGATACTTAAGGTAACATCCCATAGGAGGTGGAGGAGGGACATTGCTCCCTCCAGTCCCAATCCCACTGGGAGTTCTGTGGACTGTGGAGTGGGAAGAGGGCCATGGAAAGGAGGGCATGGGTGTGGCTTCCTGTCCACTGGAAGCTCCTGAGCTACTGGGAGACCTGGTATTGAGACCAGTAGGACATGGAATCTGAGCCACAGGATGGTCACCCAGTGGCCACAACTGGTACTCATAAGTGCTACGTTGTACAGTTGACTTCTGTAGTCATCCCCTCACCACCTTGAAAAATTGATTGTCTTTTAGCTTGTGGATCCAACAATGTAATCATAGAGGGTCCCAAGAACGTCACGGCGCTGAAGGGCTCAGAGGCTCGCTTCAACTGCACCATCTCGCAGGGCTGGAAGCTCATCATGTGGGCTCTGAAAGGCACGGTGGTTCTGAGCATCACGCCCATGGAGCCCATCATCACCAACAACCGCTTCACCTCCGCGAGTTATGAAGAGGGCGGTAACTTCATCTCTGAGATGATAATCCACGATGTACAACTCAATGATACGGGGCAAATCAAATGCAGCCTCCAGAACAGTGACCGGGATGGATCCGCCTTTCTTTCTGTCCAAGGTGTGCATGCAGGTGACTCCAATGAGAGCATTTGGAGTTCACTGGGTTAAATGTCAGGGGGCTGGAAGGGACCTTCTGAAGTTCATGTCATATATGGGGACATATAGGGTCGACCTTCAGTTGGTGCTATGATTAGAATTATTCTGAACTGATGGATATTTTGTTACTTATCACCACACTCCCTCCGTCTCTCCCTTCTTCCTGGCCTTCCTTCCTTCTTTCATATGTGGACTCGCCTTCAGTTGGTATGCTTAGAGCTATTCTGAACTGACTAGTGTTTGTTGTTTTAGGTGTTTATTTCTCTCCTCCCATCCTCACTGACTGTCTTTCTACTTTCTTTCTTTCTGCTTCTCCCCCTTTCCTCTTCCTTTTCCTTCCTTTCCCTTCCCTTTCCTTTTTCTTTTATTAAGACTATTAAAGACAGCTTTTATCCCTTTTTTTTTTTTGTGGTATGCAGGCCTCTCACTGTTGTGGCCTCTCCTGTTGCGGAGCACAGGCTCCGGACACGCAGGCTCAGCGGCCATGGCTCACGGGCCCAGCCACTCCACGGCATGTGGGATCTTCCCAGACCAGGGCATGAACCCGTGTCCCCTGCATCGGCAGGCGGACTCTCATCCACTGCGCCACCAGGGAAGCCCTATTACTTTTTCATCTGACCAATTTCAGCACTAATAACTTTTCTGGAAGTATATCCTGGAATTCTGGGGCCAGTTGCGATCACTTGTCTTTGATTTAGAGAGTGAGTTGATGATCATTGCCCTTTTTCTAGTTTTTCGTATACTTGACTCTATTTCTTTGCCTGACATCATTTATCAACTTTGAATCATGCTTTAACTTTTTCCTCTTTCTAGCTGAATTTCCCTAACCTACTCTTCCTGCCCTCAGTAGTTCTTATAATCAAAGGTGTGTGTTCACTAAGCCCTACCAAGTCTTTTAGAGAAAATAAAAGAGTAAACAAAATTTATAATAATGGATAACTTATTTTTCCTTTTATCATTTATTCATTTTCATCATAGGGCAGTTGTGGGATCAAAGGTAATTTTCAGGTGCTGAAGATTATGCTACTTCGTAAAAAAATAAAAAGGATACAAGGATTCAGAACATCTTTATCAAAGTTTAATCATTTTGCATTCCTTAAAAATGTAATTATGTACTATTTGTAGATGCATTAGAGCGTTTAGAGTTCCTGATTTCTATGGCAGCATTTCTTTTAACAGACTACATTGTGTCTTTGAAATTTTTTCTTATGCCTGTTTATTAGTTTGTTTAGGAGAAATTTCCAATGATTTGGTCTATATTAATATTCCTATCAAATCAAATTTGATAACATTTGGTGGAGTTACATGTCTACCTATTTCTACTTGCATTTTTTAATTTAGTCAAATTGTTATATCTTTACTTTTATGTGTCTTTAATTTTGTGTGGTTTAATTAGGGGCACAATGATATTCTCTAAATAAGTGATTCTGTGAAGCTACCTGGATTATTGGCTTAGTTTGCGTGACCAAATTATTATTCTAATAATTTGTGGTATAAAGGAAAGAACACAGGACAAGGAACCAAAGATATGAGTTCTGGTTTTGTTTTCATCATTTACCTACCTTGGTGACTCCTGAAATGGCTCAATTTCTTTATCTTTAAAGTGAGGATAAGGCTCCCCTGCCCACATCACAAGTTTACTATGAGGATCGGATGGAACAATGACTGAGGATGGTTTGAAGACTCCAAAGCCCTGTCTGTTTCAAGTTACTGCAAATGAAGCTGGTGGGGCAGAGAGGTCTAGTGGTAAATAGCACAGATGTGGGAGCTGACTGCCAGGTTCAAGTTCCAGCTTTATCACTGACTAACTGTGTGACCTTGGACATGTTACTTAATGACCTTGTGTCCTAGTTTGCTCATCATAGGGTAGTTGTGGGATCAAATGAGTAGGTCTATATAAAGCCTTTAGAACAGCACCTGGTTCATAGCAATGCCCATAAAGTCATTTGCTATTATTTGTTGCATTCCCAGTAGGAGCATGCCATTGTGTTAGGCATTTAAGGGGGACTCAAGGTGAATGCAATAAGACACAGTCCTGCTCTCAAGAATCTTACAAAAAGAGTAGATAATGCAAGTGCATGAATAACAGTGGTGCAATGTAAATGCTGGCAAGTGCAATGAGAGGGAGACAAGGTAAGGTTTAAATTGGGAAGGGAGATGAGAGACTTAGTGAAGGCTTCTAGGATGACTCCACAGAGCAGGTGTCATACGAGATGTGCCTTGAAGGTCTGTAGATAACAGGCAAAGTGGGGAAGCAAGAGAGGAAGAGGGCACCCCTGGATCAAGGAAACAGGGTTAAAGGCATGACTTATTATTGCTATGCTTATGGCATATCAGATTCATAAATCCATGTGGTTTTATAGCATCTTTCCAAAGATGCAACTGTGAAGTTGTCTGAATACCCCTAACGTGCATTTAAAAATTAATTAATTAATTAATTAATTAATTTTGGGCTGTGTTGGGTGCTTGTTTCTGTCCGAGGGCTTTCTCTAGTTGCGGTAAGCGGGGGCCACTCTTCATCACGGTGCGCGGGCCTCTCACTATCGTGGCCTCTCTTGTTGCGGGGTACAGGCTCCAGACACGCAGGCTCAGTAGTTGTGGCTCACGGGCCTAGTTGCTCTGCGGCATGTGGGATCTTCCCAGACCAGGGCTTGAACCCATGTCCCCTGCATTGACAGGCAGATTCTCAACCACTGCGCCACCAGGGAAGCCCCCCTAACATGCATTTTTAAATGTTGGTAATTACTGTAGCTTTTGGTTTTAACACAGATGGAAGAACAAGAATCTAGGGAAGTTAAAGTCTTCCTCAAGGTCACGTGGAAGGAACCCATAGATAGAGACAAAACTCCATCCGTTTACCCTGGTTGCACTGGGCTGAAAGGCACTTTGCTCTTAGAGAAACAAAAGTTCTCTGGGCAACAGGGTCTCTTCGAGGGAAAAGAACCATGAAAAAAGAGGGAGCATCCAGTTTATTTTGAAAGTGAATTTTCTAAAATTTGTTTTTTTCTTTCCCATGTATGCACAAGAAAAAGAAAGAGAACTTACATAACTCCATGTGAGTCATCCAAAATCTATATGAATATTCTAGTCATCACCCTGTGTAAAGTGCTTGTCATGTCACTGGATGACTTTTGTGAAAGCCAGTGGGAAAAGGTGGATCACAAATACTGAAAAAGGAAATGCTTCAGATTGCTGTATTTTTGCCCATACACCAATTAATCACACACCAAACTCTAGATCTCTTGTGTTTTGAAGGTCACTAAGACTTGAGTTCAAGATCAACTGTTACTAACTGAAGCAATATCAGCCCCCTACCCCCAGCTTCTGTCATCTTAAACCTCTCCATCAGTGAAACAATGAATGAACTAAAAAGAATAAACACAAGATCCTGTAGTCTGAAGGGACAAATCTGTTCCCTTCTCACTGCTGTGTTTACAGTAATCCTTGAAATAGCTAAGGTGATTTACTTGCTCCAAGACATTATTCAAGAAAAGAATAACTGGAAATTAACATTTCAGAGTAAGAAGAGCTTTCAGAGCTGATCCAGCTCAGTCCAGTCTGGAAACTCCCAGGCAATCCCTAGATTCTTTCAGGGTGGTCTCTGTGGTCAGGGATTTTCCCACTGTACATTGGGAAGGTCTGCATAACTCAGTGGACTGGGGTTTTCCAAATGACTGATGTATAATGATACAAAATCATGCAAGGGTAAAAGATCCATTCAAAGTGCCAACTAGGGCAATGGATTCTAATGTAACAGCATGAAAGTTCCTTAATACAGTTTCAGTTTCCACAGTGTAACTAACCTTTAGGCAACCACTGCTTGTCAAGTGTTGGTGTATCAGTAGTATCAAAGAATATCCATGATTATCTGAAAAGCTTCCTAACCATTCCAACCATATATCCGTGTGAAGTCAGATTTTCTTCATATACTCCAGAGAAGGCAATATATCGCAACAGAATGAAGGCAGAAGCAGATATGAGAATCCAGCCAGATGTTAAAAGAGATTTGCGTAAATAGAAAACATGTCATCTAATTTATTTTGGGTTAAAAATAAATATATTTTCATAAAAATATGTTAATCCATATTAACAGGTAATAGGTTATGAATGTTATTTTAAAACAAATGTTTGAAAAAAATAAGCAAATATTTAATTCTTATTTCAAATATGGAAGATATTGATAGAACCCACAAAAATCAAAGGTTTTTGGAGTCCTCAGTGGTGTTTAAGAGTATAAAAGTTACTGAAACCAAAACGTTTGAAAGCCACTGATCTTGTTAAATCGTCTTGTTCACCAGGTAGTAAACAGAGAGCCTGAACATTTCAGTGACTTACCCATGGTGATGGCAATTTTGTGGGAAAGCCAATATCGAGAACAGATCTTTTGATTCTTAGTCCAGTGTTCTTTCCATTATATTACATGGCAGGGAGTTTTAGGGTATTTTAATCGGAATGTTTCACTGTCTATATAGTTCACTAATGCTGTGTTTTTACCGGGGCCAATCCTCAGGTTATTTTAGTAATATTAGCAATACAAGTGCTATTTTCAGATGGGTCATTTACAGAGTGAACCCTGGCATATGCAAGCGTGTCTTTACTAAAAACTTTAAAATAATTGATCTAAGTAATATATTCTGATACAGAATTTAAGGTAGTTATTTCTATAATTATATTAGATTTTTAGTTAATTTGTACCTAGAAAAATATTTTAAGGCAATATCATAGGAAATTATCCTTAAAAATGTGACTCAATGGGCTTCCCTGGTGGCTCAGTGGTTGGGAGTCCACCTGCCGATGCAGGGGGCACGGGTTCGTGCCCTGGTCCAGGAGGATCCCGCATGCCACGGAGCGGCTGGGCCTGTGGGCTATGGCCGCTGAGCCTGCGCGTCCGGAGCCTGTGCGCCGCAATGGGAGAGGCCACAACAGTGAGAGGCCTGCATACTGAAAAAAAAAAAAAATGTGACTCAAAAATAAAATGAATCTGACTGACCAAAGGCCAGGAGAGACTTACTTCCCATGAAACTTTGAGATGTGTTCTCCTTACGATGAAAAGAATGTAAAGGTTGTTTCCCTTTTTGCTTTGGCTCCTAGGGCAGCCCAGGGCAAGTTTGCAACTCCACTGCAGACATAGTGCAGCCCTCCATGGTGGGCACATCCGCCCTCTCTTTCCCATGTAATTTATATTCCCTTGGATCCTGATTTTTATTTATTCATTTTCTCTGGAATCTATGTTTTCTCGTGAGCCACCTCCCCTTCTTCTGTGAACCTGTCAGGTATAAATTAAAAACACAGATCAAACCTGAGTTAAGGTTTCCAGATACAGACACAGTCAATTTGTGCTCGGGAAGATAGTGCTCATGCAATGTGATTTGAAGGAAAATTTTAGAAACATCGATCACCAAGAAGCATGATCATTCCTTCCAAACATTTCTCTTTTCTTCTTTAGTTATGGGGCGGTTGTTCATTCCTGAAGGCAGTCTAGTAGTCATGGAGGATAAGCCTTGTAATGTGACTTGCCGCGCACTGGGCTGGACCCCACTCCCACGTCTTTCCTGGGAGATTGGGGTTCCGGTGAGCCATTCGAGCTATTACTCCGTCCAGGAGCCTGAAGACCTTCAAAGTGCAGTGAGCATTCTGGCTCTGACGCCGCAGGGCAATGGCACTGTGACATGTGTGGCTGAGATGAAGCGGCTGCACGTCCACGAGTCTGTAACTGTAAATCTTACTGTGGTTCAGCCTCCCTTGGGTAAGTGAAGACTTTTTGCTTTATACAAAGTGGATTATTATTGCATGCTTTACATTTTGTATGTTGTGCTGCTTAATCAGTGATACCCAGGAGAATCACACAGTGATTTTGATCTCAGGTAGGGATGGTAATGGAGACAAGTGACTTGTGTCAGCTTCATGACCTTGTAATTTCACTTTTAAAATTCCGTCTTCAAGTGCTTCTCTCTTTTCTACTTACATATGGAAACCATTGAGAATCTTGACAACTACTTATAAAATAGCATCAAGTTCAGATGTAAATACTTGAATTCAATGTTTTTCTCTAGCTTTCACTAATTGTTCCTGTCTGATCCCATCCCCTGGGCCAAGAAAGTGAGCTCTTTCAGTATCTGAGGAGGTCATGCACGTTTTCAAGGATTCCTTCCAAACTTAGTGGGATTAGGAGGGTTCAATTTTTTTTTTTTTTTTTGTGGTACATGGGCCTCTCACTGTTGTGGCCTCTCCCGTGGTGGAGCACAGGCTCCGGACGCGCTGACTCAGCGGCCATGGCTCATGGGCCCAGCTGCTCCGCGGCATGTGGGATCTTCCTGGAACCAGGGCACGAACCCGTGTCTCCTGCATCACCAGGTGGACTCTCAACCACTGCACCACCAGGGAAGCCCAAGTGTTCAATTTTTTACCCAGCAAATCCACAGTGTATCTCAAAGTACCAGGTCTATGTTTTTTTTTTTTTAACTTCACAAAATGACATAAGTTTAAAGTTTAGATCCCGAAGAAAATCTGTTGTAGGGTCCTTGGGAAACACCAAACTCTGACCACACCTTCATGGGGCCTCTGAACCTGCTTGACCTCGAAGGTCACCTGGGCCAACTAGAAAGCACAGGACGGGGGGCTGGGTTTCATGCCTTCATTTTACAAAAGAGGTAAGGGAGGGAGGCCCAGGGAAGGACTACACTCCATTCCAGGTCTTATGCTGATGGCACAGAGGGATCCCGAAGCCAGGAGGAGCTTCTCCCTTGGGCCAAAACTCCTCCCACTATGAAAACACTTCTACTTAGATCTTCCAAAATTTGGAGTAAAGTTACAGCCATAGCAAGATTAATAATAACAATAATAAAAATAAAAAAACACTACTACATAGCTCTTATTAAGTAAAGATGCATTTTTTTCCCAACTCAGTATTTCACTTTATGTTTTAAAAAAATTTTATTGGAGTATACTTGATTTAAAATGTTGTGTGAGTTTCTGCTGTACAGCAAAGTGAATCAGTTATACATGTACATATATTTACTCTTTAAAGACACTGTTTTAAGAAGTTCTCAAATATTAACCAAATTACACAACTTTCTTATGAGTGGATGCTGTTATTATTCCTGATGTAAAGATGAGGCGACAAAGCTTCCCTGGTGGCTCAGTGGTTGAGAGTCCGCCTACCGATGCAGGGGACACGGGTTCATGCCCCGGTCCGGGAGGATCCCACATGTCATGGAGCGGCTGGGCCTGTGAGCCATGGCTGCTGAGCCTGCGTGTCTGGAGCACATAGTTTGGAACTTGCCCACGTTTATAGTAGACGGCAGAGGTGGCCTCGCCAGTGTGTCTCCAGAATCTGCTCACCCGTCCACTCTGCCCTCCTCCTGTGAGCAGCCCTGGAAGGTTTGTGAGTGTCCTGGGGCTGCCGTAACCTCAGACTGGGGACTTAAACAACAGACATGCTTTTTCTCACAGCTGTGGAGGCTAAGAGTCCAAGATCAAGGTGTGGGAAGTGTTGGTTCCTTCTGAGGACCAATCTGCTCCAAGCCTCTCCCCCAGCTTCTGGTGGTTGGCTGGCAATCTTTGGTGTCCCTTGGCTTGTAGAGCCTGCATCACCTGATCTCTGCCTTCATCTTCACATGATGTTTTCCCTGTATGTGTGGCTCGTGTCCATATTTCCTTTTTTTAATAAGGACCCCAATCATATGGGATCAGGGTCCACCCTATGACCTCATCTTAACTAAATTCCATCTGCAGCAACCCTGTTTCCAAATAAGGTCACATTCTGAGGCACTAGGAATTAGTATTTTAACAAATGAATTTTGGGGACAGACAATTCACTGCATAACAGATGATGTCTCTGTGAACCTGTAAAAAGCCATTTAGAGCCTAAGCTGTGGTTAGCACCAGTCATCCTGAGCTTTGCACTGCAGGGATTGATCCCCACTGCAGTACCATCACAAGCTTGCACTCCTGATGTCTGGCCCTTGTCTCCAACTCAGATGTCTCCAGAGACCAGGCAGACAACAGAAATTAAAGCATGAGTGAATCCACGTGTCAGGTAGAAGACAGAGTGCAGGGGCCTGCTGGGAACCAGACAGCATCCCCATCGACACGGAGCAGCTGTACAAGCTCCAGCTGGTTGTTGCCATTAGGAATGGGGACTCAGACTGCCAGAGCTTTGACCTGGTTCTGGTGAATATCAGTGTCTTTGAGAATAAAGGACACAGAAATCTGTGTTTTCTTTGGTTTTAAGTTGAGGTTAACTTATTTTAGCTTATTAAATTCAAAGGATTTTAGCTTATTTCCTACCAAGACTGTATATGAAGATGAAGCTAGAATTCAAACCTAGCTTGCTTTCTTATTATTTTGGACAATTAAAAAACCTTTAGAAATGTTGGTGCAAGAATAGTACAATGAATACCAATGTATCTTCACTTAGATACAACAGATGTTAACATTTTCTCATGTTTGCTTCTCTCTCTTAGTTTTTCTTTCCCTTTCTCTCTCCCTCCCTCCTTCCTTCCTTCCTTCCTTCCTCTCTTTACCATTTGAGATTTAGTTGGAGATTTTATGACATTTTACCCCTAAATACCCCAGCATGTGTATCATAAGAACAAGGCCATTCTACATAGCCCCAATGTAGTTGGAAGTCAGGAAATTTAACATTGATACAATACTATTATACAATATTCAGTCCATATCCAAATTTCCCCGACTGTCCTTTCTAGATTTTTTTCCCCCAAACCAGTATCCAGTTAAAGGCCATGCATTACCTTTGGTTGTCAGGTCTTCTTCTGTCTCCTTTAACGTCCAGTGGTTCCCCCACTTTTTGTCTTTCCCGATATAAACATCTTTGAAGGATCCAGACCATGTACGCAAGATACCCTTCAATATGGATTTGTCTGAATTTTCCCAACATACTTTGATTTAGGTTAAATATTTTTGGCAAGACACGGGTAATGTCATGTGGGCATGTGATGCCAATTTTCTCTATTATTGGTAATAAGTTTGATCATTCGGGTAAGGTGGTATCCCCCAGATTTCTCCATTGTAAAGGTACCTTTTTGGCCTTTATAATTAATATACGATCTACAAATACCGTGTGAATATCTTGCTTCTTGACAGTCTTTCACATAATAACATTTGCATTCATGGATAAGTCGTTGCTTGAATCACTTATTTCTATAGTGGTTGTAAAAGAGAGATTTTTCTGGTTCCATCATTTTTCTATATTTATTAGTTTGGCATTCTTCTGTAAAGAAGAGGCATTTCTTTTCTTCCTTTTCTTTCTTTTTTCAAAAAATTTTCACAGTTTTCATACGGACGCATTTTTATCCAATACATTATAATTTATTTCCATCGTTACTCATTGTGACGCTCAGATTCCTCCAGATTCGGCCAGTGGGAGTCCCTTCCGGCTGGCTCTGCTTTCCTTCCGATGTGTCCCTCTTAGTTTTTTTTTTTTTTTTAACATCTTTATTGGAGTATAATTGCTTTGCAATGGTGTGTTAGTTGCTGCTGTGTAACAAAGTGAATCAGCTCTCTGTGTACATATATCCCCATATCTCCTTCCTCTTGGCTCACTAAGATGTTCTGAACTTTCTTCACCTTTCCCCTGTTCCAGCCTGGAATCAGCCAGCTCTCCAAGGAGCCAACCCAGCTTACTTTTAAGCAATTTAAATATGCCAAAGTATGGTCCAGGCTTTGAAAGGGAAGATTGAAAAAAGTTGCATTAGCACCAAATGGAATGAATTTGTTTAAACCACACACCTTAACAAGGTAATAATGCAGCAAAGAGCTCTGGTCTATGATGATGCCTCACAGAAATGGATTTGGATATTAGCTTGCCTACAAAACTTCGCTTTTTAGGGGAAGGGCAAGGAACATTCGGTTTCCCATGATGGGGTTTAATTCAGCTGAATTCTTCTTAGCCTGGGACCAGGGAAGTGAGTGGCCTTAATTACGGCAGCTGGAGTCACGACAGTTTCACAGAGGAGAGCATTAGGGGTGTGTTGCAATGAGTCTGACTTTATTGGACGTATTTGGAGAAGGGAAATTTGTTTCTAAGTTATTCATCAAGATCGAGAGCAGCTGGTGGCTGGCTGCCTGTTGTGTGTTTTATGCAGGTTTTAATATCTGAAGGCCTGGTTACTGCCTTGGCTGGGAGAGCTGGCTTGTAAAAGCAAAGCCACGTTTACAAAGAGCTGAAGATGCACGAGGCTGTGCTTGTTCAAGCTTCTTCAGGAATCAGACAAAAGCATCAGTCCTGCCACTTATTCCTAAAAGTGCAAGGAATTTGTGTTCATTTCCAGAATAATCCTTTCAAGTCCTTGAAAGAAGAATAATACTGTCAGCTTAGGAAGTCTAGTGAGTTCACGCCAAAAGGTTGTATTACACACATTGATTCTTTAAAGAAAAGCATATTGAAAGGTCGCAGGCTAATTTTTTTAAAATTTATTTTCTCCCTTATAGAGGTAATACAGGCTTTAAGCATCACGGACATACATACAGCTAGAATGTGAAGGCCCCCGTCATGCCTACGGTGAGCCAAGGTCCCTCAGTCCTCTGTCTGATCGCCTGGATTGTTTTCTCTACATACTTACAAGTGTGTAGGCTGTGAACTGTGAAAGTGAAGCCATATTTTTCGGACACATGAGCACCTTGTAGACTGTAGTGATTCCTGGTATGATCTCAGTTTTGTGGGATGTGGTCACTTCGAGAGCAGACAAGAGTGGTGGGAGTGACCATCCTGGTAGGAACTCTGGCACTAGCTGTGTGATGTTGGGCAAGTCACTGGCCTTCGGGGCTCAGTTTTCTTGCCTGTAAAACAAGGTGGGGAGGAGCATAGGGCAGACGTTCCCTCTCCTTGGTTGCCTGTCAAGGGAGATTTAACACGTATGCTGATTCTCAGGCCCCACCCCAGAGGTTCTAACTTACTTGTTCTATGTGGAGTCTGGGAATTGGCATTTTAAAAAAAAGCTCCCAAATTACTGTGCAGTCAGGATTAGGGGCTACTGAAATGGAAACTCTCCAAGGCCCCGCCTCCTGACCCAGCCTCATCAGGTGATACTATTCACAGACTTGGACACCAGACAGCCTGGACTCAACCCCCAGCTTGCCTACTTACTTGCTGTGTGACTTTACGCAAGTGAAAACCTCTCTGTGCCTCAGTTTTCTCATCTGGGAAACTGAGATAGTAATAATCTCTACCTTATAGGGTAGTTGTTATTGTGAGAAGTAAGTGGGTTAAAACACCGAGAGCACTTAGGACAGTCCCCGTCCCAGAGCCCACAGGACAGGAGGGTGAGTGATTGTTATCATTATTTTATGGATTCAGAGATCTCCTGTGTCCCTTCTAGTCAGGATTATGCTTTGCCCATGCTGGTGGTGACATTTTGTAGTCATCCAGTTGGTTTTGAGAAATTCTATGTGCCCTTTTAAAGCTCTGAGCATTCCTATGAGAGCATCTGGGAAATACTATTTTCCTTGTCTTCACAGATGGGAAAAAGACAATATCAGAGCTGAGATTAAAATCACACAGTAAATCTAGTCATGCAGCCCTCACGTGCATGTAGGTGTGTGAAGGAACATAGGGAGGAAGGCGAGCTGTGTTGACCCTGGAGATAACCTTCCTTAGTCACTATTTGTGGGTTCTCAGGTATAGTGTACCTAGTCTCGCCTGCAAATCTGCCATTCACCTTGAACCATCACACCCACACACTTCAGTAAGGCTTGGTGTCCACCTAGATTCCCTGTTTCCTTTAAGACGTGGGCTGTAACTTCCCCAGAAGGATTCTTCCAGATTGGAGACCCAACATGGCAGAACAGAAAGGCATGAGTGAGAGCCCCTGGGGCTTTCCTGCTCTGAGCGTCCTTGACCCTTTTACCGAGTCTTTATCCTGAGTGTCTTATCTGCATGACGAAGGGGTTGGGTCATGGATGAGATCATCCCAAGATTCTGTTTTCTGTCCACTGTCACGATTTTTGCTTTATCAATATATGACTATTGTTTCTTTTTCTTTCAACCCACTGTAAAGGTGCTCATTTAAAAATTAGCCTCATGCTAAACAAAAATACCCATGATATATATGCATGTGTGTACATATATGTAAGTACTCTATGATAAATTAAAAGTTATTATTAAAGTAAGGAATGTTCTTCTGTGTAGCTCCAATCCTAAATTACATCTCTTCACAGTGCACACCCCACACTTTTCTCTGGGCTCCCCTGGAGTAGAGAGTTTAAGTCTTTCTTAGGTAGGAAGCTCCGTGGGAAATTTGACCCCCAGTGGAAGCAAAGAATGAGCCCTGTGGCTGCCATTTTGGTGAGAGCCTGGGGCTTTTAGGCGAGCTCAGACATCACTTCATTGAACTTGGTGGTTGAATTAAGGGGCATGAGAGGCAGGCAGGGCACAATATCACCCGCTCTCTTTCTTGATTCTGTCCCCAACCCCAGAGAGGCGGCCTCCCGTCCTTTAAACAGGCCCTCCCTGGGGATCACTGGCTGCCTCTGTGCAAGATCAGAGGAAAGTTGTTTTGCCAAGACTCAGATGACCGAAGCTGGCACGCTGAGAGTTTTCTCCAGCAGGGAAGGAAACACCCCTGACAGAGAGGGTCTGAGTAGGTCAACAGTGTGTTGACTTTTTCCAGTAAGAATTTCAAGCCTGTCTCTTGGATCTTGAGCCGGACCTTAATGTTTAACCCCAGACGGCTCCCTTACTATGAAAGCTTCTATTATTTGCAAACTTCAGTTTGTAAAAGAGTTCATCAGACCGAATGAAAATGACCACGGCAATCTTGAACACGTGCGCTGGACTTTACAGCATTCTGCACTTTGACCCCCATCTCTCGAGTCTCCGAACAGCCTGGCGGGGTGAGAATGGTTACCGATGAGTGAGCCCAAGGCCAAAGGGAGCACAGGGACACGGTGGCCATGAGATTTGATTGGTTCCACGGACACAAAGCCCAAAGGTCTCTGTCAGTCAGGAAGCTTCTGTAGAGTGGTCTGATGTCCTAAATGCACTTCTGGGCTTAATAATTTTACCCTCACATCAGAGAGAGGGAGAATATAGGGGTGCCCTCTAATGTGGCAGGTTGCTTGCGTGGTGCTTACATTTTGGCTGCAGTTTGGGATTCTCAAAGTGTGGGTCGCCAACCACCTACATCAGAATCACCTGGGGTACCATTCCAGACCCCTGACTCAGCATCACGGGAGGTGGGCTCTGAATCCGTGTGCACAATAAACATTCCAGGAGATGCTTGGGATCCTGTTTTCTGTGGAGCAAGGGGATGAGCCATATTACTCTCTGGATGTGAAGGGTCTGGCTTGTTTTGTTGTTTTTGGACCATATACTATATTTTATTTCAGTTTTAGTTTTTAAAATTGAAGTATAGTTGATTTACCACGTTGTGTTAGTTTCAGTTGTACAGCAAAGTGATTCAGTTATATATATACATATAGTATTCTTTTTCAGATTATTTTCTGAAATCTATCTATATATATATATTCTGTATATATATTCTTGTTCAGATTATTTTCCCTTGTAGATTATTACAAAATATTGAGTATAGTTCCCTGTGCTATACAGTAAGTTCTTGTTCTTTATTTTATATACAGGAGTGTGTATATGTTAATCCCAGTCTCCCAATTTAGGGACTGGCTTGTTTTAAAGCTGCATTTATGGGACATGGGAAGGGTATAATCCTGTTCCTTCCCCCTTCATTTTTTTTGGAGGGTAACTTTTTTCTTATCTCTATCAGTCTCAGCTCACCTCAGAAAAATGGTGACTGATGTGGAGATAGATGGCATTAGTTCTGACTTTTCTAAAGTCCTGTAATTCTTGTCTGAGCATCTTAATATGGGAGAAAGGTGAGTCCTGGGTCTGGCTCAGAGGCAGCTGACTGCCTGGTGTACAGATTTCTCCATGTAGAGTCAGAAGGAAATTCAGCCTCTTTATCTGTCCATCCATCCATCTGTCCATCCATCTATCAATTCATTTGTTCAAGGTGTCCAATATGTGCCAGGTGCTTGGAGTATTAGGAAAATAAGACACGGTCCTTGTGGGGACTAAGTCTAATTTAGATAGGAGCAGAAGTGTAAGAAGAATGGACCTGATAGTGGTCAATTTCATAGACATTTAAGAGGGCATCGAATGTGAGATGTTAAAAAAAAGAAGGGGGCTTCCCTGGTGGCGCAGTGGTTGAGGGTCCGCCTCCCGGTGCAGGGGACACGGGTTCGTGCCCCGGTCCGGGAGGATCCCACATGCCGCGGAGCGGCTGGGCCCGTGAGCCATGGCTGCTGAGCCTGAGCGTCTGGAGCCTGTGCTCCGCAACGGGAGAGGCCACAACGGTGAGGCCCGTGTACCGCAAAAAAAAAAAAAAAAAAAAAAAAAAAAGAAGGAAATGTAAAAACCATTGTAGGTAATGCAGACAAGCCTTGCACAAAGGGCAAAAGACAAATATCTTTTTATATTACATAGTTCTTCAAAACACAGGGTTCCCTGGATTTTAGCACTTGCTTTGAGATAAGCTTGTGGATTATTCTGCAGTGGGATCCTTGCTCGCCCATGAATCAGCAACCAGATGTCGACACCAGAACATTAGTGATCATCTCTAACCATTCCTGCAACTTATTCTAAGGATTTAACTTTGAAACTATGATTTAAAAGAAAACTCTAAGTAAGAACATCCAAGAGCCATTTTCCAGCTATATCTCTAGTTCCAAAGTGTGGGAATGCTGTTGATTTAAAAGCAAACCCTATTTTCCTTCATAAGAAGTCTGTTGTTTTAATATTTTTCTAATGACTAGCATCTAATAAAATAGCACAAATTTACACTGAGATGCTACCCATGCACTCAGGGTAGAGTGACAGACTTTCTTGAATAGCAATTCACATTTAAGCTGACCAACGTAAATGTGGTTTGACTTCAACGTGGTTCAGTAGGAGAAGTGAAATGCTGGATGAGGGCTGTCTGGAACACCCGTGCTGTTCCCACAGTCCATGCCTAGGCAGCATGGTCCCACAGGACTCCCTGATGAAGGTGAGGTTCTACACCTGTGGCAACTGAGCCCTTGAAATGTGGCCACTGTGGCTGGCACTGAGTATTTAATTGTATATAATTTAAATTAAATTAAATTTGAATTTAAACAACCATATGATATGTAGTAGAAAGTTACAGCTAGGACATGGCTATGAAAAATCAAAATGGCTTTTCTTCTCTCTTTCCTTCTCTCCCCAGCTCTCCCTCCCCTTTTTATTTTGACTGCACTTTTTTATTTGGTCCAGAAATTAACATAATAATCACAAATTTTCTTAGTACTTCTAGCTTGCTTACTTAGTACAATGTATTTTGCACAATCACTATTTCAGCACCCTATTTAAGGTAGTGTATGTCAAAACTCTTTTTAAGGAAAATGTCTTTGCTATCAAAAAGTTGTAAAACACATCACTGCAATTACTTTCTGGGGGAAAAAACCTTTACTTTGTTAAAGTACTACTAGACACATTAATGTAAATAAGATGAAAGGAACTTCAAAAGTGTCACAGTTGTTTCCATTCCTAAAAATAAGTTGGTGATGAGCCATAGCTTGAAACAGGTGAGAGTAGGTGAGAGTTTCAGTTATACGTCCATTAATCTCTGTACAGATTTGAACAAAATAAGCAGCAAGTGATATCCCAGCTCCTTTTTTTTCTGCTTGCCTTGCCCCACCTGATCCTTCCTCTCTCCCACCTCCATGACTACTGGATAGAACAAGAGGGCAAAGTCTACACTAAGAAAGGTGGCTCCCAGAGAGCCATGTGAGGGGCAATTACTAGCAGAGAAGCGAATTGCAGGTGAGGTGTGTGAAGCACTGGGGTGGAGACTTGCACTAGGTTCCTTTGGGAGTGACTCTCCCTCAGTTTGCTCTGATTTCCTCTGGGCTTTTGACTCTCCATGGGTGGGGACATGGAAATGAGAACCAAGGTCATCCTTCCAGTCTTGTCCAGAAGTAGCTGCTCAATAAGTACTTCTTTTTTTAAAAAATTATTTTATTGAAGTATAGTTGATCTACAATGTTGTGTTAATTTCTGTGGTACAGCACAGTGATTCGGTTATACATATATATATATTCTTTTTTATATTCTTTTCCATTACAGTTTATGACAGGATATTGAATATATAGTTCCCTGTGCTATGCAGTAGGACTTTGTTGTTTATCCATTCTGTACGTAATGGTTTGTATCTGCTAATCCCAAACTCCAGTTTATCTCTCCCCCATCCCCTTTCCTTTCGGTAACCATAAGTTTGTTTTCTAAGTCTGTGAGTCTGTTTCCATTTTGTAAATAAGTTCATTTGTTTCTTTCTTTTAGATTCCACATATAAGTGATATCATATGATATTTGTCTTTCTCTGTCTGACTTACTTCACTTAGTATGATAATCTCTAGGTTGATCCTTGTTGCTGCAAATGGCATTATTTCATTCTTTTTTATGGCTGAGTAATATTCCATTGTGTATATCTACCACATCTTCTTTATCCATTCATCTGTTGATGGACATTTGGGTTGCTTCCACGTCTTGGCTATTGTAAATAGTGCTGCTATGAACATAAGCATGCATGTATCTTTTCAAATTAGAGTTTTGATTCAGCAATCCCACTCCTGGGCTTATATCCAGTCAATAAGCATTTCTTGAATAAGTAAAGGATGTCAGAGCATGGAAACCACTGTTCCAACCTCAGGGAGTCATGGCCCAGCTCAGCTTATTCACTTCTCAGGAATTTTAGAGGAGTTAACCAGAGAATGCTTGGACTGTGTTACTAGGCTGGTATTTATTGGCAGCAATAAACACTGTAATGAAAAATACTGTAGAGCATTGAATATTTAAGCACACCGAAGGGAACTTGGCCTTTGACATCTGGCTGTAGCAGATTGAATAGTTACAACATTGTTGGAAAACATAATCTAATTTATAGTGTGGCAGAATCAGTGATTACATACCCTTGACAGTGGCAAGCATCACTAAAATATATATTTTTCTCCTTTCTACCTTATAGACAGTATTGATAAACCAGGTACATCATTGCCTGCCTGGGCCATAGTTCTACTTGCAGTATCATTGTCATTGCTTTTGATCCTGATCATTGTTCTGATTATAATATTCTGCTGCTGTGTCTCCAGGAGAGAGAAAAAAGGTAATTTTTTTGTTGTTATTCGTACAGATTTATATATATTTTTGAACTTTTGGTACAAGCCTTTGCAGTTCATTAGCTCATCAGCTCTTTCAAAAGATATATTGGCTTTTAGAGTCCTTGAAAGGAAATGCATGCCATTCATAGAGAGGGAAAGGACTTTCTCAAGGAAGGAAGCCAGTCCTCTGGGGCCTGAGTCAACCCCCAAAGGAAGACAGATCTTCACACTTTGAGAAGGTGAAGAGGCAGTGCCTTTCTCACCAAAGACACTGACTATTTGAGTTTCGTGTTTACTGGCAAGGATATAAGGCTGTCACAATCTGTCATTTAGATGTTACGCTTTTTCTAGAATAATACCCACCTGTCTGAACACATCAAAAGATTATTTTCTATTTTGTAGAATTCTGAGTCTCCTTCTGTAGGTGAATATTGGTGTAGTGGTAGAAAGAAAAACATGGTCTTCTGTTAACAAAAATAGTACAAATAAAATAAATAAACATAGTTACACATGTCTTCTAAATGAAGTCTTTTGAGATACTCCAAGATATATGAAGGAGTGGCCTTGTTTGGGGGGAAAGCCAACATAGAGGTGGGCTTATTAATATTAGGGTGGGTTCATCAACATTGGGGTGGGCTTATTCTGGAGTTAGTTTGTGATTTCAGAAACCACAGGGACTTTGTCACATGGACAGCTCAGGACTTTCCAAGTGTCGAGTGTGTGTGTGTGTGTCCATCTTTGTCTTTCTTTCTCTCAAGAAAGCCTCCACATACTCCTACTGAATATTCAAATTAAGTATTTAATATTTAAATATTTAAATTTGGATATTAAATTAATTTTCTTAAAGTTAGAGTTTTGATGTTTAGCTACATGTCAGTTTAATTGCACTTTTAATTTTATTAACACTAACTGCCATTCGATGAGCACTTTTTGCTTGTCTGCCAGGCACCATGTTACCTAACTCTTTTACTCAGAATAGTTCTCTTAGTGAGATATTCCATGTGAAGTTCATGGTCCAGCCTTAACTAGGCTAATTGTCTAGCCTTAGCTCCTGCATGGGTTTGGTTTGTCCTTGGGGAATTAATTCTGTGGTATACCTTTATTCTTTAGGAAACAGAAGTAAAAAGTAGTAAATACCTGTTGACCCATATTTGATGGGAATTTGTTTTTACCTAGGAGTTACCCTGTATGCCACAGATGCATTACTCAAAAAAAAAAATACACTGGATTTTAATGAAAACGATGAATAACTTAAATTTTAATTTAGAATGGACTAGGATTGTTCATTGCCTTCAGATGATTATTTCTGACATTAGCTATTGTGGCATATTTGGAGAACATTCTATTTATTTGGACTTCTGCATCTCTTAGGCTTTTGTCTGTCCCACGCCAGCCTAGTAAGAAGGTTTGTGGCCATACAGGATGTGCACCAGGGAGATTCTCTGATTCTTAGCTTCCTCATTTACAAAATGGGGATAAGTATTATCCTATAGATTGGTTATGAGAATTAAGTAAATTAACATAATAAAAGTTTGTGTGATCGTGATCTGTCCTAGATTTTATCTTTCATTTAACTTTGAAAAGTTGATTCACAATGGACGCTACACTTCACCTTGACATAAATGTATAGGATCCAGCGAAGACTTGGATTGTCCCATGATAATTATTTCCATGCTTAAAAATATTAAATAGCAAGTGTTTTAAAGAGTATTTTCTGGTGCTTTGCTTTGTTGGTGCCTGGAGAATTCTCAGTACTCTGCCTGGTTTACTGGAGACTGACTGAGGACAGCTGAGGACCCCACTCAGCGTGGCCTGTGGAGGCTTTGGGATCAAAGCTTCACAGGAACACTAGCGACATTCCTCTATTACCAGAGGGACACTAGATAATCTCTCCCCTTCAATTCAAATAAGATTGCTTCTGAGGTTCAATTTGAGGTGTGAATCAGCGGATGTTGTCAGAACTGCAAATAAGTGAGAACATTATCCAAAAAATAAGGAAAATGAATATTTTTTTGATTTTGATAAAGCTTGATGCATAGGAGCCCAGATGGGATGGCAAAAGTGCAAAGCACACTGGCTTTAGTGCCAGATGGATGGGGGCTGCTGTGTGTTACTCCCCATTGGGAAATACTAGAGTTCCTCCAGTCCAAGAATCCATTGATTAAAAACATTAGCAATTTAATGAGAGCTTTTGGGGGTGTGGACACAACTGTATGAATTGATAACATTGGTACATATTGATTGAAAATGTATTTCAGAACAAAAGAAATATAGTGCTGAAGCAATGAAATTCCTTATCGGTTAACGACATGGTTATACTCTTGTAATAGTATCTAGTTTGTTAAAAATATGATAATGCTAACACCTACCTCTTGGGTTGTTGTGACGATTAGATGAAATAACACCTTGCATAGCACTGGCATGGTGCCTGAACAGGTAACTACTGAATGACTGACAGCACGGACTGGGAACACAGAGCATCTCTTCATGGTGAACAGTAGAGTCTTTATAACCTCAGAAATTAGATTCAGTACTCACTAAGTACTTACTGGGCACCTACTATATTTCAGGTACCCAAGTATCACAAATACTTATATTTATGATAGTGAATAGCAAATTCTGCTTTCCTTAAGCTTGGAAGTCATTTGATAGTTCACTGTTGGGAAGCTTAATATCTATTGGATTGCAAACACTCAGTAATGTGAGTATTTAAAATCAGGGGACCTATAAAAATTGATGAGATTTTATATTAAGTATAACTATCCTGATTTTGCTAATGTGATTTTCTTCCTTTTTTTTTTTTTGCAGAATCTAGCTATCAAAGTGAAATAAGGTAAGTTTGAGATCACATCAATTTTATGAAAATAAAAAACAAATGAAAACCAATCAACACAGACACACAGAGCTGTGGGATTTTAGGATTATGTTACTCAAAATTAGGTACTAAAAATGGACAATTCTGAAAAACACGTATGCCAATCACAAACTCATAGGGCAACATTAATTGCAGAATAAAATAGGTGGGTTCCTACTGCTTAAGTTTGACTTGCTCACTTAGGAAAGTGGAGTGGAATTTTAGTTGGTGTCTGGCATTCACAGCTCTTTCCACAAGAGGACACTCTGTACTGTGACTGTTGGCCCTCCTGCTTTGAGTCAAGGCTAGATATGTGAGGACAATTTCAAGGATGTCAAAGAACCAGGCAGAGGTCCTGCTGGAATTTCTGGGGTAGTAGAGACAGAGAGACCAGCTGGGTGGCTAAGGCAATGAAACTGACCAGGCAGAAAGATTAGGAGTGTTCACAGCTCACTGTTCAGGGTGGAGGGACAGAAAAATTCCTGCCATTCTCACGGCTGTCCAGAAGTAACTGCAAGCACTTTTAAGGTAACTGTGTCAAGCACTTACTAAAACCAGTTTCAGTGTCTGCAATATTTACATAATTATAAATACACTCAGGGGAAGGACTTTTAGACAGTGGTGATTTTTTTGGGGGTGTTAAAACCCCATCTACTTTTCAGTATTTTATTAGATAATTTTAATATGTGAAATGCTGTGATTTAAAATATCTTCCGGCTACATGTGGTGAAGGACGATGTATGTAATCATCATGTAACAGATACCATCCATTTTCCCTCGACCCCAGTCACTTCCTGGTGATAATGTGGCTCGCTTTCTCTGAGGATGCCACAAAGCAGCAATCTGAAAATATACCTCCTTTGGGGCCTGACTTGGGGCAAGAGGAGAGGAAGGAAAACTGACCTCTATAATTATACTGGAATTTCTCTCAATTGCTATCACCAGCCGGGTGGCGGTCTGAATTCTTCTGTTCGTCATTATTGACTGTGTAATGTCAATTCTATTCTCTGGGATCTTAGGTGATTTCAAAACGTAATACAGTGATCAACAGTCATTCAAGGCAATGGGTAGAGAACAACAATAACAATGGCAATAATAATCATGACAAAAGTAGTGACAGTAAGAGCTAGCATGAGTGCCTAGCATGCGTGTCAGGCTATTTTACACTTGATGGAGGTTATCTTCCTTAATTCTCCTAATGATTTTATGAGACTATTTTTCCATTTTGTAGATGAAGAAGCTGAGGGGTATAGGGAGGTTAAGTAATGTGCTCAGTATCTCCTGTCCAGAGAATGGAAGGGTCTGAATGTGAACCATCTGACCTTGCTCAGGACCTGAGCTCTTGTCCGTGTGCAGCTCTCACCCTTAGATACAAGTGCATGGGGCCCAGGGAAGAAAAATGGGGCAGCTCACTGGGGCCCCCATGTTGTACCTGCTTCCCCTCCCACTGGGTCAACAGTGCTAACTCTAGCTGCTCACAGATTTCTACTGAATTAAAAGAACATATATATATATATATATATATATTTCATATATATATTTTTCCTATAGGATCAATGCATGCTTATTTTAGAAAAAAAATTTTAAGTAAAGATAGTTTATAAGAAATGGTTTTAAAATCACCCCTAATTCTATTGCCCAGAAGTAACTGTTACCTAAATACGTATATATTTACACACATGTGTGTTCACCAAGATACACACACGTATATGTTTTGTGAAATTTGGATCATAATAAACGTCATTTAATATCTTTTTCTCCTCACTTGACACTATTCTGAAGATTATTTCTGTTGACAAATACTTGCCTACAATGTTTTTGTTTCATTTGCTTAATAAAGTCTTTTATTAAAATATAACTATAGAAAAGTACACAAATCGTGAGTACATAGCTTGATTAATTTTCATAAAGCATATGTACCTGAACCTGGACACCCCCAGGACCCCAACCCCTACTCAGGCCTCCATGAAATCATCTGCTGCCTCTTCCTCAAAGGTCATGGCTTCTGACATCTATCCCCACATCCCCAGAAGTTAGAGTTGTATAAACTTGATATCAATGAAGTCATGCGATATGTCTGCCTTCTTGAACTTCAGGCTGTGAGATCGATCATATTATTGAATGTAGATGTCAGTGGTTTATTACTATATAATACCAAGTAAGGGGCATATAGGCAGTTGATTTTTCCATTTTACACCAAAAGGGCATTTGGGACCGTGACGAACATTACTGCACTAAGCAATCTTGTGTGTGTCTTTTGGTGACATGTATAGCAGTCCTCATTCCTGTTTTGTATTCTGTTGGGTATAATCTATTAGTGCAAGCTGGGTCATAGGGGAGGTATATGTTCAGCTTTAGATGATGTTACCATACAATTTTCAAAGTAGGTTTAGAAGTTTACACTTCTACCAGCAGTGTATGAGAGTTCTCACCTGTAATAATTTTTACAAGTGGCATGGAATTCCATTTTAGAGATGCATTGTCATTTATTTTACTACTTCCCTACCTATGGCTGGGCACCTGTGTTTGCACTTTTGCTAGTATAAATAGCTCATGAGTGAACATTCTCTCAGATAAATCTTTGCACATACCCTTGCGTATTTCCCTTGCTTATTATAATCAATTCTTAGTGGTTAAGCATAAATATTTAAAAATCTTTGTATATCCATTGCCAAACTTCTTTCCCCTGGGAAGCTGCACCAATTTTTGCTTTATTTCAGAGGCTAGCATACTTCTTCTATCAAGGGCCAGATGGTAAAACTTTGGGGTTTTGTGGGCCACATGCTCTCTGTCACAACTACTCAACTCTGCTGCTGTAACAGGAAAGCAGCCATAGACAATATGGAAGCAGACGGGTTCCAGTAAAACTTTATTTAAAAAAACAGATAGGGAGTTGGATTTGGCCTGTGGGTCATAGCTGGCCAGCCCTGCTTTATTTGGTCACTGGTGTCTGAGAGTTGAGTACCAACCACCTGGGGACTGGGGTCTATGGACCTATCATGATAAAGTTCCATTTCTCCCCATAAGGGGAGTGTGCGAGACACAGGCCATCTACACAGCCGTGCTGGTGGCTGTGAGGGTACATCCCATTGCTAGCCACCCTCCAGAGGCCAGTGCCCAAGCTTCGGCCTCGTGGTGAGTTCACTGTGTGTGAATGCTCTGGGTGGAGTAGTGAGACCCAAGCATCCATTGCTGATTAACATTTGGCTTTTTCAAATGGTCTAATTCTAGGAAATCTGCAAATATGAAGACAAACAAAGACACTTCTGGGACAAAGTTAAAAAGTGGAAATGAAAACTATGGCTACAGTTCAGATGAGCCGAGGACCACAAGTGAGTAGCCAGGCAGGTGCAGCGGAGAGATCTGGAAAGGAAAGTGTCGGGAGAGAGGCTGGCCCATCAAACACCGGCTTCTGAAGGCGCCTGCCTTAGTGGTTGGCGGTCATTATTTGGGGAGTAATTTTTAGAAGAAAGAGACATTCCAGAACTAGAAATATTCTAGGAGAAGATAACAGTCAAACCCACCTATTTGTCTAAAGTTTAAAAGAAATCGAGGTGGAAATCTAAGAGTTTTTTAAAAATAATTTTTTTCTCGGTGTTTTCTCTCTTTTTAAAAAAATGCTTCTACCTTAAATTGTGTGAAGAGGCATTTGAATACATTGAGGGTAACTGCCCCAAAACTTCAATTAAATCTGAAATTCAGCAAGGAATCTTTTCCTCTTCAATCCGACAGTCATAACGGGGGGTGTCTCTGAAACCACTGTCACTAGTGAGGGGCAAAGGTAGTATCTGAACCAAGATCCTTTTGAAAGCAGTTGAGAGAAAGAGAGATGGTACAAATTACCCCTTAGCGGTTGGGGAGGGAGACTGGCCCTCACAAGTTGCCGGCAGAACAAATTCCAGAGATAGTTTTGGTTAATTGATTCTTGCCGAGAGGCTAGAAAACTTTTGTTCACTGAGATTGGGACTCTATTCTTGTCAACCCCATAATTTCCATTTTTCCATGGCTGTCTCCTATGTACATCCAAATTGTATGGTTCAGATTTAAAAGAATTCCACAAAGCATAGACAGTTTCCTTTGATAATCTGATCAAAGCCTCTTGCAGAATATCCTGTGATAGAATATTTATTCGTTAATATTTTATGTGATTAATCAAGTAGCTTGACCAAAATCATGGCCCAAACTGAACCTCTCTGGCTCCGTTTTTTCCCGTGTTTATTTCCCTCGATGAGCCGTTAAAGCTATGGATTCATCTTGTCTCTGGATGAGACTAACGTGTCAAGAAAGGAATTGATTTTGAGTCCTTTTGCTATGTTTTTAAATTCATTAGAAAGATAAAATTCTAAAAATATGTGACCTCAAGTAAACTTAAAAAAAAACATTTGTGGTTACAGATTATTGATGCCAGGGGTACTGCTTAAAAGCAAAGGTATTTCTTTATGGATCGGAATTGTTAGAATAGGTAGTGTGGTTTTGGTCACTTGTGACTCTAAAATCATTTTTCTGTTGCAGAGACTGCTTCTCTCCCTGCAAAGTCCTCTGAATCCAGTGTTCCAGAACAACGTGGCAGTAGGCAACCGCATCAGGTGATTCAGACCTTCTTCTCCCTTTTGGACTTTTTTTTTTTGCTACTTAAAAATCCTTCCCCCATGGTAGGTGTTTACATTACATTCATGATGGACAAACGTGGCCTTTGCTCACCTCCAAGTCAACAGGACAGCATGGAGGAATGGGGCTGGAACACGTAATGTCTCTTTGTAGTGGGTTTTTTGGGAAAGACCAGAAGTTTAATTGGGAGCTGGTAATCTTGAGGTGTCAGTTAGACATCCACACAGAGGTATGGGGCGTGCAGATGGATGTGTGAGTTTGGGACTCCGGGCAGAGGCACGATCGCAGGTGTTCCTGGTTGCTAGGCAACTTTTGATGGGCACCTCCCTTCTAAGGGACATTAAACATAAAGAAAACCATCCATTAGGAGCCTTGAGGACACAGTACGTTCATTTTCCAACACTGAGTTAGCATTGGTTGTCACTCATGAATTAATTAGAGTTCATATGCAGAAAATATGATTCTTTATATCCAAAAATCATATTAAACAAACGTGTGTATAACCAGGACCATTTCCTGGCCTGTGCATCTTCAGAGGAGAAGTACTTGGATGCGATTCTGCCATAATGTCCCCAGTGGGTGTTTTCCCCATTTAGCTTTTGGGAAAGCAAGACTCACAGGTTGGGTCTCCGGCAGTTTGCTGGATCAGGTGGCCTTGGCTTTGTTCTGCCTTGGAGTTGTGACTGGCCTGAGGAGCTACTGCTGAGCGTGCGCCTCCGAAACCCCATCTTTCCTTCCTGGTGTAGATGTTCACTTGAGTTTCCAGGCGGCTCCAGGCTGTCATATTCCTTCCTGCAGTCAGGATTCAGCTCCATACATACAGCTTGTCAGTGATGTGTGCCTCCCAGGCCTTTGGGGGGAAAGGGAGCTTTGATTGATGCTCAGCCATGTATCGGGTGGAATGAAATGATGCTATTAGCGGCAACCAAGATAGCCAGGCAGGAAGACGTATGAAGAGTCTTCACAAAAGCAGATGGGCCTACGTGACAAATTGTGAGCCCCCAGTACGAGTTCAAGCTCCTTCCTCAGGCTGAGTGGCAGGAAAATAGAGACATAAAATTCTTCCCATCAAGGCTGCTCTCTTGGGCACATATATCTTTCGGCTGCAGAGATGCAACCGATGCATCTCTTGACTAAGAGATGGTGGGTGAAAGGGAGTAATTGCCGGGCTGTGAAGGACATTTCCTGTCAAGACCCCACGACTGGACCTTAGTGGGGAATGCGGTCTGATGAAGTGGCTCTCTCTTCCCCAGTGCCAAGCATGGTCACTCCAAGAAGACACTTAAGCCAATCTTTACTTCCGTGGCCTTTCTGTGGTTATCTTTTCCTGTTGTGTGTCTTTCCACCTGACAAGCCACAGTGCTCAGGTCTGCAGTGGAGGATGGGGCGGGGGGGAGGAGATACAGAGGAGGGTCATGTCAGTTGATTCCCCTTGATATAAATGAGGAGAAAGGGGAAGTCTAGATGCATTTGGAAACAGGAATGGAGGATGATGTTTGGAGCTCTGAATGGATTCTCTTAAGCTTGAAGTGTTGTTTTGAAAATATACAGGGAGAGAAATTTAAGAAGTTTCTGCTACTTAGACATGTAACCGGTTAAGTAATCTATTGGTGGAAAAAGAACAGTGGCCATTGAGGTGCTGGGCCTTGGGGGCTGGTAACACACATATGTGTGTTTCTTGAAGTGTTTGTAAGGCTATTAGGGAAGCAGCACATCTTGGCCAGAGCACCAGGGTCCTTAAGAAACAAAGAGGATGAAAGGAAGATGAACTGTTTTTACCTGAGCTAGAAACTGACAAAGGGTTTTTAAATAGCTGGATTTTTCTAAGCGAGGGAACTTGGACAAGCACATTTATGAAGAGGCCTGTCTTTGGTCATTAAGCAAAGGGTGCCTTGCCGGTGTGGGCCCAGGCACTGTGTCCTGGATGCCCATTTGAAGAACCTGAACGTAAGATGTACTGTGAACTATGCGTCCCGTGAGGCACTTAAAGGAGGAAGGGGGTAGACAAATATCATATAATATCACTTCTGTGTGGAATCTAAAAAAATGATACAAATGAACTTATTTACAAAACAGAAATAGACCCACAGACATAGAAAACAAAATTATGGTTCCCAAAGGGGAAAGGGGGAGGAGAGATAAATTAAGAGTTTTGGATTAACAGGTATGCACTACTATATATAAAATAGATAAACAACAAGGTCCTACTGTATAGCACAGGGAACTCTAGTCAATATTTTGTAATAACCTATGAGGGAAAACAATCTGAATATATATACATTGGGACTGGCCAAAAAATTCATTCGGGTTTTCTGTAACATCTTAAGGAAGAGCCCGAATGAACTTTTTGGCCAACCCAATATATGTAACTGAATCACTTTGCTGTACACCTGAAACTAACATGACATTGTAAATCAACTGTACTTCAATTTAAAAAAAGGAGGGAGGGAACAAGATGATCAGTAGAGGAAAGGGCTGGGCCTTCAGTAGGTCCCTTCTGTGTCCTTATTCCAAAGAGGACATAGTCCTGCATGTGATCATCTGGCCACTGAAGAGCCACCAGGTGGTCAAGCCACAGCTAGTAGAAGCAGGTCCAGGCGACCCTTAGCCAGAGGTTCCTTTAGAACTTGCCAAGGCCAGGCCTGCAGCCCAGCCTGGTCTGTGTGGCCAAGTCCCCTGCTGGGCAGACTCATGCGGACTTTCCTCAGAACTCCTTAGGCCACGGAGCAAGGACGGTGCAATCTGTGCTTTCTTTCCTCATAAACTTTCTCCATGTGCAATGAGCTTTGCTCCCTGGAGGGCCCAGGACAGGCAGCTGAGAGCTATTCAGAGCCCTGTCCTTTGTCCTTTCATCCTGCCTTCCTCTCCGCTTGTCTCTGTGGGACTCATTTTGTCCACTTTGCCGTCCTTGCTGCTGTGGGGCGTGGCCACCCACGTGGGCCTCAGGGGCCCAGAGCAGGTGCCCAGTGAGACCCACGTGGGCCTCAGGGGCCCAGAGCAGATGCTCAGTGAGACCCACGTGGTCCTCAGGGGCCCAGAGCAGGTGCCCAGCGAGACTCCTGCCCGAGAAGCTGGCTTGTTAGAATTCAGGGTGGTTGACTACAGATGACACAGTTTTGCAGAAAATCTGCTCTAGGCTCAGGTCCCAAAAAACCCGTCAGTTAAACCGAGAGATCTCAAGCTATGAGTCAGCCTGCAGCAAAAGCACAGCCCAGGTTCCATCATTGTGGAGCTGGTTGGGTCAGATGCAAGTCCTGTAGGTGGAGACAGGGTGTGCCTGACAGCAGCTAAGGCTCTGCTCTAGGTCAACAGGTCGCACTCAGAGCAGGGCCATCTTGCCTTTGGCAAGTACAGCAACTCACAAGTCCACGTGTGCGTGTTCTCTCCACGCTGTCTTCTCTTCTGCTCGGCTGGTGTCTTATTTGCCCTCTGCATCTCAGAAGGTCTTACGTAGTGGATGGCCATTGACTACACACAGTCTGGCACAGCATTCTGGGCATTCCTTACACAGTAATTCCTTCCAGTGGAGAATGTTCTCAATGCCCAGCATTGTGCTGTCACCAACAGGGCGACACCAGGAGCCCGTGTGCATATAGACTGATCATCACAGTGAAATCATGACAAAAATATTATTTGACAAACATAGATGAGTATGCAACATTTTGTTTTGGATCCCTGAAGAAAGATACATGATTCCAGGTCAAGCTGCCATTTTGCTCCTTTGTAATCTTGGTCACTTTGGGTTTTCTTCAAGGCTCTCTCATTCAAACATGATCCAAGAAAGGGGAAACCCAAAGGGCCTGGGGTGCTTAGGGGACTCATCGCTGTGGCCTTTGGGATGCCCAGGCTCTTGGCCCCCACCTGCAGACTTCCTGTCTCAGTAGAGCTGGGGAGGCAGCCTGGGCATCTCTGCATTTTAGAGCCAGCTGAGGGAGCTCTGACACGTGGCTAGATTGAAGGGTTATTGGCTGCCTTATAGTAAGACGGCAGTTGGGCTTGCAGGAGGGGAGAGTGCGACTTTGCCAAAGATGGACTTGCCTACTTTGTCATTTCACCCCATCCAGTACTTATGATTTGCTCAGAGTCCCAAGGCATTCATGGTAACCACACCGGGCAGAGGCTGTACTGGACCCCTCCCTGGGATTGATGGTGCCTGTACTCTTGCTGGCATCATGTGGATTCCCTTACAAGGAGAGAAGGCCCTGGAGTCTGTGGCCATGTCTGCTCAGAGCTGCACACAGTTGCTGAGGAGCGGGCGTTTTTGGAGGTCACTCCCACCCAGAGTTCCACCACCTGGGTCTACATCCACAGGCTGCAGAGAGCCTCTACACGCTGCGTCTTCATCATGCATTGCCAAGTATGCTTTAAATTACATCCTATGCTCAAAAGTTACTAGAACAGGAGCCTGGATTCTTAATGCTTTAGGAAAGGGTGAAACCCTGTCACCACGACACCAGCCCCCCATGACCCTCGCTCCTCTGACATCTTTCCCGTTAAGGTCCGGAACGCCAGAGGCCCACTCTGCTGTGGGGAAAGGCAGCATGGATGTCGTGGCGAACCTCTTTTCTCAGATCTCCAGTTGTCTCTCGATGCTTTCAGTGCTGACTGTCCTTGAAAACATCAGAAGAGGTGAGGGCTCAGCTCAGGGACAGTGTCATCAGGGACACTGTCATCGGGGACAGGCTGAGGGCTGGAGGTTGGCTCCATAGAAGGCCAGCCACTGTGGTCAGAGGCCACAGGGGGCCATGGCTGATGTAGGCCAGGTCCTTTGGGAGTTGCTGGCTTGTAAACCATGGGAAGTCGCCCCCGCTAGCCGCCTGGAGCACCTCCCATGCTCATCCTTACCTCTCAGCCCGCTGCCTTGCCAGGGTGCCCCGTGAACTTGGGGTTCTTTACCAGAGGCTGAGATGGAGAATCCTCATTCCTATAACCAATGGGCAGAAACGGGGGAAGTGTTTCCTGTATCCTGGGTCCCAAAGAATGCTCACTGAGCATGGAGGTGTAGCCAGCACTTAGAGACACACTTATCTGGGTACCTGCTGATCGAGCCGTGGTCCTCAGTACAGAGAAGCTCTTTGGGGGCGGGGGGAGGGCTTGTTAAAATGCACACTCCTGAGTGTGTTCCAGAATTTCTGGATCAGAATCTCTGGAAGATATGAGCGAAGAAAGGGCATTTTTACCTTGTTCCCCAGGCAATCTGCTTTAAGGAAATTGTCTTGTGGCTCAGCGTGAAATACAGACATGTACTGCATTGTTTCTAAGGGAAAGTCATTCTCCGTTTTAGGGGTTTGCTTACATCTGTGCATTTGGAATGATCCGTGTTCACAACCCCACTGAATGGAGCTTGCCACAGAACATGGAGGATCCGAGATGCTTGTGGTGGGGCTGTGATGAGGGTCAAATGGAAGCGTCTCGGCACCAGAATATTCCATAACCACATGACACCATAGCTGAGGAACACTTTTTAAATCTCCCATGTTTTAGGTGGGTCTAAGGCACATCACATTCAATATATATGAATGATAGAAAGAGGATTTGGGGCTGTAGAGACCCCAGATCATGCACTAAGTTTTAAGAAGGCTCAGAAGGTAAAAAAAGAGACTGATTTTCCAAACTGACATGAACCAAAACATGACAGTTTTCTACACTGATTATTTCTATCCTGGCTGCATCTCCAGATAGGATATATAACACTGACATTATTTTCCAGACAAGAATTTCTGTTGGTGAAGTACAGATAATGCAGGTGTAACTGCCCACGAAACACACTGGTGCAAAACTCATAAATAAAATCAGAAATTCTTTCTGAAAATTACAGTCAATGGGAAAGGGAAGCACCTTTTATTTTGACAGGAAGTCACAGGGTTTGCAAATATTTTGCATCATGATGAATATTTCAATCAAACGATCCACGTTTTCCTCTCCTTGACTCACTGTCAGTTCATTTTTCTGGTTATTTCAGGCAATTCTGTGTCTTTCCTCCTGACTCTTTCAGTTTTGGGGGGAGAGCTTATGAATAACTTGAAACCTGGATGATGTCTTCCCTGCTAACCTTTTCCCCATTGAGGTCGACAGAAATAAACTCTTGATAAACTTAGAAAACCACAATGGTTGGTGTAACCATGTCATGGGGACAAAAGGCAAACGACAGCAAAAATCCCAGGCATCACCACAGCAGAAGCACCGCCTTTACGGTGCGATGTGGCCCCGTCAGACCTGTGGGGCTACATCCTTGTGTGATGGGGAGTCAATGAATTAAAACCACGAGTCAGCGTGATTCCACCCCCCAGACTTGCTGATGTTCCATTGTGATGTAAATTATTTATGGTGCCCAGTTACATTATTTAAGATGTTAAATGCAGCTCGGGTGCCCTGGAGTCTGAGTCAGCATCCTCAGGGTGGCAGGAAAATACGCTGCATGTACTGTATTTTATTTTAATTAATTAATTATTTTTTATGTAAAGGACTGATGGCTTTTAATTAATTAATTAATTTAGTTTTGGCTTCATTGGGTCTTTGTTGGTGCACACAGGCTTTCTCTAGTTGTGGCGAGCAGGGGCTACTCTTTGTTATGGTGTGTGGGCTTCTCACTGTGGTGGCTTCTCTTGCTGTGGAGCACGGGCTCTAGGTGCACGGGATTCAATAGTTGTGGCACGTGGGCTCAGTAGTTGTGGCACACGGGCTTAGTTGCTCCGGGGCATGTGGGATCTTCCCAGACCAGGGCTCGAACCTGTGTCCCCTGCACTGGCAGGCAGATTCTTAACCACTGTGCCATCAGGGAAGTCCACTGCATGTATTTTAATAGGGCAACACTCTTCCACAGGCATTGGCCCCTCAGAGGAGTGAATGGTCTGCTTGGTAGTCCATTTCAGAATGTAAGAGCCAGGAACACTGTCTGAGGAGACAGGTGGGTGATCGACACGGAGTCAGTTCTTCAGTTTTGCTCCTTTCCTTTAGAAAGAAAGTGTGTTATTTAAAGAAGGTTAGAAATATTTTACATTTTCACACAATGGTGAGAATTTCCATAGGGATATTGAAAAACAAAACAGTGAATCTTTACTGTAATTTGCCTGCATATAAACACTGGATTCTTTGAATTGGATCGCTCTTTAGGCCCTGAACTTGGGAAACATCTGCAGTGTGTGTTATTGAAAATCATAGAGGAAGGACCTGTGTTAACATCTGTGCTCCTCTCTGCAGCCTCGTTTTATCTTAGCTGACGAGTTGAGCTTCCTTCTCAAGTGTGCCATTATGGTGATCTCAACCAACTCAATCTACCCTTTTCTCTCTGTCTCCAGGGATCTGATCAGCACCAGCTAGGCCCGGCAAGTCACCCACAGGTTTTCTTTAACGTGGCCAGTCCTAAGAAGGTCAGAAATGTGACTTTGGTATAGTTCAGTCATCCCTTTGGCTCCACATGGCACTTGGCTGATGACCTACATCGCGATGATATTGTCAGTGCTCATGATGATGTCATCATTGCTCACAATGGTGTCGCCATTGCTCTCCATCATCCTATGGCTGGGCTCCAGCTTTGCCAACATGACCTAGAAGAAGCGATGTTGGCATCATCAGAACGGATATTTTATATGGAGGGTAGGAATCCATTTTCCCAGCTTCTAAAGTGGATTTGACTTTTAAAATGTATCGAGATTTCAGTGAATTCCATAGTTACTAAGTAAAAGCTGCAAATTCATCATGATCGTGCTTCTGATCACTCAACACTCCTGCTTGCTAACCCAACAAATGGTAGATAAGTCTACATCCCACCATGACATTTAAGAAGTTTTTATTATCTGAAATCCTATGAAGTGATATTTATGTATGTTTACTATGTGGGTATTATTGCATATTATCTGTGAAAAAAAGAGGATAAAAATTAGGATCAATCAGACATCTAAAATTACCCAGAATGGGGAGCTCCCTGGTGGTCCAGTGGTTAGGACTTGGCGCTTTCACTGCCATAGCCCAGGTTCGATCCCTGGTCGGGGAACTAAGATCCTGCAAGCTGCGTGACGTGGCAAAAAATAAAAATTAAAATTGCCCAGAAAATCAGAACTTATAGGTTATAAGTAATTTTAAATTCTAAAGCTAATGTGTACCTTGAGAAATATCTCATTATTGAATATTGACATGAAGACATTCATTTTTATCTGCTCCCTTATCAGTCTTATTCTCTTGTCCTCGGATGAGTTAGATGTGGATTATGTTTTGTGGGGGACATACTCCAGCCATGAAAAAACTGGAAATGGGCAACATGTTCTTTCATAAATAAAAGGGAAAACACCAAAAAACTTGTATTGCTTTTCTTAACTCTTTACTATTCAGGGGGTAGTTTAAAGAATCATAGAGCTTAGGAACCAAGAATTTTCCAAGAAACAAAACAGAGTCCTCTATAAAACTTTTTTTTCTTTTCTCATGTAGAGATTTTCAGTGTATTTCGCTGTCCACCCCATCACTTCATATTTAACGTAGAGGCTATTATTTGGCTGTGCTCTGCCCTGGTTGGAACAGATTGCTATGATGGTCAGTAATTAGCAACTGTTCTGGGCCCCCAGGCCCAACCATGCTATTGCTGAAGTGGAATTCGACTTTTTTTTTTTTTAACATCTTTATTGGAGTATAATTGCTTCACAATGGTTTGTTAGTTTCTGCTTTATAACAAAGTGAATCAGTTATACATATACATATGTTCCCATATCCCTTCCCTCTTGCGTCTCCCTCCCTCCCACCCTCCCTATCCCACCCCTCTAGGTGGTCACAAAGCACCGAGCTGATCTCCCTGTGCTATGTGGCTGCTTCCCACTAGCTATCTATTTTACATTTGGTAGTGTACCTATGTCCATGCCACTCTCTCACTTCATCCCAGCTTACCCTTCCTCCTCCCCATGTCCTCAAGTCCATTCTCTAGTAGGTCTGCATCTTTATGGAATTCGACTTTTAAAAGTGTTAAGATTGTGGTGAATTCCTTGAAGTTACCTGGTAGAAGACACAAATTCATCGTGATGATGTTTCTTACCACTCCACACTCCTGCGTGCTAATCCAGTGGTAGAGAAGTCTATACAGGCAGACCTTGGAGATGTTGCAGGTTCAGTTCCAGAACACAGTAATAAAGCAAGTAACAGGAATGTTTTGGTTTCCCAGTGCATGTGAAAGTGACATTTACAGTATACAGTAGTCTATTAAATGTGCCCTAGCACTATGTCTAAAAAACAACACACAGACCTTAATTAAAAAATATTTTCTGGCTAAAAACTGCTCACCATCATCTGAGAGTTCAGTGAGTTGTAATCCTTTTGCAATAGCCACATCAAAGATCACTGATCACAGGTCACCATGTCGATTGAAAAAACCTGCACAACCTAAAAGTTGAGAATTATGTTTTACTTGGCAGGCTTTCTGAGGACTTCAAGCCTGGAAGGTAGCCTCTCAGTTAACTCTGAGGGACCTCTCCAAAGAAGGCAGGGTGGAGCCAGGATATATAGCAGTTTTGCAGCAAAGAGCAGGTAGTTGGAACATCAAAAAGTTACTGTTAATTAAAGAAAACCAAACACCTCAAGCTAAGGAATTTAGTGCTTTTCTCTGTATGGGAAGATGCAAGAGTCCGGGCTCACTGAAATCATTCCTTCGATGTGCACCTCAGCTCTCTGGGGCCAGCATCCTCTTCTTTCCCACCCTGAGTCCCCTCGAGGGCACCACTTGGGGAGGGGGCTGCAGTGGCTGAGGTCTTGATGGCTGCACCACCCTTTGTTTGCTGATATGGCAGACAACGTTGTTCATCCACAACCATGACGAGTATAATAATAATGAAAAAGTTTGAAATATTGCAAGAATTACCAAAATGGATCAGAGACGTGAAGTGAGCAAATACTTTTGGAAAAATGGCGCTGATAGACTTGGGCTGGGGTGTCACAAACCTTCAATTTGTAAATAATGCAATATCTACATAGCACAATAAAGCAAAGAGTAATAAAACAAGGTGTACCTGTATACTATCATGATTTTTAAAGTATTTCTTCATCATAAATCACATTTACTCTCTACCCTGGACCCCCTCCTATGAACTGACAACTAACTCAAGGGGTATTTGCTGGTACAACGTGGGGCTGTGTTCTGTTCCGTACTGTTCTGATTGGTCGGTGCCCCTACACTACCCACTCTGATTGGGTGGTACCCATACACTATCCATTCTGATTGGGTGGTGTTCCTGTTTTATAGGTTGTCAAATATTTTGTATATGCCCGCTACTTAGAGGATCCTGAAAAAAAGATCACCTTTTCTAAGACTGTGTCCCTAATGTGAGGGAATTGGTCACTATTTTCTTTAGAGTAGAACAAAAATGCAAAATTTCGAAACACCATGAATATAGCTATATCACTATTGTCACCTACACATTGGCACTTGCCATCTAGATTTACAAGGATTAAATTATGAGCCAAAGCAGTGCTGACCTTCAACACCATCTGAAAGGAGTTCAGGGTGGAGATCAGGAATGAGGCCCTCTGTGCTCCAGAAAAAACTGGCAGAACAGGCCTTCAGATAGTTATTTTCAGAGCCTAATTCTTGCATCTCTGCATATCTAGAAACACATTAAAATCCTTCATGGTGACGTCTGCTTCTCGTGACTAGCAGTAACCTTCACGAGACTATAGCAAACCTTCTGCACAAGTGATGTGCTTGATGGCACGGACTCCCCTTTCACCAAAATCACATATATACTGACCTTCCCCACTGCCTCTTTGGAACAGTTTCTCAGAGCTCTCTGAGATGCTATCTCCTGGGCTATAGTCCTCATTTTGCCCCAAATTAAACTTAACTCACAACTCTCACGTTGTGCATATTTTTCAGTTGATACTTTCCGAAGAGTCCTTTTTATGAGAAAAATTGACAATTCAACTGCTTAAAAGTGAGACTCTTGTTTATTATAATAACTTCTTTACTCCCTGTCAATGTGATCCTGTCTCCTGCTACCATCCATGAATGGGTACAAGCCAAGGATAAAGCCCAGAAGGTTCAGGAGACCTCCTGGTCTCTTGTTAAGCAGAGCTGTTCAGTGAGTGAATTCCATATTCTTTGCTTCACAGTTTACTCTCCCTAAATTGCCACAGAACATGGATCCCGAGACAAAGCAAATGTCATGTCATTTATGCTTTTTGTAACCTTTACAGAACCTAGCATTCTGGAGGCACTGAGTATATATTGACCTCAAACAAGTCAATATTGGGAAACATAATATATTGAAGTATAATGAATATTTGCCATCTGCCTGCTATAAGAATCATATTCTTGTGGTTATTTTAGAAGTCGGTGGGGGGTTGCATGTAGAATACAGTTGAACTTCAAGTTTTAAACCCTGGAGAACAATGCCGAATGATCTTCATAGAAATTTCTTCAATTTGCTATGTGCTTGGTGAATCAGTCTATTATATTTTTTTATTTATCAGGCTCGGGAAGTTTTCCTGTGTCACAAGTAAACAGGTTCTTTCTTATAATAGCTTATTCTACGAGTAAGTTTTCTCAAAGGGACCCCTGGCTAGTTTTTATTTTGCAAGAGGTATGGATATTTTATAAACAAAACTATCTAGAGTTGCTCTGTCCAATACCATAGACACACGTGGCTATTTGCATTTAAATTATTTGAAATTAAGTAAAATATAAGATTTATTTCCTCAATCCTACTAGCCACATGTCAAGTGCCCAATACCACGTCTGGCTAGTGGCTCCAGTATTGGACATGCAGATTACAGCCTTCATTGTTGCAGAAAGTTTTTTCTGGACAGTGCTGACCTAGAGCTAGCTACTTGGAAATGACCTAGATGTGTCAAGGGTGGGCTCTTTTACACAAACACGCAATCCATGTTTTCTCTCAGTGTTATGTCTGTGTACCTGCCAGTTTCTATTTAGGAATCCTGCAAACCCCAGGGCAGCTCTCAACTGATAATGGGATTTTGCTGATGTGGTAGATTTATCTCTCACTCCTGCAGTGCAGAGAGCTGAAGCAGGCTCAAGGGGAAGGGGTGAAAAGAGTCAAAACATCATGGCCAAGGGTGTTTCTCCGAAAGATAGATACGGCTCTCTGCTAATAAATGGCTGATGAAGGCCCAGATATATTTAAACAAGTGTTCCTCAAAGCCTTGAGTCATAAAATGCTACCCAGGGAGACCACACCTGCCCATGCTTCCAAGGGTCTTGGACCCTGGTTATGCTGTCAGATTTCAAGCCTGCCCCATGGAGTCAAGGATCTTTCATCATCTACTTACGAGTAGGACTCAAGTCATAATGTCAACACATTGAAGATAATTGGAGAGGTCCAATACAAGTACTTCCTTTGCTCTATGTGGCCCTGTTCTTGGAAAACAATTAGGGGCATTAAAGCTGCATTGCCAGTTCCTAGGCGGTGATGACCTCAAGGTGAATGGATGCTGCCGAGGATACAGGAGATGCTGTGTCAGCATCTGGGCCTGCCATTCAAGTGAGTATGATGCCCTTGGGGAAGAACACGTGTCCTGTGCAAAGAGGGAGGAAAATCCTCTCTGTGGAACAGATGAGAACGTGGAGTTCAGAGACGAGAGGATTAGGTGAGCGGCAAGACAGGAGGGAGGGTTCGAGGGCACGTAGGGTGGGATAGATGGTGGTTCAGCAGCCCTGTGAAGGATGTGTATGTCTGAGGAGCTGTCACCATCCATAGGGCTGACGGGGTAGGAGAGGTGGCCAGCCCTGTATGGAGAGGGTCTCTGATGGTTGCTGGGCCACAGGTAGAGGGACACAGACAAGCTCTGGAAAGCTGGCAGGGAGGGAGTCAGGTGACAAAGAGGCCACCTCCCCACTCTCCTGCTCACCAAGCCCATCCAGAGCCAGGGGTCCAGGGAACCCACTGACGGTGTCCACACGGGATGGAGAAGGGCAAGGGTGGCTAATGGATGGGAGAGGCAGGCAGAAGACACCCAGCCAGGAGGGTCTGGTAACATTTAGTAAACAAATCAAGGGATGGAGACATGCCTTGTGCTCGTGACATCACGGGGAAAGATGTTTTGCCTTGTAGGGTTCTGCTTTTTCCTCTCCTTGGGATGAGTCCATTTACCAAAAGAGGACACACATGGGGGGAAAGGAATTTGGCTGCATTGAACTTGAGTAGGTCATGTCTTTGGTGACACATCAGTAGAACAAAGGGATTGAATTGTGGACCCCTGAAGTCCCTTCTGGTGCTTACCCTCATGGAGATGTTCACACACAGACACACATGCACACATACACGCCCTGCCCTGTCTTCACCTGACGTGGCCCACTTCTTAGGCCCGAGGCTGCCCTGCTCTGAGTGTGTGCAGGCCTCCCTCATCCCCGCAGCCTTTGGAGGGAGTTGCGTTCCCCTGCAGATGGTAAATATTTAATTCTCACGCTGCACAACCTGTAAGTCATGCCACAGGCCACGGCCTCGGATGAGACTCACTCTCCAACATTTATGAAGCAGGTGCCCTGGCTTCTCAGCCCAGAAAATGCAGAGTTTGGGGCAGCAGGCTGGGTCCTGAGCTGAAAAAACCCCACAATTGTCTTCCTTCTTTTGTTGGGCGAGACATGTTATTTCTAAAACTACAGTGAGATTCAGAACCCTGCGGGCTGGTGGGAATACTTGTGAGAATCATTGCTCAACCAATGGCTTCAGAATGAGAGATTCCTGCTTGGCCTCATAATCATACTGTGTGGACAAAGCAGAAAATTTATAAGATTCCAGTAAAGTCTATGGGGAAAATGTAGTACAGAATGTATTGATTACATTTCTCTACAGAAACCTTAAGAATGTGGGATGTTTCACAGAGTAACTTAATTTGGGAACTCTTGGGAATAACTGCTTCAATTTCATGGCTAATAAAGTCTGTGGTAGTTCAAATCATAGCACATTATTGTCTAAATCAAAAACCAATTTTAAAAATTCCAGTTGATCTAGTTTTGTTTGTTTTCCTCAGAATGCACAAATTGGACTGAATTAAAGGAAATGCAGTCAGCATGAAGGCTTATATTATGGCAACAGCCTCTTCACAGTTGTGGGGTGTGCATGCGTGCATGTGTGTGTGTTCTGTGGTTTTGCATGTGTTTGTGTGATGTGTATGTATGTGTGGCTCTATGTGTGGGTGTATCTGGTAGTATATATATGAGTGTGTGTGCATGTGTGTGTAAAGAGCAAAGTTAACGGGAGAGACACTAGTTTTGTGTCTACCACGGGGGCCAACAAACTCTAGCCCATGAGTCAAACTCAGCTGCTGCTTAGTTTTATATGGCCCGTGAACTAAGAATGGTTTTTACATTTTTAACTGGTTGAAGATAATTGCAAGAAGAATAATATTTCATGGCATGTGAAAATTATGTTAAATTCAAACGTCAGTGTCCACAAGTAAGATTTTTTCGGAACCCAGTCAATATTTACATGTTTTCTGTGGCTACTTTCAGGCCTGATGGCAGAGTTGAGCCGTTGAGACCAGTTGGCCCACAAAGCCTGAGGCAGTCACGATGTGGCCCTTTGCAGAAGTGCGCCCATCTGCCTCATGCACACTGGCAGTTTCATGGGTTATTTCCCTTAATCCTCGCTCAGTCCTGTGCGGTTCCAATGAACAAAGTGAGCTCATGAGCTGTGGTCGCAGAGCAACACATACGCCTTCTGACCCCAGGCCTTTCGGACTCCTAGGCTGGTGCTCTGGCTTCCCTCTGTGCAGGGCAACATCTCCCCTGCATCTCCACCCCTCTTAGGACGAAATCTAAAATCCTACCAAGGCCTCCAGGGATCAGCTGGGTGTATCCCCAACCCTCCCTGGCCAGGCGCCACTCTCTACAAATCCCACTGTGGTCTCCGAAGTGCAGAAGGTTCCCCCGGGGTCTGTGGTCCTGCCTGGTTCACTCTCTCCTCCTCCCTTCACTTTGTCCAACTCCGGCTGATCCTTCAGGCTCTCCTTGGTGAAGCCTTTTGGATGCTTCTGTACTCTGTCAGTCAGCCACTCTTCCTGCTGTGGTTCTGGGTGGGAGCTGCCCACACAGAAAGATGCCCATGAAGGGCCATAGGCAATGCACGTGGAAGGGTGGTGTGTGGCTCCCCGTGCCCTTGGAGCTCACACCTGCAGAGGCTGGCCTGCTGCCTGCTGGATCTGCAGCCCCTCCAGCACTGTCGTGACCTTCTCCTTTGCTTCTCTGGGTCCTGGCAGGTGTCTGTGGCTCTAGGGGGAAGGGTGCCAGCTTCTGCAGGGCGCCTGCATCACTGGGGGTGGGTGAGCTGAGAGAAAGGCAGGTGGCCGTGTTTCTCCCTGGGTTCAAGTTTGCGTGGCTGCTGACTGTTGCTTCACACCCCACTCTTCTACTGGGGCCTGATTGCAGGGACCACGCTTGCAGTGGACTTCTCAGTTTCCCTTCGCAGGCCCTGGTTAGTGACTCTTTTCTGACCATCTAACCCTCTGCTTCTGGACCTTTTCTTCCCCGGCATCTCCTGTGATGTGGGAGGTGGAATTCTGATAATTAATCCCTTACTGTGTATCACTTGGAACTTTCTGCTTCCCTAATGGAACTCTGACTCCCTCCCTACTGGGTTAATGCTTCCATGCTGCTAATATGTCACTTTAGGCGTCTCCTTCATTGCATTAGTGACGTAATTGTGTAATTAATTACTGACTGCCTACTTACGCATTAAATTCTGTGAAGGTGGGCGGGCTTCTCGTCCACCTGCTCCCCCATGGTCCTGGCGTTGCTCTCATCAGGGCAGGCTCATTCCGCGAGGTCTATAAATGTTTGCAGAATGAACGATTTATCCCAGAACCAGCAAGGGAACATGGAAATTGGTTTTGCTCTTAGGCTGTGGTTCACATTATTTTCAGAACCTCCAGGCTGTTGAGACCCTTTGACCAAAACACACGTTAGTGGCCACTCTCCCCTCCTGGGCTCACCTGGTTCCACAGTGTCCCCAGACAAGGGGACACGAGCTGAGGCTCAAAAGACGCACAGTTAAGGTAATCATGATGATTTAAAAATTTTTGGGGGGGTGTTGCAGAGTTAGATTTTCCCTTTTTGGAGCTTAGAAGCCCCCAGAAACATGATGCAGAGGAAACACCCTGCAAAGAAGCGACTGGGCTTGCAGCCAACTTGCCCTGTGACCTCCTCTGAGTCACGGCATCTTTGGTCAAAGGCGTGGCCCTTCTTCTGGTGTAGGTGCAATGCTTGAACTTCTTAGTGATTGACAGTCCTGGTGACCTTCAGTTGAGGGCGTGTTCCTAGACGTCCTGCAATACTTGGGAAAAGCCTAAAAAATTTCAAATGTCCCATCAGACATCTACATAAGTGATAACTCTGTTTACTTGAGCCTATATTTCACTATAAATATTTCACAATAAAAAAATCTTAAAGTATATTTATCATGTGTGTAAGGTACATCTAATTTTCTATGAATGAAGCTACCTTGAAAATCATGGGAAAGTTAAAGTTGGTTTTGGGAGGAGCTTCCTCAAGACTTGTTTGCCATTTTGGAAAACTGCATCACCGATAGTACTGCTACTTAGAGTATCTGAGTTGCTATTACAGCGTACTGGGATCCATCTGGATTTATAGCTTCTGCGTCCCTGGTAATTCTTATTGTAGATTCAGGGATTTGACTACTTCATATGTCTTCTGGTGTTGTCCTAATGGGTGTTATTTTTGCTGTCTTATAAATGACTTCCCTTTTATATCTCCTTTATTTTTAAAAAAATTATTTTATTAAAGGTAGTTGATTTACAATGTTGTGTTAAATTCTGCTGTACAGTAAAGTGATTCAGTTATATCTATATATATACATTCTTTTTCACATTCTTTTCCATTATGGTTTATCACAGGGTGTTGAATGTAGTCCTCTGTGCTCTACAGTAGGACCTTGTTGCTTATCCATCCTATATACACTAGTTGGCATCTGCTGACCCAACCTCCCAGTCCTTCCTCCCCCTTCCCCTACACCCCCTCAACCACAAGTCTGTTCTCTTCATCTGTGAGTCTTTTTCTGTTCCATAGATAGGTTCATTTGTGTCATATTTTAGATTCCACAGATAAGTGATATTCTATGATATTTGTCTTTCCCTTTCTGACTTACTTCACTTAGTGTGATTATCTCTAGGTCCATCCATGTTGCTGCAAATGGCATTATTTTATTTTTCTTTATGGCTGAGTAGTATTCCATTGTATATATGTACCACATATTCTTTTTTTTGAATTTTATTTAATTTTTTTTTAATACAGCAGTTTCTTATTAGTCCCACATATTCTTTATCCATTCATCTGTTGATGAACATTTAGGTTGTTTCCATATTTTGGCTATTGTGAATAGTGCTGCTATTCTATGAACATAGGGGTGCATGTATCTTTTCGAATTATAGTTTTGTCTGGATAAATGCCCAGGACTGGGATTGCTGGATCATATGACAACTCTATTTTTAGCTTTTTGAGGAAACTCCATACTGGTTTCCATAGTGATTGTACCAATTTACATTCCCACTAGCAGTGTAGGAAGGTTCCCTTTTCTCCACAACCTCTCCAGTATTTGTTATTGTAGACTTTTTAATGATGGCCTTTCTGAACTGTGTGAGGTGGTATCTCATTGTAGTTTTGATTTGCATTTCTCTAATAATTAGTGTATACCTCCTTTATATCCTATGCAGGGCATTATGTTGGAGTATTTTATCTTGAAATTTAGGTATGTAGTTAAGTTACATTATCTATGAACTTAATTTCAGAAAAGTAAAATAGACATGGCAAAATAATTGTTACTCATATGCAAAATAATCTTTACTCATATGGCGTTGCATTTGAAAGTGTAAGAGTCTTTAGACTATCTGCTTATGATTGTCCTTTTAGCTTTAAAATATCTCTGTGTTTCCCCCATTCCACAGAGTCACATGTGGCTTCTGAAGGAGGTCTGGCAAAGGGAAAAGAGAGGAATCCCCCAAACTGTTTAGGTATGTTCAGGTATTCATTTTGTCTCTTCCCATCTGTTGTTTTTCTTAACTGGATATTTACACATTCCTTGGAAAGTTTTTGACTGCTGGAGAATTATCAGTGATATCAGAGCCTCGTGGTAATTATTGTGCTGGGCTTGACATTGACTTTTTGCAAAACGTGTTTCTGCCGGTGCTGAATTCAGCATTTACATGCAGCAAAGGTGCCACTTAAAATTGGATGTGGGTTCCACTCCTGCTTAGGATGGAGAAAGCTGGAAAGAACATCACTCAGACGTCCATGAGAAAAAGCCAGATAAGCTACAAAATCATAGCTTTTCCTGAACCCATCAGAGGCGTAATCGAGTAGCCTGAATTCCAAGGGGGCAGAGTCTCACCCCTGAGAATAGTCAGGACACAAGTACTGCATCAGAACAGAGAGAAAGTCACCTCTGCCATAAAAGTGTTTCAAAGAAATCAGCAAAATTTTGACTAGTCGTTACAGGCCTAGTGTGGACTAGCATGGCAGCAGAGAGACACCCAGACATAATGGGGTTCACACTCTCCCCCAGACTCTCTCCTATGGAGCTCCACCTGGGATTCTCCAGGCGGATCGGGTGTGAGGCTGGAGAGAGCCTCCTTGGTGATGCAGGCCTGCTGACAATCTAGGTATCACTGCAGGGATAGAGTGGGCAGGAAGTTGGGGGGAGGGTCAGGAAACCCCACCCTAAGGCCTGATCCTTCACTCAAAGCCTTAAGCTTCTGGGAGAAGAGGCAGTGGGATCTGTAGCCTCCAAGGTGCAGGTACACACCCGTTGCTGCTGAGGGAAGGAGAGAAGACAGAGCCTCTACCCGGGAGAGGGGAAGAGAAAGCTGTGGGCCCGGAATCCTACACACACTACTAGGATCTCCTGTCACTGGGGTGGTTAGGGAGCACTCTTGTGTAGGACTCACTGAAGATACAGAGCAGCTTGACCTTCATGGGAAGAAGGTTCAAGGATACCCAAAAAGCTCCACCCTCAAGTCCCAAGCACACAGGCCCATCTGAGGCTGATGCTGGGCTGGGTGACAGAGATGCTGGGCACATCCTCCTGCCAGCCCAACAAGTACCGTGCAGCCAACAGCAGGCTGCAGGGGAGGGAGCGAGAGCCCCCAGAAGCTCAGGAAACTCAGACAGGCAGCTGCGCAGGGCTGGGTGAAAGCTGAGGATGGGGCATGAACACAGAGGAGAAACTTTCTTCACTCTAGCCCCCACCTGAGCACAGAGCATCTTAGGGAAAGTCAAGCCTTTGGTTCCGTGAAGGTAACTGGATCAGTCAGCTTGGGCTGCCATAACAAAGTTCCACCGACTTGGGGGTTTGGAACAACAGAATTCATTTTCTCACAGTTCTGGAGGCTGGAAGTCCGAGATCAATGTGTCAGCAGGGTTGGTTTCTCCTGAGGCCTCTCTCCTTGGCTTGCAGACAATGGCTGTCTTCTCACTGTGTCCTCACATGGTTTTTCCTCTGTCCACATGCATCCCTGGTGTCTCTTCCTCTTCTTATAAGGACATCAGTCAGGTTGGATCAGAGTTCACTCTTTTGACTTCATTTAACATTTATTACCTCTTTAAATGTTCATTTCCAAATGCAGTCATGTTCTGAGTTGCTGGGGGTTAGGGCTTCAACATCTGGATTTTGGGGTGAGCAATTCAGTCTACAACAGTAACAAAAAAAAACCAAAAACCAAAAAACAACTGAAACCCAGTTCGATCCTAACTAGATTTACTCAATTCCTCACACTTTTAAAAAATCACCTGCCATTATATTATACATTCTTTCCCTGTTGCTGTACAATCTTTGTAGTTACCCTGTTTAATGGCGACATAATATTTCTTCATGTGGTTTTGTCATCCTTATGCTCCTTACTGTTGTTGCACATTTTAGGTTAGTGCCGTATTTTTTTCCTGCAAGTAAAAATCTTTATGCACATGTTTTTCCATGTGCATAAATGATGATTTTAGAATCATCCCTTAGTATAGATTCTAAAACGGGACATTATTGCATCAAAGGGCATGACCCCTCTCATGGGCTAAATTGTGTCTCCCACAAAATTCATGTGTTGAAGCCCCTAACCCTAATATGATAGTATTTGGTGGTGGGGGCTTTGGGAGGTAATAGAGTTAAACAAGGTCATAAGGGTGGGGCCCTAATCCGAAGGGATTGGTGTCCTTATACGAAGAGGAGATACCAGAGAGCTCTTTCTCTCTCTCTGAGCAAACGCCCACAGAGGAAAGGCCATCCAAGCACACCGTGAGACGACAGCCTTCTGCAAAGCCAGGAGGAAACCTCACCAGGAATCAAAGTTCCTGGCACTTTGATCTTGGATTTCCACCTCTAGAACAGGGAGAAAAAATTTCTGCAGTTAGAGCCACCCTTCTGTGGTATATTGCATGGCAGACGGAGCTGACGATTACAACCCATTTCCACACATGCATTACTTATCTATAAATGCCCATATTAAAAGTTAGCTGCTTTTCTTCTGGCTGTGCCTACCCCCTCTGAATGGACTTTTCTGTCCTCTGTAAACTTAAGATATTCAAATGCACTTCTCTCATTTAAATAGTTTTTGAAAATCTATGTCGGATCCTAACACTGATATCCCATAATTCAGAAGTATATATTTTGTACCTTTAAGCTTATCAGTAACAAAGTGGTACCCTAATTCTGACACTTATTTTTCTCTTTTCTTTAGATCATCCCTTTCATGTACCAGGAAACAAACACATGAGCAAATGAACAAATAAGCAAAACAAAAAACTAAACTGAAAAGATCCAAACGCCCCCCAAACCAAAACACTCTAGAATTATAGAAATTCATGCCTAAAGCTTATAAATATTTTTTAATATAGAGATTTTTCCAAAGTATATTTTTACATGTTAATACATAAAGACTGTTATTTAAATACTTGTTGTTATGACATGATTTGTGTTTGTTTAAAAAAAGAGGAAAACTTTAATAAAACATTTTTCTGTCATGTGAGTCAGCAAACACTGTGAGTGAGAGTTATATAAAAATTACAAATGAATAACTGAGGAGAGATTTACCACTGCTGGATGATCTGACTTTTAAGATAAACCCTTGATTTGCTTTTCTGGGACTACAGAAGTATCCTGCCAAATTTGCTTCAGAACCTTTATTTTGCTATCTTCAGTTGAAGAGTCAGTCAATAAACATTCATTGATTTTCCAAGGTTCCTTAGTACACAAAGAATAAGATACTGTTCACATCCAATTTTCAAGTCATTGTTTTGTTAAAGTCTTGTTTTACGGCTGGCTGCTGCTTACCATGGTCTCCCTGTAGACTTGTGTTTGGATTCTCACATGAGCTAATATTGTCTGAGAGACAGAGACATCTTTGTTTCTTGGGTCTGTCTATTTTGTGCTTCTTCAAAGACTGGCTATATTGCAGCCAATGTACAGGCCAGGACTTTCTGAGGAATTATTAGGGAGATTTTCAGATGATCCAAAATTTTCACTTAACAAAATTGGCTCATAAATTCAGTTACCTCCTCACCCAGTTTCTTGAGGACACACATAGCAAAACTGATAGGGTAGGGGGAGAGTTTTAGTGTGAGTCTCCTCCCCTACCAAAGGCCAAAGAAGGCGATTCCACGAGGCGGGAGTTAGGGAGCGAGAGAGGGAAGCAGGGAAGGGGGAAGCCAATGTATGGGCATGGATGTCACCAGTCTCATCTATAAAGCCAGCGGGGATGCTGTTGACCCAGTGAGGGCTCCTTGAGGAAGGGTACGGGAGCCCCCCAAAAGAACCCCCTGAAGGACAATAGGCTGCAGCACCTGTCACCTGCTCCATCCCCACTGATGGGGACATTAATTTCCTTCTCCTTCTCTCCCAGCTTCTGAGAAGACCCTGCAGCACAAACGGGAAAGACTAAAGGCGGCTACCTGAGTTGGGAGTGGAAGGGGGCTGCAAAGTGCAAGATGAGTCTGAGGGCTCCCCTAACTCCTCACATCAGTGGACAGTGGGTCAAGGAGGTGGTACTCAGGGCACCAGAAAGCATCTGCCTCAGGGAGCCTCATCTCCCTTTTCCTTTTCCTACTGATCGATTGACTCCACAATCAAACAAGTGAAGATAGGGGAGGAAGAGAAGAGGAGGACTTGAAAAAGCTCAGATTTGATGAATATAACTTTGGTACCCAGATTTGAAGACTAAGTCTTTCTGCTTTATGGGCAAACTGCTGAGAAATTGTGCAGAGCTTGCAGCTGCTCTTTGATTATGATAATTATAAGGAAATGAATGAATGAAGAAGACCAGGGGTATAGATGAGCATGCTTCCCTTGTCACAGATATGCAGGTCGTCCTCTCCATGGTCTATGGGAGTAACTAGACCTAAAAATGAATGAGTGTAATAGGCTCTAAACTCATGCATCTTTTCAGGGCCAATGTGGGCAGGAGCAAGGGCAACCTGCAAAATGCAAAATTTAGATCTGTTCTCTGGAAAATGCACAATTCTAAGCTTCAGTGACCAATGGAAGATCGTGGTGAGGGTGCGTTGGCTACAGTTGGTCATGTGTTGGGTTAGCACCAACGTACCCTTGACTTTTATTTCATCACTAAGATAAAAACAGTTAACGTCTATCTGAATGTGACATGCCATGATATAAAGATGTAATTGATGCCTTCTTAACAGATTAAAACATACAACAGATGGCTGAAGTAAGAGACTAGATAATGTAGCGTTAACTGTGTAAATGTTTGAATGAATGTTTTGAAAAGTGAGCTGTTAGCCTCATTACCAAGTAGCAAGTTTGTGATGGAGGACAATTGACTTCGGGGAGTGGGGTCTGGGAGATTTTGCTGTTGTTTTCATATAGCAGTGAGTTATTTGGAAAAAATGCATCTCAAGGACTTTTCACATTAAGGAAGAGATAATGCTAAGAGAGGCGGTCAAGGATGGTGAGACTGGGACCCCAAAGATGACCCAGAGTTGGGACTGTGGCCAGCGGTCCATCATACATGTTTGCCAGAGAAGAACACATCCTTTAGGCAATTTATTTTATTTTTTATTTTATTTTATTTTTTAACATCTTTATTGGAGTATAATTGCTTTACAATGGTGCATTAGTTTCTGCTTTATAACAAAGTGAATCAGTTATACATATACATATGCTCCCATATCTCTTCCCTCTTACATCTCCCTCCCTCCCACCCTCCCTATCCCACCCTTCTAGTTGGTCACAAACCACCGAGCTGATCTCCCTGTGCTATGCAGCTGCTTCCCACTAGCTATCTATTTTACGTTTGGTAGTGTATATATGTCCATGCCACTCTCACTTTGTCCCAGCTTACCCTTCCCCTACTGCATATCCTCAAGTCCATTCTTTAGTAGGTCTGTGTCTTTATTCCCATCTTATCCCTAGGTTCTTCATGACCTTTTTTTTTTTCTTAGATTCCATATATATGTGTTAGCATATGGTATTTGTTTTTCTCTTTCTGACTTACTTCACTCTGTATGACAGACTCTAGGTCCATCCACCTCACTACAAATAACTCAATTTCTTTTCATTTTATGGCTGAGTAATATTGCATTGTATATATGTGCCACATCTTTATGCATTCATCCGATGATGGACACTTAGGTTGCTTCCATTTCCTGGCTCTTGTAAATAGAGCTGCAATGAATATTTTGGTACATGACTCTTTTTGAATTATGGCTTTCTCAGGGTATATGCCCAGTAGTGGGATTGCTGGGTCATATGGCAGTTCTATTTTTAGTTTTTTAAGGAACCTCCATACTGTTCTCCATAGTGGCTGTATCAGTTTACATTCCCACCAACAGTGCAAGAGGGTTCCCTTTTCTCCATACCCTCTCTAGGATTTATTGTTTGTAGATTTTTTATGATGGACATTCTGACCAGTGTGAGATGATATCTCATTGTAGTTTTTTTGATTTTCATTTCTCCAATGTTTAATGATGTTGAGCATTCTTTCATGTGTTTGTTGGCAATCTGTATATCTTCTTTGGAGAAATGTCTATTTAGGTCTTCTGCCCATTTTTGGATTGGGTTGTTTGTTTTTTTGTTATTGAGCTGCATGAGCTGCTTGTAACTCTTGGAGATTAATCCTCTGTCAGTTGCTTCATTTGCAAATATTTTCTCCCATTCTGAGGGTTGTCTTTTGGTCTTGTTTATGGTTTCCTTTGCTGTGCAAAAGCTTTGAAGTTTCATTAGGTCCCATTTGTTAATTTTTTTTTTATTTCCATTTCTCTAGGAGGTGGGTCAAAGAGGGTCTTGCTGTCATTTATGTCATAGAGTGTTCTGCCTATGTTTTCCTCTAAGAGTTTGATAGTGTCTGGCCTTACATTTAGGTCTTTAATCCATTTTCAGTTTATTTTTGTGTATGGCGTTAGGGAGTGTTCTGATTTCATACTTTTACATTTACCTGTCCAGTTTTCCCAGCACCACTTATTGAAGAGGCTGTTTTTGCTCCACTGTATATTCTTGCCTCCTTTATCAAAGATAAGGTGACCATATGTGTGTGGGTTTATCTCTGGACTTTCTATCCTGTTCCATTGGTCTATATTTCTGTTTTTGTGCCAGTGCCATACTGTTTTGATTACTGTAGGTTTGTAGTATAGTCTGAAGTCAGGGAGCCTGATTCATCCAGCTCCATTTTTCGTTCTCAAGATTGCTTTGGCTATTTGGGGTCTTTTGTGTTTCCATACAAATTGTGAAATTTTTTGTTCTATTTCTGTGAAATATGCCAGTGGTAGTTTGATAGGGATTGCATTGAATCTGTAGATTGCTTTGGGTAGTAGAGTCATTTTCACAATGTTGATTCTTCCAATCCAAGGACATGGTATATCTCTCCATCTATTTGTATCATCTTTAATTTCTTTCATCAGTGTCTTATAATTTTCTGCATACAGGTCTTTTGTCTCCTTAGGTAGGTTTATTCCTAGATATTTTATTCTTTTTGTTGCAATGGTAAATGGGAGTGTTTTCTTAATTTCACTTTAAGATTTTTCATCATTAGTGTATAGGGATGCCAGAGATTTCTGTGCGTTAATTTTGTAACCTGCTACTTTACCAAAATCATTGATTAGCTCTAGTAATTTTCTGGTAGCATCTTTAGGATTCTCTATGTATATCATGTCATCTGCAAACAGTGAGAGTTTTACTTCTTCTTTTCCGATTTGGATTCCTTTTATTTCTTTTTCTTCTCTGATTGCTGTGGCTAAACTTCCAAAACTATGTTGAATAAGAGTGGTAAGAGTGGGCAACCTTGTCTTGTTCCTGAGCTTAGTGGAGATGGTTTCAGTTTCTCACCATTGAGGACGATGTTGGCTGTAAGTTTGTCATATATGGCCTTTATTATGTTGAGGATAGTTCCCTCTATGCCTACTTTCTGTAGGGTTTCTATCATAAATGGGTGTTGAATTTTGTCGAAAGCTTTCTCTGCATGTATTGAGATGACCATATGGTTTTTCTCCTTCAATTTGTTAATATGGTGTATCACATTGATTGATTTGTGTATGTTGAAGAATCCTTGCATTCCTGGAATAAACGCCACTTGATCATGGTGTATGATCCTTTTAATGTGCTGTTGGATTCTGTTTGCTAGTATTTTGTTGAGGATTTTTGCATCTATGTTCATCAGTGATATTGGCCTGTAGTTCTCTTTCTTTGTGACATCTTTGTCTGGTTTTGGTATCAGGGTGATGGTGGCCTCGTAGAATGAGTTTGGGAGTGTTCCTACCTCTGTTATACTTTGGAAGAGTTTGTGAAAGACAGGTGTTAGCTCTTCTCTGAATGTTTGATAGATTCCCCTGTGAAGTCATCTGGTCCTGTGGTTTTGTTTGTTGGAAAATTTTTAATCACAGTTTCAATTTCAGTGCCTGTGATTGGTCTGTTCATATTTTCTATTTCTTCCTGGTTCAGTCTCGGCAGGTTGTGCATTTCTAACAATTTGTCCATTTCTTCCAGGTTGTCTGTTTTATTGGCATAGAGTTGCTTGTAGTAACCTCTCATGATCGTATGTATTTCTGCAGTGTCAGTTTTTGCTTCTCCTTTTTCATTTCTAATTCTATTGATTTGAGTCTTCTCCCTTTTTTTCTTGATGAGTCTGGCTAATGGTTTATCAATTTTCTTTATCTTCTTGTTTATCTTCTTCTCAAAGAACCATCTGTTAGTTTTATTGATCTTTGCTATCATCATTTCCTTCATGTCTTTTTCATTTATATCTGATCTGATTTTTTGATTTCTTTCCTTCTACTAACTTTGGGTTTTTTTTGGTTCTTATTTCTCTAATTGCTTTAGGTGCACGGTTAGGTTGTTTATTTGAGAGGTTTCCTGTTTCTTAAGGTAAGATTTTATTGCTATAAACTTCCCTCTTAGAACTGCTTTTGCTGCATTCCATAGGTTTTGGGTGGTCGTGTGTCCATTGTCATTTGTTTCTAGGTATTTTTTGATTTCCTCTTTGATTTCTTCAGTGATCACTTGGTTATTAAGTAGTGTATTGTTTAGCCACCATGTGTTTGTATGTTTTACAATTCTTTTCCTGTAATTGATATCTAGCCTCATAACGTTGTGGTCAGAAAAGATACTTGATACAATTTCAATTTTCTTAATTTTACCAAGGCTTGGTTTGTGACACAGGATATGATCTATCCTGGAGAATGTTCCATGAGCACTTGAGAAGAATGTGCATTCTGTTGTTTTTGGATGGAATGTCCTATAAATAACAACTAAGTCCATCTTGTTTAATGTATCATTTAAAGCTTGTGTTTCCTTATTTATTTGCATTTTGGATGATCTGTCCATTGGTGAAAGTGGGGTGTTAAAGTCCCTTACTAAGATTGTGTTAATGTCGTTTTCCCCTTTTATGGCTGTTAGTATTTGCCTTATGTATTGAGGTGCTCCTATATTGGGTGCATAAATATTTACAATTTTTATATCTTCTTGGATTGATCCCTTGGTCATTATGTAGTGTCCTTCTATGTCTCTTGTAATAGTCTTTCTTTTAAAGTCTATTTTTTCTGATATGAGAATTGCTACTCCAGCTTTCTTTTGATTTCCATTTGCATGGAATATATTTTTCCACCCCCTTACTTTCAGTCTGTATGTGTCTCTAGGTCTGAAGTGGGTCTCTTGTAGACAGCATATATATGGGTCTTGTTTTTGTATCCATTCGGCCAGTCTGTGTCTTTTAGTGGGAGCATTTAATCCATTTGCATGTAAGGTTATTATCTATATGTATGCTCCTATTACCATTTTCTTAATTGTTTTGGGTTTGTTATTGTAGGTCTTTTCCTTCTGTTGTGTTTCTTGCCTAGAGAAGTTCCTTTAGCATTTGTTGTAAAGCTAGTTTGGTGTGCTGAACTTTCTCAGCTTTTGCTCTCTGTAAATGTTTTAATTTCTCCATCAAATCTGAATGAGATCCTTGCTGGGTAGAGTAATCTTGGTTGTAGATTTTTCTTCTTCATCACTTTAAATATGTCCTGCCGCTCCCTTATGGCTTGCAGAGTTTCTGCTGAAAGATCAGCTGTTAACCTTATGGGGATTCCCTTGTGTGTTATTTTTCCCTTGCTGCTTTAAATATGTTTTCTTTGTATTTAATTTTTGATAGTTTGATTAATATGTGGCTTGGTGTGTTTCTCCTTGCATTTATCCTGTATGGGACTCTCTGTGCTTCCTGGACTTGATTAACTATTTCCTTTCCCATATTAGGGAAGTGTTCAACTATAATCTGTTCAAAAATTTTCTCAGTCCCTTTCTTTTTCTCTTCTTCTTCTGGGACCCCTATAATTCGAATGTGGTTGCGTTTAATGTTCTCCCAGAGGTGTCTGAGACTGCCCTCAGTTCTTTTCATTCTTTTTTCTTTATTCTGCTGTGCAGTAGTTATGTCCACTATTTTATCATCCAGGTCACTTATCCATTCTTCTGTCTCAGTTATTCTGCTATTGATCTCTTCTAGATTATTATTATTATTATTATTATTTTTTTTTTTTGCGGTATGCGGGCCTCTCACTGTTGTGGCCTCTCCCGTTGCGGGGCACAGGCTCCGGATGCGCAGGCTCAGCGGCCATGGCTCACGGGCCCAGCCGCTCCGCGGCATATGGGATCCTCCCAGACCGGGGCACGAACCCGTATCCCCTGCATCGGCAGGCGGACTCTCAACCACTGCGCCACCAGGGAGGCCCCTAGATTATTTTTAATTTCATTTTTTGTGTTGTTCATCATTGCTTGTTTCCTCTTTAGTTCTTCTAGGTTCTTGTTAAATGTTTCTTGCATTTTGTCTATTCTATTTCCAAGATTTTGGATTTTCTTTACTATCACTTTTCTGAATTCTTTTCCAGGTAGACTACCTATTTCTTCTTCATTTAATAGGTCTGGTGGGTTTTTACCTTGCTCCTTCATCTGCTGTGTGTTTTTCTGTCTTCTCATTTTGCTTATCTTACTGTGTTTGGGGTCTCCTTTTCACAGGCTGCAGGTACGTAGTTCCCGCTGTTTTTGGTGTCTGTCCCCAGTGGCTAGGGTTTGTTCAGTGGGTTGCGTAGGCTTCCTGGTGGAGGGGACTAGTGCCTGTGTTCTGGTGGATGAGGCTGGATCTTGTCTTTCTGGTGGGCAGGTCCATGTCCGGTGGTGTGTTTTAGGGTGTCTGTGGCCTTATTATGATTTTAGGCCGCCTCTCTGCTAATGGGTGGGGTTGTGTTCTTGTCTTGCTACTTGTTTGGCATAGTGTGTGCAGCACTGTAGTTTGCTGGTCTTTGAGTGAACCTGGGTGTCAGTGTTGAGATGGAGATCTCTGGGAGATTTCCACCGTTTGATATTATGTGGAGCTGGGAGTTCTCTTGTGGACCAGTGTCCTGAAGTTGGCTCTCCCATGTCAGAGGCACAGCACTGACTACTGGCTGCAGCACCAAGAGCCTTTCATCCACATGGCTGAGAATAAAAGGGAGAAAAAGTAGTAAGAAAGAAAGAAGAGGATAAAATAAAATAAAATAAAGTAAGATAAAATAAAATAAAGTTATTAAAATAAAAAATAATTATTAAGAGAAAAAATTTTTTTAAAGTAAAACAAAATAAAAAACAAAAATGGACGGATAGAACCCTAGGCCAAATGGTGAAAGCAAATCTATACAGACAAAATCTCCCACAGAAGCATACACATACACAGTCACAAAAGGAGAAAAAGGAAAAAAAAATATATATATGGAAGAGAGCAATCAAATCAGTAAACAAATCTACCAATGATAATAAGCTCTGAATACTAAACTAAGATAAACATAAAACCAGAAACAAATTAGATGCAGAAAGCAAACTCCAAGTCTACAGTTGCTCCCAAAGTCCACCTCCTCAATTTGGGATGATTCGTTGTCTATTCAGGTATTCCACAGACGCAGGGTACATCAAGTTGATTGCAGAGCTTTAATCCGCTTTTTCTGAGGCTGCTGGGAGAGATTCCCCTTTCTCTTCTTTGTTCGCACAGCTCCCGGGGCTCAGCTTTGGATTTGGCTCCACCTCTGCATGTAGGTCGCTGGAGGGCGTCTGTTCTTCGCTCAGACAGGACGGGGTTAAAGGAACCGCTGATTCGGGGGCTCTGGCTCGCTCAGGCCGGGAGGAGAGAGGGGCATGGAGTGCGGGGCGAGCCTGTGGCAGCAGAGGCCAGCGTGATGTTGCACCAGCCCGAGGCGCACCGTGCGCTCTTCTGGGTAAGTTGCCCCTGGATCCCGGGACCCTGGCAGTGGCGGGCTGCACAGGCTCCCGGGAGAGGAGGTGTGGATAGTGACCTGTGCTCGCACACAGGCTTCTTGGTGGTGGCAGCAGTGGCCTTAGCATCTCATGCCCGTCTCTGGGGTCCATGCTGATAGCCGCAGCTCATGCCCGTCTCTGGAGCTCCTTTAAGCGGCTCTCTGAATCCCCTCTCCTCGTGCACCAGGAAACAAAGAGGGAAGAAAAAGTCTCTTGCCTCTTTGACAGCTCCAGACTTTTCCCCAGACTCCCTCCCGGCTAGCCGTGGTGCGCTAACCCCTGTAGGTTGTGTTCACGCCGCCAGCCCCAGTCCTCTCCCTGCTCTCCGACTGAAGCCTGAGCCTCAGCTCCCAGCCCCGCCTGCTCCGGCGGGAGAGCAGACAAGCCTCTCGGGCTGGTGAGTGCTGGTCGGCACCGATCCTCTGTGCAGGAATCTCTCCGCTTTGCCCTCCGCACCCCTGTTGCTGTGCTCTCCTCTGCGGCTCCGAAGCTTCCCCCCTCCGCCACCCGCACGCAGTCTCCGCCCGTGAAGGGGCTTCCTAGTGTGTGGAAACCTTTCCTCCTTCACGGCTCCCTCCCACTGGTGCAGGTCCCGTCCCTATTCTTTTGTCTCTGTTTTTCCTTTTTTCTTTTGCTCTACCCAGGTACGTGCGGGAGTTTCTTGCCTTTTGGGGGGTCTGAGGTCTTCTGTCAGTGTTCAGTAGGTGTTCTGTAGGAGTTGTTCCACGTATAGCAGTATTTCTGATGTATCTGTGGGGAGGAAGGTGATCTCTGCGTCTTAATCTTCCGCCATCTTCCTCAGCTCCCGCATCTCTCATTTCTGATGACATTGCTGAAGTGTGAAACATCAGGGCCTACGATGTTAAAAAAAAAAACAAAACTTATTCACAGAACAACTCCTTAATCTAGGGAGGTGTGTACTTGGATCTACATGACCAGCACAACTCCTCCAAATCACTGTGCACTTCCTCCCACCCATGTTTCAGGACCCAGTTGGCACTTTAGGACTCAAGCTTCTGTAGCTTCTTCATTTACATCATGTATTTTCTAGTAGTTTTGATCATCAGGTTTTTTACTATGATTGGAAAATAGAAATTTACATTTTTTTTAATTAAAAAAATACTTTGTCCTGGTCAAGTTCCTCTGCTGGTACCCTTTTCCTGGGTGATGTAGCATCTTGGAGAGCATGTTAACTTTAGAATTTCTATCTGTAGCAATCTACAGCTTAGGAGTCATGTGGGGCTGCAGAGGAGCCATGTCGTGTGATGCCTAGTGATACATCCTATCATTCATTGGAGTTTACTCTGTGCCAGACTCTGTGCTAAGAACAGAACTTTATATGCACAATCCCTCCTCCTCCATTCTCTTTTTGATTCAGTCCAGCTTCTGCCCCTAGCACAGTATGGAATCAGCTCATGTCAAGGTCACCAATGACTACCATTTTGTCAGGATCAAAGACATCCACATGGGTTACCTCACAGGTCCTCTTGGCAGTGTTAGATCAAGTTGACCACTTCCTTCTCTTGGAAGACTTTCTTCTTTGGTTTCCAAGTTGATTAATTTTCTTGATTTTCTTCCTCCCTCAAACTGCCTTCATTATTGCTTGTTTTTACCAGATGACATGTTGGAAAACTCCTGGTGGTTGACTGTCCTTCTTTCTTCATTTATGTTTTCCCCTCAGGTGTTTTTTTATGATCTCATGACTTTGAATAACATCTAAATGCTGATGACTTCCAAATTGATGTTCATCCCTGAATTCTTCCCTGAGCTCTAATCTCATATATGCAACCGCCCCCTTGACATCTCTATTTCAAGGTCTACTAGGCTGCTGAACCCAAAAGTTTAAAACAGAACTTTTGGTCCCTCACTATAAAATGAAAAAAATAATCTAAAAGTAATCCTTGCTTCTTCTCTTTGACACATCCAATTGCATCAGCAAGTCCTGCTAGCTTTCCCTCCACAATGTACTTCCCCAACCCATCCACGTGGCTCATCCCCACAGCTCCCAAGCTGGTCCAAGCCATCATCACTGCCTCTCTAGACAACTGCCCTAGCCTCTTCACTGGTCTCCTTGCTTTCACTCTAGCTCCAGTACTCATCATTCTCCAAATAGCAAGGAGAGACTTGAGAAATGTAAATCAGATAATACTTTTTCCTTTGTTAAAACGATCCAATGACTTCTCATTATGAAATGGAGCAGGACCCTATGGGACCTTCCTGGGAAAAACCCCTGGCGCCCCTGCCCCATGTCCTCTGCCTGCCTCTTGTCTGTAGAAAACCTTAGCCAAAGAATAAATTTAATCAGATAAGTGAGAAAATGCAGAAGTGAAGGAAAATAGTCAAACAGGACAAAATAATAATAGTTTAGTCATTACACAAAGTGAAAGACTTTTAGTTCCTCCTCAAGGGCTATAGATAATATTCTGAGCCATATCCTTTGAGCTGTTTTGTAGATACTGAAACCTCCACCAGGTGGAAGAAGTTAACTACATGATGACCAGACTGCAGCCATGACATAGCTGCTCCACCTTACACAATTTCAAGAACTGGCCTCAAGGAAATGGGAACAAACCAACCCTGGAACTAAAGATTAACTGTAGTTAAAACAATCAAGATGACACTGATCAGACCATCACATGACCAATTTCAAGAGGATTGTCAGAGCTGACTGTGCTGCTGGGCATGTAGCCCCCTATTTCTGCCTACACATCCCTGAAACTCCCCTTTAAAAGCTATTGTGCCCTAATCAGCAGTGGGGAGTTGGCTATTGGACACGAGTCCAGCTTCTCTCCCAGTTGCCAACCTCTGGAATAAAGCAAGCTTTCCTTTCCTACCAACACTTTTCTCTTGAGTATTGGCTTTGAGCAGTGAGCAGCTGGACCTGAGTTCAGTAACAATTATACTTAAGAAAAAAATCCTCCAAGCTCTCTTAATCTGGCTCTACCTTATTTTTCTGACTTCAGTTGGCACCCCTACCACTTCATCACCCATTGACATACTTATGCACTGGAATACCATGCCACCAACTCCCCGGCCTACTTGTCTTCATTGGTCAATTTTGTTTCTATCTCAGGGCCTTTGTACTTGCTGATCCTCTGCCTTGAACACTGTTTCCGCACATCTTCACATCACTCAAGTCTCAGATTCATATCACCTCCTCAGAGAGGACTTCCTTGCCAGCTGAGGCTCAGAGAAGTCCAGTAACTTGTGTGAGGCTGCTCCTCTAGTAAGTAACACGTTTGAGATCTGAGTCCAGGTAATTGAAATACACATCCTGTGTCTTGACCACCATCTTCTCTGTCTTTATTCTTTCATAGTAGGGACCAGAGAACACAGTATGATGCAGGGCTTGTTGCAGAAGATACAAGGGATGAAGGGAAGCAAAGGAGATGAATAAGGAAGAAGTGGGCCTGTGAACATTTTTAGCAACAGCAGCAGAACTCAGTAACAGAACAACTGGATGTTGAGTAAAATGAAGAATAAGACTGTTAACTCCTCAGTACAGCCAAGAATAAGATGCTAGATCATAATTCATAGATTACAAGATAAGGACTACAAAACTAAACTGCTGTCCCCAACTAGAGAATATTATTTATTTCCTAGGAAAATAAAATACAAGTAAGAACCTAACTCATATTTGCATTGTGGTTAGCGCCTTATACTTAGTTTAACATCTTAGTAAATACCCTCAGCAATTTATCACAGTGTGATGGTTATTCTCAAGTAAGTCCTTTAGTTTAACTTTACTATTAAAATAACCCCAGTGGGAACTGGTTTGAGTAGAAATACCTAAAACTGGTGACCAACATTGTCACAGGATTGGAATTGGAAAAGACCGGGGGAATAATAATAGGAACAGTGAATGTATCAACTCTTGTGTTAGATCATTTAGGTGTTCCTTATGGGTGCATCTTTACCCCAACCTTCCTGGGAGAGAGAAAGACATGAGGTTTCTATGATGGGTCCAAGAAAGATGGTAATTATATAAACACGCTGAAACACCAGCATGATCTTTAGAGCATGTCCTGAGCTTAATAGTGTCCTCCCCAAATTCATATCCATCCAGAACATGTGAAGGTGACTTTGTTTGGACTTAGTATCTTTGCAAATATAATAAACTTAAAATTATTTGGTCTTAAGTCCAATATGACTAGTGTCCTTACCAAAGGGACAATTTGGACACAGAGCCATACACATAGGGAGAAATCCCTGTGAAGACAGAGGAAGAGATTGGAGTGATGCATCTGAAAGTCAAGGAACACCAAGGATTGCTGGCAACCACCAGAAGCTAGAAGAGTTGGAGGGATCCTCTCCTAGGGTCTCCAGAGAGCATGGCTCTATCAATACTTAGATTTCAGAGGTCTGGACTCTAGAACTGTGAGGGAATCTTCCTTTATAAACATCTAGTTTGTAGTAATTTGTTATGGGAGCCTCAAGAAACTAGTACAGTGCATCTAAATAATTAGACATCATCAGATGCTCAATATAAGTAAAAATACCCCATAAACACTTTTTTTGGTTATTGTTGAACCAGCTTATTCTTATTTTAAAACGTGGTTTCTAGCAATTTATATGAAGAGATGGTGCATTCACAGGGTTGTCAATAAAAACTTAAACAGGAATACGTGAAAAGTCTCCCTCCTTTCCCTGCTCCATTTCCCTTCTCCTAGGCAATATTTTTCATTTCTTTCTTGTGTAATCTTCCAGGAGAGTTTTATGCATATACAAATAATTCAAGGGCATATTCTCCCCCCATTTTTAAAGCAAATCATAGCATACTATATACTTTGCTTTGTACCTTGCTTTTTTTCATTCAACTATTTATCTTGGGAAATTTTCCATATGAGTATATAAAGAACATCTTGATTTATTCTTACAGTTGCAACAATTTCCATTGCATGCTTGGAAAGATGATTTATTTAGCTGGTGCTCTCATGATGGCCATTGAGATAGCTTCCAATATTTTGCTGTTATAAATGATCCTGCAACAAATAACTGTATACATATGTAGTTTCATGTGTTTGTGACTATATATGTAGGATAAACTCCACAAAAGTAAAATGACATAATCCTAAGGGCATGTGCACTTATTGTTTATAAAAATTGTTTCATTGTGGTAAAATATACATACCATAAAAGTTGCCATTTAAATGATTTTTAAGTGGCACTAAGTATAGTGTACATTTCAGTGGCATTTAAGTACATTCACATTGCTGTGCAACTATCACCACCATCCATCTCTAGAATTTTTCATTTTCACAAACTGAAACTCTATACTCATTAAACACTAACCCCTCATTTTCCCCTTTCCCTAGCTTGGGCAACCACCATTCTACTTATGAATTTGACCACACTTGGTACCTCATACAAGTGGAATCATATAATATTGTCTTTTTGAGCCTGATGGACTTCATTTAGCATAATGTCTTCAAGGTTTTTTCCATGTTGGAGTATGTGTCAGAATTTCTTTCCTTTTTAAGGCTGAAAAATATTGCATCGTATGTATATACCACATTTTGTTTATCCATTCATCCATCAATGGACACTTGGGTTGTTTCCCCCTTTTGGTTATTGTAAATAATGGTGCTGTGAACACTGGCATACAAATATGTGTTCGAGTCCCTGATTTCAATTCTTTTGGGTCTACACTCAGAATTAGAATTGCTGGATCATATGATACTTCCTTCTTTAAATTTTTGAGGAAATACTATACTGTTTTCACAGCAGCTGCACCATTTTACATTCCCACCAACAGTGCGCAAGCGTTCCAATTTCTCCACATCCTCACCAACACTTGTTATTTTGTTTATTTTTTTGATAATAATCATCTTAATGGGTGTGACATGGTACCTTATTCTGATTTTGATTTGCATTTCCCTAATCATTAGTGATATTGAGCATCTCTTCAAGTGCTTATTAACCATTTGAATATCTTCTTTGGAGAAATGTATTTTCAAGTTTTTTACCCACTTTTTAATTGGTTTGTTTATTTTCTTGTTGTTGAGTTCCTTATAATTGCATTTATATATTTAAAAAATCATAATATTTTTGTGCTACTTTTGTCAAACAATATATAACCGGCCGTAGTTATATCATAACCACTTTCCAGTTCATTAATTTAATTAAAATTTAATAAGAAGCTGCTATGTAGTAGTTACTATTCCCAGGTTGATGAAACAAAAATGAATTAGAAATCATCACTGTCTTTGCAGAAGTGGCAGATGAATAAATAAATTATCATAACAGTGTTCAGTAAGGGCTGCCTGTCATGGGGGAACACAAGGAAACTTCTTGGGCATAAATTAAATCAGGAATGTCTTGGGCTCTATTGCATGAGTCCAATAGAAGAATGTTACTCTATTAGAGAGTCATATATGAGAACCATAAGAAAGGTTATTTGCAATGTCTCCATCCTAAAGTGATCACTTTCCCATAAACTCTTCAGCTACAAAATGGTACAGAAAGTGTGGCATGAAACTCACCAAGTGAACATTACTAGAGTAGAGACTAATTAATCTAATTAAATTTTTCTTGAGCACTTACTGTATGCCCAATACTGGGCTACAGCAGGGTCAGAAAAAAGCTCCTCTGATCTTCTCCATGTCTGCCTTGTACTAATGTCCACCTCCTAGGGCAGGACTGACAAAAATATGGCATGTGGCACCCATGGTGCCTGTTGCATCACTAATTGATGGTGGTCTTTTCCCACTTTGCATATGGCACCCGTGACTCCAGGCAGACACTACCAGCCAATAGGTGTAGGCTCTGGAGACTAACCCCATTTTCTATTTGGCTGTTGAGGGTCTCTGTGTATAGGAAATTTAGGGGTTCTCTATTAATGTCTGCTGTTTCGAGGGGAGAAAAACTGGGGGCTACCGGAAGTGAAATCAGAGAGCCTGTCCTCTCTGGGCCTAGATACTGGTGAGTCAAGGTTGCCACCTCTTTTGTTTCTCTTCCTAAATTTATAATTTCTGTTTTCATATTGCATTTTTTTATATAAATGTATAATTTTATTTTTTTCTTCTAGTTTTATTGAGATATAATTGACATACAGCACAGTATAAGTTTAAGGTATACAGCATAATGATTTGACTTACACACATCAGGAAATGATCACCATAGTACGTTTAGCGAACATCCATCTCATATAGATACAAAATTAAAGAAATAGGAAAAAAATTTTTTCACCTGTGATGAGAACATGAGGATTTGCTCTCTTAACAACCTTCAAGTATAACATACAGCAGTGTGAATTATACTTATCATGTTGTTAAAGGTATTTTTTTTTCCTACAGGTCTTTCAGAGTTTTTATTTTATTTTTTGCACTTTAAGAGTGAAAAACTCAATGTACTTACCTCTGGAAAAAAAAAAACTATTGGAAGGCAAGCTTTGATTTGATTGATGAGTTCACACGTTTGTTTGCATCTTGTTCATCTTTCTATTCTCAGCGCCTGGGACGTGATAGGGCCTCAGAGAACATGAGCTGGATGAATGACAATTTACAGGAAGCTGGAGTCTGGAGCCTTCCCATTTGGTGAAATAACCGATGTCCAGACAAGGAGGAAAACTCTGAGATTCAATGACTGCTCCTTGGGAAGCATCATGCATTCATGCATTCATTCAACAAATGTTCAACCTTTAGACTAGCGGCACAATCCCCAGCCTCTTGGAACTTCCAGTCTAGCAGGGGAGACAGACCTTAGACAAATAAACACGTAACTATAAACTGATCAATCAGGAAGGATGCAGTCTAGATGGTTCCAGAATTGGCTGGTGCAGAGGTGGGTGGGGCTCTGCGCTCAGTCACTTACTTTGCTGTCCTCTGAGCCCTGACGCAGGCCCCCTGTGGGAGGGACCAAGGGCACAGTGATCAGCTGCCCAGGCTGCCTTAGAGGCCATGGGTTTTTAAGTGCGAATGGCTCTCCTCCACGAGTGAGAGGTCTGTTATCCAACACGCTCCACGGACCCAGCCAGAGGTGAGAACAGAGTGTGTTTTCTAACACCATTAAAATTTTATCCGCTGAGACTCTGGTTCCAAAGAGGCAATAAACTAAATATTTAAGAGCGCTTGAATTAAAATTGACAGAGAGACCCAAAGAAGCCTCTTACTTTGTAATTATAAAAATTAGCATAGCTTCCACTTCATGAAAATGTATACTTACAGGCTTTATTGGTTTTCATTTTATGGTGGCTTAGCTAAATCTGAGCTCTCAGAGTTTGGATTTTTAAAAATTTCATAAAAATAGTGACTTCATTCTCTTCTTTTTTTTTAAACATCTTTTTTTTTTTTTTTTTTTTTTTTTTTTTGCTGTATGCGGGCCTCTCACTGTTGTGGCCTCTCCCGTTGCGGAGCACAGGCTCCGGACGCGCAGGCCCAACGGCCATGGCTCACGGGCCCAACTGCTCCGCGGCATGTGGGATCTTCCCAGACTGGGGCACGAACCCGTGTCCCCTGCATCGGCAGGCGGACTCTCAACCACTGCGCCACCAGGGAAGCCCTTAAACATCTTTATTGGAGTATAATTACCTTACAATGGTGTGTTAGTTTCCGCTTTATAACAAAGTGAATCAGTTATACATTCTCTTCTTTTTAAAGCTTCAATGTCTTTTTATGAAATGATGGGCCAGTTCCCAAATCCTCCTAAGATTTTGGGATGCTTATTCTGTTCGATTGGTTTCCTTTTTTGAGTGCTCTTTTTCTCTTTCTTTCTCTCTCTGTGCAAAATATAAAATTTGAACCCTAAAATAAAATCCCTAAAATTAAACGCTAAAGAAAAGTTAGAACCTGTATTTTCTTTACTAACACAGTCCATGAAGTATTTGGAGGATAAGACAAAGGAGACCAACTAAAGCCCTCTCTACCAATAAGGATGTTATGAAGACCAAAATGTTTAAAGATTTAGTTGTTAGTAATCTTCCTGTCACGTGACCACAATATTGATTTCAAGGAAGTCAATACTGTTAGTTTCCCACTTGCTGTTGTACAGACGAGTTTGCCCCTTGTGTATTTTTCCTGCCTGATCGCTGATGTTTGTGGTTCCCTCATTGCTTCATTGGCTTTGGACAGTGTTTCCCAAATGTTTCTCTCAGCATTCTCCTTGCAGAAGAGAGAGATGTGTGTCCCTGCAGTTCTGGGGGATAACCCAGAATGACTTACCAAAAGCACAACATTTCTGGGTAATCTCCTATTTCAGTTTCCCACTTACCCCTATGATTTATGTTCTTATCACATTCCCACTTGTTTTAACATAAAAATGTCTATTTCCCCAAACCCTCAAGTCACACTGATGCTTTGGGATGTTGTGTCGAGCAGGTGTGCCCTACAGGGGTGTGTCTGAGGGATGGGGTGTACTTGGCCCAGCTGAGCTGCACAGTGTCTGGGGATGGGATTCAGCATGAGGTGTATTGAGCTTTCCATGCGGCAGGGTAAGGAACAGACCCTGACCTTCTCTTGTTGCCCCAAGACCCTAGCAACTGGTTGTCCTGATGGCTTTTTCAATCTCCTTCTGCATTTCCAAATGCCTTGTCCTTCCTAAGATTTCCTTTATTATCCCAGCTAGAGGCAGAATCTCCCCTTTCTTCAAATCCACGTGGCGAAAGCAAAGCAGAACAAAATGAAAGGAGGAGACAGAATTAGATGGAAAAGGATGGAATTAGAAAATTTTTATTTTGCAATCATGACTATAATGGAGTCAGGTGAAGGTGATGGGATGAAAAATTGTTGGGGAACAGGATAGACACATGGTCTCAGGGTAACCCTCCCTGGGTTATTCATTAATTACGAGGGGAAACTTCCCTTTCCAGCCCAGCCATCTGTCAGCATCAGGGTCATGGGAAAAGCTGACTTCACCGGCTCTTGCTCTGATGCAAGATGAAGGGCGCAGCATCAAATATTTAGCATTCTGGCCCAAGTTGTTTTAACCTGAATCTAACACTGAGGACACAGTCAGACTCAATCAGACTGTAGGACATTCAACAAAGCAACCGGCCTGGCCTCTTAAAAAGGATGTTGCAAACAAAACAAAAATAAAAAACACAGGCAAAGGATCTGTTCTAGGTAAGGGGAGGCCAGAGAGCCATGAAGATTAAATACATTGCATGATCCTTGATAAGGTCTCTGAGGGCTGGGACATTTGAATACGGACTGTATATTTGATAATATCATTTATCAGTGTTAAATTTCTTGGATGTGACAATGAGATTCAAGTTATGTAGAAAAATATCCTTTTCCTTAGAAGAAATATTTGAGGATAAAAGATTTGGGAATGAAGTGTTATGATGACTTCAACTTACTTTCAAATGATAAACAAATAGGGAGAGAGAGAGGGAGGGGGGGACTCAAATGTTGGGAGGATTTAATTGGTGAATTGGGGTCAAACGTACATAAATGTTTGTTGTAATCTTTGACTTTTTCTGTAAGTTTGAAGTTTTTCAAGCTACTGCAGAAAAACAAATCCACATATCAACATAACCATCTACAACTCTCATTTGGCAATTTTAACCTTGTTTTCTAGTTGTTTGTGGGTGTTCTACTGTCCCTAATGAGATGCTGACTTTTCTAAGATGAAGTCCCATCTTGTACACTCCATAGGCACCCACAGAGGCTAATTCATGGCTTTCCACGCTATATGTGTCCAATAAGTGTTACTTACATGAATGCCAGAGTACTAATCCCTTGTATACTGAATGAATGAATGAATCTCTCTGCTACTCACCCTAGGGCAGTAAAATAGCTCAGTCTCTGTTGCAAAGGGTAAGGAATTTTAACCTTTGAAGGTCATGAGCATCTTGTGAGTGCTTCTGGTATACAAGCCTCACATTTAGAATGCCGGACTTCTTGGCCTTGAAAGCCTGACCTTCATCTATACAAGACAATGGGATTTGTGTGTGTGTGCACGCGTGTGTGTGTGTGTTGTGTGAAGGTGCTGCCCAAATAAGTTGAGAGCTCTGCAATAACAATGCTTTTATAATAGAGGAGAATGGTACAAAAAGTTTCATATAATAAAGCTTTCATGAAGTGATGTTTTAAGGATATTGGGCATGAACAATAGGAAGGAAATGCACATTGAAGTTAGAGCAATCATATTTTTCAGAATTACATATTTATCCAAGGTTCAGACCGCTGTGTATTTTTCTCATGTTCATTTGATTTGGGAAGCACTGGTTCATCTTCTAGAGGGACTCGGTGATGGAGAGGAGGGGCTTTACATCTTCACATGGCTTTAACTATGTTTTACTGAACTCATCATGGATGGGGATGGAGGCATAGTTTCTTCACTGAAGGGTCAGGTCAATTTTGGGAGATCGCTCCCCTCCCCCTAAGAGGACGGACTTTCTTCAGTGTGGTCCCTTCATGAGGCTTGGATGCTGAGAGACTCCAGGTTGGTCTGGATTCTGGTGGAGAAGGTTACTGCTGCTGAGACCCCAAGGGGAAGGTTCAGCATTGTCCAGGGGATGCTCAGGAAAGCAGACTCCCCACCTCTGGTTTGGTTCAACCACCAGCCAGATGGGCAGTTGACCGCCTTCCTAGCTCACCTGCAAAGCCAGCACCTTGCCAAGGTGAGTGTTATTTCTACTTGGTGACAATGCAGTTGGTCTCACCCAATGAAAGCATGTCATTCCCATTACACGACCTTTCATTGCCCCATGCAAAACAATGAGCCTTGGCATCACTGTGCCCAGGAGTGTCTGGCTTCTTCCCAGGACCAGCTTCCATTACAGGCACCTCCTCGCTGGCTGTGAATGGGTCTCTCTTTGCCCACAGGGAGGAGGACACTGCTCTAATGAGATTGTTTTACTTCCAAATCTTCCCCAGTGATTGCGCAGTGGCAGCCGCACAGGATACAATAAAGTAAGACCACAGTTCTACACTATGTATCACTCTTTGTTGTTGTTTTTCCATTTTGATTCCATTTTGATGTGTTGATTCTACTGTGGGGCATGTAGAGATTCTTCCCTTCTCTGCCCCTTTTGTGGACCAAGGGGGCAGGGGAGGAGCAGATGGGTGTAATTCCTCTCTCATTCTGGGTCCCACTGTGTCCCAGTGGTTGACTTCCTTGAATATTTAAATTTTCCTTTATAATCATTTATTTGAACAGGAACCCCATTTGCATGTCTTGAATATGAAAACAATACAAAAGTGTACACTGAGATGTCTCCAACCAGCCCACCTCCCACCGGCCCTGTGCTCTGCACTTGCCCTTAATGACCATTCTCCACCACCCTCTTCCTTCCTGCCCAGCCTGCCCCACGGACCACACTGACCAGGCCTCTTGACTCCGTTTAGTCAGAGGGAGATGCTGACAGAGTTTCCTGAAGTTATTGGTCCTGGGTGGTTAACTTCCTCTGCTGCTTTGTTAATCCTGCCTACACTTGGGTACAGTCTCGACAGAAAACTCTTTTCTGTTAAACCCATCTGAGCAGACCAACAGCTTGTGGTCAGACCCAGATTGACGGAAGGGTGAGAGAGCAGGGCTCAGAGAGGTCACTCGGTTCTCTCAAAGTCACACAGCTCACTTGTGGAGCACAGCTCTGTTATGGACGGGATGCTTGTGTCTTTCCCCATCCCCAAGTCACATATTGAAGCCCTAATCCACAGTGGGATGGTGTTGGGAGGTGGGGCCTTTGGGAGGTGATTAGGGTTAGTAGAGGTCATGAGGGTGGGGTCCGTGATGGGATTAGTGCCCTTATAAGAAGAGAGAGAGACATGAGAGCTCTCCCTCCACAGGCATGCACTAAATAAAGGGCATATAAGGAGGTAAGAAGGAGGTGACCTGTGCAAGCCAGGAAGCAGGTTCTCACCAGCACCTGATCTTGGAATTCCAGCCTCCAAAACTGTGAGAAATCAATGTCTGCTGTTTAAGCCACACCTTCTGTGGTATTTTGTGGCCCCAGTAACTAAAACAACCCTGAACGCCAGGAAGTCATGTGTTTTTGCCTGACTTAGGACACTCTGACTCCCTGAGGAGGGCATTGGGGTCAGCAGGGTTTTGGGTTTCAGCATGAGATGGTCTATAATCAGGAAGAAGCCTTCGCCCCAGCGGTGGCTCCGTGGAGAGGCAAGGCCATCAGCAGGAGCCTGCAGGGCGGATTCTCAGAGGGGGCAGTGATGGAGGAGGTGGAGGGGACACCTGGGCAGGGCTTGAGGACAGCTGGTCCAGGTTGGGGGCAGACTCCAGGCTGAGGGACCCGCTCATGGGCGCAGAGGGGAGGATCTGTTTGGGCACGTTTCCCCTCCTTCTGAGAATGAGTGTCTTTGATCGCAGTGGGTGGCTGCACTCTGGCTTCACCTTTGCAAATCTGTCTCCTCTGCCCTTTGGTCTGTAAGGCTCGAGCCCTGGGGAGTCCTCAGTTCTGTGGCCTCAAAATGTGCTGGGTGTCCAGCGGAGCAGCTAAAAATGACCTACATTGAGGTCTATCAAGTGAAAGAGGATGTTTTTGTTATATTCGACCCAGGTTCTAATTTATTCATGGGGTGGGTGGCCTCTCAGCATGTTGCCATCTGACACGGCTTCACCAGAGGAGCTGAAAGCCTTTGACCTCCCCGCAACCCCCATTTTCCATTCTCAGTGGCTGACTTACTCTTATCAAGTAAGCGTTACCAGTTCAATTTTCCATCCAAGGAAAGAAAGGAAGGAAAGAAAAGGCCAGTTCTGAAAAAAGTGAAGAATGTCTCAGAAGGAGAGTTTGGAGAGAAAAAAACCACAAAGTATAAATAACACAGGAAGAGGGGTAGAGAAACATTTCTCTCCATTGGTCAACTCTGCAGCATGAGGTCTGTTAAGGTGATGAGAGGAGAGGTCGCCTTGTTTTCCTACCTGGGAACATTTTTCTTTGAGCTCTAGCAACCTCTGAATGTGGAGAAAATCCTTCCTGACTTTGTGGTATTCCTACCTGCATTTAGAAAGCCAAGCTCTGTGGGGGGCAAAGCAGGAATAAACTTAAGAAAAGAATGATCTGGAAGGGAGTTGAGTGCAGGACCAGCTTCCTAAGGTGACCAGCCTGCCAACAGCTTCCCTTTCCACTGGGGGACGTGCCCCACCTCCTGAAGTTTTCTATAATGGGGACTTTAAATCTTGAATGCTCCAATAGGAGTTGGGTATGGCTGTCCTGACATTCAAGCTTCCTGAAACCCGAAGGGGAGAGTAGGGGCAGAGGTATACTTTTATCATCATCCCTTTTCTAAACTGCAAGAAATAATTATCGAGATCTTGTTTAAACACATTAGTTCCCTTGTCTGAATAGAGATTGAAATTTGTTAACCAATAATTAATGTCTTTTTTACCTTTTAATGAAAAGTTCACTGCAAGTGGAAAGTGCCAAGGAACTTTCTCCCGCTGTACCCAGGCAATTCACACACTCTGGGTTTTCCTGACCTGCTGGCCAGTTGAAGGGCCAGAAAGTGACCTTTGTATGCAAGTGATGAGGGCCTTGGGAAGCTTGAAGGAACAGTTATTTCTTTTATGCAAAATGATGCAAAAGGTAAGGCTGAAACAAGAAAAATGAAAATCATCTCCAAGTCCACAATCCCTTCAGCTACCAATCGCAGCCCCACTTCCTTGCTTCTGGAGAAGAGAGGAAGGCTTTGCTTTGTCTTCCTGGGGATGACTGTTGAGTCATCACAGATGACTTTCTCTAGCTTTCTCCGGCATCTTCCATAAACGGAGGACAGCTGGCCACCATGCTCTAAGGCTCCACTGGGAAGGTGCGTCCTTTTCGCTCTTCCAATTGTCACGAGCTGTCACAGATGGAGTTTAACTAAAATTTCCCCAAAGGATACTGTCTTCCCATCATTGTTTATCCCTTAGTTCATGGCATGTGCTATATATTCTGTCCAAGGTTGGAGGATGGGACACAAAGTCCTTACCTAGAAATTATTATTTTTTATTGTATTTTGCACAACCCAAGTTTAACTTACGTCCTTATAGGGTTCATATTTACCAGTTATTGAGCTCTTCTTAGGTGCCAGCCGCAGTGCTAAAGCCCTGGGATGTTGGTCTGAGCCCTATGAAATTGCAGATATTCAACTGCAATTGACCTACAAAACCAGATATTTCCCATGGTTTAACCTAACACCTAATTTCACTTAATCCTCACAATACGTTTATAGGGCAAGTGTCATTTAATTAATTTTTTGGATGGTGAGGAACCATAGTTCAGGGAGATTAGGGTATTTGCTTAATCTCGCAGAGCCAGTAGGCTGGCAGAGACAGCTGTCTTATACTAAATAGCTTGCACTATTTTGCACCTTACTTAAGGGCTTGGGAACCATACCTGTGTGTTTCAAGAAGTTTGGACTGAAAATCAGTGCTTTTCAACAGGATGCAGTGCTGTGATCTGAGGAGGTACTTAAAGCAAAGTGGGCAGGTTCAGAGTCACAGTGACCAGGGAGGGGCCCCTTTGACATTTACTGGGTGGGCCAGGGGTGCTAAGCATCCTGTAAAATGTGGCGTGGTCATGACCCAGGATCAGTCATTTTGCTCCAGGGCCAGTCGCTTCCTCTTCAGGAACTTGGGCTCCACGGGGCGTCAACCCCAGGTTTCTTTGGCGTTAGAATCCAATCATTCTGAGGCTTCAAAGCGGGCGTATATTTCTGTGAGTAGCTGACGGGCTGTCTGACCAGCCCCCTTTTGAGGATATGCTAGTCTTGCCAGGCTCAGGGAGGGCTCCTGGGGAACATGATTGTGGTACGTGACCGCATCCCAGGCATAGTTGATTCATCCAGGGGTGTACGCCACGCTGGGCTGATTTCTGGGAAATCTGACCACATGTACACACAGAGACTGAATGTGGCTGGAATCGCTACACGTGAACTTGGGCTTGCAGTGGTCGTCTTCCATCCACGTGGGCCTTGAGTAGCCAGTCTGCAGTGAAAGAGGGTAGAAGCCAATCACTAGAGCTTCCTGGTTCCCTAGCAGCCTCCACCCCCCACCCCCAGCCTTCTTTGTTCATCCTCAGCTTGCCCTTGACTTCTAGGAGGCAGGCTGCTTCCCTGCAGTCAATCCTCTTGGGCTTAAGCAAGCTGGATATGGTTGCTATTTTTCAAAACCAAAATAAGCCTAAGCAAGAGGATTCTCTCTGCTCTACCTTTGCACACACAGGGGGATGTAAAAATGAGCATGCTTCAGACTCCCTCTTTAGAAAATAAAGTTAAACTTCATGCAAATGTGAAGATGCTCATCTAAATTTGACTCCACAGGAGGTTAATATTTTTAGAGTAGAAAAACTGAGCTTTCATGGATCAAGGTGAATCTTCCATACTTATAGAGGTAAATTACTTGTGACACTGAAAGCTGTTATTAATTAAAACAATTTATAAAGGAAAAATTCTTGGTTTCCCAACTTAAACACATTTATTTTTCTTGAAATCCTTCTTTGAAATAGGTGCTGTTATTTAACTGGAAGTGGATCCAATATTCACCTGTTTATTGTGTGGCTAATTTTAATAGAATGGACAAGCATTAGTATAATTGAGGTACAATTCAAAGTAAGAACATGGGTGCATTCCACATCAAATAACTATGACCTGTGAATGTTTTTCATCTCACTAATTTTTTTGTGGACATGGGGAGCAGCTACTTTCCTTGCCTTCAGATTGTTACTGCTTAAGTATTCTAGCTTAATTATCTTCAAGGTTTCATCTTCATAAAAGTCACCAAACTACTTGGAAGTAATAGTTTCAACATCGACTAACAGAACTATATGTGAAAAAGTTCCATCCTCAGATGCTGAAAGAAATGATGACAGCAGGAGACATCTACACTACACTTCTTTTCTTTTTTTAATTATACATATCAGATCCCATTGTTATGAAAAAATAATATACTTAATTTATTTAAAAAATGGATTGTACCTGTTACACAATGCAAATCAAATTCTCAGCTCATCAGGCACTTAGGGAAATCCTTTGAGATATGAGAATTTTCTGGAACATTTTTTCTGGAGTTGACTTTCAAGGTGAATCATCAGGAGTCTAGATAACTTCTAGTGTTTTGGAACTGAACCCAGCTTCTGCAGAGGCCCTGGCTTTGCTCTAGGCCTTGGTCTGGATTCTTCATGTCTGCATCCACTTCATTCATTTATTTGTCCTCCCTCCTTGGGAGGCTGGGGGAAGGGCCTATTGAGTAGGCCCTGGACTTCCCATGATCCCAAACCTCATGATGGCAGGAGCATGTAAGAAACAATAGGAAACCAAGACAGGTCACTTCAATTCTCTGAACCTCAGGTTTTTCTTCATATTTAAAACAGGCTAATTATGCCTAGATCATGGAGGGATTAAATGTCATAAGGCAGATGAATGTGCTTTAGAAACCAAAATGAGGCATTGGCAACTGAAACCTTGGTAATGTGATCTCTCTGTGATGCTGAGGGGCCATGAGGTGTGTAACCATGGAGCTGAAACACAGGCTGTCCATTGCTTGACTTCTGGTTTCCATGCTGATGCTCTCCCTTTGGTTTTGTGTGTCTTACCCTACGTTCAAAAAGCAAGCAGGTGAGGACAAGAGCCACGCCCACAGACTCCAGAGGTGAGCGGTCTGGCTGCTGGCCCCTGGACTAAGGCAGAGTGACACAGTGGTGACCTGAGGCTTTGGAGCGGACGGCCCAGCATTGAAACCAACACCTGTTGGCTCCGGGGCCATGGGCTGTGCTCAGTGGTGGCGAACCTTTCTACCCCACGGTACCACGTACCTCATTGGGATGTGGTGAGAAGTAAATGAGATTGTGTGTGGGAAATGCCGAGTGCAGGAGGCCCTCGGTGGGCGCTGGCCAGTTATGACCCACCCTGCATAATTCCTGCTCCCTGAAAAACCTGTCATCTCCACCCTGGCCCAGAATAACTCAGGGATGGAGCGGCGACTGGGTGAGTGGGGGGATGAAATAGCCCTGTTATCTCCCCCGGGGGAATGTGTCAGAGATGAGATTCCTTTTTGTCTGCTCTGCAAAACGTACTCTTGTTTTCCCGACATCTGGAGGTGAGCGACCCCAGATCTGGGCTGTACTGGCCCAGAATGATAACCACCCCGTGTATTACACTGGACAGACACAATGGCCGCTAACAGAAAACGTGTTCCTGGTGGGTGTTCTTTGGGTCAGCTTTCAGGCAGATGGCGCTGGTGCCCGTGAAGTCTCTCCTGGTCAACCCCTTAGTTCAGCCTAGTTTCATCTGTAAGAATTCGCCACACCTAATAGGACAATCCAGGGTCACAGAAGATGCAGCTTTTCCTCTTCAGACCAATGTCCAGAATTGCCTGCCTTTTCTACCTAGCATTGCAAACTGGCTGTCTGACTCCAAGTTCCTGACTTCGCTGGCCCTGCCTGACCCTTCTCATTTAAAGCATGATGTATGTACACATAACCTCAGACCATTTCCATTCCTTGGCTCTTGGCCTCTTTCCCTCTCCTGCACTCAGTGATTCTCTGGGAGACCTTTTGGGGAACTTCCCCTGGCTCCTCCCTTCCTGTATCTTGACTCCACCCACCCTCTAGTCTCTGCTGGTCCTTGGTCCTCCCAGGACAGACTTCACATATGGTGAGTGTCATGCTTCCTCCCCACTGCTGGGCCCCTCTGTTCTCCCAGGGATAAAGTCCCTCCCTGTAGCCATTCATCTCATACCCTATATCTCTACCCTCCGCCCACAGGCTGGTATCTCACATATTTCTGGATGCTCTTTCAATAGTTCACGTACTTCATGAAGTTTTAGGTGTTTTTCCATGACCCTGGGGATCAAAAGATGCACATCCTCTGGAAGAATTACATGTCCCTCTGGATCTTATTAAAGGCATTGCTATTACTGTTAAAGAATATGTGTTTATGGGGGAGTGGGCAGTGAGCTCATCCACATTTTAAAATTTTGGGTAAGGGAGTTGCTATAAGTGACATTCTGGCTCCTAGACTGTTCAGGCCAAAATAGGACCACTGAGTAGACTATTATCACCCAAAATATTTTTGACTTGTAGGCACCTGTTTGCAAAAGCTATTTTTCATCAGGTGAGTGAAAGTTTTTTTTTCTAAGTTCTCTACTTGATGAAAATGGCCTTGCCCTTTGGAATCCAAGTGTATGATGGCATTTATGCATTTTTAACCTTCCTTCTCCACAATTATGTCTTAGTCAGAATATCTCATCTATGAGCTTAGTAACTCTGCAGCCACTGTGGGGAGAACATTGCATTCATCCTCCCCACTCGGCCAGCTGCTTAATTAGAGAATTAAATTTTTCTAAAGACTTTATTTCACTGAATTGAACTGACTGAGATTTTTTTCTAATTTTTACTATATTGGTAATAAGTTCTTTGGTGTGATTTAGTATTTGGAATTATTTAAAGCAAGTGTTCATATTAAATGGAGTGAACTTATTTTTTATGCTAATGTTTTACTGTCTTGAAATGACTAAAGTGACAGGAAGGTTTTGCAGGAGATCAAGTGTGGACAACAATTTTGCTTTCATCTTGAAAGATTCTAGCACAATTTCCCAGCATCTATTGACATATGCATTAGGTCCAGAGAGTGGGCACGATATATAATTCTTTCATGACCCATTTAAATGCTGTTTGACTTAGAAGGTGCCCCTAGGAATACGTTATGATTGTTTACTTTCTGTCTGCCCCTTTCTCCAGCCCTTGGGACACACACACGTGTACACATCGCCCGCCCCCCCCCCCCCAATCTTTGTCCTGAACAACCCTTGGTACAAGGAAAGGGCTCTATTAAGGGGTTTAAGGGAATGAGACAGTGGAATCCACCAGGTTATACACCCAAGAAGAAAAACCATGATCAACTGTTTAAATTTTACTACCATATAAACTATTATTTGTTTTTCTCTTGAGGGAAAATAGATGGATTATCTGAACTCAGGGAATTGAAAGTTATATTGTGGGTGAGTAACAACAACTAAACCACCTGTTCCCTGGTATTTTTATTTCTGGATCACTTGGGGTGTCTCACGTAGACACTGTCTGAGATGCAAGACTCATTTCATCCCACATGACCCCGAGGACTTCTCCTGGGTGCTCTCGTGATCACGGGCTGACTGTGTGTAGTATTTACGAATCCTCCTAACCCCTCTCTAGCCTCTGACGGACACTTCCCCCGATACCAGTGAGTCCAGGCATGTTATCGTTACAGGCTGCCATGCAGTCAGCACACACATTTTGGAGTCATGCTGCTTGTATCTAAAAACAAACCTTTACAGTTACTAACTGTGGGACTTCAGGCAAATTACCAATTTCTTTGAACCACAGATTCTTTATCTGAAAAAATGAGCTTAATAGAATTCCCTACCTTATTCAGTTTTGTGACCACTAAATGTAATGAGGCACCTAAGGGGCTATCCTGGCGGGCTTTATCAGGAGGCAGAAATCACACCAGTTTTTGCTCAGATTGGAGTTGGTATAAAAATTGATAATGAGTAAACTTGTTGACTAGGGACAAAAGGAGCAAAACGAAAACATTAAGGTGTCCTAGAGGAAGCAAGTATGGGAAGCAGCTCCCACCCTTGGGGCTGAGGGAACAAAGGGAAGAATTGGGATTATTAAAACTTAGAAGCTTAGAGGAAGGGCCTCGCGGAGCTGAGGTTCAGACCTCTGAGGACCGGGATGCAGCGTGGCTTGGGCTGGTGTGTCTGGAAGGAGCCTGGTGAGGCTTGTTCTGCAAATGTAGGCAAAACCACCAAGGAGATCCAGCCAGGAGGAGTTGCACTGCTGGGGTGAAGAGGTGCTGCTACTGAGAGGAACAGCAATCAAGCAGGAAGAGCAAGAAAGAAACGGGAAGGGACAGATCTCTCCTTCCTCCTCCATCCTTGAAGCATCCCTCCCGTGCTCCCTCTTGGCTGATTCTGGAAACGAGTAGCTGGCCAAGCTGAAATGTGCATTGCAGAGTCCCACATAAAGGATCGTGGAGCAGAGATATAGGAGGGAGAGCCTACTAATTCCATCCCCATTGTGATCAGTTTCTATGAAGTGAATGAATCGTATTTTCCTGCTTTTTTTGGTATGCTAGGTGAGTTTTTTGTTTGTTTTTTTTGTTTTGTTTTTTTTTCTTGCAGTACGTGGGCCTCTCACTGTTGTGGCCTCTCCCGTTGCGGAGCACAGGCTCCGGACGCGCAGGCTCAGCGGCCATGGCTCACGGGCCCAGCCACTCCTCGGCACGTGGGATCTTCCCGGACCGGGGCACAAACCCGTGTCCCCTGCATCGGCAGGCGGACTCTCAACCACTGTGCCACCGGGGAAGCCCGCTAGGTGAGTTTTTGATGCCAGACACTATGAATATCAGATTGTCGGGTGCTGGATTTTACTGCATTCTTTCAAAGAGTGTTGGGTTATTTTTCTGGCACATGAGTAAGTCACCTGTGGATTGGTCTGAGTCTTTTGAGGCTTGCTGTCAGGCTGTGTTATGTGAGCCAAGAACAGCCTTTACTCTGGGACTAGTTTAACGCTGTTACTAAGCCATGGGCCGTTGAGGCCTTGACCCGATGCCCAAGATTGCTCCTCTTTGCCTGGTGGGAACAGGCATGGTTTCCAGTTCTGTGGGACCTCCAGGGATTCTTCAGGGGCTCTTCCCCAGTGCTGGGAGGTTTCTTCCACTTTGGCATCAGGGAGTGACTTTTGCATAGATCACTGTTCAGTCCAAGATTCAAGGGAAACTGCAGATCTCTGCAGCTCTCTCTCTGCCGCAGCCTCTTTTCTGCTTTTCGATCTTGCAAACCTCAGTCTCCCTGGTGCCCTTGGCTTCACGCTTAGTCTTCAATTCCTAATTAATCACCCCAGCCTTGCCTTATTTTTCTCCAAAGCCTTGATTTCCTCAGCAACAGCCATCTCATTCTGCTGTCCTTATGTTACGCTTTCCTACCTATTTCTCGAAAGCCTGACACACGTCTCCTTACCTTGCATGCTCGCTTCTGCAGGGGTAGCACCCCACCTCACCAGGGTGAACATTTCAGCCACCGTGTGGCTGCACCCCAGGGGCCTCCACGCTCCACCTGCTGCCATTGGGGGTTCTCTTGTCCAGCTGGCCAGCAGGTGGTCCAGCTCCCAACCCCAGGTCAGGTTCTGCCTTCTCCCATCACAACTGTCTGTGTCAGGTCGTACCTGTAAGTAGACTCTGAGGTGGAGGTTAAAATATTCGCTGGGTGATCGAGGGGGTGTCCTGTCATCATAGCCATGTGGGAGTTGTGAGTGAAAAAGGGCTGCCTGGCATATCAGTAAACAAAAGATGTTGCAGCCATCACACTACTACAGCCACCCCATCGGTGAGCCCTGAGGGAACTCAGAAGGGAGACAAATGGGCTGCCCACTGCCCAGCTCTCAGCCACTGCAGCCGCTCCCAGCTGTGCACTGTGAGGGGATTCAGGACGGAGAAAAGCAGGATACGGGCCCTAGATGGTTAAGGTGCATATCAAAGGAGTGATTTCAATGAGCCCAGACTCTTGCATCTCCCCATACATAGAAAGGCGCTAAAGTCATTAACTTGAGATGTCTGGTTTTCTTTAAGTAACAGTAATCTTTTGATGTTCTCACTACCTGGTTTTTGTTGCAAAACCTCCTGTATATCCTGGCTCCTCCCTGACCTCTTCAGAGCAGTCCTTCAGGGTGATCTGAGATGCTGCGTCCCAGGCTTAAATCCTCACCTTTGCCTGCCAAACAAAATGTCATTCTCAACTTTCAGGTTGTGCTTTTCTTTTCTCCGGTCGACAGAGTGGAGGCCAGGGTGGAGCAGACGGGGAATGTGGGCTGTGATTCCAGCAGGTCCCCCAGGAGGCTTCAGAGCTGGGATGGATAACCCTGCGGAATTGCCCTGAATTGTGGCAAGGGGGCCAGGCCTTTGTTGGATGTGGGTGTGTCTCCAGCATGGCATAGCGGCTTTGGGTGAGGCAGCTCCCTTGGCTTGAGAGCAGGCTCCCCGGGGGACTGAGCACAGGGCTGAGTCCATCACCATCACCGACACTCAGCAGCCAGGGAATCAAGGCTTCCATCTTGGGAGGTCGAGGGTCTGGGGTGGCCACTGGAGCGTCCTCCATAGAAAGAACCTCAGTCACGGTCCAGTGTCCAAGTCTGCTTGAGCCTCCATAACACAGGACCACACACTGGGCGGCTTAAACAACCGACATTTATTATCTCACTGTCTGGAGGCTGGAAGTCCAAGATCAAAGTGCCAGTAGGGTTGGTCTCCTGGGACCTCTCGCCTTGGCTTGTAGATGCCATTTTCTCCCTGTGGCCTCATGAGGTCATCCCTCTGTGTGTGTTTTTGTCCTAATCTCCTCTTCTCATAAGGACTCCAGCCATATTAGATTAGGGTCCATCCATATGACTTCATTTCACCTTTATTATGTCATTAAAAGCCCCATCTTCAAGTACAGTCACATGAGTGTTAGGACTTCAATGTATGAATTGGGGTTTGGGGCGGGGAATGGGGACCACAATTCAGCCTGTAACGCCGGACAAGTGGGATGGCTCTGCAGAATCACTGATTTGAAAATGTGAGTACAGTTGTTGGAGAATGAATTGGAGGAGTTCATCTGTGTAGGAAGGAGAGACAGGGAGGATAATTAAGGACTCAACAAAGCACGATTCTGAACGCTCTGAACGTCACAGCCTCTGAGATGGGACAGCCCTCCCATCAGGCCCCAACGTTGGCCTTCGGAGAAGGGGCTCTTTGAATACAAACACCCACTGACCTTTCCATCAAAGAGCACGCCGCAGGGTGTGGCACACTGGCTCTGGGAGCTGTCCAGGAGGCCTCATCCCGGGGACTGACTTGGACATTTAATTGGGCTAAAAGGGACCACAGGTTATAAGTTGACCTTTTCATCTATAAACAGGGAGTGATTTAAAAGGTTTTTTTTAATTTTAAAGATTTTTTTTGATGTGGACCATTTTTAAAGTCTTTATTGAATTTGTTACAATATTGCTTTGGTTTTATGTTTTGGTGTTTTGTCCATGAGGCATGTGGGATCTTAGCTCCCCGACTAGGGATCGAACCCTCACCCCCTGCATTGGAAGGTGAAGTCTTAACCACTGGACCGTTAGGGAAGTCCCTAAACTGGGAGTGATTTAAACCTTGAGAATAGTAGCAGCTTCAGGTAAGACTGTTGCACTTGAAATTAGAAGAAGAGACAAGAGGGAGGGTCCACAGAACCGTGGCAGAGGGGTTTGACCCGTATGTGTCCGTCTCCCGTATAATCCCCCTTTCTCTTCTGCTGGTGGAGCCTTTTGTAAATAAAGAGTGACCTCACCAAGGGTCAAGGTGGGGTGGGAGGTTGGATCAGTAAACTCAAGTTCTTTTAGCTGAGACAGAGAGATATGGGGTGGGTGGGAGAGAAGAGAAAGCTCAAAGATAACAAACTTGCAATGCCTTCCAGAAATAATAAAATGTACACATATATCATCCAGAGTGGCCAGTTAAGGGTGACCTCTAGAGCAGGGGTCCCGAACCCCCGGGCTGTGGACCAGTACCAGTCCACGGCCTGTTAGGAACCGGGCCGTACAGCAGGAGGTGAGCAGCGAGCGAGTGAAGCTTCACTGCCGCTCCCTATCGCTCGCATTACCGCTGGAACCATCCCTGCCCCCCGCTCACCTCCCACCCCGCCACCAGTCCGTAGAAAAATTGTCTTCCACTAAACTGGCCCCTGGTGCCAAAAGGGTTGGGGACCGTTGCTCTAGAGCACAGAAGGTGGGGAACCCACGTGTTGGGCAGGGGCGAAGTAGCAGAGGCAGGACGACAGCAGTGTGATATTTGCTAAAACCTTGGAAGGCCATGACCGAATATTTCTATTAATCTATTTTTTCTTTAAAAAGGCAGTAAAACACAGTCATGGAGGTTTACCACAAGTCAATCTCTTGCCAGCAATTAATTAATTAATTAATTAATTAATTTACAGTAGATCCTTGTTGGTTATCTATTTTAAATACAGCAGTGTGTACATGCCAAGCCCAAACTCCCTAATTATCCCGACCCACCTCACCCTTCCACTATTCCCCCTTGGTAACCATAAGTTCATTCTCTAAGTCTGTGAGTCTGTTTCTGTTTTGTAAAAAAGTTCATTTGTATCATATTTTTAGATTCCACACGTGTGATATCATATGATATTTTTCTTTCTCTGTCTGACTTACTTCACTTAGTATGATAATCTCCAGGTCCATCCATGTTGCTGCAAATGGCATTATTTCATTCTTTGTAATGGCCAGCAATTTTTTGAAATGTTTTTAAAAGTTGTCTTAATAACATAGAGATTTTTGAAATATCCTCTTTTCTCCTTTTCAAAAGAGAAAATTCTTACACATTAGCTTTGGAAAGTGAATCTAATTTTATAGAGAAAAAAAATAGTTTTCTTTATATAGCCACATTCACACTTAGTGACCAATAGGATACTTATTTGTTGGAAAGTAGTGTTGGGAGCTGACACCATGCTGGGCGGGGGCAGTGGAAGAGTGTATTGGGTGGGATGGTGTCATTCTCTTTCAAGAGACTTAAAGCCAAGGAGAGACTAGATTTGTGTAAACAGCAAACACATGAATGAAGTATTATGATAAAGAAATGTTTCTAGGAGAATTTTGTAGAATTAGGTTGCATTTCCACTTTTGTAGATACAACCAGGGTAGCCTCCCAGCTCTGGACCATGTGACATCCAGAGGTTGGCAGAGGGCTGGGATCTGTAGCAGGGATAAGAATTCAAGGCAGCAGAAAACAAGGTGGGGGATCAAAGACAGGAGCCCGCTGGGTCTGCCCATTAGGGTGGGGATGCTGAAACTTGGGGGTGGGGACCTATAGTCCCCAAGGGACCAGTGTTGGCTTCTGTTTGGGGAGCAGTAAAGGCAGAAGGGAGGGGGAAAACCAGTCACTGATGCTGAGCTGGTGAATCCTCCATCATGGGAGGATGACCACGTTCTCTGTCCTGAAGCCTTTCATGTTCAGGGATTAGGACAACACTGCAGCTGCACATGGAGTTCACAGAAAGCCACAAAGGATGAAACAGTAGAGAAGCAAAGGTGGAGAAATGAAAGAGGAGGTTGATATTTTTAAAACTCCCACATCTCCCGCCATTGTACGCAAGGGATGCATTGGGTCTGAAAGTCTGAGGAAAAGCCTTAGGTCATCAATATAGAGTATCCCTCTAAGTAAGCCCAAAGGAAGACGTGAAAGACTGCGTGGTCCAACTCTGCACCTGCAGGCAGGATCACACTTCCGAGAAGATGAAAATAATCTACCCATATTGTATAGTTTTTCATAAATTATAGAACCACATGTCTGTATCTTAATTCAGCCAGGCTGAAGAATTCCCCCAGGTCTAATATAGGAAGCTGTCGATCTAATTCTCCTGAAGTTCCTTCAAAATTTATTTCCCAGCTCAATATAGTTAGTGTATATATTTTTGCTTATGTTGGAAGATGTCAGGTTTTAATACTTCTATATTACCAGTGGAGCAAATGAGACGCTGGGGAATGCAGGGGCTTGGCCAAGGTCATAGGGAAAACGATGGCTCCTGTCAGGGATTAAAGTTCTAAGCTTCCGGTTCCTGGCTCCATCTATCATGTAATATGGTGTTTGGCTGATCTGAGGAGGGTCATAGGATAGGGATGTGTTGAAGCTGTTTAAATAACACTGGTCCATGTAAGAGTCAGCAATGTCTGTGCACATCCTAACAGGAGGTAAGGGGAGTGGGGGTAGGTGGCAAGATGGAGCGTGGGAAGTTTGGAAGGAGCGAGTCAGTGATGTGTGTGTGTGTGTGTGTGTGTGTGTGTGTGTGTGTGTCCTATCACTGCTTCAAGCAGTGATTCTCAAAACTGACTGCTTATCCGAATGACCTGGCAAGGTTTAAAGACCATCCGTTTATTGTTTATTACCCTTGTCCTTGGGGAGTCCAAGATGAGGACCTTTGCCATCCTTGGTCTCATGGCTGGTTGGGGCACCAGTGCCCCAAGAGCATGGATGGGGCTGGCTGAGATTTGTGGTGCAAGAGCCCACCTGGGCACGTGACAGAGGAGCACTCAGTGTCAGGGTGCTCGTTGAACTGGCCGTGAGCATCGTGGACATGTGTGGGGCGCACAGGCAGATGCGTCCTGTGTCAGCCATGGGCATTGATTTCCCACGGGCAGCTTGCTTCTCCCTCTGTGGCCACACTCAGCATTTGCCTTGTGTTTTCTTTTTTTTTTTAAACATCTTTATTGGAGTTTAATTGCTTTACAATGGTGTGTTAGTTTCTGCTTTATAACAAAGTGAATCAGTTACACATAAACGTATGTTCCCATATCTCTTCCCTCTTGTGTCACCCTCCCTCCCACCCTCCTCATCCCACCCCTCTAGGTGGTCACAAAGCACCAAGCTGATCTCCCTGTGCTACGCAGCTGCTTCTCACTAGCTATCTATTTTATGTTTGGTAGTATTTATATGTCCATGCCACTCTCTCACTTTGTCCCAGCTTACCCTTCCCCCTCCTCGTATCCTCAAGTCCATTCTCTAGTAGGTCTGTGTCCTTATTCCCATCTTGATCCTAGGTTCCTCATGATCCATTAAAAAAATTTTTTTTAGATTCCATATATATGTGTTAGCATACGGTATTTGCTTTTCTCTTTCTGACTTACTTCACTCTGTATGACAGACTCTAGGTCCATCCATCTCACTACAAATAATTCAATTTCGCTTCTTTTATGGCTCAGTAATATTCCATTGTATATATGTGCCACATCTTCTTTATCCATTCATCTGTTGATGGACAATTAGGTTGCTTCCATGTCCTGGCTATTGTAAATACAGCTGCAATGAAAATTTTGGTACATGACTCTTTTTGAATTATGGTTTTCTCAGGGTATATGCCCAGTAGTGGGATTGTTGGGTCGTATGGTAGTTCTATTTTTAGTTTTTTAAAGAACTTCCGTACTGTTCTCCACAGTGACTGTATCAATTTACACTCCCACCAACAATGCAAGAGGGTTCCCTTTTCTCCATACCCTCTCCAACATTTATTGTTTGTAGATTTTTTGATGATGGTCATTCTGACCAGTGTGAAATGATATCTCACTGTAGTTTTGACTTGCATTTCTCCAATGATTAATGATGTTGAGCATTCTTTCATGCATTTGTTGGCAATCTGTATATCTTCTTTGGAGAAATGTCTGTTTAGGTCTTCTGCCCATTTTTGGATTGGGTTGTTTGTTTTTTTGTTATTGAGCTGCATGTGCTGCTTGTAAATCTTGGAGATGAATTCTTTGTCAGTTGCTTCATTTGCAAATATTTTCTCCCATTCTGAGGGTTGTCTTTTCATCTTGTTTATGGTTTCCTTTGCTGTACAAAAGCTTTTAAGTTTCATTAGGTCCCATTGGTTTATTTTTGTTTTTATTTCCATTTCTCTAGGAGGTGGGTCAAAAAGGATCTTGCTGTGATTTATGTCATAGAGTGTTCTGCTTAGGTTTTCTTCTAAGAGTTTGATAGTGTCTGGCCTTACATTTAGGTCTTTAATCCATTTTCAGTTTATTTTTGTGCATGGTGTTAGGGAGTGTTATAATTTCATTCTTTTAGATGTAGCTGTCCAGTTTTCCCAGAACCACTTATTGAAGAGGCTGTCTTTTATCCAGTGTACATTCTTGCGTCCTTTATCAAAGATAAGGTGACCATATGTGTGTGGGTTTATCTCTGGGCTTTTTATCCTGTTCCATTGATCTATCTTTCTGTTTTTGTGCCAGAACCATGCTGTCTTGATTACTGCAGCTTTGTAGTGTAGTCTGAAGTCAGGGAGCCTGATTCATCCAGCTCCATTTTTCTTTCTCAAGATTGCTTTGGCTATTCGGAGTCTTTTGTGTTTCCATACAGATGGTGAAATTTTTTGTTCTAGTTCTGTGAAAAATGCCATTGGTAGTTTGATAGGGATTGCATTGAATCTGTAGGTTGCTTTGGGTAGTAGAGTCATTTTCACAATGTTGATTCTTCCAATCCAAGAACATGGTATATCTCTCCATCTATTTGTATCATCTTTAATTTCTTTCATCAGTGTCTTATAATTTTCTGCATACAGGTTTTTGTCTCCTTAAGTAGGTTTATTCCTAGATATTTTATTCTTTTTTTTGCAATGGTAGTGTTTTCTTAATTTCACTTTCAGATTTTTCATCATTAGTGTATAGGAATGCCAGAGATTTCTGTGCATTAATTTTGTGTCCTGCTACTTTACCAAATTCATTGATTAGCTCTAGTAGTGTTCTGGTGGCATCTTTAGGATTCTCTACATATAGTATCATGTCATCTGCATACAGTGAAAGCTTTACTTCTTCTTTTCCAATTTGGATTCCTTTTGTTTCCTTTTCTTCTCTGATTGCTGTGGCTAAAACTTCCAAAACTATGTTGAATAATAGTGCTGACTGTGGCCAACCTTGCCTTGTTCCTGATCTTAGTGGAAATGGTTTCAGTTTTTCACCATTGAGAATGATGTTGCCTGTTGGTTTGTCATTTCCATTTTATTGGCATATAGTTGCTTGTAGTAATCTCTCTTGATCCTTTGTATTTCTGCAGTGTCAGTTGTTACTTCTCCTTTTCCATTTCTAATTCTATTGATTTGAGTCTTCTCCCTTTTTTTCTTGATGAGTCTGGCTAATGGGTTATCCATTTTGTTTATCTTCTCAAAGAACCAACTTTTAGTTTTATTGATCTTTACTATTGTTCCCTTCATTCCTTTTTCATTTATTTCTGATCTGATCTTTATGATTTCTTTCCTTCTGCTAACTTTGGGGGTTTTTGGTTCTTCTTTATCTAATTGCTTTAGGTGTAACGTTAGGTTGTTTATTTGAGATCTTTCTTGTTTCTTAAGGTACGATTGTATTGCTATAAACTTCCTTCTTAGAACTGCTTTTGATGCATCCCATAGGTTTTGGGCCATCGTGTTTTCATTTTCATTTGTTTCTAGGTATTGTTTGATTTCCTCTTTGATTTCTTCAGTGATCTCTTGGGTATTAAGTAGTGCATTGTTTAGCCTCCATGTATTTGTATTTTTTTTACAGATTTTTTCCTGTAATTGATATCTAGTGTCATAGCATTGTGGTTGAAAACGATACCTAATAACATTTCAATTTTCTTAAATTTACCAAGGCTTGATTTTTGACCCAAGGTATGATCTATCCTGGAGAATGTTCCATGAGCACTTGAGAAGAATGTGTATTCTGTTGTTTTGGGATGGAATGTCCTATAAATATCAATTAAGTCCATCTTGTTTAATGTGCCATTTAAAGCTTGTGTTTCATCATTTATTTTCATTTTGGATGACCTGTCCATTGGTGAAAGTGGGGTGTTAAAGTCCCCTACTCTGATTGTGTTACTGTCAATTTCCCCTTTTATGGCTGTTAGTATTTGCCTTATGTATTGAGGTGCTCCTATGTTGGGTGCATAAATATTTACAATTGTTATATCTTCTTCTTGAATCGATCCCTTGATCATTATGTAGTGTCCTTCTTTGTCTCTTATAATAGTCTTTAGTTTCAAGTCCATTTTGTCTGATATGAGAATTGCTACTCCAGCTTTCTTCTGATTTCCATTTGCATGGAATATCTTTTTCCATCCCCTCACTTTCACTTTCAGTCTGTATGTGTCCCTAAGTCTGAAGTGGGTCTCTTGTAGAAAGCATATATATGGGTCTTGTTTTTGTATCCATTCAGCCAGTCTGTGTCTTTTGGTGGGAGCATTTAATCCATTTACATTTAAGGTGATTATTGATATGTATGTTCCATTCACATTTTCTTAATTGTTTTGGGTTTGTTATTGTAGGTCTTTTCCTTCTCTTGTGTTTCCTGCCTAGAGAAGTTCCTTTAGCTTTTGTTGTAAAGCTGTTTTGGTGGTGCTGAATTCTCTTAGCTTTTGCTTGTCTGTAAAGATTTTAATTTCTCCATCAAATCTGAATGAGATCCTTCCTGGGTAGAGAAATCTTGGTAGTAGGTTTTTGACTTTCATCACTTTAAATATGTCTTGTCACACTCCCTTCTGACTTGCAGAGTGTCTGCTGAAAAATCAGCTGTTAACCTTATAGGGATTCCCTTGCGTGTTATTTGTTGTTTTTCCCTTGCTGCTTTTAATATTTTTTCTTTGTATTTAATTTTTGATAGTTTGATGAATATGTGTCTTGGCTTGTTTCTCCTTGGATTTATCCTGTATGGGACTCTGTGTGCTTCCTGGACTTGATTAACTATTTCCTTTCCCATATTAGGGAAGTTTTCAACTATAATCTGTTCAAAAATTTTCTCAGTCCGTTTCTTTTTCTCTTCTTCTTCTGGGACCCCTATAATTCGAATGTTGGTGTGTTTAATGTTGTCCCAGAAGTGTCTGACACTGTGCTCAATCCTTTTCATTCTTTTTTCTTTATTCTGCTCTGCAGTAGTTATTTCCACTACATTATCTTCCAGGTCAGTTACCCGTTCTTCTGCCTCAGTTATTCTGCTATTTATCCCTTCTAGGGAATTTTTATTTTCATTTATTGTGTTGTTCATCACTGTGTGCTCTTTAGTTCTTGTAGGTCCTTGTTAAACGTTTCTTGTATTTTCTCCATTCTATTTCCAAGATTTTGGATCATCTTTACTATCATTATTCTGAATTCTTTTTCAGGTAGACTGCCTATTTCCTCTTCATTTGTTAAGTCTGGTGGGTTTTTGCATTGCTCCTTCATCTGCTGTATGTTTCTCTGTCTTCTCATTTTGCTTAACTTCCTGTGTTTGGGGTCTCCTTTCCAGGCTGCAGGTTCGTAGTTCCCGTTGTTTTTGGTGTGTTTCCCCAGTGGCTATGCTTGGTTCACTGGGCTGTGTAGGCTTCCTGGTGGAGGGGACTAGTGCCTGTGTTCTGGTGAATGAGGCTGGATCTTGTCTTTCTGGTGGGCAGGTCCACGTCTGGTGGTGTGTTTTGGGGTGTTTGTGGACTTATTATGATTTTAGGCTGCCTCTCTGCTAATGGGTGGGGTTGTGTTCCTGTCTTGCTAGTTGTTTGGCATAGGGTGTACTGCACTGTAGCTTGCTGGTCGTTGAGTGGAGCTCAGTCTTGGCATTGAGATGGAGATCCCTGGGAGATTTTTGCTGTTTGATATTATGTGGAGCTGGGAGGTCTCTTGTGGGCCTGTGTCCTGAAGTTGGCTCTCCCACCTCAGAGGCACAGCCCTGATGCCTGGCTGGAGCACCAAGAGCCTGTCATCCACATGGCTCAGAATAAAAGTGAGAAAAAAAAGAAGGAAAGAAAGAAGAAGATTACATAAAATAAAATAAAGTTATTAAAATAAAAAATAATTATAAAAACAATTTTTTAAGTAGTAAAAAAAAAAGAAACAAGAGAGCAACCAAACCAAAAAACAAATCCACCAATGATAACAAGCACTAAAAACTATACTAAAAAAACAAACAAACACAAAAAACCTGACAGACAGAACCCTAGGACAAATGGTAGAAGCAAAGCTATACAGACAAAATCACACACAGAAGCATACATATACAAACTCAAAAAAAGAGAAAAAGGGGAAAAAATTATATATCGTTGCTCTCAAAGTCCACCTCTTCAATTTGGGATGATTCGTTGTCTATTCAGGTATTCCACAGACGCAGGGTACATCAAGTTGATTGTGGAGCTTTAATCCTCTGCTCCTGAGGCTGCTGGGAGAAATTTCCCTTCTCTTCTTTGTTCACACAGCTTCCGGGGTTCAGCTTCAGATCTGGCCCTGCCTCTGCGTGTAGGTCACCTGAGGGCGTCTGTTCACGCCCAGACAGGCCAGAGTTAAAGGAGCAGCTGATTCGGGGGCTGTGGCTCACCCAGGCCGGGGGGAGGGAGGGGTATGGATGTGGGGTGAGCTTGCAGCGGCAGAGGCTGGCATGACATTGCACCAGCCCGAGGTGCACCGTGCGCTCTCCTGGGGAAGTTGTCCCTGGATCCCGGGACCTTGGCAGTGGCAGGCTGCACAGGCTCCCCGGAAGGGGGGTGTGGATAGTGACCTGTGCTCGCACGCAGGCTTCTTGGTGGCAGTGGCAGCAGCCTTAGCATCTCATGCCCGTCTCTGGGGTCCACGCTGATAGCCGCAGCTCGCCCCCATGTCTGGAGCTCATTTAGGCAGTGCTCTGAATTCCCTCTCCTTGCGCACCCCGAAACAATGGTCTCTTGCCTCTTAGGCAGCTCCAGACTTTTTCCCGGACTCCCTCCTGGCTAGCCGTGGTGCACTTGTCCCTCCAGGCTGTGTTCACACAGCAACCCCAGTCCTCTCCCTGGGATCCAACCGAAGCCTGAGCCTCAGCTCCCAGCCCCGCCTGCCCTGATGGGTGAGCAGACAAGCCCCTCGGGCTGGTGAGTGCCGGTCGGCACTGGTCCTCTGTGCGGGAATCTCTCCGCTTTGCCCTCCGCACCCCTGTTGCTGTGCTCTCCTCCGCGGCTCCGAAGCTGCCCCCTCCGCCACCCGCAGTCTCAGCCTGCGAAGGGGCTTCCTAGTGTGTGGAAACCTTTCCTCCTTCACGGCTCCCTCCCACTGGTGCAGGTCCCGTCCCTATCCTTTTGTCTCTGTTTTCTCTTTTTTCTTTTGCCCTACCCAGGTACGTGGGGAGTTTCTTGCCTTTTGGGAGGTCTGAGGTTTTCTGCCAGCATTCAGTAGGTGTTCTGTAGGAGTTGTTCCACATATAGAACAACTACATATTGTTTCACATGTATTTTTGATGTATTTGTGGGGAGGTAGGTGATCTCCATGTCTTACTCTTCGGCCATCTTGAAGCTGTGTCTGCCTTGTGTTTTCTAAAACAGACACAACCTCACAACTTATTAACAAGAGATAACTGCTTTACTAAAGATGTCCTGGTGAATGAATAGTGTTAAATTGTGTGTGACATGGCAAACACTGATGAAATCCCCTTTAAGGTCCTTCTAGCCTTTCCCCAAAAGTCCTCTCCAAGTGCTTGCTAGGTTTTCTATATGTTTGCATGAGTTACCATAACAGAGCACTGCAGGATGGGAGGTTTAACCAATAGAAAGTTACTTCCTCTCAGTTCTGGGGGCTGGAAGTCCAGTATCAAGGTGTTGGCAGGGTTGGTTTCTCCTGAGGCCTTTCTCCTTGTCTTGTAGATGGACATCTTCTCCCTGTGTCCTCACATCTTCTTCCCTCTGTAATGGGACTGTGTCCAAATTTCCTCTTCTTATAAGACACCAGCCCTATTGGACTTGGGACTATCCATATGACCTCATTTTACCTTAATTACCTCTTTTAAGACCCTATCTCCAAATACAGTCACATTTGGAGGTATAATGGGTTAGAACCTTGATACATGAATTTTGTGGGAGACACAATTCAGCCTATAACATCATCCATCCATAACCTTTATAACCCACCCCCCCAGTTTGTCCCAATCAATTGCACGCTCTACTCAGTAAAGCCACAGCCCACACTCTGTACACCACCAATCCTGGCCCCACCCCTTGGGAACCCCCACTACAGTGTACTTACTGATCCCTAAACCTCAAGCTGTTGCAATTCTATACGTGTGTCTGTGGGAGGAGAAAATCCATGTCTGCACCAGAGCCAGGGCAGCAGAGCACAGGCTGGCTCTTGGTGTCCCTTCTCTTGTCCCCTCTGCCCGAGCACAGCCTGCAAACCCATGGGACCCCGCCAAGGTTGCCGCTGGGAGAGCTCCCCCACTCCCTCCAGGCACCGGGTGCTCAGAATTCCCAGCCACACAGGCTCCCCCTCGGAAGGTGTGGTTCTGCTCCTCAAGGGGAGGATGGAGCCCTGCTCTCCCTCCTGTGGTCTGTGGTACATTTGCAGATAGCACTGCAGTTCCAGTTCTCCACCTTGACCTTCCTCTTCCCAACTCCACTTTCTAACCTGCTGGGGAGTCCTAAAAGCATCCCACCTGGGCTCTCCCACGTGTGAAATTGGGAACAGGGGGCGGGAGAAAGGAGGGTGAGAATTTCAGGAGCATGCTGTCAGGATGTGCCGGCAGGCAGATGCTTTGATAGCTTGCAAATGATTTGTGTGGTTAGGATATGTACATGTATGCATAATTTATATATTAAGTCCATTTCTGTTGCTCTGTGAAATATGATTTATTATAATGAATGTACCAATCTTCCCATTGAAAGGGGCCTTCTACAGACACAATTCCTACCTAAAGCGGCTATAAATTAAGAAGATGGGTTCCCACAAGCCACAGGAGATTCACGTTTATTGCTGCTTCGTGGTCTTGCTCACTTGTGCTCACAAGGCACAGACGAGGGCTCAGACCCAGCGCTTCTGCCTCAGCCTCCTCGGGCAGCCTGTGCTCACAGGTTTTGAAGTTTCCATCTGGTGCTCATGCTGTTGATTGAATTTATCTGTTCTGGTTCCATCTTGAAATGTACATTCTGGTTCGAACACTCCCCAAAGAACCACGTTCAAGCCTCTTCTTTGATCGTGTCCAGAGGGGTTCTGTTCTCTCCTTTCACTGTGCTTTTATTCTTTGGTATGAAGCTCATCACCCCCCTCCTGGGAACTGGGAAGCTGCCAGCAGGGCCAGGACCATGCTGGCACAATGCCGGCACCCAGGGCACACAATTTAAGGAGGCGCTGATTCTCGGGTTTGAGCAAGTGCAGCGTCAGCATGTGCATGGACATGAGAGTCAGAGCCTCCTTAAATCTTGCACCTGCCCTGCAGTCACCACTTCTTACTTCCTTCTCCAAACTCAGGAAGTAGCTTCTGTGGATCCAACAGGCTGGGTTTCAAACAGTAGGTCACCCAAATATTCCCCGGTCCCACCAGGGCATCTGCATCCCAGGATGGCTGTGAGGGAGAGATGGTGGGACTCCACCCCGGAGCAGTCACTGTGGGCCATTCCCAGGCAGGAAGGACAATCAGGAAAGAACAGGGAATGGGGAGAGAATTAAGATTTGCCAGAATTGTTGGGGTGCAGAGCTGGGGGTGCCCACTGGGAAGAGAAAGCCTGGACAAGGAGGGCATGGAGGTGGCCTGAAAACCCCATGGAGCATGAAGTGAGGGAGGGAGGAGCCGTGGAGGAGGAAGTTGAAGGGAGATGCTGCTGAGGTGATGGAGGTGATGGAAGCCGATGGAGGAGAGTCAGAGACAGGGTTGTGACTAGCATTGATTCCAAGAGCAGCTGCTGATTGAATGTCTGTGTTCTGGGTGAAAGGTGAGGCCCGTGAGGCATCTGAGGATCATATCGCTGTACCCAGGGCCTCATTTATTTATCTACATGAGCTATTCCATAGTCATCACTTGGGTATGTTTGTATTTCCAGTAGGTCCTTGGCACGTGAGGAGTTACTGTTATCCTTCGGCGGATTTGCCATGAGAAGGCATCGTTGTTACCACTCTGAGGCTCCTGTGCTTGAATCTGGGCCCAGTTGAAGCCAGCAAGTTGCAGGAAGGACCAAGGAGACAGGCAGTCACACACATCTCAGTTCTGTGCATCAGCTACATTCTCATCTGTGACGTCTGCCTTGTGAAAATCAAGGGCCCACTCGGATGCTTCTCAGGGTCTTAGGAGTCCAGACCTGGGCAAAAGGATCTTCACAGCCAGGTTGGATGGGCAGATTCCAGGGTCGAAGCCATTTTCCTCCTGGTTCTTGCGAGGCTATGACACCCATAGGCAAAGCTGGGGGAACTGCTCTCCTCTGAGGTCACAGCGTGACTCTCCAAGCCCATGACCCCACCAGGGGATGAGTACCTGGGGTGCAAGCAGGCTGGCAGGTTTGGGGCTGGAGGAGGAGTGGAGAGTGTTCAACTCTCCAGGCTGAGACTGTGCTACAATGGATGAGGAAATGACAGCTCCTGAGAAAACCAGGAGGGTGTGGAACGGCCGGCACCGGTGTTTTCAGACTGGTCTTCCTTCGGAAAAAAAACCCCTTCTGTCCACCGACATTGAAAGTGCATTTTCCACATGTCTAAATCCTGTACCCCTTGAAATTATGATCCATGGCAAACCTGCGATGACCCGTGTGCTTTCCTTCCCTCCCTGGCAGGACTTGGAGATGTGACGGAGCCCGCCTTCTTCCGTTGCTCCACTAGGTGGCCCTGGGAGCCCTCAGATATCTGCCAGGCGTTCAGACAGGTGAATGAATCTCATTGGTTCACGGGAGGTATGATGCCACTGGGCAGCCCTTTTTAAGAGAAAAGCCAGGACCGGGGGAGCAGCGACCCCTGAGCAGTGCTCTCCGTGTGGCTGGTAGAGATACCGGAGCTGCTGTTACAACATCATGAGTGAGGTGAGTGGGGCTTTGACTCCTGGAGGGAAACCTGGGGGTGAGAAGCGGCTCATTTAGGTTCAGAAAATGTAGAACACTTTGACTCTGGAACCGTTTGCTTGGGGGACTGACTCTGTTCATATCTGGGTTTGCATGACAAGTGCAGACATTGGTTGTTTGCAACTTTTAAAAATTCACCTTAGGTAGAGAAAGGGATTCATTGTTTTGCTTGTGATTTAATTGTGACTTTGGAAAGTGCTTTGGGGTCTAGACCTCAGGAGAGAAAGCTGAGTGTTTTTAGTCTCTTGCGAAGATTTGCACTCCTGCAGCGTGTGTGTCTTCACGTGTTTTCTTTGGTGGGTACCTGTCAGAATGTGAGCAGGCAGGCCAGCTGGCGAAAGTCAGCCTCAGAAGGGAAGTGAGGGAAGGATTGCATTGCGTGGCCATGTGGAAGCATTGCCTATACAAACGACATCTGCAGTTAATCAGAGTAAAACCAGTAGAGAAATGCAAATTGTACGAACCACAAAAAATCTGCGCGTATGGGCGTGTGAGTCTAAGATGGGAGAAACTCTGGCTCCAATTTTCAGTTGAAAGTCACTGCTCTGTATCTGTTTATCCAGAAGAGTTTGTTGGGGCAAACTGATAGCTCATTGTATTTTTAAAAAGATCCTATTCTCTGTCTTTCTTTTCAAAAAGGCAGTTTGGGGGTTGTACACTATCACCCTCTAATTCCACTTGGTAGCTGAGACAAATCCACTTTCATATCCTTTTGGCTGGCACTTAAATCATTATTTTAAAAAATCTTTTATTTTGCCTTTTTTTTTTTGACAGACGGGGGATCCTTTTTTTTTTTTTTGAAATCTACAGTAAAATTAACAACTTCAGAAATAAAATGCCTCTTCCCTGCTTTCATCTCTCTGATGGGTGACTTTTGATATAAACATGACATGAAGATGGAGCAGGCAAAGCGTTATAAAATTTAGGAACAGGGTTTGGTATGGAGCCAAGGGATCGGGCAAGGAAGAGTGCGAGCGTGGATGGAAGACGGGAAGGCAGAAACCTTCCAGCAGCAACAAACCTTCCACCACAGCAGCTCCTGTTTGCCCAGTGTCCCCAGTACCAAGCAGGGCATCTAGTTACCTTATTTGAACTTCCCCACAAGCCTGTGAAGTAGGTGCTATTATGACTCCCAATTGACAGATGAGGAAACTGAGGTGCAGAGATGTTCAAGGTCAGCTGGCTCAAAGCCACCAGCTAGTGAAGGGCATATCCAGGACTTGGGTGGGTCTTGATGTCCAAATTGCATGTGGAATTTTCTGATCCGTATGAACAATGCATGCCAGAGAAAGCGAAAGAGGTGGAGGGTGGGGAGCTGAGGCCAGGAAGCTGGGGCTCTGAAACAGAGACAGGTCGATGAGAGCCAGGCCTTCTTTTCCTGAATGCTCCGGTGAGGGGCTTTCTGTAGACTGGACAGAGATTTCAGTATCTTCTCTGTTTGCATCGGCTCACCATGCTTGCAAGTAGAAGGGATGGCCGTGTGGGGTGGGTTTTTTTTTATGCAACTTAATAGTTTCAGATAGAAGAAGGACTTAGAAACCTGTGTAGCCAGGGAGCTCCCTGTCTTCGATCAAGTTAGCTAAAGGGCACTCTTCGGGAGTGGGGATCCCCCCATTGGCTCTCCCCTCTGGCTGTCACCCATCTTCAGCAGAGGCTCCTTGTCCCATGCCATACTCATGAGCTTTCCAGAATGCCTCAGCTTGGCAGTGTCACTTAACTGTGGGTCCCCAGGGAGACAGCAAACTTCCCAGAGCTCACCCATCATTAGGATCACAACCTCGTTTCTGCTGAACATGTAATTAGGGCAGCTCTGCAGCCGCGGCCCCGCCCCCCAGCATTCCGTCAGAGGCCTTTGTGGGCTCTTCCAAGAACTCTGCCTTCCTTCTTGAATGTTGATAAAATCCCACAACATGAACATCTCACACCTTTGCCCCCCTTTGCTTCCCTTCCAGCTCTCTCTGCCTTTCTCCCTCCTGCACCCATCCCCCCAACCCCCACATCATGTGCAGCCCTGGTGACCAGGTCTGCGGCTCATCTCCAAGTTTCTGGGAACGTGCCCCTTGGAGGGCGGGAATTTGTCCCTCGACTCAAACTTAAATCTGCTTAAAACATTTAATAAAGTTGAACAGAAGCTCCTTTCTGGGTAGAGGACGGGATCTCTCCCCCCTCCCCCCTAAGCTTTTCTTTAGTTGGATGACTTCCATGTGGCTTCTAATTTTAATAATTCTCAGGCGGGGATGGATTTCAGATGATCATTTACTTACCTGTGTAACTAATTACCCCAGAGGGGCCAAAGCAATGGGTCTTGTCAGACTTTCCCCTGACTTCAGGATTTATTTGAGTCTCATGGGCACAGAGTTGCTGCTCCAGCTGTCAGGGTATAGTGCCGGCTGCAGAAATTCCCTAGCTCACAGCTGGGCTGGGAGGAGAGGCCCCGAAAGGGCCAAATTCTCCCTGGGCTGAGCTCTCTCTTTGAGTTCTTGCAGCCTTTGGTGGGGGGACTGAGCCTGGAGCTGGCTTTAAACTGGGTGACTTTACGACAACACATCTTTTTCCCCTTTGACAACGCTTTTTGGGGGTAAATGGCATGTGATTGAAAAAAGAAGCTCAAGTATAGCAAGGAAAGTAAAGTCCAAATTTAGGGTAATGTGAGAGAGTGGAGGTGGTTTGCAGGGGTGTCTAACTGGCATTTCAGTATTAGAGTGTGTCAGATGCGCCTGGAACAATCTATGAAATGAGCTGGAAGATAATTTAGCCGGGATACAGGCTTCGGTACGTTCACTGGATCAAAAATCCTAAACACCAGGGTGGAAGTTTACAAAATGTATTGTCATCTCTTCCCTGCCCAAGAAAGAGAAAGGCTTCTTTTTTTTAGTGACCTAATAATACCATTTGAAAAAAAGTTCCACCAACAGTGACAATCAGTTCCGTCTTCTCGTTCAGGTGTCTGTTTTTAAGTTGCTTTTTAAAAGTACTTATTTAGCAGAGCCAGGAGCAAGATTTTAATGATTAAGGCACACATTTGGAGAGTTGATTTAAAAAATGACACACACCATCGCCCTGTTTGTGAGAGAATGGGGGAGTTCCCAGTTGCATAATGCATCCGTTGACAGCTGTGAATTAGACTTGAGACTCCTTTGGGAAAGCACTCTCCTGACGCTTCCCTGTTGCTGTTCACAGTCTCTTTTCTTGCATTGGCTTGGATGGGATGTTGCAATTTGGTGCCAGGTTTCTGGGCCTTTCTCCCATCCAGACATTGGCCACGACAAAAGGACCACACCTGTCAAGGCATGGTTTGAACACACCGAGGAATTTTGTGGGTCAAATCTTTAGACCCACATGTGTATCCTTAGCACAGGATCAGAAGCTACTTGCCTGATACATTAAAACTCTAAAGCAAGAAGAAAGCAGTGAACAGTGTTGCTCTGGACAGAGATTGCAAGGGAAAGCTATGCCCACTTATATTGGGGAGCAGGGGATGGAAAAAACTTGATTTTTTTTCCGGAAGTAGCCATTGGTTCAAAAATCACATATGACACTGGTTTAGGGCTCACCTACTCAGCTCTCAGTGTAACCCTTTGGTGAGAGAAATAGTAAGATGAAACAGGCCTAAAATGAAAATTAGTATAGTTGTGTGCTTCCTATGATGTAATAGTGAACTGAAACAGATGCTGACGGGTGAGTAATAGGTTTGCAAGGAACAGTATAATTTAGACCAGTTAAGCACGGATTCTGAGGGTAACTGTGCACAATGTAGATTTTACAACTGGCCCCAAAGGCTTAGCAAGAGAAGGTCAAATGAAAATGCAATTTCTTATGTAATTTTAACCTCATTTGGGGATATACCTGAGGGGAGATATAGGAAGATCCAGCAAGATCTATATGGTTTTTCTGGATCACACATTGATAGATGCTCTCTCTACTCTAATTGGAAACAATAGGTCTAGAAAGACACCAATTGCAATTTGGGTTTGAGTTTCAACATTTCCTAAGTGGGAAGAGGCCACAGTGAAGCAAGAAAATATGTTTGCTGGGCTGGTGATGGTAATGGATTATTATAAGATTGATTTCCCCAATTCTGCATTTCATTAACGAATGCTGTGGGATTAAGAAGTGTCACCTTTTTTCTCTTTTGAATTCTAAGAGTGACAGAATGCAAGATGTATTTTTTTTAGAGAGAAAAATTGAATAAATGACTCACAATTGATTTTATTAGGGGTTTAGTGGAATAGTGTGATCAAGATGAAGAGGAAACATGAGTTTTGTAATGGAAAGTGCCTTGAATTTATGATGAACATGTTCTCTTCATTATTTTTTAAAATTCTACTTTCTGCTCTCAGTGCTTCATCAGAGGTGTTGTCATAGGTGGAAAGAATTCACAATTTGTTTGGGGTCGTTCTGTTCTTGGTCCACTGGGAACACTGGACTATTTGAACACCTGAATGATATCATGAACACAAGCCTGGGGCTTTCCATTAATTTAGAATGACTTTCCAGAAAGGGCTTCATAGTGGGGGAAAAGAAAGATTTTAGGGGATGCATATGCACAGGTATATATTATATTTGATTGGTTGGTATTTTTTATAAAACACAGTAGTAAAGATCATGCTGTTAAAGTATTATCTTGATTTGTCTGGGCTGCTATAACAAAGTACCACAGATTGAGTGACTTATAAACAATAGATATTTGTTGCTCACGGTTCTGGAGGCTGGCAGTCTGAGACCAGGGTGTCAGCATCCTTGGGTGAAGGATCTCTTCTGGGTTGCAGACTTCCCACTGTATCCTCACCTGGTGGAAGGGGCGAAGGAGCCTTCTGGGGTCTCTTTTATAAAGGGCACTAGTCCCATCCATGAGGGCTCCACCCTCATGACTTAATCACCTCCCAAAGGCCCCACCTCCTCATGCCATCACCTTTGGGTATTAGGATTTCAGCATGTGAATTTTGGGGGACACAAACATCCAGACCATAGCAAGTATTATGGGTTGCATTTTATTTAGTAGAATTATCCTACCTAGACTTTGAACTTCCTGAGTCATCCACAGACTTGGCTCCTGGTTTGGCACTTTGTAATGTTCAGTAGATTAATCTACCGGATGAATCAGTAGATTTCAGGTTGTGGATTTATCAGTTACTGTGACCAACAGTCCAGCACCCTCTTCTCTAAATGTTGAGATTTGTGGTCCAGGTGAGTTTGGAGAGAAAAAAGTTCTCTCTTTTGTTGTTTACGGGTTTGAAACCTGTGTTTGCCACTTAAATCCTTTTAAATTGGAAATGGGTGCATTGTTATACATGCAAAATAAATACCTTCACGGCAGGCAAAGAAAATGAGAAAAACTTAGAAGAATCTCAATAGAAAGAACTCTTCACATTTGGGAAAATGTCAAGGAAAATAGGGAGCTGAGGGAGGGATGGAGAATTCTAATATCCTTCAGTTTGGGGTTATTCTTCAATGAGACTATTTTGATTCAGCTAAGTTCTGTGAAATTCAAACAAAAAGGGGTGGTAACCTGAGGGGCAGAACCCGAGACTACCTTGAAAAATGGCTGCTGTATTGAAATAGAAAACCAATTTGACTGGGATTAGAGGCGAATTAGAAATAGTCCAAACTGATCTTTAGTAAGTTAGCTCCATATGTCCAATCGTCATCAGCCAAACTGTGAATTCTGGAGTCTTCTTGCAGGTGCAATATATCTAGCATACAGAAAGCAAGTTGCATATTTAAATATTTTAATTAATACTTAAAAATGAAGCACCAATGTTAGTACTAATTAAAACAAATATTTTAATTATAGGTGCATATTGAAATATTTCAAATTAATTTATATTTGAAATAGGTATACAGGACAATTCATATGCAAAAAGACATCAATTCATATTTGTCCTCCTGGGAAGTAGGACATTGAATTGTGCATCCAGGCTGCTGTGCAGTCTCGTGGGGTCTGTCTCCACTTTTTTATTGTCCCCAGGCACAAACTACTTACTGTTCTTCCAGTCTTTGGAATGAAGTGAGGTATAAATAAGGAATGGGGAAACATTTTCCATTCGATTTGGTACAGGTGCCCTTTGGGTACGGATAAGAGAATGTTCTATAGCTCATTGTTTTGTGTCATAAGCCAAGCAAGCTTGCCACATCTGGCAATGGCCCAAACCCATAAATCCAACATCCATTTCTGGGCTGTTTTACATGAACAATTCAGTATAAGTTACACATTCCAGGCACCAATCTGCTTGAATATGGTTTGTGCCTTGCAAATAGCCCTAAATTTATGCTTCAGAATCTCACTAAATGACTTCTTGTTCCATATCTGAAAGGGAAATGCTTGGTCATGTTTATAACATTGCCAGTGGAAAAATCAAGCACCCACTAAATGCCATTATTTTATATTTTACTCTTAATCTGCCACTTTTTAAATAAAAGGAAGACAAATTAGAATCATAAAGCAAGAAGGTAATCATCCACAAATTGAAAATGCCCCTGCAGGACATCTAAAGGGAAGAAGCCAAAAAGTGTGAACTGCCCCACTCAAATAGGGCAATTTTCATATCATGATGGAGCTATAAGGAAGAACAGGGCGTCATTTGCTCTGGGAGGTTTCAGCCTCCAGTTTGAGGACACTGGTGGATTTCCTAAGACTGAAATATCTCAAGTCATCCATATTGCAATCCTTCACCAAATGGCCTGGACTGTCTTTTGAATGTTAGTTTTCAAATACTTGTTTATGGTGATTTGATAACTGAGTTTCTTTCTGGATTGACGTGAGATTACACTTTTCTGGCTATTACAATCCAAAACTGTTGTGGAGTGGCATGGTGAAAGAAATGGTCATTTGTCCCCATAACACTGCACCTGTATCATGGCCAAGGTTCTAACAAAGTGACTAGTTATTTTAATTTTATACGATGCCTGAGAAGGGGACCCCAGAGATTGACAATACTCATTAACATTGGTCTTAACCAAACAAGAGAGTAAAAATATAGCAAGGAAATATGTTCTTCCTTTTTCCCAAGAACTTTTTGAAATTTTTTTTTTAGCCAATACACTTTTCTGTCAGTCATGTGGTTAAGTTCCAATATTTAAAAACTAATTAAGAAATTACACTTGTTTTAAAGTTTAAGATTCTTTTTTTTTTTTTTTTCTGCGGTATGCGGGCCTCTCACTGTTGTGGCCTCTCCCGTTATGGAGCACAGGCTCCAGACGCGCAGGCTCAGCGGCCATGGCTCACGGGCCCAGCCGCTCCACGGCATGTGGGGTCTTTGCGGACCGGGGCACGAACCTGTGTCTCCTGCATCGGCAGGCGGACTCTCAACCACTGCGCCACCAGGGAAGCCCCATCTTTCTCATTTTTAAGTGTATAATTCAGTCGTATGGTTTATTTACTTTGTTGTGAAACAGATCTTCAGAACTTTTTCATCTTGTAAAACTGAAATTCTACCCATTAAACAACTCCCTGTTCTCCTCCCTCTAGCCTCTGTTAACCACCTTTCTACTTTCTGCCTCTATGAATTTGACTACTTAAAGTACCTCATATAAGTGGAATTATACAATATTTGTCTTTTTATTGTAACGGGTTTGTATTACTTAGCTTCACGTCCTCAAGATTCATCCATGTTGTAGCCTGTGACTATGCAGGAATTTTTTAAAGCCACTTACCTACTGTGGTGCGATTAGGTTGGTTAAATGTAGGTGTATAAATATAAATCCTCTTACCGGAGCACAAGGAACTGCAGTGCAGCATGTGGTGATATTCCAAGAGCAACTTGAGAGTGAGGGAGTCATAGAAAACAAACTCATGGTTAACAAAGGGAAAGTGGTGGGGGGAGGATTAATGGATACATACCACTATATATAAAAGAGATAAGCAACAAGGTCCAACTGTATAGCACAGGGAACTATATTCAGTATCTTGTAAAAACCTATAATGGAAAATAATCTGAAATAGTATATATAATATGTATATATGAAAGTGAATCATTTTGCTGTACACCTGAAACTAACACAACATTGTAAATCACTATACTTCAATTAAAAGAAAAGGGAAAAAAAGAGGGAGGGTGTTCTGGACAATCCTCAGTCATGGGATTTCCACTGTTTCCCACCCACCAAATGATGATGTCGATATCAATCCAGATAATAGCTACTGGTAACATCTAATTTCTTTCTTACTGATCTTAGATCCTAAACTGATATAAATAGACATTCTAAAATTCTCTTCACCATGCATGGTTATAAGAGTTGAGCACCTTACAATCCCTGAGGTGCCATCCATACTGCAGTCTGTGTCAGTGGTGCCCTCTAGAGTTGTTCAGTGCACAACCTGTACAGCTGAACATGGTGTCCCTGCCCCTTCCTGGGGTGCAGCTGGCCTTCTTAAAGACCATTGACCCAGAGAAAGAAGGTTGTTTCTACCGTTCTGCTTAGAATTAAAGGAGGCCCTATTGTCATTTCATTCCAAGTAGGCATTTAAAATAGGGAACTGAGTGCCCCAAGGCGAATCCTGTTCAAAATCACAGAGATTCTTGAGGAAAAGTCAGGCTAGGCTTCACTTACACATTTCCTATCCTATTAAATTTCTCATTTTCTGACGTATCCTGGATACAGCCCAATTTCTTTTATACCTGTCCCAATTCCATTTAGGACTTGGACATGAAACATATTAAAACTAATATTGTCCTGGATTATTTTTTTCAGAGTAGAAAAAGAACAACCACAGAAATCTTGACAAAGTTATTCTTTCCTTCACCAGGGCTTCCACTTTGTTTCTAGAGATTCAAGTATCCAAGCTGACCCCCCACCCTCCCACCCCAATCACACATGAAGTTGGTAAATGTCAGTATTGCTACTCTTGTACAATATCTCATAAAGATCTCTGTTCACAAAGTTTCCTTCTGCATCGTCCAGCAGAGTTTCCTTGACTTTGAATTTACACCAGTGGCCTTCATTCCTTGCCTTACCCTCCTTGGCTCTGTTTGAATGTGCAAGACCATTCTAAACCCCCAAAATCAAACTCTTAGAAAATGTTTGCTCAGGCAACAGAGTCCTTTTCTATGGTAAAACCATTGCATGTACAGGCAGACCTTGGAGATATTTTGGGTTCAGTTCCAGACCACTGGAACTGAAATAAAACGAATATCTCAATAAAGGGACTCACACAAATGTTTTTGTTTCCCAATGCATACAAAATTTACATTTACAGTGCACTGTAGTCTGTTATTAAGTGTGCCATAGCATTATGTCTAAGAAAAAGTACCTACCTTAATTAAAAATGCCGTATTGCTGAAAAGATGCTATCGTCTGAGCCTTCAGTGAGTCACAGTCACATCAAAGATGACTGATCACAGATCACCATAACAAATATAATAACGAAAAAGTTTAAAACATTGTGAGAATTACCAAAATGGGACACAGAGACACAAAGTGAGCAAATGCTTTTGGAAAAATGGCGCCAATAGACTTGCTTGACACACTGTTGCCACAGACCTTCGATTTGTAAAAAATGCAATATTTGCAAAGTGCAATCAAACGAGATATGCCTGTTATTGGTAATTACTTATCCTCTCAAATTTCTGTTTGCCTTCTAGATTATGAACCTTTAAAAGACAGAGACTGTGTCTTCTATACCCTTTCATCTCCCCAGCACATACCATTCAAACCACATTGATGGAGAATCCATTATAGGTTGGACATTGTGCTGGGTGAATGGGCCCCACCCCTCAAAGAGCTTATAGGCTACCGGGGGAGACAGAGTTCACATAAAATTAACTGGACGACAGGGTCCGTACAGGATATGGGGCTACTCACTGTATAGACCAAGTGCCAGGGAAGCATTGGTTAACATCATTCTGCAGACCTGGGAAGGGGAGAAGGATGTGACCAGCAAAACCTTCCCAAAGAGTCAATGCTTACAAAAGTAGGGGCTCAGTACAGGTTGGCTGAAGAATAACCACCATAACTAATGGTGAATCTTGAAAGTCATATATGTTAGAACCTCATGCGAATTTAGCAATCTTCAGGTCCAATGAATGGATACACATCTACTAGGATACTGTTCAGCTATCCCTTGATATCCTAGGGGGATTGGTTGGTTCCAGGACCACCCTGCCCACGGATGGATACCAATACAAAGATGCTCAAGTCCCTTATATAAAATGGCATAATATTTGCATATAACCTACACACATCCTCCCATATACTTTAAATCATCTCCAGATTACTTATAATGTCTAATACAATGTAAATTATGTCAATAGTTGTAAATACAATGTAAGTGCTAAGTAAATAGTTGCTAGCATGCAGCAAATTCAAGTTTTGCTTTTTGGAACTTTCTGGAATTTTTAAAAAATATTTTACATCTGCGGTTGGTTGAATCTCAGATTCAGAACTGTCGGATACAGAGGGTTGATGGTAGTTGATTTCTAACTCCTGCTTAGTGATGTGAATTGCTTTAAACATGCTGGACAGGGCTTCCCTGGGGGCGCATGGTTGAGAGTCCACCTGCCGATGCAGGAGACACGGGTTCGTGCCCCGGTCCGGGAAGATCCCACATGCCGCGGAGCGGCTGGGCCCGTGAGCCATGGCCGCTGAGCCTGCACATCTGGAGCCTGTGGTCCGCAATGGGAGAGGCCACAACAGTGAGAGGCCCACGTGCTGCAAAAAAAAACAAAAAAACAAAAAAAAAACAACCAAACAAAAAAACATGCTGGACATTTTTTTCATCCTTATTAATGAATAGTTGGGTTCTACTGACTTGTCATATCTTTCTTTAAAAGTGTTAAGTGAAAATAAATCCGTTCAGTACTTTGGAAGCAGATTACATGGGGACAGTCAATAAGATTTTTGGAATTGTGCATACTGTGTTATTTTCAAAGTTCCATATTCTGATTGTGAGAAATGCCTAAGTGAATTTAGATATGCCTGTAATCTATCTTCTGTGAGGGTATTAACATTTGTCCATGGCAGAATATCATTGCTCGCTTTGTGTCTCAGAGCCCCGGGTGGCTTCTTAAGCATTATTATTATTTTCTTGTCTTTGGAGTTCGTTCAGGGCGTGGGCTCATCCCTGTATTTATAGCTCAGTTCTCACATATGCATAAGTCCTGTTCAAAATACCGAGATAATACAGTGTCACATCGCAAATATTATTTCTGGCAATGTTCTATACCTCTGAAATGTGGGCTATTTTACTTCCTCTTGATATCTTCTTAAAATAGATGTAGCAGTTTGTCAATCTGTATTTCCACCAAATACCTCTTGCAAGTTCACTGTTATTTTTTCATCTAGATTTTGTCTTTCCTAAATTCAGAGCAGATTCAGTTCATTTGGGGGGCACTGCTTTGTGAATTTCCACATCACCCTTTTTATGCTGAGTTCTTGCTGAGAGCCAGATTTGACTGAAATACATGCAAGAGCTTCCCCACAGTTGAATTTTGGATGAGGATTTGGAATTCTCACCTGACACAAATATATATGCCGTGTAATATAACTGTAGGGTCACAAGCAGGGCCCTCCGGGGTCCTTGCTCTGCTGCTGTGTCCCTTCAGTATTACAACAAGGAAGCAGGCCAGGGGCTGAAGAGTAGAGTAGGTTCCCATCAGAAATGAGGCCACTTAAACACAAGCCACAGCTCTGTCATCTTTGGCTCCAGTCCACCTCTGCCATAAACCTCTTTCCAGGTGACAGGGGCTCAGAGCTGGGCAGTCTAAGTGAGCCTGCCACTGGGTGGTGGGAAGAAGACCAGTGACACGATTTCGGGGGACAGTGAAAAAGAGAAATGTGGTGCTCCATGTTGAATATGATAAAGAATTTCGAGAACGTGATGCCAAGTGTGGGCCCTTTAAGTGAGGGACCCTGTAGGGGACTGCAAGTGTCACAGGGCCACAGGGCTGGTCCAGTGAGGTGGGGGAAGGGAAGTGTGGAAATGGGGGCTGCCGATTGCTTTTTAGTGAAAAAAAACAAAACTAAAAATAGAACTACCATACGACCCAGCAATCCCACTACTGGGCATATACCCTGAGAAAACCATAATTCAAAAAGAGTCTTGTACCACTATGTTCACTGCAGCACTATTTACAATAGCCAGGACATGGAAGCAACCTAAGTGTCCATCAACAGAGTAATGGATAAAGAAGATGTGGCACATATATACAATGGAATATTACCCAGCCATAAAAAGAAACGAAATTGAGTTATTAGCAGTGAGGTGGATGGACCTAGAGTCTGTCATACAGAGTGAAGTAAGTCAGAAAGAGAAAAACAAATACCATATGCTAACACATATATATGGAATCTAAAAAAAAAAAAATTGTTCTGAAGAACCTAGGGGAAGGACAGGAATAAAGATGCAGACGTAGAGAATGGACTTCAGGACACAGGGAGGGGGAAGGGTAAGCTGGGACGAAGTGAGAGAGTGGCATGGACTTACAAATACTACCAAATGTAAAATAGATAGCTAGTGGGAAGCAGCCGCATACCACAGGGAGATCAGCTCTGTGCTTTGTGACCACCTAGAGGGGTGGGATAGGGAGGGTGGGAGGGAGACGCAGGAAGGAGGATATATGGGGACATACGTATGTGTATAGCTGATTCACTTTGTTACAAAGCAGAAACTAACACACCATTGTCAAGCAATTATACTCCAATAAAAATATTAAAAAAAAAACAAAACAGAGACAGAGTGATGCAACATAATTCCATTATCCCTTTGCCATGCCTGGAGCTTTTTTTTTTTTTTTTTCTTTTTTTTTGCGGTATGTGGGCCTCTCACTGCTGTGGCCTCTCCCGTTGCGGAGCACAGGCTCTGGACGCGCAGGCCCAGCGGCCATGGCTCACGGGCCCAGCCGCTCCGCGGCATGTCGGATCCTCCCAGACCGGGGCATGAACCCGCGTCCCCTGCATCGGCAGGCGGACTCTCAACCACTGCGCCACCAGGGAGGCCCTGCCTGGAGCTTTTTATATATGGTTTTCCCTGCTTCAAGTGGAGGCTTCCGGAATGGCCCATGCCTGACCATGGAAGCAAGGTGGCTTGAGGGTCTTAGCCACAAGTCAGATGGAGCTTTCATGTCAGCTTGGAGGAAGCTCACCCAGAGACATGCTTGAACAAGGAGTCGATGATGCTGTCTGACACCGCGGGACTGTCACGAGGTTGGAGCCATAACACTGATTCAAAAGCACTTGGAAAGCATATATTTTTTAAAGACCATATAAATGCTAAGCTATAACCTCAGTGTGAAAAATTCCCCCGAGTCGGATTCCAAACCTCTTTACTGGGTGAGGTTGCTGGATCTGAGGGGCCCGTTTCGTCCTGAGACTTTTCCTGCACTTAAGCCTTCCGTCCTCACCCTTTTCTCCTTGTGTGTGTGATGTCAGGGGACACAGAGGGCAGGTGTGTTATGCTTGCCCAATTAAGGGAACATTTTTGGGCTTGGGAAGTACAAAGCTCTAACCATAGTAAGAGCCAAGTGGGCGGGTATGAGACAGGTTGGTGGCGTGAGCTTCCTGCTTTTTTAACAGCCCTGTCCCTGGAAGGCAACCTTCAACTAAATTACGGCTGGGTTTGTTTTCCAGCAAATTAAATTGTTCTGGATTTCGGAGGGATTTGAAAATAAAATTTGGAGCAATATTGCTTGTGAAGAAGGCAGAGACAGTAGACTGAGCTGGTCAGTGCTTCTGGGTGGGTGGGGCCTTTGTATGTTTTGTTTTAAGTGCAGAGGGTGCTAGAATTTTCACCTCCCAAGGGGGCAGCTGATTCAATGGCCCATGTAGCTTTTTTCTTTTTTTCATTTTATTTATTTATTTTTGAAGCATAGTTGATTTACAGTGTTGTGTTAGTTTCAGGTGTACAGCAAAGTGAGTCATTTATACAGACATATATATATTCTTTTTCAGATTCTTTTCCCTTATAGGTTATTACAAAATATAGAGTTCCCTGTGCTCTATGGAAGGTCCTTGTTGTTTATCTATTTTATATATAGAATAGCTTTTCTCCTGTCTTCTAATTTCTCTCAATTCATTTTTTGAGCTGTGACAGCTAATTTAGGACAAAGCCTTCCCCTCTCTTCCAAAAGTATAAAACCTCAGACTTCTACCATGTTCTGAAGCTATTTTTGTTTTACTTGAGTGGGGAAAAAAACCCTGGCTGCTTCTTTATTACCAAAAAAGAAAGACTCTAGCTTCTGAAGCCTGGAACAGCCCCCTTTTGGAGAAGCTCATGGAGTAGCAATTGGGGCTGAGTCAACATCTGCACTCCATCACAAGAAGTCAATGTACAGGGACCGAGCTTTGGCTTTCTTAAGAGGAGTGTCCAGGCAAGAGTTTATGAAGCTAGTTAAACATGTGAAAATAAATCGGTACACCCAGACAGAGTGAATTACGGAGACAGAGCTGTCTGCAGTGTCCTGGAGCCCTGTTCTAGCATCTTACAGATCCTTGGGGCTTCCAAAGATGGCCCAGGCAGGTTGAGTTGACTGTGGCTGTATATTGACCCACACATCCTTTTGTTCAAGCTCAGACTTGGGGAGAGTCTGCTGATTGGGTGAGAGGCACACACGATGTAAGGGGGCCACTAGGTCCTTCCAGCTTCCTTCCACCTTCCTTCTCTGGTCATCGTCTACCCTCCTCCTGCATCTTCTCTTTCTAGAAAGAAAATAAATCAGTGATTTATACCAAACACACAAATGCATCCACAGCAGAAGCAGAGGCCCAGGGAACTTCAAATGAAAGTAACAACAACTAACAGGCAGAGGCTGCATAGTTTATGAAAATAAATGAACATGCAGACCAATATTCTACCTTTGGATTCTCATTATAGCCATGTGAAATACATGCTTAATTTAATCGTATTTATTTTAATTCTCCACGAAGAAGAAACTGAGCAGGTGAAGAAGAAGCTGAGTGAAATCATTTGTTCAGGGTCCTTCAGCCACATTTGAGAGCTGGGTTTCCTCTTTCCTCAAACTGCTGAGCCCCGTATGCCTCCGTTACCTTAACTTACTGCAAGTTGAATACGATGGAAAAGAAGGAGACATTTGTCTTTCCAAGCCTCTTTTACCATTACTTTGCAGTCTGACTTTTTTCTAGGGACCACATCTAGGCAATGTGATTATTTTTATCTCATTGGATTCTCACAACCTGATGAGGTCGGTGTATTGTTATGCCCATTTTATAGAAGCAGAAACTGAGGCTCAGAGAAGTTAAGTGTTGTGAGCAGGGTCACACAGCTGCTAAGTGACAGGGCTGGAGAGCCTGGAGAGCCTGACTCCAGGGCTCTCTTTTTTTTTTTAAAGTCAGGTTTATTAAGGTATATTTTATATATAGTAAAAATTGGCCTTTTTAAAATTGTACAGTGGATGAGTTTTGACATGTTTGCGGTCTTACACTTGAGATATAGACTATCAGACTATATAGACTATCAGACTCCCAGAAGTTCTTTTGTGTCCCTTTGGAGCCAGTCCCCTGGCTCTACTCTTAGCCCCAGAAGCCAGCTTCTTCAGTATCACACCTTAAATAAAAGTAAACCCAACTGGTTATGCAAGGTGTTTACAGTGTCTAGAGAATAGCATGATCACTTAGTTGAAAATAATTTAAATCGTATATTGCAACAATTTCCAAATGGTGCTTTACAGTTGAGAGCTGATGTATTAGAAATGTAAAAAAAATGACCAGGGAGGGGTGACAATCCGGGTCCTTGTCAATCACTCCAGGGTCTCACAGAGCAGACAGGGTATGCTGGAAAGTAGGGGGGTGCTTGGCTTCTGCACAGCAGCCTCAGCACAGTCTCCACATGGGTGTCTGTCCTGGCCATTACACTGACACTCAGCATCACTACCTGATCCCGCTCATGGGGCCTGGCTCTGGGCAGGCTTCTGTGACCACGTGGAAACCAGCGAGGAGCTTCCAGCCAGCAGGACCCCTCTGCCGCCGCTCTGCTCTGCATCACTGTCTGCATCCATGTGGCTGCAGACAAGGATGTCCGTGATGCAGCTGGGAAAGCCCTGGCTCTGGGCTGATTCTGGGTCATGCCATGTGGTTGAAAGAGAGCACTTACCTCCTTTCTAGCCCGAGACAGCACCCTGCCTCCGTGCACTTCGGGGTTCAGGAGGGAATTCAGCCCCCTCCCACAGAATGGGGAGGTGATGCGGAAGTGATGCGGAAGGAGGGCGCCCCTGTGCTCTCTGGGACCAGGGTCCAGGGCACGTGGGGCAAGGCCAGTGCAGAGCTTTCTTCTATGTGCATCTAGAGTTTAGCCCAAGTGGAGGACTCTGTTCTTTGACGTGCTGGTTATTTGCATTATTCGTTTGCCAGGACTGCTGTAACAAACCACAAACCAGCTGCCTTAAACCATAGAAGTATATTCTCTCTTGGTCCTGGAGGCCACGAGTCCGCGGTCAAGGTGTCAGCAGGGTTGGTTTTTGCTGAGGGCTGTGAAGGAGAATCTGCTCTGGGTTTCTGTCCTTGGCTTGTAGATGACATCTTCTCCCTTTGTCTCGTCATATTCTCCTCCCTCTAAGCATGTCTGTGTCCAGATTTCCCCTTTTTATAAGGACAGCAGCCTATTTGGATTAAGACCTGTCCTAATGACCTCACTTTAAATTGTTCACCTCTGTAAGGACCCGATCTCCCAATCAGGCCACTTTCTGAGGTCCTGGGGGTTAGGGCTCCGATTCTGGGGACACACAATTCAACAAATAACACTGCAAATGTGGTGGTGCCTTCCACCCAATTTCAAAGACCATTTGGAACCTTCCACGCCTTTCATTTTCAAGGAGAATTGACATGTGTCATCGTGACTCCTTGTCGAGCTCAGTTGAATAAATGAAGCAAAGTGATTTTATTGGCATATTTGAGATACGTGGATTTGAAAATTTAGAGGTATTTACTGTAAGTGAATTTAATAGGACATGAACTCATTCCACGATGAACTCATAGGACTCATAATCGCATCTATAAAATTAGAGGATCCCATACAGAAGCCGTTACATAGCAACTATTCTTTAAATCGCAACTTTTACCTGTTGTGAAATTGTATGGGTGGCATTCGCCGTTTTTATAAAACGCAAGCTATATTTATGTATGTCCACACAGAAAAAAATGGGAAGCAAATAGTCTGGAATATCTCATGGAAGATTACCTAGATTAACTCTGAATAGTTGGATTATACGTAGTTTTTTGCTTCCCTCCTTGTGTGTTTATTTTCCAAAATTTTCATCGTCACCATCTCCCACTTTTATAAATAGAAAACAGTGTTATTGGAAAAGAAGATAGGCACAGAGAAGGGTTTTAAGGGTAGAAAATACTAATTTAAAATATATGGCTATAGGATAAAGTATAAAGCAAATTTCAGTAACGCAAACCACCAATCCCTAAAAATGAGGGATCTTTCATAAATGGTCTGCCTCACTATAGCCATGATAATTGCTTCTATTACCATAAAGGTCAGGATGAAAATGCTAGAAGCTGAATATAGTATTTGAGGTGGAATTATTTGTCTTCCAGAGGTGAAAGCAGGGGGCGGAAGAATTAGGAAGAATAATAAAGGTTAAAGCATTTGTCATGCAAGATCCTGTCATTTTCTTTTTAACCAACTTTTTGGCTTTCTTTGAAACCCCTGCAGCTAAAGTTCTCTTCTGAAATTGGTTTCTACACCTTTAGGGATTAAATTAGTGAATTTTTTGAATACTCAGTTTTTGGAATGTTACCAGGAGAAATATAGATGGTTTTAAAATACCGGTGGCAAGAAATTAAATCAATTCTGTCCTTATCACAAAATATTGGCAGAAAAGACTCTTCTACTTTTCAGACAGATTCAGGGCCTTTGATTTGGAAGGGGCCTTTCATGGTGTGCCTTTGATGTCACTGAGAAGCCACTGGCTTAATGACTGTGGTGGCTCTGAGCACCGTCAGCTACCTGCTGGCTGACCCAGCTGTTTATCTTATTTCACTGCACGATCGCTGTGATTTCCCATCTCTGTCCATTTAAAATCTGATATTTCATCTAAGACACTCACGATCTTTCGTCAGTAAAACATTAATACCGTAGAAACATGCCTTAATATAATACCATAGGAACAGGCCTTTTTGTTTCTTTATAAGCACAGTCATCAAAAAACCCTCCGAAGGGTGGACTGAGATCTTTGGGGCTGGTTCTCCATCTTGTCATCTCTCCTGTGAAGGATATTGACCCTGGTAAGAATATGCAGTATCTGAGCCTTCACGGTCCCTGTGTCCCTTCTACGCCAGACATGCAGATAGGTGTTTTTTCCTCTTATCTATGACCCATTTGAGGCTCTGCTTGTCACGATGCTGCCATTTCAGGGGCTCCAGAATCCCTGAACCCATTAGCAATCTGAATATCAGGATGCAACAGTGCAAAAGGAAAACAGTGCCACGCAGAAAAATAACTTCAGAGGAAATGCATCATCAGGGGATAGATGGTGTGAAGTAGCACTTGCTAAACAAGAGCTTCCAAGCCACCCTGGGGATGGGATGGATTTTTCTTTCCCTCTTTTGCCAAACCTCTGCAACTCCTTGGTAGACAGAGTCCAACGGAGGCCAGATGTTGGGGACACAGGGGAGAAGGTTAAAAGATGCCTTGAAACATGTATTTTCCTTTCCCTTGATACAGAGATGCCATCCACTTGATATTGCCCAATAAACAGTACCTCTACTGGAAATTTCCTTCACTGATGGACAGACGGGGAGAGCACACTTCCTGCATGTCAGGTCCCTACCTGTGACAGCAGGAGCCAGAGGTTAGCATCTTTCCTTCTCAGGAAGGAACAGAGACTCGATAAGGGATTTCCCCAGCCGTGCCCAGCTGGTGGGGTCGCTGGGACTCATGGTCCTCCCTCGAGATGTGGAACCCCCCTTGCCCTCACCCACTTCAGTGTGAGTTGGGGACCCTTTTCCGTGCCCCTGATCTTGGTCATCTTTGGTCAAGCTCTTACCCACCATATGAGATGGTTGGTTTAGTCTCTGTCCCTCTAGGCTGTGAGCCAAGCAAAGTCAGAGGATGTGCCTTCTCCTGGGGACCCTCAGGGCCCGGCCCAGTGCCTGCCTCATAGAAGGAAAAGTAAATTGTTAGTCCAGGAGCGAGTCACCCACCCCCCCACCGGGTTGCTTCCGGGCTTCTGTCTGACACTAAATCCGTGACCTTCACTGCCCATGGTTTTGTGCATTGGTGAATATACCTAATTTTGATAATCTGCTTTTGAAAAGAATCTTTCATTTCTTAGCCTGGGAGAGACCGGAGTCCTCTAACTGGGGAATTTTCCTAATGCAGCAGCGGTGACAGGCTGACCCCAGGACTCTGAGAAGCCCATTCACTTCCTTCCCTGATGTCTGGATAACGGGGCTGAGAAGAAATGCCTCTGTGAGCCAAAGGCTTCTGTGGGCCCCTCTGTCCTTTGTCCCCTGTGGACCTGGCTCCATGAGGGTTGTCGTCTTTTCTCCAGTGTTGTCAAAGCAAATGAATGCATAGGGAGAGCTCCTTCCAGAATTTTGTGGCACAATGGGTGAGTTGCTTGGGAAGATGGAGGAAGAAGGGATGGAGACTTGGGGGGACCCTGGGGATGACCGGGGACCCTTACTGCTTCAGAAGGGACTTCGTTCCCCAACTCTAAGGGGCCTTTGGAACTGGTCACCCTCTAGTCATATTGCATCAAATTAAGCATCAAGCCAAGTTTTAGAGTGAAGACAGGTTTATCCACTTAATAGGTGTAGATTCAGAAAATATTCTTGGACTGTCCGTTGTGCCCCAAATTTCACCTGCTGGAATTCATTTCATATTTCATTCTTTCCAACCTTCTAGAATGAAAACTAAATATCTTTTCATGGGAACTTGTGTTTTATCCTAAAGATGAAAACAATATATACTGGCTGAATGATTTCCCAAGTAGACATAATCTGTCCAGGGTTCTGAGTTTGCATTAATGAGGAAGCAGGTTTTTGTGATTCCGTGTCCTGTATGACATATGATTGGCACACCCAGTTTTATGGGTATCAATGGCAAAGTATGAAAGATGAGACCCTCCATGGCAGTATTCTAGAAATCGTATAATAAAAACCCACAGGGCTTCCCTGGTGGTGCAGTGGTAGAGAGTCCGCCTGCCGATGCAGGGGACACGGGTTCGTGCCCCGGTCCGGGAGGATCCCACATGCCGCGGAGCAGCTGGGCCCGTGAGCCACGGCCGCTGAGCCTGCGGGTCCGGAGCCTGTGCTCCGCAACGGGAGAGGCCACAGCAGTGAGAGCCCTGCGTACCACACACACACACACAAAAACCACACAGAATGATAGCACAGATTCATGACCCACAGTCATAGCCCGTGAGAAAGCTGCAGATGAAAAGTTTCAAAGGCCGTATTAGAATAATTTTCTAAATCCTGGAAATGACTTGACTTCTTGAATCTTTTACTTGCTTTGGGGAAACATGTGGCCAGTGCACGGTAGCGCTGCACAGGAGCCTGAGATAAGAGGGAATTTCAGTGGTATGAGCTACCCGTTTTTGTGTACAATGTTGCTATTTTGTTTATGACTTTTCGCAGTACTTTTGACTTTCTAAAATATTGCATTAAGATATTATTTGCCTTTTCTCAGCTTTATTGAAGTAAAATGGACAAACGAAGTTGTAACATACTGAAAGTGTACAACCGGATAATTTGACTTCTAGGTATGTTTTGAAAGGATTCCCACCATCGAGTTAGTTTCCACATCCATCACCTCACATATTTACCTTTCTGGTTTTTTTTTTGGTGAGAGCTCTTAAGTTTCACACTCTTGGCAAATTTCAATTTTATAACAGAGTGCTATCAACGCCAGTCAGCGTGTTATGCACTGGGCACTCTGACCTTCCTCACAACTCGGTTTGTACCCTGTTACCCGCGTCTCCTGTTTCCCCCGCCCAGCCCCTGGCAGCCATCATCCTGCTCTCTGCTCTTATGACCCCCAACCCCAGACTGCACATATAAGTGATCCCAGACCGCATTTGTCCTGATTAATGGGTTTCTTGGTGCCCTCTTAAATTCTGTGCCTAAGGCGAATGCCTCTCTCTCCTAAGCCCCTGGTGGTTACTCCAAGGACTCAGGTTTTGTGATAGATTTCACAAGGAAAAGTAGAGGACTGAGCGGTAACAGCACGTGGAGGCTTGGGATGGACACGCAGCAGGCTTGTGTTTGAGACTGTCCGTGACGGGCAGGACGCCAGCATGCTTCCTATTCAAGCTGGCATCGTTGAGACAAGTATTCCTGATGTGTGCACGGCCTCTACGTGTAGCACCAAAGGGGTCAGACACACTGTAACGTCCACTCTGAGCTCTAAGTACAGGAGGAAATAGATCCGAAGCCGCTTACGTGCCGGAAAATAGCAGTGGCCTATTCCACTAGGGAAGCATCTAGTATGAAAGGACGGCCCGTGACTTCGCAACTTGGTGGAAAAGAGCCACCCAGCCAAATGGATATGCGAGTGAGGTATCTCTCTCGTGTCACTTGAGGCCCCTGTGGGTGGCCGGCTGGCGTGGGCCCCGCAGACATCAGGCAGGTCTGAAGTGACAACGTGTCACCTCCTGCCCACACCGTGTGTCCCCACCTCCTTCCCCAGGGCATCCTCCTTGTTCCCGAGCCGATGCCAGGTTGGAGACGCAGCCCAGACTAGAAGCATCAGGAATTAAGTTCTGTGGCACATGTCTTGGATCAGGGAGAGATGGGAGCTGGTGGATACCGGGACACGGTTCAAGCATTGCCGGAGGGCACGGGCTCGGGGCCTGGGTGCGCCTGGCTGTGCCAGCGGGCTGACGAGTCCTCACGTGGGCTGTCTGGGCCCCCCTCCCCTGCTCCCGCCTCATTACTGGCACCTCCCTCCCCAACTGAGTTGTAGCACAAATGGCTCTTGCCTCAGGCTCTGCCTTCTGAGAGACCAAACTGACCAAACTAAGACATGTTCCTTGTTATTCTCCTGTAGCCCTTGGTGCAAGGGGGCTGTCAGGAAAAATCACTTCAAAAGTCATACTTGTAATGATTTAAAAGCATGATTTAAAATCATACTTTTTTTTTTTTTTTTATTGGCGGTACGCGGGCCTCTCACTGTTGTGGCCCCTCCCGTTGCGGAGCACAGGCTCCGGACGCGCAGGCTCAGTGGCCATGGTTCACGGGCCCACCCGCCCCACGGCATGTGGGATCTTCCCGGACCGGGGCACGAACCCGTGTCCCCTGCATCGGCAGGCGGACTCTCAACCACTGCGCCACCAGGGAAGCCCTAAAATCATACTCTTAAATACCAATCCTGCCTTTTTACAAATCCCTGGCACCTGCTGGACTATCAGAAGGAACTGCAGTAAGTCCCCTACACATGAAACTTAGTTGCGAACTTTCAAAGATGTGAACGTGCATTCGCATGTCCAAACACATAAGTTAGTTCATGTGTCTGGCGTACATTGTCACATGCATGCATCCTCTACAAGTGGTTGTGCTTTTGTGTATTTTACTGTACAGTACTATATAGAGTATAGCAATACAGTATCTTTATTTCAAGCCCAGGATGTCCAGAGGCAAGCGTAAAAGCAGCAATATACAGCCAATTGTGTTAGTTTGGTATCTAGACTAACTCTGTTGGACTTACAAACAAATTGGACTTACTAGCACACTCTGGGAACAGAACTTGTTCGTACGTAGGGGACATACTGTATATATACTCACTCTTCATTTAGGCTCTTTTTTTTTTTTTCCACGGTACGCAGGCCTCTCACTGTTGTGGCCTCTCCCGTCGCGGAGCACAGGCTCCGGACGCGCAGGCTCAGCGGCCATGGCTCACGGGCCCAGCCGCTCCGCAGCATGTGGGATCTTCCCGGACCGGGGCACGAACCCGTGTCCCCTGCATCGGCAGGTGGACTCTCAACCACTGCGCCACCAGGGAAGCCCTAGGCTCCTTTTAATTGGGGTTTTTATTAAACTCTGAAATGCTATCCTTGTATTAGTAAACATCGCCGAGGAAGGAAACCTCCCTCCCGAGACCCGTGGGAGTTGCCCGGTGAGGGTTTAAGGGCTGAGGACCCAGAGGAGACCTCTCCCGGTCGTTGTTCTGCCTTGTTACCTCACATCCCCTCACAACCGCTCTGCAGACTCCCCAGCATCATGCAAGCCTCCAGCTTGTGCTGCAGAAGAAGGCGACTCCAATGCTGTATGTAATGTTAACTTCTTGGGCTGTGTCCTTAGATGGGGACCTAGCATTTCCTGATGGTGAAATGGGCTCAAGATAGAAGGAGGGGCTTTTAATGGTGATGCATTTTCTCTTAAGTTATTTTTCTCTGTGGTGCTGTCTTCCTTCCCTCCATGTGGAAATCTCCCCACCTGCTGGGGTGGGGCCTCAAGAGGATATTGGGGGATGCACAGGCTCAGTGGTTCCCAGGGCAACTCTGGAGCCAGTACTTCTGGGTTGGAGCTCAGGCTTTGCCACCTCCCCGTTGTGTGACCTTGAGCAAGTCCTATGTGCCAGGGGATACAATATGTAGAGTGAAGCTGATGAGGACAGTGGTGCTACCTACCTGGCTAGGGATGCCGTCAGAATTCACTGATGCCCAGGACCACTTGGGGCATGTCTGGCTTCAGCACCTCGACATCCAGCCTGACTCAGACCCTCTCCAGGTACAGATTCAAGGGAATTTCAGCCACCTCACCTGGTGATAAAAAAAAAAAAAAAAATCACGTGTGATGACTGCTGTAGACCCCAGGAACAGGATAGCTCTTGGATGTTCCCCCACTGCTCTCAGCCTTGCCTTAAAAAGGTCATCAGGGGCTTCCCTGGCGGCGCAGTGGTTGAGAGTCCGCCTGCCAATGCAGGGGACACGGGTTCATGCCCCGGTCCGGGAGGATCCCACATGCCGTGGAGCGGCTGGGCCCGTGAGCCATGGCCGCTGAGCCTGCGTGTCCGGAGCCTGTGCTCCGCGATGGGAGAAGCCACGGCAGTGAGAGGCCCGCGTACCGCAAAAAAAAAAAAAAGGTCATCAGGTCTCAAAGAATTCTGAAATGAGGTGCTTTCAAAGACTACTTCTTTTTTGTCAGGATCATTTTCTGATCCGAGACACTGTCTCCTTATGTCATCTATCAGCTTCATTTTACTTTCATCATATAAGACCTGACCCAAAACCCCTATCTTGGAAATCCTTAAAAATGAACCCCTCTTTTCCCCCGTGCACACTTCATTTTGGTGTTCTTTAGGTTTCTAAAAGGTGATTTTTTATGGAACGAAATATTCACAACATTTGAAAAATGTCAGTGTTTAAGGTATTTAAAGATAGTGGGGCTGGGCGTGCACCTATTTTGTACTTCTATGCCATTGAATTTGACTTTATTCAACTCTAAAACCCTGTCCTTTCATTCCATGGAATTCACTTTGTTTTCTGAGTCGTCTGTGAATTATGTGAGGAAGGATGGAGCGTTTAAACCCTGGAGCGGTTCAGCCCCCAGGGGTGGCTGCTGTGCCTCCAGTTCGATCTTTCACAATGGTGATCAGATTTCCATAGAGCAGTGAACTTACCAGCTTTGTGTTTAAAAAGAGGAGACAGAATAAGCACAGGCAAGAAGAAAGTGGCATTTTTACTTGCAAATCTACTGCAGTTAAGAAAGGTGTAATTTGGTTTAAATCAAGATGATGTGTATTACAGGTTGAGATTTTAGATAATGATGCTATGACATGGGGAGCTAAATGGAGTTTACTGAAGATCAGTTGATGTTTGGCCAGATGCAGCCTTCTTCCTCCATGGGAACATGGGCAGGTCTGGATTCTGAAAATTCAAGAACTTTCAAGTGAAATATGAAGAAAGAACCCACACTTATCTAGCCTTTCCTTCCACTTCCTGCCAGAGAGTGGTGGTTTTTCTTCTCAGAACGAGGCAGAACACCCCCGTGACCTGGGTGGGAGTTTGAGCTTCTTGTTGACTGAGATGGGATGTGTGTGTGGCGTGTGTGTGTGTGCACGCGTGTGCGCGGCATGTGCGTGGTGGGGTTGGAAATAAACGGGAGGCTTGGCTTTGCCTCTCTCTCGAGTTATCACATGTACCAGGTAATAAGCATACACAGGGATGGTTAATTTTGTTCACCTAAGTCTATATCATTCATTCACCCTGTTTATTTACACTAATCAGAACTTGAAAGCAAGATTTTCCCAGATGATCCGGCTTCTGTTAATCAAGTGTTGGCCAAGGACCTGGGAATTTCTCATGACAACACTGAGCAATATTGGGAACTGATTATTATTATTTTTTAATATTGTTTTTAGGCTGAAGTCTTGGACCCAAATATAAATTTTAAGGGCACACGTATCCCTGGTGGAAGTCATCTATATTGATTTTCTCCTTGGTCAGTGCCTTGCCTCTCTTTCCATGATCCCATCAGATAGTTACATAACGATGACAACTCCTGAAAGACACTAACCTTGGCAAGGAAGTCTAGTCTCCAGTCATAACTTCCATCCAATTAGCTACATGACCTTGGACAAATCAGGCTCCCTGCCTGGCCTCATTTTCTTCACCTGAAATTTAGAGACTTTACAATCACTTTATTTTTTTCCAACTCGAAGCATATTTTCTGATAATGACCAGAAAATTGGATTAATGAAATACTTCTCTCTCTAAGGACTAGAATAATTCTGAACAACATGTTAATTAAAGACAGTTGCTGGGCAAGCTTCAAGGAAACATGCTTATACGTTTGCATATACAATACAGTGCACATAGCTCCCCAGACCACATATCCAGAGAATCATGCCCAAAGATTCAAGACTAACCATAATATATTCATAATTTTGGTCGACCTGGTAAAATGAAAACACACTGCTGTTATCAACATAAACACGGACACAAAAATAACTCAACAATAGGAGAAACTCTATTGACATAAGATTTTTTAGTTGATTCCAATTTGTTTGAAGATGAGGCATTGAACATAGTGATTGGAACAAAACTATAGCAGTGTAATCGTTGACAAAAGGGACAGCTCTGATCTTCTCGCAGCTGGCACAAACTCTTGGCTGTTTTCCTCATATTTTTGATGCTGTTCCGATCCATCAACAGTCTCCTCTATGGTTTCCTTGTGACTAGTGAACTGCATGCATAGAGCAGTGGATCTGGTCCGGTGGGGTGGTGGTCTGTAACGTTCCGGTACATCCTTTCATGGGCTGATCTTTTCCTGGTCTCACGAGCATCATGCTTTAACCATCTGAGCTAAAGTGACATAGAATTTGATGTAATGCGAGAGGTATTTGAAACAATAAGAGAGACAAAAATAATCCTGAAAGTGTCTGATAACAATTTCTTTCTTTTTTTTTTTTTAATGCCTTTAGCGACAAGGAGCTGGGGCAACCAATGGAAAAGACAAGACATCTGGTGAAAATGGTAAGCCCCCCTGAATAGTCCAACTACTTACTTTTTTCCCGTCTGTAGCCTTGGGCATGTGGCAGGTGCGGATCATAACTTCCATCCTAATCGGCTACTATATACGTCTGCACTTTGGTTTGGAGTGGAGTTTAGCAACTCAAAGTAAGCACCGTGGTCTGGTTTTACAAAGAAAACTGAGCTAAATGCAGTGATGAGAACACTTTCCCTCCCAAAGGAGAACTCCCATTTTGGGCAACATGATTATAATGCAACTATTGTTCTCTGCTTTCTTCATTAGGGTTGGTGAGAATCATCCGAGTTGTTGTGAGGACAAAATGAGATCAAGTGAGAGAAGCGCTTTGAAAACTGTGAAGGGCTCAACTTCACAGGAAATGAGGGTTAAAACTCGCTTTGTTCTCCCTCGTACACAGAGCGTGGTGCTGGACCAGGGGAGGTCCTGGATCGGTGTCACTGCAGGGATATTCACCAGGAGATACTAACAATAATAGCAGAGGCCAGAGCATTTGCCTCCTTGATTCCAGTCTCCACCTCAGCCTTAAATTGTAGGAATGACCATTAAATTTTATGGATGGGGAAACAGACTGGGAGCAGAAGAGATGGGATATGGCCAGGAATGGGAAGAGTGTGGACTTGGAAAGAGAGCTGGGAGGAAGCCCAGCTCCCCAGCTTTAGCGGTTGTGATAGAGGGTGACTGGTCATGATAAAAAATCGCCAAGTAAGTGCCGAGGGTGAGTTATGGTTCTGGTGGGGTTAGGTTCTGGGTGTTCCTACTTTTTCTTAGTTACAAAATGAACACACCTTTTACGGAAAACTACTCCTGCTTCCTGCTGGATGGAATTTAGGCTGGTGTTCATCCAATTGTGGATAATGCCAATCTCAAATACCAGCTGTAAAAATTCCTTAGAGCCCTGAAAACAACTTAGGGTCCTCAGTCATGAGTCTGAGTGCGGCCTGAACAAGACTAAGGTACTAGAATCTTTCTCTGTGGTGCACTCATCTGGGGCCTTGCTGACTCAGCTGCCTCTTTGGCACCATCGTACTGGACAGGGTCTGTGTGCTGGTGACCGCTGGGATGAAATGGTTGTTACATTAATAAGCAGAGGGGTTGGTGCCCAGGAATGTCCTGATCAGACCTGGGGGGTTGGGGAGGGTGGGGGAGGAAATAAATTCTTTCATAAGCCTTTCACGATGCCCACGGCTTTTCTCATCTTCTCTGTGTGGGTTGTGGTGGGGGTGGGTTATTAGCAAGGAGGTCAGGAAGCAGAGAGGAGCAAAATGAGAGCTGCTCAAACAGAGAAGGAAGGACTGCCACACGGGTGCTTCCCGGCTTGCCGGGTTCACAGATTCATATCCATCTCATCATTGGAGTTCACGTCCATGGAATCTGCCAACCTTGGAATCATTGAATTTAGAGTCAAAAGGCTTCTCAGAGATGCCCTTGTGCAGCAGTTCTCAAACATTTTCCTCTCACAACTTCTTTCCATTCTTAAAAATTCTTAAAGACCCCTAAGAGCTTCCGTTTTTGTTGACTATATCTATTGGTGGTTCCCACATTAGAAATTAAAATGGAGAAATTGTTAAAGGGTTTACTTATTCATTCATTAAAAATAAAGTGACAAACCTATGATATGTTAACATAAATAACATTTAAAAAATAAAAAGTAATGATATTTTCCAAGACAGAAAAAAAAAATTTAGTGGAAGAGTTTTGTATTTTTGCAAATTGTTTTAATGTCTGGCTTTATGGAAGACAGCTGCTTCTCCATTCAATCTGTTGAAATATCATGTGTTGTGTAGCCTCTAGAAAATTCTATGAGAATTTTCTGTGTGCACCTATGAGTGGATGAGATTTTAAAAAGCTACTATACCTTAGTACCATTAAAAAATAATTTTGATTTTGTGGGCTCCCTCAAAGGAAGGAAGTGCCCCCAGGGTACCTCATCCACACTTTGAGAACTGCGGCTCTAGGTAACTCCCAGGTCATACAGGAGGAGCCTGCAGTCTGAGATCAAGCAGAGTGGTGACCAAGGCAGGACTAGGTCCTTTGTGCTTGATATCTCTGTAGTTCTGTTTTCCCCTGGCATCCACGGGTCCTTCAAAGCAAGTCTACATGCTCTGCTTTGTACCAGCGGGAATTACCAGCTGTTATAGAAGACACTACTTTCTGCTATTCTAAGGCATGAAATTTCCTTCAGATAAAAATTGATCCACTCCAGTGAAAATTGCGTGTGCCTTTTCTGGAGGTATAAAAATTAATAGAAAGAAAAATATTCAAGGTGCTATGGATAAAACTTTTCTTTATGTAATTCTAGATATCAGAGGATATTCATTTTTGAATAGAAAAAGTTAGAGATTATTTGATAGGGATAAAATAAAGGTGCTGTATACATTCAAATTGTTATTAACATGTTCTGTCTTAATTTCGGATAAAACTGCTCATGTGTGATATACGTACATGGTATTTTATTATAATATTAAGTTTGTGCTTCTGCCTCTAAAGATGGACAAAGACAAAAGTCGATAACAACCCAACAAAGATTGGGGTAAAGATTTCTAGAAGTGGTCTAAAAGATGTTTTCCTAAAAATCTAAGTCGTGTAATTCCTTATTCTTAAATTCATAATATGAGACTATCATCGTGGAATTTCTGTTTTAATCTAATATTACATTCCATTGAAATTCAGATTATTTGACTCTGTCATCACGGGTATCTAGAGAGACCTTTTATCTAATGTATATTTCCTATTAATACAAATGAAGCTGCCTACACATGTGGAAGGAACAGGGACCCATGAGAGCAGAAATATGAGGCGTAGTCTATCAAAATGTTATGAGGTTGGGATAGTAGTCAATTAATTGTAAAATGAACATCCCTCAATTTTGTTAGTTGACTACAAGCCAAAGTGTTCTTATTTCAAATATTATAAATTTATTTGAGATCTGTAACACAAAGCAATGAAGACTATGGTAGTGAATTATGGATGACTTGAAATTCTAAATTGGATCACAGAAGACACAAGTCAGATACATTAAAACCCCAGCGGGATCTAAAGTCTTGGGCTCTGCTGAAATTTTATTATATTGAGTATTATCTCAAAAGAGCCATTGGCTGGGGATCTGGATTCTTTTAAGATTTATTTTTGTGTCATTGCTGTTGTTGCCATGGTATTTATTGTTGTGAAATTTGACATATATCCACCCTGTACTATCCAGAACAACCCTGAAATTGTCCTTATTCTCCAGGACACCAACTTCTGGATACACAACCCAGCAAATCTAGCTGTTCCTCATCTCATCTGCAGCGTGAAGACATTTTTTTTCCCAGAAATATTAGAGTTGTATTATGTTTTAATTAAAAAAAATTCATTAGGATCTTGTTGGTTCAGAGATTTTCATTCCTATATGAAAAAAGTACCCTTATGATTTGAGTAGTTTAGGCTAAGGACTTAATTTCTTTCTAGATATAATGCCCTACTTGAGTGAAACAACAGTTCAGACCTCCAGTTACAGTTCATCTGCTACATTAAATTCAAACATGTTTAGAAATATAGACACTACCATCTGAATCTAGATTATTCACCAGTAGTCACCAGTTTGGACACAATCAAAAGATTTTTTTGTAAGACAATAATTTCATTGGGTCTCTTGATTTATATCTTGATAGACATCTTTCAGAGAGACTCTAAGAGTTAAATTTCTTTATTGAACTACAAAAATAGGAAAATACTGGAAGTAGAGCGGCTACTGGGAGACTTCCAACCCGAAGGAAAGATTATAAGTAATAAACTTCGGATGGAGCTTACTTTCAGAGTTTGGAGGCTTACCGAAGCTAAATTGAATTTCTAAAACTGGAATGGATTTCTTTTGACTTAGTGAACTGTGATATATTTGTTTCCAAAAGTCTGTCTTTGGAGGTGAGAGGCATGCGGACATACCTGAGTTTGATAAGAGAATCCCATCCCCCCCAATCCAGGCTGTAGGTAAATGCCCAGAAGGAAGGTATCGTTCTGAAATACCGTGGGGCTCACCGCCACTGTAGTTTCTTTGAGATGTGAGTAGCCGAGCAAAAACTCAGCACCTCTTGAACAGGTGCTTCTTCTTTGGAAAAGAGGTCATGGCTTGAGAAATTTCTAGTAGGTGTGGGATTATGCTAGGAGCACCTAAGATTTAGTTTGTTTTGATATGATTATACAATGACTAACAATGAATAAGATCTTTGTACTGGGTACCCTCCTCTCCTTGTTTTGAATAAAACTAAAAATCATAGACATTTAAGTTCATCTCACCTTTGGATTTGAGGGAACACACACACACACACACACACAGTAATTTTGTTTTTTTGCTATCAAGTAAGTAGAGAGAGAAATGGATTGAGAAGGACCTGCATTCATAGGCAAATAGATACGTTAGAATTTACCTGAGCCTGATTTTTCAAATAAGAAATAAAATTCAAATATTTATTCCCAAAGCACTGTACACACCGCCCACCCCCTTTCCCCCTTGGCTCCAGAGCACCCAAAAGACACCCCACTTTTTTCCTGTGGTATTCTTGATGACCTTTCTATGCCTACGCATCGATTTGGGCAGATTGTCTATCACCTCTCCCTGGTTTGTGGAAGTGTGTGGGGCAAGGTCTGTGTGCAAGGATGGAAGATCAGTTTGGAGTAGAAAGGGACTGCTTTGGGGCCGGGAACAGAAGGGGACTTACTGTGCGTTTACTACCGCATCCAAGAGAGAGGGTCAGTTCTGGAAGGAGGTGCTGCCGGGCTTGTCTGGTTCCTGGGCCCAGGGAGGTTAGGATGGAAGGCAAGGGGGGAAATGCAATTTCCAGAAAGGCCATGGAGGGATCATCTCCTGTAGCTGCCTGCGGTGGACACATGACTCTGTTCTGCTTCAAATACCAGATGGGATAAATCAGAGTCTGAGGCTGGCTGGAGAGAATTTGGATGCGTGTCGGTTCTGCAGGCTGCTGTGTGCAGGGGTCTGGAAGCCAGGGGGGCTGTGAAGCTCTCCTCCACCCTGAGGATGTAATATGCCAATTCTGCATGAATCTCAATACGAGTTTAGGTGGAAACTTACCGCGCTGAGCCTCTAAGCCCCTTCAAACGGGGAAAATGATAACCTCGAATGTTGAGCTGCCACGGGTCTCAGAAATGTGCAGGTTAAACTTTCAGAGACTGCATCTGGCTGTGGGAAAAGCACCCCCCCTAAAGTAATCAATCACTAAGGTGTGCGACGATTCCCAGGCCAAGAAGCTCTAAATCGGTTTCCCGTTAGAGAGCTAAAACCTGCATGAAGTCTCAGATTCACCTGGACTGATGTATTGTGTGTGCTGCCCTGAACCCCAAGTCACACAGAGCTTTCAAGGTAAAAAATCAAACGGCTCTGGTCTCTGTCGGGGGTTGCTTGGCCCTTTCTCCCCTTCTTTTTCTGCATTTGAAGTAACCAGAAAAAAGAATTCAAAATAAGAATGGATGAGATACGAACACGGCTTCCAAATACTATTAGCAGGACGTGCCCTTTGCGCTATTGGCTCTGAACTCTCTAAAGAAGCTCTGTTCCGGAAGGAAGATATGGATACACATGTTTGCTTCTGATATTGATCCAGATGGGGAAGGAATGAAATTGGAATTGTTTATGAAGCCTGGCTTTTAATCAGGGTGTCCACACACACCTGGTCAATGGGTAATATCGGTCAACAAGTGAATCGATTCTTTGTGAAGGTTATTTTAGGGATTAGTGCTGAAAGGGAATTTATTACTGCAAATCTTAGTTACAAGGGTGATTTCCCCCCTTCAGGCTGAGCGTTATAATAACGTCAATGCGCTAGTAATACCTTGGATAAATACGATGCTTCTAATTCACTGTCTTTGGAGTAAACATGCTTGAAGTATTGTTAATAGATGTGGAGCTTTTTACCTGCTCTTGGTTATAATTCTCTACGTCTGTAGGCATTTGCATAGTTTAAAATGCTCTCACACACAACCGATTCCGTGGACAACTTGGGAGGTGGTTAGGGGAGGTGATGTCAGGCCAAGTTCCTTGAGAAGTCAGGTGATAGGCCCCAAGGTCACATAAATCACAGGAAAGACAGCAGGTCATCTGGCCTGCCATCTGAACACGCCAGCTTGTCCCCAAGTTCGCTCTCTCCTGAGTTCTCCTTGACGGGGAGTCTTGGATGTAAACGGGCCACTGGGGTGGGCTGTGGTCTGAGCCCATAGAACTGAAGAAAGTTAACAGACTTACACCTTGGCCAGGCTGGAAACCATAGTCTCATCAGCACCGTCATTTCATCAGTTTAGTTAACTGTTCTCTGGCAAAGAGGTGTGATCACAGACTAATTACAGGGACAGCCCTGCTAATTTTCAAAACTAAAAAAACTGAAGCAATATTCTAATTTGTAGGCTTATCTTTATTTCCTCTTCCCTTCCCTTCTCTCTTCCTGTCTTTTTGAGATTATATGTTAGACAGCTTTAGACCAACTGAGGACAGAATTTTGTATCATATGGAGAAGGTCCATATGCTTTAGCAAAAATAATGCAGTTATAAATTATGCTAAAAGAATTGCCACTCAAGATCTTTTTAAGCCTATGAAGTAGCTTGTACCAGAAAAATGATGATCTGTCTATCCTTTGCCCCAATCAGGAGATAGAAATATTTCCTATTCTGCTTATCAATTATTTGTATGGACGTAATACGTCTCAAGTGCTTGAATAGGTTTTGTGCTCTTTTAAGTAGGTGATACATTCATAATTTTATTTATAGAATTAGTTTGCACAGCAAACAGCTTTTCAGAAGAGAGAAACAGCTAGAATTTCAGCCTGAGCTACATTTCAGCCTGAGCTAAGATGGTTGAAATTTCTAGGGTTCCTATCAGTGGGTGTATCTGTGATTACAAAGGCATGTAGAAATCCTTTTGAGCAACAGAGTGAGCTGAATTGTCTTCAGAGACTGGACCTCCTCTTAGGCTGGACCTGCTGTCTTATCTGAGTTATGCAGGAAAAGGAAATCTCTGTGTCTCTGTGATCATCTCCTAGCATCCTTAGAGCAACCACAGAACTCACTCAGACCCGAGGGCAGAAGTCTCCCTGGGTCTCACCAGAAAGTTCTCTGCCAGCGATTCTAGAATGTCACTGTGGTGTGAGCACCGGGGGACTGTTGTGTGTTTCTGTAAAATCCATGCAACATGATTGATTGGTTTCGTCCAACATTCTTAATCAGTAACGAGTTGGAGTTTCCAATCAATCCTAATTAATTGCCATGATTTGGCTCTGAATTCAGACGATTCAGTCAAGAAATGCTGCTATTTCACTCCAAGTACAATTTTTTATTCTCTCCTAAGTGGGTCCCTCGTGCTCAGGAAGTGACCACTTTTCACTAACTTTGGCAAGCTGAGAACAGACTGGCTCTGAGTCCTCTTTTAAAAAAATTTTAAATTGAAGTATAACTACTCTACCATATTATATAAGTTACAGGTGTACAATACCAATGGACATTTTTAAAGATTATACTCCATTTATAGTTATTAGAAAATATTGGCTGTATTCCCCATGTTGTACCGTATACCCTTGTAGCTTTTTTTACACCTAGTAGTTTGAACCTCTTACTCCCCTATCCCTATATTACCCCTCCCCACTTCCTCTCCCCACTGATTACCACTAGTGTGTTCTCTATATCTGTGACTTCTTTTTTGTTACATTCGCTAGTTTGTTGTATTTTATAGATTCCATGTGTAAGTGGTATCATAGAGTGTTTATTTGTCTGACTCATTTCACTCAGCATAATGCCCTCCAAGTCCATCCCTGTTGCTGCAGATGGCAAAATTTCATTCTTTTTTATGGCTGAATAGTATTCCAGGGGTGTGTGTGTGTGTGTGTGTGTGTGTGTGTGTGTGTGTGTGTGTATCTCACACCTTCTTTATCTGGAATCCTCTTTTTAAGAGTGACTTCAAAATGTGATAGTGGGTTTAGCTGGCCCTGCGCTAAAAGCTAGTCTAGCAGACCATCTGCATCAATGTGGCTTTGCCTCACAGAGGGCAGGTGCCTCCCACTTTGGGGGGAGACAGGAGAACAAAGGCCGTGGATCACCACACAGTGGAGTTTGTCTCGAGGTTGTCATGGCGTCACCCAGCCACAGGCTCTAGAAGACAAACCCCTATAAGCTCATCCTCAGCTGTTCTCTGATTGATGCCTCTTTACATCTTTGGCTCTCTGCAAAGGACAGGGCTGGCTGTATCAGTTGTAGGGTTCAGGGAATATTGAAAGCGTGGGCTCCTTCTTAAAAATTATTAAGCAGATCATTCAGTCAAGCCCTGGCTCTTCGGAGTGAGGGCCCCTGCACACGTTGCCTGCCGTGCAGCTGGCCTGAGGGGTGCCACATACAAACTCCTTTTTAAAAACAATTCAATATGTATCATTCATTTCACAATATGTTTTTTCCCAGCAGATAGATAATGGGAACTTTTTAGTAGGAAAACTGATTTGCATCTAATTAATTTTCCAAGTCAGGGGTGTAAAACTTCCCTTCTCTTTATATGTTTCCTTACCTTTTAATGGCTTTGGCAAATATTCCTGGATCACTTTGTATGTTGGTTGTGACTCTGTATGATTTCTGGTTTGGGTTCTGACTTTAAAGAGGATTAGAGATGGCTACAGAGTCTTCGGCTGGTGGAGAGGGAGTTCTAAATCCCCTTCTCTTGCTTTGGGGCAGCTGGGACTCCTCAGGCCAATAACACACAGCAGAGGGGAGGCCTGGGAGTTTCCGGGCTGGGACCTTAGGAAACTGGCAGCTTCTGCTTTTTCTCTCTGGGAATGTTTGCTGTGGGAGAAGCCAGTTGCCACTTAAGAAGTCCTGCTACCTTAACCCATCATGCTGTGAACAAGCCCAGCTAGCTCGTGGGGCAGCCATTTGGAGAGATGCCCACCCAGCCAGTGACTGTGTCAGCTCTCTCCACCTGGCTGGCAGATGTGTGGGTGAAGGTCCTCGGGTGACCCCAGCCCCAGGGCCTTCTGGCTGCAACCGTGTGGGAGTCTCTGACCAAGAGGAGCTCAGCAGAGCTTGCCAACCTACAGAACTGGGGGGAAAGAATACTCAGGTCTTGTGCCTAAGCTGCTAATTTGGAGTGATTCATTCCCCAGGAATAGTTAACTGGGACACACGTAACCCGCTCATCTTTGCTAACCCATCCGTTGCTTCTCCTTCACTTACCCCGCCCTCCTTCAAGTATATCCTGGATCATTTTTTTTGCTGGTTAGTATAGCACCCCTTCAGGATGCAGATCTTTGGGTCCTTAATAACCAGAAAAGAGATGCTGCAAGACACTCTGGACTCTAGCTTGGTTTTGCTCATTCATTATTCATCCATTTATTCAGGAAATATTTGCTAAACACCTAATATATGTTGGAGATGGTACTCAGAGCTGGGGATGCGATACTTTAGAAAAGCAACTCTGGGAGAGTGAGGTTGGATGTCTTTAGTAACGAATGTATCATTCATGGTTCTGGGAGGAACTAGAGGGCACCTTCCGTGTGAGTAATTCGAGGAGAGTTAACTACCAAGGGACCATTTGCAAAGGTGCGTGCAGGGTTTAGGGAAACCCACAAAGAACAGCGTAGCACCTCAGACTAGAAACCGCAGGGCCTGCAGGGAGGCAACAGAATCCAGAGAGGGTGCTGTGTGCAGAAGCAGCCTGTGGTCTTCTGAAGGACATAGCTAAGCCTCGGGCAATTTTGAAAATTTCTAGGGTTGCCAGACTCAGCAAATAAAAATACAGAATGCCCAGTTAAATTTCAATGTCAGATAAGCAAAAAAAAAAAAAAAAAGTATAGGTATATCCCATGGAATATTTGGAGCATACTTATACTAAACTTTCTTTTTGTTGTTTATCTGAAATTCTAATTGAACTGAACAGTCTGTATTGTATCTGACAACCCTAGCAGGGAAGGAGGCAAGGGAATAAAAACCCAGATCTTGTTCTGTCTGTCTTCTGATGGCCTCTAGGACCACCCTTGGGATGAATCCAACCAAAGCCACAGCACAATGGTTAGGGAAAGGGTGGAGAGTGAATCAGGAGGGGCGAGAGGTGAGGATTGCCTTGCATCTTACCCTCGCCCTCTTCTCCGACTGGGCTGTGGGCCAGGTCCCCCATGCCCCTCTCAGTCTTCCCTAATTAAAAATGTAGCCTGTTATACCGTAAGTGATTGCAGCTTTACAAAGACAGAGCAGGAGTGATTTTTGTACCCAAATTCTGGCTTGGTTCCAGGAAAAAAAAAAAAAAAAAGGAAAGGAAAGAAAAGAAAAGCAGTCCATCAATATCATCCTTTTATTTTAACTGCGGTGGTGTTGGTTGGCTTCATACTTTTAAAAGAAGGAAAACTGTCAGACCTTTTGGGAAAGATGACATAGTTGACATTCTTAGAGCAATTAGGCTGTCCCTGTAAAGGTTAGTGTGTGTTCACGCAGTCAGTTTTAGCCTCCCAGCTCAACTCGGGTGTCATTCAACGGTCAAGGGAGGTGGCCAGAGATGGGGGGTGCTTACTGGGGATGCAGCCAGGACGGGGGTGAGGCTGGATGCATCTCAGTCCAGTCTCAAGAGAAACCCTGATGGAGACAGGCCAGCCAGGAAAGGGGGTGGAGGGCAGAGCAGGCCTGCTTCCCCCCTGGAGTCAGGGTTATTGGGGCAGTAGGCAGAGGACAGCAGCTTCCAGCCTCCTGGGGTTTGGGGCCACCAGGGCCCAAAGAGGGATGGGGCATGGCCAGGCCCCCTCCAGTGAACTGGGGCTGGAAGCCACGCCACTTTCCAGAAAACCTGCTTTCAGTGTGCGTGTGGGATCTACTGTGTCTGTGGATAACTCAGCCAGCTGCCCTGGCCACCAGAAAGGTGGGAGAAGGGGGGCTGCCAGGACTCCAGGTGTCCCCCGGGAGACCTGGACAAACTGCCGTCTGGCCTGGGGCAGGAGTATTGATCTCGGCTGGACAGCACCATGCTCTCCAGCCAGCGTTGCAGACTAGAGATGCTAAACTTTGCCCTCACTGTCCTGGGGAGGCCTCAAAGAGCAGATTTGCTTTCATTTTGGTCCCTCTTGGATTCCTGGGTCCCAGAACTTTGAATTGAACTTCAAACTTGTGACTGTGAGATCAGCGGCTTCAAAGAATATGAGAAATGACCACCTCTTTCTTTTAATTAAGTACAGACCAGAACCCAAATCTTCATCCTTCCTCTGCCCCACACAACCAGGGAGATTGTTCTTTCGGGCACCATGGTGAAGATATTTCCCAAAGAAATGAGGATTTGAGCCCCTTTGATATAAGCCAGACTTTGAAACTTCAAGAGGGAAGAAGATTAACCAATACTGTGGGATCATTGAAGCTAAAAGATAATTATTTATAGACTTCACTTTTTCCAGCATTAAGGTGAAGGAATATGTATTCTTATTATTTACAGAAATTGCCACTTTTGAGTGAGAAGGCCAGTTATTTGCATACTACTAGATTTAATTTAATAAGACATTAAAAAATTATATTTTTCTTGAAGATTACCCCCTTTCTCTCAAAAAGCGAACTAAAGGATAGGTGCTTCTTATCAACCCTCTGGGATGCTTTTGGGTTCTTGCTACAGCTATCCTGTTCCAGCTTCCACTTTCCTTCTTCCTGTTGGGATCTGGAATTGAGTCGACCAATGATCAGCTAAAATACGTATGGATTCGACAGAACCAGACCTGGGGGGCCGCAGGGGAAGGATGGGAAATGGGCAGATGACGAGATGGGCTTCCTCAAAGTATTTATGAGAACACTCCTTCCAGGGAACTTATGATTATGCGAAATGAAAGCTTGCTGCTATTTTTGTGCTTGGCAAGTGGCTTCTTCAGTCTTTCCAAAGCACATTCTTTTCTCTCTACCCTTCCCCCGTCCCAGACCCTGAAGATAATTGAAAAATTGAACAGCACTCTGGCATTCATTTAGAAAGCAAAATCTCCTCAGATGTCAGAGCGATGCTTTCGTGGCTTTGGTGCTGATGCGAGAGAAGTCACTCTCCCTTTAGACCCGTCCAATCACAATCAGCTCACAGAGCGAAGCATCCTACATGGCAGGGCCCATTTCCCACAGCACAGTGATCACGAATTGTGCTCATCGCAGTGAGATGAGGCTTCTCATCTCTGGCCTTTCTTAGGCTTTGGGGTTTCAGAGTTTCAAGGCAAACCGGAACCTCTTGGCAGTTTGAAGTGAGGTGCACTCACCAAAATTCAAATTCCCACCGGCCCATAAAGATCTTGTTTTTATAGTGAGCTTTAAAGCTGGGCTGGGTCATCAGACACAGCCCATGGCGATGCCTGTTGTAGATGACAGTGCATTTTCTGGCTGCCAAAAGTGCTCTAAATGTTCCTCCCAGGTAGTCGTGCTCAGTAATTGTTTCCTAGGAATTTCAAAAGGAATAGAGAAATGTTTAGCATCAAATTTTTGCTGGGTCTATCCATGGAAGAGCTGACACCACACCTGCCTCCTCTGCAGGGCTTTTCCCATTTCAGTCGCTTGCTTTTAAGGTTGTTTACTTTTTAGCCATTCCCCTGATTGCAGAGCTTCTGAGCCTGCTCGGCTGCATGGTCTGGCCTGAAAACCCCTTCTGAGTCTCAGTTTTCTTGTGAAGGGGGTGGGGGAAGGGTGAACCCCCAAAGTTTCTGGTCCCTACCGTTCTATGGTTTGGCCACTTGCTGGTGGCTCACTCACAGTACATCATTTCACTTTTTTGGTTCCCATGTCCTCTTTGTGGGACGATGTTCGCTTTGGACTCTTGTCTAATTTGGCTACTTTCTGATTTTGGCTACTTTCTCTTTTCTGTACACATCGAGGGAATGTTGCCAGTGAGTCCAAAGAAGAAATGAGATGCTATTTCTTGGTGGAAGCAGTAGAGGGGAAAGAAAGTCCAGTGGACAGAATCTGAATCGGATTGTCACTGGCTGTGAACATGTGATAACTAACCTTAACTATTTCAAAAAAATGGGTGAAAATGGAAAAATACGGCCTTTTATCTGGACAAACTGCATTTCTGCACATGGTTTATTTCCGTGGATGTTTCTGTGGTGTTCATTCAGGTTGACAACAAGGCTGCCCGGCTGGGGACCAGCCTCCAGGTGAGGACAAGCATAGACAACAAGAGTCCATGCATGAAAGGAACACAAAGAGATGGGTGGCCTCCTAGGGCGAAAATGGGCACACCTGTGCACATAAAGGGGCTGCTGTCCGTGCTCCCTTAACCCCTAAAATTAAATTGTTACTGTGATTTTGCAGCCAGAAGGTATTCCGATTTTCTTTTGAAACTATATAACCATTTCCCTTGTGGGCCCAGGCAATGCCACCAGGTGCCTTGCATCATTGGAACGGTATGTGTGGTTGTCAGCAGGGTACCCTCCCCAGCCCCAATTCAATGGCAATTGAATATTGAATTGCAGCTACTTCTGGAAAATGTCTCACTTGCATTTTCTATCAATCCAGCCCATTGACATCTTAAATGACAGCAAGGCGTGGAGGAGCGGCACTCTAATTTTGAAATCATGAGCTAGATTAGCGTAGGGAAGGCGAGCGTAGGGTCTTTGAAGACGTTGGGAGCGAGCTGCAGATAAGATGTTCAGTCTTTTTCTGTTCACACACCTCAAAGGTGAACAAAACAAAACAAAAATCTTGCCAATTACATATCTGGGCTGGAAGCAGCCTGCTAGGTTGCCCTGGCCATTCACAGCTGGCAAAATAGAAGTCCCTGCTGTGTAGTTTCTCAGTTCAGCTTAAAAGGACTTTAGTGAAAGGTCAGATGCTATGGCTCTGGGAGCACTTTGTTCTCGAACAGACTAATGTTAGACTTTTTCTCCCTCTAGCATTCTATCTAAATCGGTTTCTCTCATCAGTTTCTTGTCATCAGCCTCTACTTAATGCTCCCTTGAGCTGTTGCCACCAAAAATGGATATTTTATCACTGCTTCCATTTTTAATCTAGACAGTAATGTTTCTACTACCTCTGTTGATAATTAGAATGCTTCAAGGGACAATCTTTTCATGCTGGTCCTTTGAAAAATTAAGTGTTATTAAAAATTTAGTTCAAAATTAAATACTTTTTGATTACGTTGCCTGACACTGGAAATTGTTTTCTTTTTGGAATTCTTGTAAGAAAAATATTTTGCTTTATTTTTGGTCTGTAAGGACTTCTGGATGGGGGGAGGGGCCAGATGGTCTCTGTACAAAGTTCAAGGCCTTGCTTTCCTGTCACAGGGTCACATAAAGCCCTGGTTAAGCAGGGCTTGTGGGACCGAGCACAGCCCACATCTGGATTCTTCCCAGGCGTTCTTCACCTGAACCAGTAGAGAGGACTCTGGAGCTTTAGCACATTTCCACTTACCTGGGAAAGCACTTCTTATTCATTTCTTCTTGGGATTACTCGTCAGAATATTATTATTAAATAATGCTTAAAACTAAAACCCAAACTCTACTGTGAGCTAGTCCTCCCGAATCTGAGACGCTCTGTGTGATTGAGCTACCTCGCCCAGAAATCACATTACTTTATTCTTCCTCAGGTGTTTGTTTGATTTTATTCTCTTTTTACAAATATGTGAACCCACCTTCCTGGTAAGTAGAATAACAAAGCCCAAAGCTTAAAATGACTCACGTCTAAAAATCTCTTTCCAACAAATCAGCAAGCACTTGCTCATGGGCTCTTAAGATAGTGTCACTTAAAAAAAGCAAACAGAAGTGATGTGTTTTTGCCTGAAACCTACAAAATGGGGTGTGGAAGGAAGACTGACACTGTGGGATCAAGAGACCAGAATGTGTTGAGTCTAAATCCACGGGCCGGCAGTTCCTGGAGCTGAATGTGCATCTCTGTTGACATGTAAAGACACATTTGTGAACAGAGCCTCACACCTCGATGAAGAGCCCGTCCCTGTCTTAGGACATTTGTGAAGCACAAGGTGCATCACCAGATGGGGAAATCAATGCTGATGGCAGCCTCGGTTTTAAGACGTTGAGCTGTAATGGGGATTTATCGGTCTGGCTGCAGCTGGACCTGGTAGGTGCCGAGCTCTGGCTATGCTTCACAGACCTGCTTTCAAAGCTTTGCTCCCAAAGTCAAATTCTATATACACAATGGACACAACTGCCCAGTAGTCTTGTGCGTCTAAGATATCTTGTAATCCCTGAAAATCTGCCAAGGAAAACACCTGTCCGCCTGGATTAAAGGCGCAGGTCTGAAGAGCTGGAGCGGTATGTGTCAGGGGAGAGAGCGCACCACCTTTCTCAGCTGCTGGCGGGGGGGTTCCAGGAAGGATGCAGAAGTACCTGTGAAGCTGCTGGAGAAAGACCTCTCTAATCTGTCAGTGCCTGCTGCAGAGAGCAAAGGGGAGGAAAAGAGGACCCCGGTCCCGAGTCTGAAAACAGCTTTGGTCCCTCTCTGATGTCCATGTGATGATTTTCCAACCCACAATGCTGTTTGCTGTCCACGTCATTCACAAAGCTTGGCTAATTTCACGAGAACCCTAAGGCTTGTCTGGCCTTTGTCCTCATCAGCTTTTCTCCTCCGGCTCGGAGTTCTGGAATGCATTCCATCCGCTTAGCAACTACCTTCCCCCACCTTTTTTTTTTTTTCACTTTTTATTTTATATTGGACTATAGTTGATTAACAATGGTGTGTTAGTTTCAGGTCTACAGCAAAGTGATTCAGTTATACATACCCATGTATCTATTCTTTTTTCAAATTCTTTTCTCATTTAGGTTATTACAGATTACTGAGCAGAGTTCCCTGTGCTCTACAGTAGGTCCTTGTTGGTTATCTATTTTAAATATAGCAGTGTGTACGTCAATTCCAAACTCCTTTAACCATCCCTTCTCCCCACCATTATCCCCTGGTAGCCATAAGTTCCTTCTCTAAGTCCGTGAGTCTGTTTCTGTTTTGTGAATAAATTCATTTGTATCAATTTTTCTTTTTTAGATTCTCCATATAAGCGATATCATACTATGTTTCTTTTTCTCTGTCTGACTTACTTCACTCAGTATGACAATCTCTAGGTCCATCCATGTTGCTGCAGATGGCAGTATTTCATTCTTTTTTATGGCTGAGTAATATTCCATTGTATATATGTACCACATCTTCTTTATCCATTCTTCTGTCGATGGACATTCAGGTTGCTTCCATGTCTTGGCTACTGTTTACAGCACTGCAATGAACACTGGGGTGCATGTATCCTTTCGGACCATGTTTTTCTCTGGGTATGTGCCCAGAAGTGGGATTGCAGGGTCATATGGTAGCTCCATTTTTAGTTTCTTAAGGAACCTCCATACTGTTTTCCATAGTGGCTGTACCAATTTACATTCCCACCAACAGTGCAAAAGGCTTCCCTTCTCTTCATACCCTCTCCAGCATTTATAGTTTGTGGATTTTTTGATGATAGCCATTCTGACGTGTGTGAGGTGATACCTACCTTCCCCCTTTAAATCAAATTCTCTAGAGTGATGGAGTGAGGGGAGTTAGAAATTCAATGGGGTCAAGTGAGGTTTTTTAGTATTAATTAGGTGCATTAATGCTGCTTTCAAGCTACTTGAACATGTCCTGTGATTATGATTGCATTTGACTTTTCTTTCTATTTCCAACTTGAGAACTTTAGAAAATTCTCTATATTGGTGACATTTTCAGAGTTTAATCCTTTAAAGCTGGTATTTTGAAGTTTAGACGCTGGGGCAAAAGTGAGTCTGAGAAGGTTCCACCCTTCTGAAGTGGTAAAACCAGGTAACATAAATGAAAGGAAGACCCTTCAATTATTTCAAAGCTCTGAAAGGAAGAGAAAAAAATGGACCTGAAGCAGAATGGAAGGAGTGGACCAAAACCTGGCTGGGGAAAATGCCTTCCTAGGAGCTCCACCTAGCTCATGTTCATTTCTTAAATTTCCAAGCACTTGAAAAGGTACCTACTTTCAAAAGCTAGAAGAGGAAGGGTATGGCGAGAGAAGCTGATGCCCCATGAGGAGAAAAGGAGAGATGAAGCAGGGAAACCTGAGAGTGATGGTTGGCAAAGGTTACTGGATATGCAGGCAATATTTCTGTAAAAAAAAACCCCTGAGGTTTTTAAAGTATTAAGTGCTATAAAGAAATGGCCAGCCATATCAGAAATTGGACAGATGTATATATCAGAAGAACAAGCATGTAGTTAAGTGAAGACAATGAAGCCATGCTGTGCACAGGGATGTGTATTTGAATTTGTTATCAGCTTGAAACAAAATGCTTTTAAATGAACTATACCCTTATAATGACATATGTGTAAGTAGATGAGGTTTATCTGTAAGAAGCTGAAACCCTAAGATAACAATGGCTTAAACAAAAACGATTATTCCTCTCTCATACAAAATGAATTTAGAGGTAGGTAGTCGAGGGGAGTCAGGATAATTTCAAGGAACATCAATCATCTGTATTACTGTTTTGCCATCCTCAGCATAAGGCTTATGGCCCAAAATAGTTGCCCGAACACCAGCCATTTCATCTGCATTCCAGCTAGTAGGAAGCAGATAGGAATAAGTAAAAAGGGCAAAGGGTTAGCTTTCTTTTAATGAGATTTCTTTCTTTCTACTCACATTGCATTGATCAGAACCTAGGTCACCCAACAGTAAGGAGGATAAAAAGCTTATTCTGGGTAACCATGTGCCCAGCACCAAATCAGGGGTTTTATAACTAAGAAAAAGGGGGTCACTAGAGGCAAGACATCAACTCGGCCACAACACATTTCTACTAGTGGAATTTCTCGAGCACTTACAGACCTGGCTGGCTTGCATGGAGGGCAGGTCTAAGATGTTAGATGACTCATAAGTTCTCCACATTCCCCTTACCCCTAATCAGCTTGAAGTCTTCAGAGTGTGAAGGAGGGAGAGCTGTGGCTTTTCTGAGAGGTCTGCTGTTAAGTAAGTTAGCTGCTGATTCCTGGGAAGGGATTCTCAGCACGTACTCCGAAGAGGAAAGAAACATCTGACGTGTTATCCTCGTGTCCGACAGGTTTTTATTTACCTACTTGCATTCAGGTTATTCTCCAGCACATACTAAAGAATTTTCTAGGCCAATAAAGTGAAAGCTTGCTATCTGATGTCATCCCTTTCCTTACACAACTCCCCTCTCCTCCCGCAGCCCCACATAAGCTAGGTGTGCCTGTAGGAAGGAGATGGTGGCACAGACAGCAGAATCCACTCTTGCTAGATTCAGCCGAAAGGGGTTCATTACAGGTTATCGGTTCCTTGCAGAATTTCTGGGAGGCAGAGAACACAGCCCTGGCAGTGCACAGCCAGGAACAATGCATACGGAAACACGCAACCACACAACAAGTTCTTCCAGCAGAAGCCCTGCTACTGTTGCTGCTGCCCGGCCCTTGGCACAAGGGCACTGGGCCCTTGGCACTTGATGTCTGCCGACTGCCCTGGCAAAAGCCTGTGGATGCCTCTGCCTCTGTGTCTGCCGTACGGGGGCTCTTCCTATGTTTGGTTGCCTCCGCTGGGTTCACTTCTGCCTTCTCAGATCCTGCCACGCTGCACCTACTGGGCTGACTCTTCGCCTGGGCAGCAGAATTCTGCTCCCAGGACACCTGTGGTGGAGGGAGAAGGTGGAAAGAGAGGGTACCAGGCAACCCAGCCTGTAGGCCCCCATCTATTACCACCAGGGGATAACCCTGCATTTGTCATTGCTGATTACACATTACAAAGCAGCCAGTGCACACTCTCTTGTAAATGTCTTGAGACAGAAACAAGCCTTGATTCATTATCACCCCCATTTCAAACACAGGGGAGGATGTGAACCTCAGAAAGCCAAATCTCACCACACTCAGTCAGTTCGAACTTGAATTTGAGGCTTCTCTAGCAAAGCTGTTTCTTATCATACCTCATCGGCCTTTATTTATTTCCTAGAAAATGTAGGCATTTTGGCTAGTGTCATGGGCTGAATTATATGTCCTAAAATTCATCTGTTGAAACCCTAACCCCTAGTGCTTCAGAATGTGACTGTATTTAGAAATATGGCCTTTAAAGAGGTAATGAAGGTAAAATGAGGTCATTAGGGTGGGCCTTAATCCAAGATGCCTGGTGTCATTGTAAGAAGAAATCAGGACACAGGTACACATAGAGGGAAGAGCGTGTGAAGACACAGTGAGAAGACGGCCGTCTCCATGCCAGGGAGAGAGGCCTCAGAGGAACCGAGCCTGCCCACACCTTGACCTTGGACTTCCAACCTCCAGGAATGGAGCCAATAAATGTCTGCTGTGTAAGCTGCACAGTCTGTGGTGGTTTGTTAAGGCAGCCCTAGCAGACTAATACAACTAGGAAATCGATTTTGCCTTTCCAATAGAAAAACTTTTTTCAATGATATTTATATCTGTTTTTGGTTCTCTTCCTAGACTTAATGAGTTTGGGGAAATTTTTGATCTCACCAGTGCTTATTCTTTTCCATTGATTCCCACAGATGTGCACTTATTTGATTACCTAAATGCCACAGCTGGGTAGTCATCTGAGCAAGGTGCATCCAGGTAGGGGCCAGAGAACTGGGATTATGAGAGAGAGAGGCTTTATATTACCAAAACCTGATGTGAACAGTGGAGGCTGCGGGTTTCAGAATGCCTCTATTTTTGAACAAAAGAGAATTTCTCTCTCTTGGAAAAAGCTGTAAGTACCAAAAGGGCGCTAACTTGGTAAATGCAAAGTTAGGAGAAATGGGAAATGTGTTTTCATTTGATGCGAGAGAGAACACGGCAGTTGTGGAAAGCCACCCCCTTGCCTGCTGCCGCTAATGCCTGACCCTGCTCATTAATCTCTGCCGCTTAGCAGAGAACTGGAAAATTGCAATTCTCCTCACTAGCAGCCTCCATTCAATAAATCCTGAGCCAGCGGGCAGGAGCGAGAAATCGCCCAGAGCTCGGAGCTCGGAGCTGGCTTGCTGGGATTCCACGCTCCCGCCCAGCAAGGGAGGCACTGTTTTAACTCAGGAACAACTGGCTGAGGATGCTGTGGCCTCTTCCTGTTCATTTCCAGCTTTTTAAAGAATGTGTTGTCTTTGTTTTTATTGGCGTTTCATGAAATGGCTGCTCTGTGTCAATATCATGATGAACTAGGTATACTAATTTATTTTTATTATTATTATTTTCTCAGGAGGAATTGACCTTTTCCCTAACACTAGCTGCCTTGTTCTCTGGATGTATTTTGATCCAATTTAAGGCTCAAAGGATAAACATTCCAATTCTTGCTTTCCTTATTTGTCCCTTTACTTTTCCTGCCTGGAGGGCTGGGTTTGGATCCTTATGAAGGAAGCCATGCTGGCTGTCCTTGGGCCACTCGGTGGTAGCCCTGGTCTGGAGAGGGTCAGTGGCCAGCTCTCAGAGTCCCCAGCAGCCCAAGCACAATGTGTCTGTTAGCTTATATGTATCAAGGGCAACCCAAGTGACAGATGTTAATTCTTTCCAAGTTAACATTATACTCTGGAAGAAGGTAGAACATTCTAGGAAATTTGGTATTAAAATACCCCATTTGCAGGGCATACTAAGTTAAATGACTGTTATTTCTTGATGGCGTGCTAAAATTTAGGTCCTTTTATAGTACGCTCTATGCTTTGCCTCCTAATCAAGGCAAACTCCTACTCAGGACAATTATATCCCAATTTACTGCTTATGTGCAAATTTCTGATCTACAGGATTAGGCCTTAGGAGGTAATATGTTTCTAGAAAATAAATCCTAAAATATGGAGGGTTATAAATGTGTAAACGAAAGCCTTTACCTGTGTGTGTGTGTGTGTGTGTGTGTGCGCACGCGCACACACGCACAAGCCCCTGTGTTCACGAATTACTGCCAGTATCTTTAGGCAATGACTTTGCATCATTGTAAACAAATATGAGAGTTCCTTTGATCAAGCGTGGTGGTTAATATGATATATTTTGGAATGATGCTAAATTTCCAACTTTTAAAATCATATCCTGAGCTGTTGCAGGATCCATGAGTAGCTCTGTTATACCCTGGATGACTACATGTCTGTTAATTTCTAAAGAATTTATGCTAATTATTTGAAGTCTGCCACTTTGATGGTAACTGCATGGATGAAGAATACTTTTTCAACAAGTGAAGAATAATTTTTCAAAAAGTGTTTTCTCATTGGTGAAGGGCCCCTGCCCCCCCTCCCAATCTGGGCAGGTGGGTGTGAGGTTCGCTTTGGGTTCGGGCCTCCTCCCTCCACTCTGCCCCCTTCCCAGAGACCTTACCTGGCCACCTTAAAGCATGCACACTCGCTCTCCCACTCAGCACCCTGCTTTAGTTTTGAAATTTCTGAAATTCTAATACTTATCTGTGAAGTTACCTTTTTATTTTCTCTTTTCCCAGGAGAGCAGGGTTTTGTGCCTGTGCTCTGTTTTCTCACAGCCCCTAGAACAGTGATGGGCCTGTACGAGGCCTTCCAGGTCATTTGCCGAATGACAGAATTTGGTATAAATTCTCCTGGATCACCTAGTAAACAGGCAGATTTTCCAAACTGGTAGGCGGTACCATGTGTTTAGACTTGGACTATTTAAGATTTCTTCTTCCCCCTAAGCAACATTAACTGGTCCATACAGAAGGCTGTCATCTTGGCCTCTGTCTAAGGCCCTGAAAGTAACAACATACTGGGGAATAAAACCAAGACCTGGATTCTGAATCAGCTCATGGCCAGCACTCACTGGGTGCTCTTGGGTGGGGCACCTTATGGTCTCTGAGCCTTTGTAAAATGGGGATGGTGGATATCCCCTGCAGCTCTCATAAACGTTTGCAGAAGCCAGACAAGGCACAGAATGCAAAGTTACTTTAAAACCTAGAGAGCCCCAAAGTTAGATTAGGTCTGAATTGTGTCTCCCCGCAAATTCCTATGCTGAAGCCCTGACCCCCTGCCGCCCCCCAACTGCCATTGTCCCTCAGAATGTGATTGTGTTTGGATATAGTGCCTTTGAAGAGGTGATTCAGTTAAAATGAGGTCATCAGGGTGGGTCCTAATCCAATCTGACTGGTGTCCTTATAAGAAGAGGAAGAGACCCCAGACCATGTGAGAACCCGGCAAGAAGGCAGCCACCTACAAGCCAAGGAGGGAGGCCTCAGGAGAAACCACAGCATCTGACACCTTGGTCTCGGGCTTCCAGGCTCCAGAACTGTGTAAAAAAAAAATCTGTTGTCTAAGGCACCCAGTCTGTGGCATTTCATAATGGCAGCCCTACTGGTTAATACAGCTGCTCAGTAAAAAATTTTGATGGGCTTTAGGGCTGATCTGTGTTTATCAGTTCATAATCTGTGTTTATCATGCAAAGAGGATTTTAGTCTATCAGACCGTTCTCGCATTGAATGGATTTTCATGACAATATCATAGACTTGTCATATCCATTTGGGATTGTCTTTACCTGGTAGCAGTTCCTTCCTTTTATGTTTATGATTCTCGATTTTCTATTTGCCATCAAATGATCTGTAAAAGAAAATCCACTTACGTCTAGGAAGGAAGATCCATTTAATGCTCAGGGAAGACTGGTTCTTAACATAATGACATCTTTAAGAAGGACTACCTCAACATTTCTCTTATGATAAATAAAATGAAAAACAGCAGGGCCATTCCCTGTCTCAGTTTCTGCAAGAAAAAGGCAATATTTCAGGAAAATGGGGTAAGAAATACCTAGAGCCATGCAAAGTATAAATCTGAATAGGACTGGGTTTTTTCCTGGTGGGGAGGTCATGGCAGCACTGAATCCTGAGACATCCCAAGCCCCAGAGAGCACCATTTCTTCATCAGGCTGGGGCCATCGGCAGTGCTCTCTGTTGTGCCTTGGTTGTTTGATGAAGTGTCTTCCCAGGGAGGAAAGTCTAATTGCTTGGGACGCTTTTGCAGCTGTGCCTTTTGTTCTGAGAGAGAAGATGGATGGGGACACGGAGAGATGGATAACGGATAGGTAGACAGATACTGTGGTGGAAACAGTCGGCTGTCCCGCCTGATAGGTTTTCATCCTCACCTCGTCAGACTGGCCTCATGTCTCTGAGACCAGATGCTCCAGGCAATGGGCCTGGCAGTGTTTGGGTGAAGTCTGAAGGTCTGTGGGGGGCCCTGGTCCATGGAACATGGCAGTTGGGGTCCTACTCACACTTTCTGAGCTCTACGGTCAGGAAGTGGGTTTTCCTCTCATTCTCCAGGGGAGTTGGCAATTGCTATCTTTTTGTATCACACCAGTGGATTGGAATAAATAATCTCTTGACCATTCTCCTGGTAAGCTTTAGAACTCCTTCATGGAGGGACATACAGAAATGATCAGATTCCAGGACCCCAGACAGATACAGGTGATAAGGACTGTTCAGCCCCCGGCAGTTTACAAGGTGCTCTGGTGAAATACTGCCCGCTCAGGCTCAAAAGCCACCGCCAGGAGCCAAGTGGGATGTGTTTTGTCCATGTCAGGCATCGGGACCCTGAATAAAAACGTCAGGTGCAGCCCACCCAGTGCAGATGTGAGCGGCAGCAGAGGACAAGCGGGGTGGCTGCAGGGAGATCTGGAAATGAAGACGACTCAGGTCCCCTGCACAGCTCACCAAGGTCAACTGTCCCTTCTGATGGAGAAGCTGTGCAGAGCCCGGTGCCCTCAGGGCCTCCCAGCGGCGGGGACTGGCACCACCCTTCTTCTGCACTCTCCCAGGTGTCTATTCACAGGACCTGGGAGTCCTCTTTAGGTGGCGGAGTCTCTGTGCATTGTGCTGCTGAGCAGGGACCATCCCAACAAACTCAAGCCCAGCAAATGCCACAGGCCAACTGAGGGGCCTGATGCCTTGACGCCCCTGCCTGGCTGTGTTTGGCGGTTGCATGGCCAGCCCTGCTGGAAAGCATCCCTTCCCCTTCGCGTTGGGGCCCAAGCATCCATAAGTCTCACCACTGAGCAGATGCAGGGCCCTGGCCGGGCTGGAGAACCACGTGACTGTCCACATCCGTCTCTGACGTAGCAAGACCTGCCCGTCACAACTGGGCCTGTGTGCAATTTACACCATGGCCTGGATTTGCACATGACACTGGTGACTAGTTGCAGCAGGCTTTTAAAAAGTTTTTTTAAAAATTCTTTTGGCTGTGCTGTGCGGCTTGTGGGATCTCAGCTCCCAGACCAGGGACTGACCCTGGACCACGGCAGTGGAAGCCCAGAATCCTAACCACTAGGCCACCAGGGAACTCCCGGAGCAGGCTTCTAAAAAAATATTTTTACTTCTCCATTTTTGAGATGAGCAAACTGAGACTCAGAGAAGCTAGGAACCTTCCTGAGAGCCCCAGAGCAGGCAGAGGCACCCCCAACCCACCTCGCCTTGACCCACAGTCCTGTTTCTGCTAGTGGCCTCATCTGGGCCGGGAGGGTCCAAGGGTTGGAAAGGAGTCAGCTCCATCCACCAGGGGGCTGGAGGGCTCTGTCTGCCTGACGTGAGGCCTGCCTTTTGTTTATTCTCTGACATGGTGCTGGGGGCAGGCACTGCTCTGGACATGGAGGGGCTTAGCCCACCCGGAGCTCCCTGGCATGAGAATCCACCATCAGTGGGAGTGTCGGAAGATGCCCACCTCTGCACGCCTGGGCCCCACTTCTCCCACCAGGGCCCTGACCATCCCCTATAACCCTTTAGACAACGCTTCCTGACGTCATTCCAAGTGGCCACGTTTCCCATCCGAGAGAGGAACCTCACCTCTTCTCCACCATGTCACCTGAGGGCAGTGCCCCACGGAGGCTTTGCCGTGGCACCTCCCAGCCTCCTCCTCGAGAGGCCAGGTGGTGGAAGAGGGGCTGAGGACCCCCTGCCACGTGGAAATGAAACGGTTCCCACCCAGGGTGAGTGACTTGGTGTGATCTTCCAGGAAAGGCCTTCACTGGACAGCCGCCTGGCTTATTGATTAATGGACTCACTTGCAATCATCGGTTACTCACGGAACACCTACTATGTGCCGAGCCCTGGCTGAGCCACTGGAACAAGGCAGGTGATGTCCCCGCCCTTACGGAGCTCATGCTGTAGTAGGATGATGGACCACAGACCAGGGAGGAGAGCAGGAAGTAGAATAAGGTAGTGATCGCCCCAAGAAGAGACACAATACGGGGTGGGGAGGGGATGGGGTGGGCCCTGGAGGGAGCACACCCTCCTGGGGCACTTCCTGTCCCCAGTGAGCATGGCTGAGGTCCTACCTTTGGGTTTCAGCTGCTGCTGGCGGTAGGCATCTCTCCTCTGCCCTGGAGTGACGGGGAAGGGAGGCTTTCATATGGCCACCCTACACCCTCCATGGTCACCATCACCCAAGACATGGGAGAAGAGCCTTGGCAGGCAGCTTGATGACTGAGATTTCTGCAGGGCCAGGAGCTCTGGGCACTGGCAGTGGTCCCTCAGATGCTCTCCTCCATCATCCCTTCCATCCCTCAGAGTCTGGAGTGCTCAGAGCTCTGCTTTTCTAGCTCCCAGGACCACATGGACCCATCTCCAGGCCCTCACATCATTTGCATTGAACACTGTGCCACTGATTCTAATTAGCTGTCCCCTCTCCACCACAGTCTGGGTCTCCCTCCTGCTTTGCACATCCCTGGACAGCTCAGCAGAGGAGTAACCATGGCAGACCTTCCCCAAGAAATGCTTGACTCTACAAAGTAGAGAGAGTAACGATTCCTGAAATATTAGTGGTTTCTTGTTTAAACACTGGAATACTTTTCAAACGAGGGAGAGATCGATAAATCACTTTTGGCTGAAGATATTAGTTGAAGATATAATTGTGAAATTCATTTTTATGACCCGCCCTTACTGTCTCATTATACATTCCCTAAATATACATAATTTTCCGCATCTTCATTCATCATGTGTCAAAAGATAATATTGCTGTTTTCTTCTGTTATTGTAAAAGGGAAAAGATAAACCAGGCTATTCAAAAGCTTCAGGCTGCAGCAACATTTTAAATCTGAAAAAGAAATCTCCCATCTTTTGTTGAGTCAGAGCTCATTTCCCCCCTTTGCAATCACGGTACAGTAGATGCAAGGGTTCCTCTGGGAGGACAGGGACTTGGGTCTCCAAACCATCTTATGACAATCTTGGTACAGAAGCTGCTGCTTCTCCTCCCTGCTGTGGGCAGGTGAGCTGGAGCCATCACATTTCAGGTTGGCTAGATATTTGCACTTTAGTTCCGGGCTCATGTGATAACATTAGTGAAACATTTTTAAAGGATGAACTTGAGGTTCAGGAAACTCCTATCCCTCCTAATAGTCCTGCCCTTAGAGAGTCTTTGAAGAAAGGGTCCTGCAGTGTGGATTAAAATGTGGATGGCTACCCAATGCAGTAAGAGACAATCTCACTATTCTCCATATCATCTGGGTTCTCATGGGTTTAAAAAGATTGCCACAAATAGTCCCTGGACATCAGTGCACTCAAAATCTCTGCATTTAGGGGCCTCAGCAGTCAATCTGGGATAGAGGAAAGCAATTCTGCTGATTTAGGTCATGGACCGATCAGTCTGGAAAGGCTTACAAAGCCAGCATTCTCTCCTCCCAGATGGAGGTGGGATTGGAGGGCTCCGGGCAGAACCTGCTTAGTCTCTGGGAAAATTGAGAGGAGCCTGCTCAAGGACCTACAAAGGAAATGTCATGCAACCAGATGCATATCTCTCTCTCTCTCTCTCTCTCTCTCTCATCTATCTACTTATTCTATCATTCTATCTATCTATCTATCTATCTGTCTGTCTGTCATCTATCTATCTTTTCTAACTACCTAACTATCTAGCTAGCTATTTATGAGAGAGAGAGAGAAAAAGAGAGAGAGACTGTGTGAGAGAGAACAGGACAGAGTAAACAGGAGGGAAGGAACCTGTCTCGCACATATTCCCAGTGTCCTCTACCCTCTGTGCTGGGGGTGCTGCCTGAATACTATCATCCAAGGGCACTAAGACAGGCATTGAAGAGATGGACCACATTTAGGTTAAGTGATGAACTCAGGCTGCCTGGTGAAAAAGTCAAGGAATAGAGCCTCGTCCCTGTTCCCTGGCTGGGCTTCCTCTCCTGCCTCAAACATCCCCGATTTTCCCATCCCCAAGCTAGAGGTGCTCTTCACACTGTCCGGACCCTCTGCTCCAGGTGTGACCCCAGGGTGACAGGGCTGCTCTCTGTCCAGGTGCCAAGAGGTGGGTTCTGCCCCCAGTTCTTCCTGGAATTAACCTCAGGACCTTGTTTGTTACTTCATCTGAAGCCACGTAGCTAGATATCAACTCTGCCTGCATCTTGGAATCACCAGAGAGGCTTTTTTAAAAAGTAGGGCTGTCCGGCCCTACCTCCAGGGACGCTGATTTATATCTAACTTGGTCTTGTTCTCAGGAGCTCTTCTGCTGTGGCCATACAAAGAGCAGCCCTGAGTCTGGGGTGGGTCCTTGTGTCTGTATTAAAAAATAATGCCTTTGGGACTTGCCTGGCAGTCCAGTGGTTAAGACTCTGAGCTTCCACTGCAGGGATCATGGATTTAATCCCTGGTCCAAAAAAAAAGCAAAATAAATAATGCCTTTAATGATTCTAATGATTAACTTTCACTAGACCGAAGGAGTGATTAGAGGATTTTATTTATTTGTTTGTTTTCAGCATTTAGCTGGAAAGGTCACAGAACAAAGGGACAGTCAGCACAGGTGATCACTTTGCTTTGGTTTATATCCTATTTTCAATGATCTTAACTGTGAATGAGTTCAATCCTCTGCCTTAGCAAAAAAATGTGAAGCCTACCTTGTTGGAACAAAATGTAAGACTTGTGAAAGTCCAGCTTGATTGTGAAGGTCGAATGGTGTCATCCATCTGTGACAATGATAAAAACAGAAGCCCTAATTCAATAAGTAAATCTCATTGGTAATAGAAGGGTGTGTGCACAGAAACTCAGCGACTTTCTTAGCTCCAGTGGTTGTATCACTGGGTCCATATCTGGAGCACTATTTAAATTGTATCTACATGAGAAACCAGAGGAAAGTCACATCATTGTTAAAATTTAAAAAGAAATTTTAATTGAAGTATAGTTAATTTACAGTGTTGTGTTAGTTTCAAGTGTACAGCAAAGAGATTCAGTTAAACATATATATATATATATATATATATATATATATATATATATATATATATATATATATATATATATATATATATTCTTTTTCAGATTCTTTCTCATTTCAGGTTTTTACAAGATATTGAGTATAGTTCCCTGTGCTATACAGTAGGTCCTTGTTTATCTATTTTATACATAGTAGTGTGTATCTGTTAACCCTAATGTTAAATGGGGCCATAAGAACAGAAAATCATGCACAGAAAATATCTACGCTGTTGCGACTGTTTCTTTGAGTTTCATCGTCCCTCCCTGGCAGAGGTAGAGGCCAGGCAGCCAGAAGATGCTGCTTCTGAGCTCGGAGGAGGTTCAGGACGCACTCCACGGGCTTGTATTTTGCAAACTAGGTCTTGTGCTGGGGGTGGTGCCATGTGGTGCCCCGGAGGCTTTGTTGATCCAGAGCTGCTGTCCGCCTTCCTGCCTGCAGCTCAGTGATTGCCTTATGTTTGTGTTTTTCTTGCTCCAGATGGGCAGAAGAAGGTTCAAGAGGAGTTCGACATCGACATGGATGCGCCAGAGACAGAACGCGCAGCAGTGGCCATTCAGTCTCAGTTCAGAAAATTCCAGAAGAAAAAGGCTGGGTCCCAGTCCTAGCGGGAGAGTCCCTTCCTAGTCTGTCAGAAGACACCACCTTCAACCATCCTGTCAAGAAATGAAAAGAACAACACCCTCGAGGGAAATCATCTGCACATGATACCCACGTGCACCGCAGTCCCGCAATGCATGTACAGAGACCCGTGATATTTATACCCTTGTAGGAAGGCATAGACTATGCAATTGTGAGCGGCTTAATATCTGTTTATCTCCAGTATCATTCCTCTTGCAACTGATTATTTTCCTTGATGTTGTAATAAAATGGAGTTGAGATGCATGATTCAAGTGTCTGCCTCCACTTCTCCCTTTATATTAACTTGGGAAGTTACCGTTGCTAGAAGTAAGGCTAGATGTCTATTTTCTTCTCCCTCTAATAGTTGGAGCTGAAACACGGTGGGTGCCTTCTGTGAGGAGCTTTCCTGCTGAGAATGGGAGATGCGTTCTCAGCTGTGCCTGTCTCATTTGGAGAGTTCTAACCTCTGACTGGTGATGGCGATGAATTTTCTTCTTATGATGGGATTAGAGCCCTGGGTCCTGGGGTGCTAGAGAGTCAGAATGTTTTCTGGGGAATTAAGACTCATCCAGGAGAACAAGAAGAGGGAGGGCGATGCATCTGTTTAGGGGCAGTCACCCAGGTTTACACAGCAGGCGCATTTTGGAGCTCCGCAGGGGATGCCCCCACTATTGAGGGCCGGTCTGCCGCTCACCTGCAGCTCTCCATACCTGGGGTGCTCCAGGGCCAGGTGGCTCTCTGGTCTGCCCTCCCATCCCCCTCCGCAGCGCCTGACACCCCTCAGGGAGTGAGTTGCCACCGGTTAGGATTATTTAGCACATCTTGCAATTTGGAAAAGCTGCAAGTTCTCTCCCATCCCATCTCTTCCCCTGCAAACCTCGTAGGTAAATTGCTTCCCACACACCAAAGGGTAGGCAGGGAGGAGAGGGCTGTCACATGCAGAGAATACTCCTTCGAGTCAAGAGCCAGGGGGTGAGGTGAGCGTCTGCCTTGGGGCCCCAGGTGGCAGGAGGCACCCGCTCCCGAGACTGTTGGTTTGAGCTTTGCCGCATGAGAACCTGATGTGGAAGCTGCATTTCATCTTCATTCCTTTTACTGGACATTTCTCTGGGGCTGCTAGGGACAGGGCAAACTCGGGTTCCTCTGATGGGTTTCCAATTAAAGAAGCACTAGTTAGGATCATTGCAGCACTGGCAACCAGCCAGGGCTCCTTGGGACTCCTGATGGCCTGTGGTCCCCACTGCAAAGAGGACAGTGGGTTGAGGGAACTCTCCATAGAAAGCTTCACTAGACAGCAGGGGTATGAATATGACGTAGTCTTCTTTGGAGTTCCCTGGAACACCAATGTAAAGAAAGTTGGGAACAAAACAAGTGCTTAAGTAATTCCGATGAATTCCCTCTACATCCCATCCTCACAACAACCCCATTGCTCCCTCATTCTCTGAATATTTCAGATAAAGGAAGTGGGATATCCCCTTGCTGGATGTGTCTGGACCTGATGGCCAGCACAGTTCAACATATCTGGAAGCAAATCTGGTTTTATAGTGAGGAAGCTCCCCCAAGAGGGGACTTTTCGTGCAAAGCAGGGAGGCCTAGGGAGGGGTTCTTCCCCAATATTCTAAGGGACAGGAAGCTCTCCCTCCCTCCCTGACAAATCCCCATGGGAGCAAAAGGAGGGGAGTGGGGTGAGGGCTGTGATGTTTGGAAAGACCCCTCAATGATTCTGATACACCTTCATTCCAATCACAGGACAAGGGTGTATCTGACTTTTTGTGAAGCACAGGGATGAATTTAATTTTTTACTTCCCAGGTGGATTCATGAGAGTCTAAAACTCCAGCCAACAACAATGCGGGGGGGGGGGGACTCCAAATGTGCTTCCCTCTGCATGGAATTGGGTGTGTTGGGTCTATGGATTCGTGGAGCCAGAGGAAAGAGCAGTGGCTCATGACTCCCGCCTTTGGAGGGCCTTTCTGCTCCCGTGGGCTGCAGTGTCCATTGCAGAGAAGAGGATGGAACTTTCCTCTCCAGGCTGCACCCGAGCTGGGCTGCACATGGTGTCAGTTTCGTTTCATGCATGTTTATTGAACTCCTACTACATGTATGTACTTGGTGCTGTCATGGTGCTGGCAGGCTGGTGGGGAAGAGGCACTGATAAATAGACAGTAAAATGGGGGGATTCATACTGCAGTGCAACAGAGAGAAGACAGCTCATCCAGGCTTGGAGAATCATTCAAGTCTTCCTGAGGAATTGCCACACTCAGCAGCCATCTGAAAGATGGTGGGAGTTGTAGTTAAATAGCCTGGGTGGCTGGCTGGTGGAGGAGAGTCAGGGCAAAGCCCAGGAGAAGGAGGTGCCAAACTTGGGCAGGCCAGGAGACAGGACCCCAGCACTTGGGACTTGGAACTGGATTCATCTCTGAAATACAGGTCAGCCAAGTGACCGCAGAGAAGTTTACCTTGAGCAGCTGGTTTCCTTACCATCAAGGTGGTGATAAAATCTTCTTGGCAAGGTAGATGGGAAAACGTTAGGGATTTAAAATATCTCATTGTGGGTGTGTGATAAATGGAAGATTATTAATGATAAACCATGAGGTAAAGAGTCAATCATCACCTCCATCACCAGCACCCTTTTTCTTGAGTCAACCCAATTCATGGGACTCTGCTTCTCTTGGCTGTAGCCAGCTGGGCCGGTGGTGGGCACCTGACCCAAGAGGTGGGCTCTGACAATCAGAATCTTGTCCTCTTGAGTTTGAACCAGTAGTCATGGGACCTGAGCCAGTTAATGGGAAGGAGATATTGAGTATTGGTCGAAGCTGGTATTGTGGCAGGTTAAAGCTGCCCAAAAATCTTAAAACAAACTTTTTTTTGCAAGAAGCTGCAAAAGTTCATGTGGAGAGAGATGCAGGGGGATGCATGAGAGGATCTAAGACCCAAGATATATGGGCCCACAAGAGACGGAGGGCAGCCTAGGTTGACTCATTTGGTTGAAATGAGCAGAAACCCACTCACATGAACTAAAAAAAGAAAGAATTATTCGGGTCTCACAGACATCCAAGAATAGAACATCCAAGACATGCAGGAAAAAAATAAAATGCCACGGACAAGCAGAATTACACTGAATTTATAACTAAACTGGGGTACAGTGAGGGAAGAATTGATGTCTTTATAATATTGTCCTTAGAGCATTTTATGACTTTCAGTCAAGTTTTATAGTTTTCTTCATATAGGTCTTGCAGATTTCTTTTTGTACTATTTCTAGGGATTTCATAGTTTTTTTGTCCTTCTAAATAGAATCTTTCCCCAAAGTGTTCTCTAGTTGGTTTTGCTGTTTTCTAGGAAAACTACTGATATCTGTATATTTAACTCATTAACTACTCATCTTACTGAACTACATAATATCTGATCATTTTTCAGTGGATTCTTTAACATTTCCAAGCAGACAGTCTTATCTATGATCTGTAATTAACAATATTTTTTCTCTTCTTTTCTATTATTTTTAGCTTCTTTCTTTGTTCTTTTTTGTCTTCCTTACACTCCATCGTTGTGTTTTGAGGGAGGTGTAGGGATTTTTCCATCTCAAGTAACAGTGAGAGACCATCTCATGCATGAGGTAGGCATCTCCATAGGTCATTTATTTGGGTTGTTTGATTTTAACTTCATGGGGTTGTCTTTTCTCAAGTCTTGCAAGCCTATTATTGTACCTTTGAATGCACACATTTTGTATACCCTGAAGTTTAACCTCAATGAATTAGTATAATTGTAGGGGAAGATTAGATAGGGGTAAAGAGTTTACAATTAGAGTTTATTTAGTATTTGTGTTTAAGGTGAGGATTCATATTAATGGCATGTTAAGGAGTTTTCACTTGACTCCAATTCAAATCATGGATGATCCAGGTGGGGTTTCTCAGTCACTGTGCAATGTCCAATATCCTAGCTTGGGCTGCTATAACATAATACCATAAACTGGGGGGATTAAACAATAAATATTTATTTCTCACAGTTCTGGAGGCTGGAAGTCCAAGATCAAGGTGCCAGCAGATTTGGTTCCCTGGTGAGGGCTCCCTTCCTGGCTTGCAGACGGCATCCTCCTTCTTCTTTTAAAATTTATTTTATTGAAGTATAGTTGATTTACAATGTGTTAATTTCTATTGTACAGCAAAGTGATTCAGTCATACATATATATACACACACACATACATATACATACATACATACATACATGTGTGTATATATATACATTCTTTTTCATATTCTTTTCCATTACAGTTTATCACAGGATATTGAATGTAGTTCCCCGTGCTACACACTAGGACCTTGTTGTTGATCCATTCTCTATATAATAGTGTGCATCTGCTAACCCCACACTCCCAATCCGTCCCCCTACCCCCTTGGCAACCACCGTCTGTCTCTAAGCAGACGGCCTCCTTCTTGCTGTGTCCTCACATGGTGGAGAGAGAGAGCTCTGGTGTCTCTTCTCTTACAAGAGCACCAATCCCATCATGAGGGTCCACCCTCATGACCTGTTCTAAACCCTGTTACTTCCCAAAGGTACCATCTCCTAACATGATTGCGTTAGGAGTTAGGAGTTCACCCTATGAATTTTGGGGGGACACAAACATTCAGTCCACAACATCCACCTTCTCAGGGGCAGGGCTCACCAGTTCTCCCGGAAGTCCTTTACCGTAATGTGATTGGACTGAATAACACACTGGCCTTGCTCCACAGCCTCACTGATCAACCACCTGGCTCTGATGTGTTCTCACTGCCACGGTTTCCTCTCAGTTGCTGCTTTGACGTTTTCCTCACGGCTGTGACAGTGGACTCTGCTCAGTGCCACGTTGCCCTTTTGGAAATAGTTTGTTCTTTTGCTAACAGATGCTTAATTGAATATCAGTGACTGTTGCTTTGTTTTATGTGACCTCCCTGGGAGTCAGGGGTGGATCTGCAGGGCAGGGATAATGATGGGTTTGCATAGGGCCTCATCAGGGTTTATGGATAAAATGGCCAGAGGATTGTCAAAAGTACAACACTGAACTAGCCCTCTCTCTGCTCCTTGCCCTGTAAAGCAGATGTGAATATGAAGACTTTGAATCCCTGAAGCTACCATTCTCGTTATTTCTATGTGCCAGTGTTGCAGAGTCTCTGCTGCTTGAGAGTTTAGAAAGATGCCATCACACGAGTTGTGACGGCTCACAAAGGGTTGGTGGATGGAGAAGGGCTTCTCTGTTAGTGCTTTTTGGGTTTCAGGTAGGTGTTTTTATTACAGCCCCTCAACTAAAGAACCATTTCTTAGCCCACCTGCAAAATGAACTGAGGAGTTCCAGTGAGATGACTGTCTTGTCCCAAGCCAGGCTGTCATTGACTTATGAGATGGATTCCTGCACAGAGACACCTGGTTGCAGGTGAAAGCACAGTTAGACTGGGAGAAGTCTTCCCTGCCATGTTCTCATGTGTACCTTACTGATGCCAGAAACATCACCCTGACTACATATTTCCCTCTGGTACTGCCATGGCCACCCACGCCCTAGTCCTCTAACCATCTACTGTGCTGTAGAAGCCACACACAGGGAGCATATCTAGCTTGAGACAGGAGAGCTTGTACCCCACTCTCTAATGATCCACTGGTCCAAAGGTCTGGGTTGACCTGATAACTGGGAGAGAGCCTCACCACTCACACTCGGATCACTTCACCATTCCTCTGATTCCTCCACTTTGCACCCACTGTTCTCTCTCTAGAACATTCCCCTGTAGCAGCCAGAGTATTCTTTTAAGAATGTGAATCTGATTGTGTCACCTTTTCCTTGCTTTATTGCCCCCACACTTAAAACCTTGCACCAGCTTCACTGTGCTCTTAGGATAAAGTCAATCTCCTTGACATGCCCTCTCCCCTCACCTTCTGGATATTTCAGTTTTTCAGATGTGCTGGCCTTCCTCCCATGTCAGGGCATTTCAGTCTGCTCCTCAGTCTTTGCATCCAGTTACCTCCTATCATGCTTTAGTTCTGAGCTGACAAGTTACCTTCTGGAGCAGTTGAGATAAAACTAACTGCTGGAAGAGCTCAGGAGACTACAACCAATAGAAGCTTATTTCTTACTCAATGCAGAGCCTGATGCAGGTGTTCTGAGCCATGGCTGTCCTCCTCATGGAAGATGGCATCAAAGGTTTGTAAAGGGCCAGGCCCAGAAATGACTCAAAGCAGTTCCACTGGTCTGAACGCAGGCATGTGGCTACACCTATTTCCTAGGGAAGCAGGAAATTCGTCCACCTGTGTGCTCAGGAGGTGGAGGAAACACACCACTGTTTCTGGTGCAACTCCTCCCCTCACATCCCCACCCCACACATAAGGTCCTGTTCTTGAAGGCTCTTATTACAGCTTCACTTTCACATGCATTTATGTGCTTCTTTGATCAGTGTCACATCCTCTGCTCAGCTCCATGAGGTCAGGAACATCCATTTGATGGCAAGTTAGTTGCTTGCTAAATATTTCCTGGGAGAGTTAATGAATAGATATATATCCAAGTTGCATGTACTCTGAAGAAATCAGCTCCCATTGTATTTGAGGGCATGAAGATCCATATTTGAGAGACATAAAGGAACCCTGTGTTTTCATTCAGTCAACAGCCAAGCAAGACCTTGATTTGGTCAGAGTTCAAAATCAGCCTTCGTGCTTCATTTTTCTTTCTTAAGAGGGTCTTAGAAAGGCAGTCATGTGGTGGACTTTTTAAGTCAGCCCAGGTGATAATGCGTAGACATACAATAGAATCAGGACAGATGGGCACCAAGACATGTACATTTCTAGGACACTTCCTTCCAAAAAATAAAAATAAAAAGGCAAACAAATCCCCAAGCCTGTGGTGGCTGCAAAGACAGCAGGTGTCTGAACACTGCAAATCCAGGATCCTGCTTAGCATATTTTTTGTCATTCCTTCCATGTGGAATGAAGCTCCTCCTCTCAACCTACCCTCCCAGGGGAGCAGACCACCCTGCACCTGTGGTCAGCAGAGCCAGACTTTGGCTCCAGCTCAGTTACTTCCACCGGTGTTGTCCTGGGCAAGAACCATAACTTCCACTTGCCTCAATTTCCCTCTCTGTAAAGTGGGTATAACCATGATGTCCACATTCCAGTTCCAGAAAGGGGATATGGGACGGACACGTGGGAGGATGGATATAAAGGGATGGTACATTCTCTGCCACACAAGGGTCACCTTTGGTGGCCTAACTACGGAGATGGGCATTGTCTATGGCCCAAGTTCCCTGGACAGTTGCTGTCTGTCCACTTCTCTTGGTATCTCTGGTCTGGGGAGGTGGGATTGATGCGGTGAGACAAATGGTCTGCATGTCTCCCATGTCTCCTGGCCCTGGTCACTCCAGTTAATGCTTATGGCCTCCTGCAAGCCTCTGCTACTCCCCAGGGGCTTGTCTCAGCCTCCATGCAGGTCTCGGTGGTGATGGGGCATCACTGCTACTCAAGGCAGTCCCTGGCCAATGCCCGATGGGGGGCTAGAGGACAACCTTCCTGGCTCCCTTGCTCCTCAGGTGGGGTCACTCCAAGGCTGTACCATCCTGCCTTCCAAGATCCTGGTGGAGGTGAACCCCAATAGCACGTAGTGACCTGCTCGACCACGTGCTCTTTATTGGCTTTACTCCCTTCCTGCCTCATGTCAGCACTTCCCTGCCCACGCTCCCTCTGATAACCAACCCGTCAAACCACCTTCATCCAAATCCTTGCCTTAAAGTTTGCTTCTGGGGGAATCCAACCCAAGACTGTGAGACAAGAGAGACGTGTGGGCATTTTTAGTCAAAACTCCAGGTCCCAAGACTTCTGGACCATATGGAAGATATGTTTTGTTTATATTATATTTTTTACAACCTCCTTTTATGAAGAAATCAGTTTCTTAAGAATTAAAAAATGGGAAGAATTGACTTATGTTTCTGGAGCAGTCTCACCCGCTCCATCACTGGATCTTCAGCCAAGAAACCCTCCCTCTTGTCCTTGGGAATTTCCTGTGAATGCTTCTCCACTTTTTCAGGTCAGAAAACAGGAATTTCAGGTCGTTTCAGGGACGCTGCCTTCTTTATTGATTTGTTATGACTTGGCGTTCAGGTCTCTGGGACGTGGCTTCTGCATCTCAGGATGAACAGGGGTAATGCTCTCTGCATGTGTGCATCCATCCCTCCCCCCAGGGATGCTCCCCAGGGCCCACTCTCCCTGCTCCTTCCAGATGTTCACTTCCTTGCTTTTTGTGGAGTCTCCCTCATCCCCCTTACCCTCCAGGCTGCTCTCCAAATGATTCTTGCTCCCTTGCATTAGGTCCAGTGTCGTTCCCTCAGGGCTCTCTGCCAGAGGGTTACTGCTTTCCAGGAGGGTCCTTGATGCTTGTGACAATAATTCTCTGATGGACACAAGATCTAGGCATCCTGGCTACACAGAACAGAGCCTGTCTCCCTGCACCTATGCTGTCCTAGGACCATGATAAGCTATTCCAGTTAAAATCAGTTCCGTTTGGGATGACACGGATTGCACTGTGGCCCCTCAGAATTTCCTGAGTCCCATCTCTCCTCTTTTCCTATAGTTTCTAAGCCCCAGGCTATGATTCCCCAGTTTTCTTTTTTTTTTTTTTTTTTTTTTGCGGTACGCGGGCCTCTCACTGTTGTGGCCTCTGCCGTTGCGGAGCACAGGCTCCGGACGTGCAGGCTCAGCGGCCATGGCTCACGGGCCCAGCCGCTCCGCGGCATTTGGGATCTTCCCGGACCGGGGCACGAACCCGTGTCCCCTGCATCGGCAGGCGGACTCTCAACCACTGCGCCACCAGGGAAGCCCCCTCCCCAGTTTTCTTAATGGACGATCTGACAAACTGAGTTGTCTTCCGGACAGATTATACTATCTTTATCTTGCTTTAACCTGGATGCCTGAGCAGGGTTAGCTCAGTCCTGGGTGTACTCCTGGGTTGGCTCTGGCCTGAGACCACACTCCTCCTCTATGTGAGGTCTCCCCAGGACATCATATCAGTGTTTCTCCATGGGGTCCTGGACTTGACAGCCCTGTTCTGTAATAAGGGGTCTGACTATGTCTCTGAGCCAAAAATAGCTCCAGCAGATTTTGAGGATAAAGTGGGACCAGCAGAGTTTTGAGTGCAACTGAACGAGAAAGACCCAGAACTTTTTTTTTTTTTGACAGTGACCGCCAGGGAATCCCCAAGACCCAGAACTTGATATCCACTGAGGGTGAGGAGGGGGAACCGCTTGCCTCCTCTTCTGTTCAACTTTCCTGCTCTTGGGTTGCTCTTCCTTTCCGTCTCACCTGTATTCCTACTTTTGATCCGTTCATCATAATAGTTGTAGTGCTCAGGGTAATTAATGCTAGCTGCTGTAACAAACAACCCCACATCTCAGCAGTCCAGTATACAAGAAGCGTGTTTCTCACTCCTGTATAATCTGATGAACACGGTCAGCTCTCCCAGGCAGCTCTCCACCCAGGTGGTGACTCAGGGATTCAGGCTCCATCTCTTGGTTGAGTCTGCTCTCTTTGGGTCATTTGCTTGTGAGAGAAAGAGCTTGAGTGCTTACCTGGTGTCTTAGTTTCCTAGGGCTTCCATAAAAATTTGACACTAACTGGGGGCTTCAAACAGCAGAAATTTATTGTCTCACAGCCCTGGAGGCCAGAATTCAAGATCAAGATGTTGGCAGGGTTGGTTCCTTCTGGAGACACTGAGGGAGAATCCATTCCATGCCTCTTTCCTAGCGTCTTGTGCTTCTGACAATTTTTGAGTTTCTTTGTCTGTAGACACATAACTCCAATCTCCGCCTCTATCTACACTTGGACCTCTTCACTGTGTATCTGTGTTCCTTCTTTCTCTCTCTTTCTCTCTCTCTCCTCTTACGAGGATACCTGTCATTTGATTTAGGGCCTACCCTAGACTCAAGATTATCTCATCTCAAGATCTTTGACTTCATTACATCTGCAAAGACCCCTTTTCGTAGATAAGGACATCTTCACAGGCTCTGGGGGTTGGGGACTTGGATATATCTTTTTGGGAGCCATCTTCAAGGCACTACACACGGTTTGTTTTACTGTCAGCCCTAGAAGTGGCACAAGAGTCCACCAACATTCCATTGCCCAGAACTAGTTGCACAGTACAGCTCTATTTGCAAGGGAGCCTGGGAAATATAGTTGTTCTGTTTTCTCAGAGGGAGGAGACAGAGGTGGTGGGCATCTGGCCAATCCCCAACATTAGCTAATACTCAAGGGAGCACTTCCTCTGAGCCAGGTGCCCTGCTAAGGACTTTGCAAGGACAATCTCATTTTAATCACCTTAATTCTCACAAGAAACTTCTGAGGTTGATGCCCTTTGTTATTCAGATAAGTAAACAGAAGCACAGAGTCCTCTGAACAATGTCCCATGTCATTTGTAAATGAGAGAACTGCTGTTTTCATCTGAGCAGACTGTTTTCAGAGTCTGTGCCTTTAGCTCCTATGACAAAGCCTCTAACAGCCCTGATGCCTGGCCGTTGGTCTTTGTGGGTACAATTGTTACCCTCCCCCACACATCCCCTAGTCTGTTCTCAGACCCGTACTCATCACTGGGCACTGACTTGTCTGGAGCAAAGTGCTTACAGGGTGACATGCTCTTTCCTTCACTCTGGAAAGGGTCTCATCTTTCTTCTCCCCACAATGACTTGTTCAAGGACACCTCAATGGACAATGATGAAACAGCCAAAGTTCTTACCGTCTAGGTCCAAAACCAGATGACACCAATCAACGAGGATGACAATGCAGATACCCCAAGTTGACTGAAGTAAATGTTAACAAGATCATCTGTCAAAGAAGAAAAGCTGGCTAGTAGAGCATGATATGTACCTCAAGCACAATTATTGACCTTCAGGTGAGAGGACACTGAAAATTTATTTCTATTTTGGCTGCTCACAGAACTGCACTTCAGCAGCTCTAGCATAATCTGCATCAAGCTGCAAAACGTCAGTTGGCAGCTTGTTTGAGGTGGATCCAGACTACCTTGTCTGAATAGAGCCATGCAGTGTATCTGTAAGCAAAAGGACTTTGGATTCACGGAGGGTGGGGAGGAGGGGACCAGGGTTACTGTCTCTCTCCCTGCTGTCCCGTCTGTTCTGGAAAATTTTCTGCTGCCTTGCAGAAGTCCAAAGAGCGAAAAGCACGCTTGTGTAATTTTGTACTTCATTACAATTATTGATCCAGATCTGTCTTGTACACATAGACACAAAGAACTAAATATTTGTTTAAGGAAAAAAGTCCAGGAGAGGAGTGAGATTGGAGGAAGGGTAAGATTGAAAAAAAAGAATCCAAGAGAAAAAAAAAGGGAAAGAGAGGAAGGGAAGAGAAAAATAGGAGGAAAGAAAATAATTTCCCTCTAGCTTGGTTTTGAGGTAAGAGAGAGTATTTCTCACCATGCCCTTGACAAGGGCATAGTTAGCGGACATGCCTGCTAAAAGTTCTGGCAAATCTGCTCTCAGTTACTGTAGATGCAGTAGATTTCATTCTTGGAACTGGAGTGCCGTGGTCCATCCATGGATGGGGGAAGGGGGCACCTGAGGGTCTGAGTTGGCATCAGTTTACTTGGTACCTGCTGTATAGGAGGTGTTGTATCAATTCTACAGGAACATAGAGAGAATGATGCAATTAGGTAAAAATCTTTCTTTCAGGTCTGCTTTGATTAAGCATGATGTTAAGACATGACCATCTGTCTGCAAGGAGCTTGATTTTTAATGGATGTGATGGACATGCCCACAAAGAAGGTAAAAGTGGCATGGTCTTTGACAGACACATAGATGAAGAATGGGAAGGGAGTGAGATACATTTCAACCCAAAGAATCCTTCATGGCAAAGTATGGGTCTTGAAGAACACACAGAAATTCGATGTGTGGATATAGGGAAAGGGACATTCTAACAGGGGCAGCAACAGAGGCAGGAAAATGCTTTTTGGGATAATAGCAGCTATTCTAATTTGGGAAATGCATAGGGAGCTTGGAGTGGTGTGGTGGGATTGAAGCCTAAAAAGGTAGGTGAAGGCCAGGCCAGATTACAGATGGCCACCAGGGCAGGGATGGCTAGCTGTTCACCAGCCTGTCTTCTTGTCTTGGGCATGAAACCAAGCTACTCTTCCCAGTCTTCCTCACACTTAGATGTGGCCATGCAACTGAGTCCCAACCAACAAAATGGGCAGGAGCCACCTGCCAGAAAGGGGAGCAGAGACTATGAGTGGGCAGAAGGTGAGCCTGTCCAACTGCATTACCACTTCCTACCTTGCCAGCTGCTGCCACCATCACCACCATCACCACCAACACCTCCATTACCATCAACACAACCATCACCACTATCATCACTACCATCATCACCTCCACCACTATCACCACCACCAACACCAACACCTTCAACGCCACCACCACCATCACCACCAACACCTCCACTACCATCAACACCATCAACACAACCATCACCACTATCATCACCACCATCATCACCTCCACCACTATCACCACCACCAACACCAACACCTTCAACGCCACCACCACCATCACCACCAACACCTCCACTACCAACAACACCATCAACACAACCATCACCACTATCATCACCACCACCATCACCTCCACCACCACCACCACCGACACGACCATCACCACCATAGACACCACCACCACCACCATCACCACCATCACCACCTCCACCCCCATCAACACCATCAACACTAACACCATCACCACCACCACCATCATCATCATCAACACATCCACTACCATCACCACCACCACCATTGACACCACCACCATCACTACCAACACCCCCACTACCATCAACACCATCAACACAACCACCACCACTATCATCACCACCATCAACACCACCACCATCATCACCATCAACACCTCCACCACCACCATGACCACCATCGACACCACCACCACCATTATCATCACCACTATCACCACCACCACTACAACCAGTAGCACCACCTCCACTGTCAGAACCACCATCACTATCACCACCATCACCACCACCACAACTACTGCCATTACTGCTGATAGAAGTTTCAGGTGCACACACTGTGCCAGGTATTGTTCTAAGTACTCTCACGTTTTATCTCATTTAATCTGGACATTGACCCCATGAGGTAGGCACTATGATTAGCTCCATTATGAAGATATATTGAAAACAATTTGCTGTGTCCTAGAACTGAGGGATTTTAACTTATCTATACTTTTGAAGTTCTTTGAGATCAATTCTTAACTATTGGTATTCAGGTAATAGTTTAGACTTTGTTTTCTTAATCATGCTCATCACAAATCTTGCAGCCTTTCACTTAATCTTGAATTGTAGACCAGGGTTTTCAAAGGTAAGCACATTCATCTGCAGAGAATAGGAGAAGGGAAAGATTGAGAAGGAGGCAAATTCTCATATTCCATTTAGAAAGTCCACATGTAACATCTGAAACTGAAATGCTAAGAGCTATATAAACATTGTTTCAATCAATTTTGGTATTTTCATGATTATGACTGTGTTAAGATAATCCAGAGCTGAGTCATTTAATGTACTGTCATTGCATTTTCTTTCCCTGGCGCTAATAACTGCCTAATTTTTTCTTTGCTTAGGTTTCATGTACTTACCACTATTTTAATCCCAAACTCTCTACCAAAAGTGTATCTCTCCTCAGTATATTCAAATTCCTCAAGTCATCTGTGTTTTCCTTCATTATTTTTTCTACATAGTCCTCCATCTTCTTGTTGCAATAGGACTGCAGCACAGCTTTCATCCTGGCGTGTCCATCTATCTACCTCTCAGGTACTCAACCTTTCTGCTGTGTTGGGGTTCTTGTCTTCTGGTTCTCATGTGTTACTCTTTCTTGGTTAACTTCTTCATGTTGATGGAATGTATCTTTGGGTTCCTACTAAGACAGAGTGCCAGAAGATATAGTTTTTGAGACCATGCGTTTTTGAAGATGTGTTTTTCTTAACTCTTACAATTGAACGATAGTTTGGCTAGGCATAAAATTCTAGGTTGTGAATAATTATTTTCAGATTCGTATATTGTTTTTTCCCCCACCTTTAATGATACATAATTTACAGACAATAAAATTCATTAGTAAAAGTATATAGCGGAGAAGAGGAACCAAGATGGTGGAGTAGAAGGACGTGCTCTCACACCCTCTTGTGAGAACACCAGAATCACAACTAGCTGCTGGACAGTCATCGACAGGAAGACACTGGAACTCACCGAAAAAGATACCCCACATCCAAAGGCAAAGGAGAAGCCACAATGAGATGGTAGAAGGGGCGTAATCACAGTAAAATCAAATCCCATAACTGCTGGGTGGGTGACTCACAGACTGGAGAACACTTATACCACAGAAGTCCACCCACTGGAGTGAAGGTTCTGAGCCCCACGTCAGAATTCCCAACCTGGGGGTCCGGCAATGGGAGGAGGAATTCCTAGAGAATCAGACTTTGAAGCCTAGTGGGATTTGATTGCAAGACTTCGACAGGACTGGGGGAAACAGAGACTCCACTCTTGGAGCGCACACACAAAGTAGTGTGTGCATCGGGACCCAGGGGAAGAAGCAGTGACCCCAGGGGAGACTGAACCAGACCTACCTGCTAGTGTTGGAGGGTCTCCTGCAGAGGTGGGGGGTGGCTGTGGCTCACCATGGGGACAAGGATACTGGCATCAGAAGTTCTGGGACGTACTCCTTGGCGTGAGTCCTCCCAGAGTCTGTCATTAGCCCCACCAAAGAGCCCAGGTAGTCTCCAGTGTTGGGTTGCCTCTGGCCAAACAAACAACTTAGCCCCACCTATAAGCAGTCAAGCAGAGTAAAGTTTTATTGAGCTCTGCCCACCAGAGCAGAGCTCAGTAAAACGTTTATAGTCAGCTCTACCCACCACCAGTCCCAGCCATCAGGAAACTTAACACAAGCCCCTTAGATAGCCTCATTCGCCAGAGGGCAGACAGCAGAAGCAAGAAGAACTACAATCCTGCAGCCTGTGGAACAAAAACCACATTCACAGAAAGATAGACAAGATGAAAAAGCAGAGGGCTATGTACCAGATGAAGGAACAAGATAAAAGCCCAGAAAAACAACTAAATGAAGTGGAGATAGGCAGCCTTCCAGAAAAAGAATTCAGAATAATGATAGTGAGGATGATCCAGGACCTCGGAAAAAGAATGGAGGCAAAGATGAAGAAGATGCAAGAAATGTTTAACAAAGACCTAGAAGAATTAAAGAACAAACAAAAAGAGATGAACAATACAATAACTGAAATGAAAACTACACTAGAAGGAATCAATAGCAGAATAACTGAGGCAGAAGAACGGACAAGTGACCTGGAAGACAGAATGCTGGAATTCACTGCTGTGGAACAGGATAAAGAAAAAAGAGTGAAAAGAAATGAAGACAGCCTAAGAGACCTCTGGGACAACATTAAACACAACAACATTTGCATTATAGGGGTCCCAGAAGGAGAAGAGAGAGAGAAAGGACCAGAGAAAATATATGAAGAGATTATAGTCAGAAACTTCCCTAACATGGGAAAGGAAATAGCCACCCAAGTCCAGGAAGCACAGCAAGTCCCATACAGGATAAAGCCAAGGAGAAACACACCAAGACACATAGTAATCAAATAGGCAAAAATTAAATAAAAAAAAATTTATTGAATGCAGCAAGGGAAAAATGAAAAATAACATACAAGGGAACTCCCATAAGATTAACAGCTAATTTCTCAGCAGAAACTCTACAAGCCAGAAAGGAGTGGCATGATATACTTAAAGTGATGAAAGGAAAGATCCTACAACCAAAATTACTCTACCGGCAAGGATCTCATTCAGACTCAATGCAGAAATCAAAAGCTTTACAGACAAGCAAAAGTTAACAAAATTCAGGGCTTCCCTGGTGGTGCAGTGGTTGAGAGTCAGCCTGCCGATGCAGGGGACGTGGGTTTGTGCCCCGGTCAGGGAGGATCCCACATGCCGTGGAGTGTCTGGGCCCATAAGCCATGGCCACTGAGCCTGCGCGTCTGGAGCCTGTGTTCTGCAGCAGGAGGGGCCACAACAGTGAGAGGCCCGTGTACCACACACACACACACACACAATAAATAAAAAAATTAATAGAATTCAGCACCACCAAACCTGCTCTACAGAAAATGCTAAAGGAACTTCTCTAGGCAAGAAACACAAGAGAAGGAAAAGACCTAAAATAACAAAGCCAAAATAATTAAGAAAATGGGAATAGGAACATACATTATCGATAATTACCTTAAATGTAAATGGATTAAATGCTCCCACCAAAAGACACAGACTTGCTGAATGGATACAAAAATAAGACCCATATATATGCTGTCTACAAGAGACCCATTTCAGACCTAGGGACACAAAAAGACTGAAAGTGAGGGGATGGAAAAAGATATTCCATGCAAATGGAAATCAAAAGAAAGCTGGAGTAGAAATTCTCATATCAGATAAAATAGACTTTAAAATAAAGAATGTTACAAGAGACAAGGAAGGACACTACATAATGATCAAGGGATCAATCCAAGAAGAAGATATAACAATTATAAATATATATGCACCCAACATAGGAGCACCTCAATACATAATGCAACTGCTAACAGCTATAAAAGAGGAAATCGACAGTAACACAATATTAGTGGGGGACTTTAACACCTCACTTACACCAATGGACAGATCATCCAAAATGAAAATAAATAAGGGAACAGAAGCTTTAAATGACACAATAGTCCAGATAGATTTAGTTGATATTTATAGGACATTCAGTCCAAAAACAGCAGATTACACTTTCTTCTCAAGTGTGCATGGAACATTCTCCAGGATAAATCACATCTTGGGTCACAAATCAAGCCTCAGTAAATTTAAGAAAATTGAAATCATATCAAGCATCTTTTGTGACCACAATGCTATGAGATTAGAAATGAATTACAGGGGAAAAAACGTAAAAAAAAAACACATGGACACTAAACAATATGTTACTAAATAACCAAGAGATCACTGAAGAAATCAAAGAGGAAATCAAAAAATACCTAGAGACAAATGACAATGAAAACACGACAATCCAAAACCTATGGGATGCAGCAAAAGCAGTTCTAAGAGGGAAGTTTATAGCTATACAAGCCTACCTCAAGAAACAAGAAAAATCTCAAATAAACAATCTAACCTTACACCTAAAGGAACTAGAGAAAGAAGAACAAACAAAATCCAAAGTTAGCAGAAGGAAAGAAATCATAAAGCAGAAATCATAGAGCAGAAATAAATGAAATAGAAACAAAGAAAGCACTAGCAAAGATCAATAAAACTAAAAGCTGGTTCTTTGAGAAGATAAAGAAAATTTATAAACCATTAGCCAGACTCATCAAGAAAAAGAGGGAGAGGACTCAAATCAGTAAAATTAGAAATGAAAAAGGAGAAGTTACAAGAGATACCGCAGAAATATAAGAGACTACAACAAGCAATTCTATGCCAATAAAATGGACAACCTGGAAGAAATGGACAAATTCTTAGAAAAGTATAACCTTCCAAGACTGAACCAGGAAGAAATAGAAAATATGAACTGACCAATCACAAGTAATGAAATTGAAACTGTGATTAAAAGTCTTCCAACAAACAAAAGTCCAGGACCATATTGCTTCACAGGGGATTTCTATCAAACATTTAGAGAAGAGCTAACATCCATCCTTCTCAAACTCTTCCAAAAAATGGCAGAGGAAGGAACACTCCCAAACTCATTCTATGAGGTCACCATCACCCTGATACCAAAACCAAACAAAGATATGACAAAAAAAGAAAATTACAGACCAATATCACTGATGAATATAGATGCAAAAATCCTCAACAGAATACTAGCAAACAGAATCTGACAACACATTAAAGGGATGATACACCATGATCAAGTGGGATTTATCCCAGGGATGCAAGGATTCTTCAATATATGCAAATCAATCAATGTGATACACCATATTAACAGATGAGGAACAAAAACCATATGATCATCTCAATAGATGCAGAAAAAGCTTTTGACAAAATTCAACACCCATTTATGATAAAAACTCTCCAGAAAGTGGGTGTAGAGGGAACCTACCTCAACATAATAAAGGCCATATATGACAAACCCACAGCAAACATCATTCTCAAGGGTGAAAAACTGAAAGCATTTCCTCTAAGATCAGGAACAAGAAAAGGATGTCCACTCTCACCACTATTATTCAACATAATTTTGGAAATCCTAGCCATGGCAATCAGAGAAGAAAAAGAAATAAAAGGAATACAAATTGGAAAAGAAGAAGTAAAACTGTCACTGTTTGCAGATGACATGATACTATACATAGAGAATCCTAAAAATGCCACCAGAAAACTACTAGACCTAATCAATGAATTTGGTAAAGTAGCAGGATACAAAATTAATGCACAGAAATCACTTGCATCCCTATACACTAATGTGAAAAATCTGAGAGAGAAATTAAGGAAACACTCCCATTTTCCACTGCAACAAAAAGAATAAAATACCTAGGAATAAACTGACCTAGGGAGACAAAAGACCTGTATGCAGAAAACTATAAGACACTGATGAAAGAAATAAAAGGTGATACCAACAGATGGAGAGATATACCATGTTCTTGGATTGGAAGAATCAATATTGTGAAAATGGCTATACTACCCAAAGCAATCTACAGATTCAATGCAATCCCTATCAAATTACCAATGGCATTTTTTTTTACAGAACTAGAACAAAAAATCTTAAAATTTGTATGGAGACAAAAAAGACCCCAAATAGCCAAAGCAGTCTTGAGGGGAAAAAACGGAGCTGGAGGAATCAGACTCCCTGACTTCAGACTATACTACAAAGCTACAGTAATCAAGACAATATGGTACTGGCACAAAAACAGAAACACAGATCAATGGAACAAGATAGAAAGCCCAGAGATAAACCCATGCACCTATGGTCAACTAATCTATGACAAAGGAGGCAAGGATATACAATGGAGAAAAGACAGTCTCTTCAATAAGTGTTGCTGGGAAAACTGGACAGCTACATGTAAAAGAATGAAATTAGAACACTCCCTAACACTGTACACAAAAATAAACTCAAAATGGATTCGAGACCTAAATTTAAGACTGGACACTATAAAACTCTTAGAGGAAAACATAGGAAGAACACACTTAGACATAAATCACAGCAAGATCTTTTTTGATCCACCTCCTAGAGTAATGGAAATAAAAACAAAAATAAACAAATGGGACCTCATGAAACTTAAAAACTTTTGCACAGCAAAGGAAACCATAAGGAAGATGAAAAGACAACTCTCAGTACGGGAGAAAATATTTGCAAATGAATCAATGGACAATGGATTAATCTCCAAAATATATAAGCAGCTCATGCAGCTCAATATTAAAGAAACAAACAACCCAGTCCAAAAATGGGCAGAAGATCTAAGTAGATGTTTCTCCAAAGAAGACATACAGATGGCCAAGAAGCACATGAAAAGCTGCTCAACATCATTAATTATTAGAGAAATGCAAATCAAAACTACAGTGAGGTATCACCTCACATCAGTTAGAATAGGCATCATCAGAAAATCTACAAACAACAAATGCTAGAAAGTGTGGAGAAAGGGGAACCCTCTTGCACTGTTGGTGGCAATGTAAATTGATACAGTCACTATGGAGAACAGTATGGAGGTTCCTTAAAAAACTAAAAATAGAATTACCATATGATCCAGCAATCCCACTACTGGGCATATACCCAGAGAAAACCATAGTTCAAAAAGACACATGCACCCCAATGTTCATTGCAGCACTATTTACAATAGTCGGGTCATGGAAGCAACCTAAATGCCCATCGACAGATGAATGGATAAAGAATATGTGGTACATATATACAATGGAATATTACTCAGCCATAAAAAGGAACGAAATTGGGTCATCTGTTGAGACGTGGATGGATCTAGAGAGTGTCATACAGAGTGAAGTAAGTCAGAAAGAGATAAACAAATATCGTATATTAATGCATGTATGTGGAACCTAGAAAAATGGTACAGATGAACTGGTTTGCAGGGCAGAAGTTGAGACACAGATGTAGAGAACAAAAGTATGGACACCAAAGGGGGAAAGCCGTGGGGGGTGGTAAGGATGGTGGTGGGATAAATTGGGCAATTGGGATTGACATGTATACACTGATGTGTATAAAATTGATGAGTAATAAGAACCTGCTGTATAAAAAAATAAATAAAATTAAAAAATTAAAAAAATGTATATAGCTTCATAATTTTGGTAATTATGTATAATTGTGTAAATAATACCCCTACAATCAAGATATAGAACAGTTCTATCCCTCTAAAAATTTGTCCCTCTACAGTCAATTCTCAGGCAACTATTGCCCTGCTTTATGTCACTATAGTTTTACCTTTTCCAAAATTTCTTATTAATGGAATCCTACAGTTTATAGACTTTTGTGTTTATCCTTTTTCAGCTAGTATGTTTTTGAGATTCATCCATTTTGTTATATGTGTTTTTTCCTTTTTACAACTGAGATGTATCCCATAGTATGAATATACTGCAATTTGTCCCTTCACCAACTGATGGACACTGGATTCTGCAACAAAGATTGCACACAAGTTTTATATGGACATATATTTTTATTTCATTTATTTCTCTATAAGTGGGTAGGATTTCTGGGTCATATGGTAAGTTTATGTTTTGATTTATAAAAAAATGGCCAAACTGTGTTCTAAAGTGGCTGTGAAATTTTGCATTCTCACCAGCAATGTATGGTAGTTCTATTAATTCCAGATCCTTGTCAACACTTGGTAGTTTCTTAAGATTTTCAGGTGTTTTTTATTATTTTATAGGCTCCATTGTTGCTAAAAATAAATCAAATACCATTATTATTTACAAATTTTTGTCTGTGCCCCAATTTTTGTTATTGAGTTTCCCTTTATCCCAATTTTCTGAAAATTTACAGAGATGTGCTTTGAAGTCAAGTGGCTTTCATCCTCTTGTACTGAACTTTTAAGGCCATCTTTCCAAATGGAGTCTCATGTCCTTCAGTTCCTGGAAATTTTCTTAGATTATTTATCTGGTAATTTATTCCCCTCTATTCTTCTCTGAACTCATTTTCTAAAACATTTATTGTTTGAATGTTGGTTTCTTGAATGATACTTTCATTTTGTTTATTTTTCTCTCCTATTTTTTTCATTTGTCTATCATTTTGTCTAACTAACTGGAAGATTTCTTTTCAGTTTTGTCTTTTAATTCTTTTCTTATCTTTTTCATTTTGATCTCATATTTTTAGTTTCCAACATCTAGTTTTTTTGTTGCCTCAATAAGTACTCAATGTAGTTTATTCTTGTTTTAATAAAACCATATCTATCCATATTTATCAAGGATATTAGTTGTAGTTTTTTCTCCCCAAAGATAGATTATTCTCCTTTCATCACCCTAGTTTCCTTTTTCCTGTTTGTTTTAGGATTTGTCTTTCCTTTTCCGCTGAGTGAACAGGGGGGCAGGAGGAAGATTTTACCCTCAGGGAATATTTGGCACTATCTGGAGATATTTTTGGTTGCCCCCACTGGGGTAGGGGTGCTACCCTCTCTAGCAGGTAGAGGTCAGGGATGCTGTTAAGCATTTGACAGTGCACAGGATACTCACCCCCTTCTCCACAACAAAAAATTATCCAGCCCCAAATGTCAATAGTGGGGAGGTTGAGAAACCCTGTGATGCTAGATGCTTCTGTCAAAAGTCTGCTGATCCTTGGCTGTCAGTTCATACTTAAAGCGCAATGCATTAAAGAGTATCTATGGGGGCTTCCCTGGTGGCGCAGTGGTTGAGAGTCCGCCTGCCGATGCAGGGGACACGGGTTCGTGCCCCGGTCTGGGAAGATCCCACATGCCGCAGAGCGGCTGGGCCCGTGAGCCATGGCTGCTGAGCCTGCGCGTCCGGAGCCTGTGCTCTGCAAGGGGAGAGGCCACAACAGTGAGAGGCCCGCCTACCGCAAAAAAAAAAAAAAAAAAAGAGTATCTATGGGAAGAGCTCGTTGACTGGTGGATTCAAAGAAGAGAAACTTGGCTGGGTCTTTTCATTGCTCTGTGTAGGTCATTGTCAGAGCTGAAGAGAAATCCTCAAACTCCCCCTAATGTGAGGACATGGGGGTTGAGTCTAAGCATGGCAGCCCGTGTGCTCCAAACTAAGGAAAGGGGCCCATGGTCTTACAACTGAGTATGTAAACTTTGATTTAATTCCCGTGTTTCAGTCTATACTCTGAGCTCAGCTCTATATACTCTCTGTTTCAGTCTCTCCATAGAATAAGCTTCAGCCTTCTGCCAGGTCCAGGTGGATAACTCAGCTCTTACAGAGACTTTCAATCAATGCTTTTGTTTTCGGTGACACCGGTCTCCCTGTTGCTCACCTGAGCTCTAAACTTGGCCCATCCTCCCTGGGGCCCTTTCCCTCCTTCAGAACCGACTCTGCTGCTTTCCCATGGCAACTGCCGCACACATCCTATTGTCAACTCTTCCCTCAGCTCTTAGTAGATGAGCTCACCTCTCATTTTACTTCTCAGACAGAAGCCATTTCAACATAAGTCCCTGACTCTGTTTCTCTTATGGACAACGTTTCTCAGCCCCACCTCTTCTCTTGCTCCTGTTTATGAATAAATACCTCCAAAATTCCCTCCAAAATGTGCACAATTGCCCTTTTGCAGGATCTACTCTTTCTGGTCTCTTTAGGAAAGGTGCTCCACAGCCTTACTCTTTCTCTTAAATCCTTTTTTTTTATTGGACTATAGTTGATTTACAATGTTGTGTTAGTTTCAGGTGTACAGCAAAGTGATTCAGTTATATATATATATATGTATACATATATTCAGATTATATATGTATTCAGATTCAGTTTATATATATATATATATATATATATATATATATTCAGATTCTTTCCCCTTATAGGTTATTACAAAATATAGAGTATAGTTCCCTGTGCTATATAGGAGGCCCTTGTTGTATAGTAGTGTGTATCTGTTAATCCCAAACTCCTAATTTATCTCTGCCCCCCTTTCTCCTTTGGTATCCATAACTTCGTTTTTTAAGTCTGTGAGTCTGTTTCTGCTTCTCAGATAAGTTCATTTGTGTCATAGTTTAGATTCCACATATAAGTGATAACCTATAATATTTGTCTTTCTCTGTCTGACTTACTTCACTTAGTATGGTCATCTCTAGGTCCATCCGTGTTGCTGCAAATGGCATTATTTCATTCTTTTTATGGCTGAGTAATATTCCATTGTACATATGTACCACATCTTCTTTATCCATTCATCTGCTGTTGGACATGTAGGTCGTTTCCATCTCTTGATCTTTCTCTTGAATCCTTGGTCTCTCCGTCTTCATAGTCTCCTTTTCCCCTGTAAAATATGGTTAGATCTGCTCTGTCTTTAAAAACAAACTCATCCCATGACCCTGGTATTTCCTAAGACTCCTATCCTACCCTTTACAGACACATATTTTTGTAAAAGTTGTCTAAACTGCTTGAAAGCACTTCCCACCTGACCTTTGTGGACCAGCCCTCCTCATGTCACTGAGGAGGATCTTGCCCAGTGTCCTCTCAGAGATGTTCCCATGTTCCGCTGCCCCCTTGTCCCTGCCCCTCCTCTCTGCTGATTTCTTCTCTCCCTCTCCTGGGTCTTCCTCTTCCTCCCACTCGCTAATAAGTGGACGAATTGCTACAGGCTCTGCACTCAACCTTCATATCTTTTTTTGTGTGTGTGTGGTACGCGGGCCTCTCACTGTTGTGGCCTCTCCTGTTGCGGAGCACAGGCTCTGGACGTGCAGGCTCAGCGGCCATGGCTCGCAGGCCCAGCCGCTCCACGGCATGTGGGATCTTTCCAGACTAGGGCACGAACCCGTGTCCCCTGCATCGGCAGGCGGACTCTCAACCACTGCGCCACGAGGGGAGCCCCAACCTTCATATCTTCTCTCCAGGATACTCTTATTTATACCCATGGCGTCTATCAGTTGGCTCCCAGGTCTTCATCACCAACTTCCTGGTTTTAAATGCTCAGGCTCCATTCATATAAGGTACTCCTGAGGTAAAACTAAAAGTTGATTTTAGATTATGTGGGGGAAAAAGATGGTAGTCAAAATGCTGCTATGGTGGCTGTGGTCACATATGCAGAGGACTGCATACTGTCCACATGCTGTAATTCCTTAGTGAGCCCACATCATCAAGCGTGGGAAATAGCCTCCATCCCAGCTAACGATTCAGTATTTCTGCTCTTTTTCCACATTAAATCCTTACCTTACTCTGTCTTAATTTGGGACCTTTTTCACACCTAAAATATTCACATAATTCTCTTTCTCGAATTACCCTGAAATTACATTTTGTAGTCCATCAGTAACTAGACCAAAGAAATACGGTCTTTCATTCTTTTTAAGTTCAAAATAAAGCATGGTTTTGTTTATGCTATGACTTGGAGCATGAAGGGGCCAGGCAAACCTCTTCTGAAACTCAAATTCAGTCACACAATCATTATGCTGCCCCTGGATTAAGTCTTGTGGCTGAGGTTCTTGGCCCTGACTCACACTATAATCACCTGGGGAGCTTCTGAAAAACACCATTGTTCAGGTTCCACCCTGGACCATTATGAGGCTTGGGCATCAGTGCTTTTCATGTGATTCAAATGTGCTGCCAGAGCTGAGAGCCACAGTTCCAGTTAGTATTTTTCCTTCGCCCAAATTTTGGCCAAGACTCAAATCTTACTTCTAGTGATTCTCCAACTTTAGTGTATTTTAAAATCACCTCGAGCACTTATTAAGACAGATTTCTGAGCCTCACCCTCAGAGTTTCTGATTCCATAGGTTTGGGGTGGGGCCCAAGAATTGCATTTCTAACAAATTCCCAGGGGATGCTGATGCTGCTGGTCTGGGGATCACGCTTTGAGAATCACTGCCTAATTCTGCCTGAGTATGTTAGTCTTCTGAAGTTTGCTTCTTACAGTTAGGGTAACCAGCTAGTCTTCATGTTGGTGCTAAGAGTCCCACATCTTGGGAAACCCCTCATCTTCAGGAAAACTGGGACAGATGGTCACCAAAAAGGTGCATCCCTGTCCTAACCCCTAGAACCTGTGAATGTGATCTTACTCTGAAAAAGGGTCTTTGTAGATGTAATTAAGTTAAAGGTCTTGAAATGAGGAGGTCATGATGGATTATCTGGGTGGCCTCAAAGCCAGTGACAAGGATCTTTAAGAGAATGAGACCAAGGGAGATTATACAGATAGAAAAGAAGGCCATGTGATCACAGAGGCAGAGTATGGATTGATTCCATCATAAGCCAAGGAGCTCCGGGAGCCACCAGAAGCTGGAAGAGGCAAGGAGAAGACTCTTCCCTAGGGCATCCAGAGGGAGTGTGGCCCTGTCAACACCCTGATTTTGGATTTCTCTGGAATTGTGAGAGGTTTTATTACAGCAGCCGCTGGAAGTTAATACATTTGCCCTAACCACTGCTCTTCTATTTGGGGTGTTTCTTGTGTCTTATACTGATCAAAAGGGAGATATTCTCCTGTAATAAACCATAAGGAAAAAAATATGAAAAAGAATATATATACATCTATATACATTTATATGTATAACCAAATCATTTTGCTGTACACCTGAAACTAACACAACATTGTAAATGAACTATACTTCAATTAAAAAAAAGATATTCTGAAAATACATTGCCTCCACAAAGACTGGGTGGTTGACTAATGAGTGTGTAAAAATGCTTCCCAGAAAGAATAGGCTAGAAACCAATGTGGTACAGCTAACCTGATATATTAAAAATTCTGAAGATTATGTACAGTAGGTCATTAAACAGCAAATGAGGTAACTAGAAAATCTATTCAAATTGAATGTGCCACTTTGTTAGGCAGGACATGATGGCCCAGCAAGGGTGGACGTTCTTTCAGAAATGTCCTGGAGCAGTTGTGCTCTGGGTACAGAACAGAGACCACACAGAGAATCTTGGGGCTTGTTAGCACTCCCAACCAATGGGAAAGCACCTTAACACCAGGTGTTGAAGGGTTCTCTGTGTTTTGAGAAGGTGCTGGCACATGATTGGGCCACACAGAGGCAGAACCCAGGTGAAAGGGCTGGGCCGCCCTGAGGGCGGGCACATCCTGTCAACTCTAGGTCACTCCTGGGGCCAAAATGCTTGGAAAAGGAAGGTTAAGATATATATGAAAAGCTCCAGAAATGGCAGGTTGCCCTGCAAAAGTCTTTGAATTTTATGCCTTGGGCTGGTTCTGCTCTGGAAAATCAGGTGTCGATCTGTCTGGGGCCCCCTGATTGCAGTCCTCTGTTTTCTGCATCTCTTCTGGGTTTTCTACTGGCTGCTCCTCAGGGGTCTCCAGCTCCTATATCCTTGCTGAGATCTGAGTCATGGTTTTCTCCTGAGGGTCAACGTCTGGACTATTCTCTGAGCATAGCACTGTGTGAATTACCTTGTCTAGTTGCCTATACTTTGTACATATCCAGCATATACTGTGACATGTTAGACTTTTTCTTCTGTTTATTGTTTTAAGTTTATTCATCTATTGTCTCATGTACACTCTTCTGCACACTGAGATGACCAATTATTTAAAGATGAGAATTGGGCTATCGGCCTTTCTTCACTCTCAAGACACTCAGGTCTGGCACACAGTAGGATCTTATCTGGTAGAGACGTATTTATGGTTTCCCACTATGGTTTTTATTATTACTTGATCTAAATATTAATAAAAACCATCTGGTTCAGCTGTGAATTGAATGGGGTTCCCCAGAACGGGCCTCAAAAGGAGGCTAAATGTTCCAGAATTTGAGGAGAGTGGGCCAACACAGCAGACCTGGGGGAGGGTAGTTGAGTTGCGGGCACAGCTCAATACCTGGCACCTTTGCAAACATTCAATGAATTTTTGCTGAATGAACGCTGCCTGAGAGGATTAGCTGTGTCCAACATCTTATAATAGGGCCAAACCAGCCCAAGGCATAGAATTCAAAGAGCGTTGCAGGGCAACCTGCCACTTCTGGAACTTTTCCTATATATCTTAACTTGAGGTGTTTTGCATCACAGAGGAAATCTATTTTGAAACTCAAGTTCTGCAGTGGCTGCCCTGTTTAGACTTATTTTCTGAGACCATAGAAACAAAAACTCTAAGTTAAATTTAGTGTCATGTCCAGCCCAAGACATGACCAGTCCAAAGGCCCAAAGGTGTTTGAAATCTGGTGTTCTGGCCCCAAAATTCACACGAATGTTTATTCTATTCTCCAGTGTTGGCTTTGTAAATTACCCCTCAGGGAATACAATCAATCTTTAGGGAAGATGTATCTTGTGCTTTGTTACATTATTTCCTACTCCTTCTGAGCCCTGAGTTCAGGGTTCTCCTCATAGCCTGAGAACAAGCCTGGCTCAGACTACAGCTCTAATGAATTGTGTTAAAATAGTGATTTTCAAGAGGAAGTGATGAACATAGAGTTTATAAAACATAAAGGTGTAAGTTTCAATACTTAGCTCTCCTAGCTACCTCTAGAGTTAGCTATGGAGGATGACCTTAGAGAAAATTAAAGTTCTTATTGGTAAAAATAGAAGTAACCTGTCGAGATGCAAAGGGCTAGTGTAACAGGCTCTGCAAACTTTTCTCAAAAAAGCAGAATTGTTAGTAAGCTAAAATGGCTGTGGGATTTTAATTCACAGGTTTACCGTTGGAACTTTTAATTTGGTAAGCCCAACATTAAAAAGATGCTTTGTTTGCAAAACTATCAACAATGTAGTGATGGTTTCTTTGGGGTTTATTCACTGATTTTATTGAGACTGCAGTTGGCAGAAGAGAGAGTGACTGCTTTTGAATATTGTTGATGTTATGCCACACAAAGGCTCTAAATTGGAGAAAGAAAGGCTTAAAGTCACCCTAGAACAAGCTATCTCCTATCAATGGGGAGATAATGATTGAAGAAACTAAAAATCGTGCATTAGTCGCTTTGGTGCAAAGTTAGGAAAATGTTTATGTAGGTCCTTATTAATTTCCATTGGATTTTCTTTGGCACTTTGTCCCTAAGTCCCAAATCCAAGGTGAATTTTATAAAATGAACTTATTATGCTACAAAAGAAAAAGTACATCTGAGTATAGTCAGGCTTCCTGCTGATAAAAACTGGCCATGTTCTCTCAGCTATTGTTTGAAGAACTATTTCTAGACGCTTACTAATGTCTTTAAAACTTAGAAGTGCAGGCCAATGTCATGGAAATGAAATGAAGCTTATGAAAAATTAGTCTCTTTCTGGTTTTAGCGCTCTGAATAAACACTGCAAAATAGATTTTTAAAATAAGTTCTGACCTTGGGGAGGTATGGTACATGACAGAATAAAACAAAATAGAAATAGTATTTTAGAAAATTATGTAAGTCCACTAACTCTGTCCTCGGCTTTAAAGGTGGATTTTCAAGGACATAAAGAAGAGATTGGTGGTTGCCTAGGGAGAGGGGGCTGGGGAAGGATGGAGAGGGAGTTTGGGGTTAGCAGATGTAAGCTTTTATATATAGGATGGATAAACAACAAGGTCCTACTGTATAGCACAGGGGACTATATTCAATATCCTGTGATAAACTGTAATGGAAAAGAATATAAAAAAACAATGTATATATATATATATATATATATATATATATATATATATATGTATAACTGAATCACTTTGATGTACAGCAGAAATTAACACAACATTGTAAATTAACTATATTTCCATAAAAAGAAAGAAAATAAAGGTGGATTTTGCCTATAAGTACTCAATTTAAGGAAACAACAGCAAGAAACTAAATTTCATGAAAAGAAGTGACACTTCTGAGGTTCTCGGAGTTAACTTCATCTGAGGATGAAGACATTTCATGGATGTGTGGTTAAATCACAGGGCCCCTTTTGAGAGACATCTAACATGCACTGGAGAGTTAACTGATGCTCCAAGTGCCTTACAACCACAGATCTATAGAATATTTCAACACTATGTTTCACAAATTACCACCTGTAACTCCACAAGGTATAGATCACCATCAGGCAAACAGGCAGCATTAATTATCTAGTCAGGGTAAAGGGGAGGCCATGGTCACACATATCATTGTTGCAGTTTCCAAGTCACCTTTTCTCTAAGTTGTCCCAACAATTTGCTTCTATCAGTGCTGATGTTTTATGGATAAGCTGAGTTGTCAGGTTGAGCTGGATGTTCTTACCTGCTTCTTTTTTTTAAAATGTTGGCCTGTTGTTTCTCACCTTGAATTTCAAGAGCCAGGTGGATTTTTTTGGAAGTACAAATTCTATAAGTTTGTATGTTATCTTTAGCTGGGATTCAAAAAGAAAATAAGCGAGCATTTATAAAAGGGTGACTTTTCAAAGAATGCTATTTTTAGTTTTAACCGTTTGAGCAGATATTTAAAAAGACTGCTTCGTGTCAGCAAGGAAGCTTGCAGAATGAAACTTTCCTTAAAAATTCGAACTTAACTAAAAGTCCCAGTAAAAACACTACGTTTTAGCTTAAGGTAGGAAACTGTGGAGAGATAAAATATAGGGGAGAGTGTAGGGGTCTCACCTGGGTTCTTTCCTCAGATCTAGGGAAATGAAGCAACTTTTGGCTTCACAGTTTTTCAACCATTTTGACATCAACAACCTTCACCTCAATTTCATTTCAAAAACTGTTATTCATGGCCCTTTTCTGGATCTTATAACCACTGAGAGTTACTCTGCCTTCAAGGAGGGAAACTTCCTCACCGTGGCTACGACCTTTGGTATCTTCCCCTGTCTCACTCTGAATGTCCTTTTTTACCCCTCCATCAAACCAGCAGTCCTGCAACCTTCCCCTACTTCTCCTAGTCCATCAGTATTCTTTTATCTTAGTTTCCCCACTTGGTCTGGATTAGATAATCAACTGTTTTAACTGTTCTATTACTAGTGTCCTAAGTTTCAGTATCTGTTTGATTTCTTGACCCCCCTTTTGCTTTTGCCTAACTTTGATTAGATTCATGTGTGTGTGTGTGTGTGTGTGTGGTCTTGATGTTGAGCTTGTAGATGTTATTAGAAAAAGATACTCAATCATATTAATTGCTCTCATCACAAAATTATTTTATATAACTTCATCTGAGGCCTCCTTGCTACCTGACATTTCTTGCAGTTTATTCTAGTTAATTCCCTAGTGAATTGCCCACAATGGCTGATCTACCCCTTTTCTGTTCTCTTTAAGTTTTACACTTACTTCCTTAAACTGCCTCACTCTCTGAAGGTGAACCTGTATCCTGCTTCACTGAAAAGATATGGCTTCTTACACCTCAACATCAGAATTCCTCTTCCTCCTCTCTTCTCTTTCACTAATTAATATTTCAGAAGATAAAGTACCTCTCTTCCTTTTTCATTGCTGGAAAATTCTCAGCTGTTATCTCTCTATTACTTCTGCCCAATTTTCCCTCTTTTTTTCTCCTCTTTAGGACACTGAACATACATATGTTGGACCTTCTGAGAGTATCCCATAGGGCATTTATGCTCTTACTTGTTTTTCCTACTGTTTTATTCTCTCTGCAATTTGGGTGATTTCTACTAACTTTTCTTCCAACTCACTAATACTGTGTTCTGCATGTCCAGTCTGCTGTTAAATCTACCCATTATTATCTCAACTTGAGATATTATACTTTTTTCAATTTTACATGTTCATTTGGTTTTTTATGAACTTAAGTTCTCTGCAAAAATCCTTCATCTTTTTGTCTATATTATGATTCTTCCCCTTCATTTAAAGAACCATATTAATCAAGTTAAAATCCTTGTTTGTTATTTCCAATATCCAGTTTATCTGTGTTTCTACTTCTATTGAATGTTTTTTCTTTCAGTTGGCTATTAGTCATATTGTTGCAGGAAAATGGGGTGCAAGAGGATGGTCAGGTCTTTGGTCTCAGGCGAGTCCCTGGGATGGGCCACCAAGTGAGGGTCCTTGGCTTCATGCTAGAAAGAATTCAAGAGAGAGCCATAGTAAAGTGAAAGCAACTGTATTTAGAGAGATAGACATTCCATAGACAGAATGCAGTCTGTCCCAGAAGGGAGAGAGGCTCTGAAATATGGGGTAGTTAGTTTTTATGGGTTGGGCACTTTCATAGGCTAACAAGTGGGAAGATCATTCCAACTATTTTGGGAAAGGGGGAGAGATTTCCAGGAATTGGGTCACCGCTCACTTTTTGGCCTTTTAGGGTTAGACGCAAAACAGTCATGGCACCTGTGGGTGTGTCATTTAGCTAATGTATTACAAACAGCCTATAATAAGGCTCAAGGTCCACTGGAAGTTGAATCTTCTGCCATTTGGGCCTAGTTGGTTCTAACCTGTTTATGTTATATCCTCAATGGCTGTGTCATTCTTTTAAAGGTTGTACCTTGTCCCTTCCCTCCTGTCTCAATATGATCTTCCCTCTTTGCATATCTAATTTTTAAAATGTATACGGTATATATTGATAAAAGAAGAGTAGAGACTCCGGGGGATGTAATCTTCCACCAGAAAGACTTGCTTTTTCCTTTGTTAGGCAGAGAAGATAAGAGACTGATCACCTTACTGTAATCAAGATTGAGCTGAGTTAGGCGCTGAGCAGCACTTTTAGTAAGACTCAGCTTGCATCTGCTTCACCATGTTTCTGGCTTTTTATAGAGAGCCTAGCAAGTCTTCATCTCAGCTGTGAAAGACCAGAAAGTTCAGTTCTGCCCTTCAGAGGTTTTCAAAGTAGTTCTTTAACTTTATATGTGTGATATTTGTTTATTTCTGCATAACTAATTACCCCAAACTTAGAGGCTTAAAACAACCAACATTATTATGTCAGTTTCTGTAGGTCACGACTTTGGGAGCAGCTAAGCTGGGTGATTTGGCTGAGGGTCTCTCACGAAGTTGCAGTCAAGACGTGGGCTGGGATTGCCATCGAGGTGAAGACTGGACTGGAACTGGAAGATCTTACAAGCTTAGTTACCTGGCTGTTCACCTGAGCTCTCCTTTTTTCTCTGACTCTTGGCCAGAGAATTTATTTCCTCACTACGTAGCCTCTCTACAGGGCACCTGTGCATCCTTATGACATGGCAGGTGGTTTTTCTCAGAAAGAGTGACTCAAGAGAGAAAGCAAGGGTGAAATCACAGCGTCTTTATGACCTAGGCTCAAAAGTCACACTCCATCAATGTCTGCCACGTTCTATTCCCTGGAAGAGAGTCACTAAGGGGAATTAGCTCCACTGAAGGGAAGAGTATCAAAGCATCTGTGAACATATTTTAAACTGCCACACCTCCACACACATTTTTCAAAATCTGGCACAAGACTTCAGGGAAGATCTGCTTTGTGTCTGAGGCAGACTCCCAGAAAGACTTTGCCTTTTAAGCGCCAAGAGAATGCAAGCAAAGTCACTTTGTTGTTTAGAGATCTTGGCTTGCTTCCATCGTCTCCCACACGGCTCCAGAACCCAGAAGCTGTCCTGAGGCCCCTCTCATTTCCAGTTTGTCACAGCAGTCTCATTTGACCCTCATGCTTTGCTGCTTCTCTTTGTTTCAACAGAAGCCCTCTGCTTGTCCTTGTCCCCGGCACCCACCAGGAATGGAAAGTGGCCCTGTGGAAACACGGATGGCCACCATCATTTCACCTCAGAAAGGTTTTGCCATATGTGAAATCTTAGTTCCTCTAGTCCTTATCATTTCCACAGTTCTTTGATGCCTTGAAAATATAATCCTGTAATTTATCCACATTTTTGTGATTGTATCAGGAGGAGCATTGGCCTGACTACAGCCTCCCCTGAGGCCAAAGCAGACACTCTTCCTTTGAAAGGAAGCATCCTGTTTGTTCTCTTGTTTCTGAGTCCTTGAGGCCCTGCTGCATGAAGTGTATGCTCTTTCCCTGGAATCTCCCTTCACTCCTGTTCTGCTCCTTTGGCTTCCAAACAGCTCTATGTTTTTGCTCTTGTAAACAAATCCATTTTTTCTTTCAACACTGACAATGCTTTAAAACAACACTCCCTCTCCCCTTTCACAGCAGCCTCATCTCCCACGTGTGTCCTTTATACTCTGGTTTCTGAAAGTTCCCTGTAAGATCCTCAAGTGACGTCTTGACCACTTGAAGAAGCCAAGAGGGTTCTTCTCAGCTTTCTCCACACCCAAACATCCAGCCGTGTTTACTGTTACAAACTCTCCCCCTCTGTTCTTTTCTTTGGTGTTTCCCTTGAGGGATCCTTTTTTTGACACATCTTTCCCCACTTGCTGTGCTTTTTTCTCCTGTTCCTGGATGTTCTCTCCTAATTTCCCTAAAACCCAGGACTTCAACATCCACTTCTATTTGTGTGACCTCTGAATTTTCAAGTGCTTACCAGACATCTCCATACGATTGGGTCATTATTACCCTAAAAACAATATTTTTCTCTGCAATTTTATTTTCATAATCTACACTTATTCTTCAAGACTCAGGTCATGCTGCCCTCCTGGCATCCATCTCTGGTCTCCCAGGCTGCAGGAGGCAGGATGGGGATGGGACTTCTCTGTGTGTTTCCATCATGCACTCACCACACGGCATTGTGTCCCCTGCTAACTGTCTCTCTTGCTCCCCTAGAGCAGTAGTTCTCAACTACTCTGCTTTTGAACCACTCTCCCCATCCAGAGGAATTTGATGATATCTGGAGACTTTTTATGTGGTGACACTTTGGGGGTTGCTAATAGCATCTAGTGAGTAGAGGCCAGGGATACTGCTAAACATTTTATAAGGCAGAGGATGGCCCCCACAGCAAAGGATTATCCAGCCCCCAAACCAGTTTCTAGTTCTGAGAAAATGACCTCAACTATGAGCCTTGCAGGAAGTAGTAGCATGTTTTCCTAATCTGTGAGTCTGCAGTGCTTGACTCACTGTATGCACTCAGTAAACATCTATTAATAACCAAAAAGGGTGTACTGTATAGCAGAGGAAACTATATTCAATATCTTGTAATAACCTAAAATGGAAAATAATCTGAAAAAGAATAGATTTATATACATATAACTTTCAAATTTTATATTTATTTCAGCATATAAATACAAGAATGTTTTAATATATTGAAATAAAAAAGAAACCAAGCATATCCCTAAATAGTCACACTTGGCTTACAGCACAGAAGGGTAGCAGAATGTGCCATCCCCAAATATGACACTTTGAGTATTTTGAGATGAAGATAGAGCCAATATAAGAAAAATTCCCTGCCCTCCCCCTATTTGTCTACAAGCAGAATATACATTTGTAAAGGTGTTCCCCCCTTCCCAGACTACCAGAAAGGACAGAAGATAGTCCTTGGAGATAACTCTGGACCTTTATCAGCCCAGAGATGCCCCAGAGAAACCTACATAACTCACTTTACTAGGTAGCCCTTTTCTTCCATTAGTGTCCTCATATATTCACCTTCCCAGAGTTTGCCTTCCCTAGGAGTTCAAAGTCCTTCTTCTATGTCTTATCACTTCTATGAAAATGTGTTGTTCTTTTGTTAAGATGCTATACACGCCCAAGTTCTCAACCCTTCGAGTTATTCATCATTGGGTACTCTCTTGTGTATAGAAGCTGCACGTTTCAACAAACTTCTGTTTTTCTCTTGTTAATCTGACTTTTGTCAGTCTAGTTTACAGGGTTCCAGTCAATAAGCCTAAGATGGTAGAGGAAAAAAAAGTTAAGTTTTTCTTCCTCTACAGCACACATCCAAAACATTTTGAACAAGTTCAGAAGTATGGCTGTTTATTTAACAAGTCCTAGGGGCTGGAACTAGGCATATACTGGTAAACAACAAATTCTTTCAAAGACAGACCCATTCTTCTCACTGTTGACAAATCCTTGCTCTTTGATGGTGGATTTTAATTTTTAAAATTGTCTAAAGTCTTGCAGAATTGCAAATAGTGAGTAAAGGGAATTAGCCTGAGGCCTTCTCTGCAAGTTAAAAACAGAGTATAAATTAAAAATTTAAGCCTGTATTTCTTGAAACACTTATAAATAAGTTCAGAAAGCCATTGCAACATGGCTTTATATGTTTTAGCATCACTAAAACAGCTTCTGGAGACAGAAGGTGACTACTTTGAGAGCTTCAAACTTATGTTCATATAGAAATTATGTCATAGTGATGCTAAAAACTTGGCCTCTGTGCACTGGTGCTGAATCAAATTGTGGAGAGTTTTTGGGTGAAGTAGAAAAGAATAGCTTTATTGCTTTGCCAGGCAAAGGGGGACACAGCAGGCTCCTGCCCTGAAAAAGTATGACCCAGGAGGATTTGGTGAGGAGTTTTATAGCAGTGGTTCAAGGGTGAGGTTGCTGATAAGGATCAGGGTGTGTGCAGGGCCTGCACTCCTTTACTATGGCCTCAGGTGGTCTCCTGATGAGCTTCGAGGTAATCAAACTGTGACCTTCTCTCTGGAACATCTTCCGTTTGGTGGGGGTTTTAGTTCTGCAGAAGAGCTTAAAGAATCTGCCCTTTGGAACCCAGGGCAGGTCATGGAGGCTGGAGTCTACTCCCTACAAACAAGAAATGGGGGACAGAAAGGCTTCTGTGTCCAGAAGCCCCACAGGGTTATGCTCAGTTTCAATAGCCACATTATCTCTTATTCATACCGTGTTTTGAAAGTGTTTTTAAATACCTTGTGAAGAGGCAATGGTTCCTACTCTATTAGGGAAGACTAAAATATTCAGAAGATTGGGGAAAAAGAAGAACATTCAACATCCTTCTTGTGAATGGGCCCTTAAAATATTTCTATCACTTTAAATCACGGTGTCTCTTTTCTGCCTCTGGCTAGGAAATGTCCAGGCATTTTAGATTAGGTTTTCTGTGCTTCCAACACAAGCATATCATGGGGGAGCCAAATTACATTTAGAAGCTACATTTTTATTTTGATGATAGATTGTTGATTGACTTTGCACTCACTTTAATAGTGTAATCATCTTGCTCCCAAGTGGCTATGACACGCTTAGTGCCCGAGGCCATGAGCCAGAATCAAGATCCTGTGTAAGAAGTCATCAAGCTCTGTAAAGTAGAAGAGAAAAATAATAGATGCCCTGATCCACACTCTCCAGCCCCACCAACTGTTTTGAACTCATTTTCATTTGGACTCCAAAATTAATAGTTTTTTTCAAAATAGTGATGCTGAAAACTCAGCCTCTGTGCACCAGTGCTGAATCGAATCTCAGAGACAGAGTTTTGGGTGAAGTAGAAAAGAATAGCTTTATTGCTTTGCCAGGCAAAGGGGGACACTGTGGGCTAATGCCCTCAAAACTGTGTGTCCCAACCTGGGAGGGCTTGGTGAGGAGTTTTATAGCAAAGGTTCAAGGGAAGGGTTGTTGATAAGGACCAGGGTGAGGGCACGTCCTGCACTCCTTTAATCTGGGCTCAGGTGGTCTCTTGATGAGCTTCTCTGGAATGAAGAATGCTAACATCTTCCATTTATTGAGGGTTTTTGTTCTGTAAAGAGCTCAAAGAGATTATATGTATCTCTTATGGTGGAACCAGGACCCTGCCCCAAGGCTGCACTATTGTTTCTTGGCTGCTCCTCCCTTGTCTCTGCATCCCCTCCCTTCCCTGAGTAGCAATGTTTTGAAAGGCTTCCATGCCCAGGAGCCCCACAGGTGTCAATGGCAGTACCAGTTTATACAAACTGCTGTGACCTCAATGGACAAAATAGGTGTTTGTTTTGTAATACGAAAGCAAAGGACTTCCATGGTTATAGTTTTAATGTTAGACATTTAGTTCCATTTTCTTTTTCAAAATAGACACACACACACACACTCACATACACAGCAAACTGCCATGAAAACTACTAGAACATCTAACTGAATTTCAATGGACATTACAGTTCTACAGGGCCTTATAATTTACAGCACACATTTTGTGTTTTAGTTGATTTAATTTCCAAAATGACCACTGGAGGTGAGGAAACTGACCAGAGGTGAGAGAGTGACATTCCCAGGACTCAAGAACAAGTCTTCTGATCCAGTTCCTCCACCTTCTTCTTTACTGGTATTGTACAGACCCCTTTGAAAGGGAAAAAGCCTTCGTATGGATCCCAGAGAGAAACACAAAAGTGAAATGCTGCCAGTTTGGTGATCACATTGTTACCTGAAAACTGGGTTAACCTCCTGGTGGGTGTCCAGCCAAAGGACACAACCAAGCCAAAGATGGGAGAAGGAAGGATTTACTCCTTGCAGTAAGTAAGGAGAACACCCAGGGGTCTTTCCCAAAACAGTGTCTCCCCAGAACAGCAAAATTGGGGATGTTTTAGGCTAAGGGTATGTGTATATTCATGAAGGGGCTTGGGTGGTCAACAGAGTTCAAGCTTTAGTTGATTGAAGTCACGAAGGTCAGAAAAGGTCCACATCATCCTCCCTTAGGTTCCAGTTCATCTGGTGGCTGATCTTCAGGCTAATCCTTACCACTGAAACAGAACTGGGAGTCCTTACAACTGATACATTATCTTTGTTATTGTTACTTTACTTGTCTGATAACAGTTGTTTGTTTCTGCCTTATTTTGTTCCCTTAAGATTTATTACTGAGACCTGTTCAAGGGCAAGCAATGTGACCAGGCTTAGGCCAGAAATGGCTTCTCTTATGTCAAGAAAACCATGACTGGTTCTCTTTTCCTGGTTCCTCTCTTCCTTATCTGGTTGCAACCTGGTCTAATATTATCACAGATTCAGAGGCAAACCTGAATGTCTAGGATCTCAGATTATGTTTATGCTTTTAAAGGTTAACATCAATAGAAAGATCCCTATCATTATAGGACTTGATTGCTCTCCATGAATTTATAGACTCCAGACTGAAAAACAACATGACTTATGACAAAGAATATTGTTTAACTTTCCTGAGTGAATATGTAGAATTTGTCATGTTAGTATTCAAGCTTCTGCAGAGAGCATGAGTCTCAGTCCTCAAACCCAAGCATCCAAAATGCAGTCTCGTTTCATGTATACCCTAAGCTCCCACTAAATGGTGGAAATGAATGAGTCCTGGTTCATTAAACACAAGTACAGCCAGTTCAGGGGTTCCTCAGGCAATTAAGGGTTCCTCGTTTTTCCCACATAGTGGTGAGTCCACTCAAGGGCGGTGAGTTTAGAAAGTGTTGCAGCCTGGGTGGGACAGGGCGTCTTGTCCTTGGATGCCATTGTCTACTCTTGCGAGCTTCTGAGACATCCACATTCCCATTTAATTGGGGGTCACTGGTCCACCCAGATCTTTCTACCTAGAGCCCTTGGCAGGTGTCCTTGACCTGCCCTTCAGCATCCACTGAGCAATTCTCAGCAGGGAAGGTGTAATGGTTAATTTTATGTATCAATTGACTGGGCTAAGGGATGCCCAGACAGCTAAAACATCATTTCTGGGCATGTCTGTGAGGGTGTTTCTGGAAGAGATTAGCATTTGAATCAGAAGACTCATCCACCCTCCTGAGTGTGGGTGGGCATCTCCTACTCCATTCAGGGCCCAAATAGAACAAAATGTGGAAGAAAGGCAAGTTCTCTCTCTTCTTGAGCTGTGAAAAACATCTTCTGCCCATGACATTGGCTCCCCCATTTCTCTGGCTTTTGGACTCCAAGACTTACATCCCTTCCCAACTGGTTTAGCCTGAGGCTGAATTACACCATCAGATTTCCTAGTTTTGTGGGAATTTTGCCTCCATAACAACGTGAATCAATGCTTATAATTAATCTCTCTGTCTCTCTCCTATTGGTCTCTTGGTTTTGTTTCTCTGCAGAACCCTGACTATTACAGAAGAGACACTCTGTTTTGTGCAGAACTTTGCGGGGCTGCACCAGAGGTCACTTTGCATTACACCACCTGGGGTGGTGGATGTTGGTCCCCAGCTAAGAAGTAAGGCACAAATTGCCTCTGCTCTGGGGTGCCCAAACTTCTCTAGGTGGAGAGGGGACATCTGTCATCTTCACCTTGTATTACTCAGGGATCTTCAAAGAAACAGAACCAATAGCATCTCTCTTGTTTTTTCTCTCTTTCCTCTCATCTATCGGTCTGTCTATTGACAGAGGGGAGAGCGAGATTTATTCTAAAGAATTGTTTCACAGAATTGTGTGATTGGGAGGATTAACAAGTGTGAAACCTGTAGGTCAGGCCAACAGGCTTGAAATTCCAGTGAGAGGGCATGTCTCAGTCCTGAGTTCAAGTTGCACAGGGCAGCAGTCTGGAATCTCAGGCAGGATTTCTATATGTTGCAGTCTCCAGCTGAATTCCTTCCTCTCTGGGAAAGCTCAGTCTTTGTTCTTAAGGTCTCCAACTGATTGGAAAGACCCACTTGCATTATGGAGGGTAATCTGCTTTACTCAAAGTCTACTGATTTAAATCTTATTCGTATTTACAAGATACCTTCACAGCAACATCTAGGCTGGTGTTTGACCACCCGACCAGGCACCCTGGCCTAGCCAAGTTGACATATAACATTAACTATCACACCCCTCCATGCATGACTTGGCTCCAGAGGACAGACCAGCCTGGGCCCTCTTTCTGGACACCCACTGACCCCTAACTGTCAGGCATCCTTTTCTGTGCTCCCTCATCCCAGCCTGGGGGTGATTAAAAATTCTCCCATGGGGCAGGAAAAACTGGCTCTCACTTTATCCTATGTTCTTCCAAATCTGTTGTTTATGGTATAAAATGTATATCCCTGGATCCGTCAGGATTTTAGTTTCTGTGACTCAAGTGGCTTTTCTTGTAAACCATGCTTTCTCCAGTGAGTTGCAAAAGGCATTTTTGAACTCAAAAGCTGAGGGTTGATGCCTTGGTTCTGCTGCATTGTCCCAGCAGGAAGGGATCACACAGGGAAAGATCCATGATGTCCAGGCTGCCTCCTGACCCAGGGGAAACAGCAGAGGGCACAAGAAGAGCCCCCAGGAGTGAGCATGCCAAAGTCAGTACATCACCACGTTAGCGGCTGCGTGTCTAGAACATCAGACTGATTGATGGTGCGTTATGTGCACCTGGACCAGAACCTCGTCCGTGGCCACCTCTGCATCTTATTCATGTGTATCGACCACAGTTAGAAGTTGAATGGAACAGAAGGAAGCTCCCAGTTTTTCCTCACACCTGATGACTGAGGCAGGCTAGGAGATATAGCAAGTATAAATTTCCTTAAATGAGAACTGGAATCTCTTCCTCATCTCTGGCTGGCACTGTTCTCTATGGTAGCTGAATGGTTTCACAACCATGGAGACCAAGGGCTGAAGGAATCTGCACATCTCTCTTCATAAAGCCCTTGCCAATGGTTCGATTGTAAAGCCAAAACCCACCTATTTTGTCACTCAGATCAATTATTATAATGATGCTTTGAAAAATGAGACTTTTGAAGCGCAGACACGGAATGGAGATTTATCTGCCTCACTTATAGTTAGTCCTCTGTGTCCTTGAATGAGTTTCTAATTTCTCTCAGAAAAAGCTGGCTTTGTGAGATACAGCATACTTTTTTTTTTAAGAGTAACCAACACATCTTATTTTATTTTATTTTTTAACATCTCTATTGGAGTGTAATTGCTTTACAATGTTGTGTTAGTTTCTGCTGTATTACAAAATGAATCAGCTATATGTATACATATATCCCCATATCCTCTCCCTCTTGTGTCTCCCTCCCACCCTCCCTACCCCACCCCTCTAGAAAGGGGTGTGTGTGGGGGGGAAACTTTGGCATATCTTTTAATTGCTGATGAAGATCTACGTAAATCTCAGGCTCTATTTCTTTGATCAAAGATGTGCCATCTTCTAGAACTAGCATAGAGGAGGCTCTCAGTATTATTTGTTGAATGAAGGAATGCATGTTAATAATACAGATGCTCATATGAAATGTAAACTAGTCAGGGAGTCACAGGGTGGGGTGGGTGACACGCATCCACGTGACTTACATCACTAGGCATTGCTGGCCCAGATATTACCATATCCATTTCCTGATTTCCAGGACCATTTAGTCAGTGAGTGAATTGTCAAAATCTTTAGGGTGAAGCAGAGAGGAAGTCTCTGGAAACTTCCAGAACTAAGGGGAAGCCTGAAGAATTTGACTCAGAGAAAGAACAGTGACCCAGTAGACTCAGCAGCAGGGCTGGAGCCAAGGGCCCTCCAGTCTGGCCATTATTGCTGGCAGTGTGGCCCCTCCTGGACACTGAATGCCAATGCTGACATGCCCTGGGAGCAGAGACCACTCTGGATACCCACTCTGTTTAGCAGCCACTGTGAGCAACTTTCTCCACCATCCCAGCATCTTTGGGTCACCCTCCTGGATGCAGAGGCTGGGGAAGGAGCTTCTTGTTGGCCGAGTGGAGGTCACAAGCCCACTCAGTAGCAGTCAGCATGGCACATCTGGCCTGGCCATCCACCAAGATGCACACAATTCAGGGATTCCTCTCTAAAGGAACTGTGTTCAGAATCCCAGGAAGCAAAACCCCCAAATGATGTTCACTGCTGTGTTGCAACTGAGTCATGAACAAATGTCATTTGATAAGAATGAAATCAGCATTAATACCAAGGAAAGCAACATTATATTTATATGGAGCCACTTACCACTGAGGTGGACTTGTAATGAACACTCGACAAACATTGTCTATTACTGTTATTTTATAATCATTGTTATTTACAATATGGAATTGTCCAGATTTAAAAAATAGTAGATAGCCCATGGGCTGGCCCTGGGTAAAATTGTGAAGCAGGGGAGCTAGCCTCAGGCACCCACCTCTGTGCGTTCCCAACCCTCCCACCTGCCTCCTGTACACCTCCACTTTCTTTCCCACATTTCTTTCCCACTTTCTGTTCCTTTTCCCCCATGCCTTTGAGACTTATTCTTGTTGGTGGTCAACTAAGGTTTGTCAATGTAGTTAAGGCTGAGAATGGCTTAAATGTCAGCTAGGCAGAGCTATTTGCATTGATTACCATGAGCGTGTAAAGATGTTAAAGTTTGCAAGACCAAATGAATGAATCTTTAATGGTGACACACTGCTGCAGGAATGACTAGCATTCATTAAATAAGCACTTACATGTTGGCACTGAGCTAAATGCTTCGAATGCATTTTCTCCTAAGCACAAATGCATTTAATCCTCAGAACTCTTGGAGACAGTTACTGTTATTATTATCATCCTGATTTTCAGATGGGAAAATGGAGGCTCAACCCGGTTTTGACTGATCGGTAGCTCATCCTGAGGACTATAGATCAAACTACTTCATCCTCAGCCTAATTTCACACACCCCCAGGGCTGATTCTTGACCCTGCAGTACATTCAAGTAATAAACAAAATAACGTGAGGTATACTGAGGAATTCTGTATTAATCAGGTTCTCCAGAGAATGGAAAGGAATTAGCTCATGTCATTATGGAGGTTGGGAAGCCCCAATATCTGTAGCTGACTTGCTGGAGACCCTGGAGAATCAATGGCATAGTTCAAGTTCAAGTCTGCGTTTGAAGGCAGTAGACTAACATCCCAACTCCAGCAGTTAGGCAGAAAGAGAAGTTCCTTCCTACCAAGCCTGTTTGTTCTATTCAGATCTTTAACTGATTGGACAAGACCCACTACATTGGGGAGGGCAATCTGTGGTACTCAGTCTACCAACTCAAATGTTGATCTCATCCCAAAGCACCCTACAGACATACCCAGAACTATGTGGTTGGACTAAATGTCTGGGCACTCATGACCTAGTCAAGCTGACACATAAAATTCACCATCACAAATCCTAATTTTCTAAAGAATTTTGAGTTCCTTGAAGACAAGGGCAAATTTTTCCTCTTTTTTGAAATTTTTTTTGTTATTTGCTAATATTCAACACCCAGCTAGTTGAGTTGAATAAATCTTCACCAGACTTAGCTCATGCAGTGGAACAATTCCAGTGGCTCTGGTGGGGAATTCTGAGTCTGGGGTGTAGGAGCCAGGAGAGTCTGGTTTCAGGTCTTATATCTGCAACCAAGCAAGTGATTCCACATCCCCCAAGCCTCATTGTTTCCTCTGTTGAATGGAGGCTCTGTTTCCCAGGGATGCTGTGAAATTTAGAGAGTAGGCAAGGGAAAGTTCTGGGCACACAGTAGGTCCACCATAAGTGGATGCTATCACACTTATGAGAAGAGGAAACCAAAAGTGATTTTCCTGTCAATAATCAAAGATGGCAGCTTTTTACTTTCGCCAAAGCAGTTTAGGGAAAGGGGCCTCCCCAAGTCGCCGTCCATCAACTGGCCATGTAAAGGTTTTTCTCAATCTTTTCTGGATGACTTCATTTTAAAGACACCAGCATGCCTCCTTTTAAAAGATAAATCCCTGTAAATATGACCTTTGTGTTTTAAAGCAGCTTTTATCTGTGCAAACAAAATATTGGAAATCCTTAGAAAGCCTTTTAAGTGGAGACATTTGCTGCAGACTGGCATAGCCAGGGTAGATGACCTTTTAATTGACAGTGTACCAAGCTCTCTAAAATCAAGTTGAAAGGCAATTTGTCCAATAATGTTCCTTTAAAGAATTGGAAGCTATGATTTCTTCCTTTCTAATAACAACGTTGGGGTTTGCTCTTTTTGCAAAATATTTGCTCTCTCTTTTAAGTTTCCCTACTCTTCTCCCAAGCATCCCTGGTGCTTTGACGTAGATGTTAATTCTCGGTGGGTTAGATTCTCTGCTGAGATAACTCAGAGAAACAGATTAGCCTCCAAGACTCACAAAGACCTACCAAGAGATCCAGAAGAAGTGGAAGGATAAATGTTGGGTCTGATGTTTCAGGCCACTAAAAATCCATTTTGGAGTTAACAGTGCTATTGTGTCTTCCTGCTGAATTCCCCTGGCTGAGTCTGCATGGAAAGCAAAGGTCAATTGTGGTCTTCAGGGGGAATGCTTGCCCCTTGGTCTTTCCAAAGCAAATAGAACAATCATTTAGGAGGAGTGGGTCTACAGGTATTTCATCACTTGAAATAGACTGTAACTTCCTTACATTACTTGGTCAATCCACCCCTTTTTAACTTGACATTCTTTTACTTTATAACTGCCCTTTAGGTTCTGGACTTCCCTGGGGACTTTGGCTATTCTGCAGCCTTGCCTGTGATCTTGTTTCCAAGTATCTCTTATGTTGGGGGAATTTTCTATTCTTTCGGTCACCAGTATCTATGCAAATATTCAGATTTGTTTTGTTATTTAGTGTGCGCGTTTAAAAAAAAAAAACCAATAGAGTGTTTGGCTGTGTGGGTTTCTAGAATGTTCCATTTACTGATGAATTTGTTACCTATTGTCACTTTCTGGGAGTCCTGATTTGTCTCAAATACACTGAGGCCATGAGTACAGATGACCCGAGATTTGGCCAGTATCCTATGTCGGTCCAAAGGCATGAACTCGGAATGTTTGCCATTCTGGGCCGCCTGTAGCCTGGGGTCTCTCCTTTAATAAACCCCAGATACACGTACTACCTCTCCCAGGAGAGGGTCAGCTTCTTTTCAGCCCTGTACCTCCTTACCCTTGGGATGACCCACTGAGTCAGGGTACACAACTGCTCTTGGTGTCCCCATCCCTCTACCCATGGTGCTCCTGACTCAGGAGGCCATTCTTCAGGGTCCTGTCACCACGAGAAAGCAAGTACAGTCAACTTCAAATGGCAGAAAATTGCTGCATCCCCACGTACTTTTGTCTCAAGCTAGCTGAAAGCCATGAAATGCTGGTTTTATTTTTATTTTTTATTGCCAGAAGCACATAACTGCCTCTTTAAATTATTTAAGCTAACTTCTGCTGATGGTCTGTGGCTAAACAGAAGTGCCAATTGAACTAAATTTGTGGGGTGATTTCACATAAAAGAAGCATGGCATAAGCAGATCTGTACTCCAGAGCATCCAATTAGGAAAACCTAACAACAACCTTGGTAAATATCTCCCAGGAAGCTTGCATCTGGGCTCAATGCATCAATTGCATATTAAAGATTAATAGCATTTGTGAGTCATTAACAACTATGTAACAATCATAAAGGCACGTTCAGCTCTTAGGGAAAACGGAAGGCAGACTTTTGGGTTTAAAAGTCATTCGTTGTGTGTGTGTGTGTGTGTGTGTGTGTGACACAAAAATATTCGTAGGGGAACTTTGTTTCACATGCCTCCTGCCTTGGCCCCCACCTGGTATTCTGCACCATCTCTTCAGGTACCTATGTGAGATTTTATGACTATAGGTTCTTGTTATTTTGCTAGATGTTATGTTTGGAAGACTAATATCCACTAAGCTTTATAATATGTTAAGCAAACACATTTTAATATAGAGCTTCTGAAAACTGAGAAACTCTCCAGACCCACAAGAGTCATGTCAAATAATGGCATGTGGGCTTCCTGAAGAGTTGACGGAAAGATGGTTTCCGGTGAATGGAAAGGTGTCTTCTCCTCACCCCATCCTTTAGTTTCCTAGGGTTGTCGTAACAAAGGATCACAAACTGGATGACTTACAACTACAGAAATGTATTCTCTCAGTTCTTGAGAAGAAGTCCAAAATCAAGGTGCCAGCAGAGGCTTGCTCACTCTGAGGGCTCTGGGGGAGGATCCTTCCTACCTCCTCTAGCCTCTGGGGGCTCCAGGTGTTCCTGGGCTTGTGGCCGCATCCCTCCAAACTCTGCCTCTATGACCACACAACCTTCTCTTCTGTCTGTATAATCTCCCTCTGCTCCTCTCTTTTTTTTTTTTTTTTTTGCGGTACGTGGGCCTCTCACTGTTGTGGCCTCTCCCGTTGCGGAGCACAGGCTCCAGATGCGCAGGCTCAGCGTCCATGGCTCTGGGGCCCAGCTGCTCCACAGCAAGTGGGATCTTCCTGGACCGGGGCACGAACCCGTGTTCTCTGCATCGGCAGGCGGACTCTCAACCACTGTGCCACCAGGGAAGCCTTGCTCCTCTCTTTTAAGGGCACTTATCATTGGATTTAGGGTCACCTGGATGATCTAGGATGATCTTAGTTTGAGATTCTTAATTAAAACCTACAACGACCTTTTTTCCAAATAAGGTCACATTCATAGTTCTAAGTGGACATATCTTGTGGGGGGAAACACTAATCAACCCATCACCCCTCTCAAACCACAGTGCACAGCAGAGAAACAGGCCACGACATAGTTCTAACTCAATTTCCAGGAGATATTTGTTAGAAAGTCAAAGCCTGCAGCAGCGGAAGCAGGATTCCACCTGCTTTCTTCCTCCCAAGATATTGTTTGGAAATTCCCTGCCTGATTCCTAGACGGTGACACTTTGCAGAGCTCTGGGATTTTTAGTATTTGCACATAAACGTTGGGACTTGGGAGTAAAGCCTTGAATTATGTGGTACTACTCAGACAATTGCTCACTTAACAAAAGGGTTTGGATGAGTAAAAATCCCAAAGAATTAGTCTCCAATAATGGCATTTTACCTCCCTGGAGAACGAATGAGGGAGATCTTTGAGGTCAGAGGTGACTTCTTGCATCTCAGACCACAGCATGCGGACTTGCTACTGTTGTTGATTCTGGCGGGAGGGGAGGGGCTGGCAGAGCAGCCCACACTCCCCCATGAAGAGGATCATGGTCAACAGGGATGGGTGAGAAGATGGGGAGGGGGTGAGGACAGGAAGAGCAAGGGGAGGTTGGGAGAAGAACCAGAGGGAAAAGTGTAGGAACCACAATAGCTCAGAACACAGGGAATGAGCCCAACCAAGGGGAGAAATGGGAGCATAGCAACAAATGAAGGCTTTAGGACAGAACATTGTGGGGATGCAAACCGTCTCTTAGGATGTACTACATTCCGGATGTCACTGAGTATGACTGGCCCAGTCAGAAACCAGAGCAGTCTGCTATGGGTCTATAATTCTGGCCTTGGGAATCCTCACTCAGAGTGGACTTGGCTCAGAGCTGATCCAACGTAAAGCCATAAAGACCCATCCTGAACTGACATCAAGGTGTATATTTATTTGTTTTCTTGCTTCCATGTTCCTCATGAGAATGAAAGCTCCATGGGGACGGGAGCCTTGTGTGTCATGTTCACTGTTGGGGATGGATACCCAGTTCCTATCATCCGTGTCTGACAGGTAACACATGCTAAGCAAATATGTGATAAATGAAGAAATGAGTGGTGACCATCAGGCTTTGTCTGTCTGTATTTTGTTCAGATTTGAACCTTTGATCTTTCTTTGACTTTTACTACCTAGTTTACCTGGGGTTTGAATTGCCTTCTGTTCACCCCATTAGTGAAGGATGGACTCTCCCCCTAGGGTTATGGAGAAGTGTAGCAAGCAGGTGGAGCTCTCCCCCAAAATCACTTTCCTCTCACTTTATCCATGGAGCTCACGTGTTGAATGTTTACTCCCATGGGTACCTTCTTCCCTTAGTGAGAAACAACCAAATAATAATACAATAATATTATTATTATTCTCATATTTTAAGGACAGTATACTATATTTGCCAAGAATGGAGACTCATTTTTGGAGTGAGACTGAGGGAAGTCCAAACACCAGTTGAGCCATTTTCTGGCTGTGCTTGACCCAGAAAAAGTCTCTTGACTTCTCTTAGCCTCAGATGAAGATCTGAGCATGGAGAGTAACATCTTTTATGAAGATTAAATGTAAGGCAATACCATGTATAAACTCCTAGCACAGCACCTGGGGCATACAAGGCATTCCACAATCATGATTATCATGGTTGTAATTTGTGTGGCTAGTTCCTTTGAGACAGATTTCTTAGCATAAAACATCTATGGCTATTCTTGAGAAAATCCCAGTTTGTTGGCATGCATTTTAGAAGATGAGAAAGGTCACTGGGGGTGGGGACACGGGTGTCATGGCCATATTCTAAATTGCAATGGGGTGCTCCTTTGACAAAGTTCTAAGCACAGTTCCCTCCTTTATAATCATGCATACCTTCATGCTTGCTTGAGGGTAAAGACTGAAGTCCCATACATTTTATTAATTCACATATTGGTCATAAAGAATGGCGCACATCCACTTCCTGAGTCCCAGGGGAGGAGTGCATTGTGGTTAACCCATGTTTCTTGTCTGGCTGCCTCAGAGACACTTTTCTCTTCTCTCCCCCACCACTCCTAGGCAGTCTCCTCCTAGAACATGGTAACCAGGTCACATTAGTAGGAGGGAAGATGAAATGAAATCTGTGGTTATTGCTTTACAGCCCGCTTGGGAAATCTGTGCCCTTTTTCCAGGATTTCAATCTTTTTACATTCTGAACCATATGTCAGGCATTGAATTTCCTTCAAGTCTATTGCAGCACGAAGCTTCTGTTGGCAGAAGTAATTTCTTGGAGCTGTAAACATTTTGGCAGGGTTGGAGAAACACTGGTGGTCCCAGCCCATTTCCAAGTGACCATGCCACTAAACCGCAGGAAACAACAAATGTGGTCCAGGCTCCACTGACTGCTAACGTGAAGTTGGAATTTATGATACAGTTCAGAGTCTCATGATCCTGGGAAATGAGGAAGAAATAGAGATTAAATTCCCAGCTTTACGGCATATGCAGCAAATGGATACAATCCTGTCTCTTATTGTGAACTCAAAAGACTGACTTGGAAGATCTAGAAGTTTCTGTTGTGATGCTACTTAAAAGAGCCTGGGGCTTCCCTGGTGGCACAGTGGTTAAGAGTCCGCCTGCCGATGCAGGGGACACGGGTTCGTGCCCCGGTCCGGGAAGATCCCACATGCCGCAGAGCAGCTGGGCCCGTGAGCCATGGCCACTGAGCCTGCGCGTCCAGAGCCTGTGCTCCGCAACGGGAGAGGCCACAACAGTGAGAGGCCCGCATACCGCAAAAAAAAAAAAAAAAAAAGAGCCTGGTTCCAAAATCATCAAGAGCTCTATATGTAGACCAAATGGAGTCTTAATGACCTTCAGTGCCATTTGAATATTCATGCTAATAGGTATTTTCCATTAGGAAATAAGTACATGGTAACTAAGAATTAATTCCAGTGTCTGGCAGTTGTTATAGGCAACTAATTTATGCTGATTCTTGACTAGAAGAAACAAATTGCTACATCCATTAAAGGAATTAAAGAAAGCTGTCTTTTCTCCTTTATCTGCACCCGCTGCCCACATCTGCTGAGCCTCCAAAAGTCTTCTAAATGTGTTTACCAGTTTTACTCCAACCATTAAGTGCTCTATTTACCATTTACTGTTATTCAGTAAATGGAACCCAGTAAAGGAACCCAATATGAAAGGAACCCAATATGAAAAACTTAAAGAGTTCAATTTACAGCACAGTAACTAGGTCCTTCAAATAAGACTGACACAGATGGCACAGGAAATCTTGGAGGTCAGCACTGTGTAGATCAGAACTATTGTCACTGAGCCCAATTAGGTATGTAGATTTCAAAACATATAGAACTGATTGAGTGGGAGGATAGCTGTCTGTTTTGCAGAATTGGACAAAGTGGAAGTAAAGGACTCTTGAAAAAAAAAAAGCGATGACCTGTTAATGTTCCAGTCTTCAATCAGAACCATAAAAATCAGGTCTTGCCTTACCTCAAAATCAACATGTTAGATATCATAGTCTCTGCTTACAGAGCTTGTCTGAAAAAAGTGATTTTTTTTTTAAATCATAGCCATTCCTTAAGGGTAACGGTGCTTTCTATTTTTCTTTTTAACGGAGAGTTACAGTCTTAAATGAGATTACCTGGACTGAGAGTCAGGCTACCTGAATCTTAAGTCTGGTTCTGCCACTAACTAGTTTTGAAGCAGCGGGGAAGGGGGCAGGGCACCACCCTTTAAGAATGACATAGTTGTTGAATACAGGACATAAACTGGTTAGAACTGACTAGGCCCAAGATGGCAGGAGATTGGACCTCCACTAGACCTTGGGCCTCATTATACGCTCATTGTAATACATCAGCGCAGGCTAAATGACACACCCACAGGCAC